>NC_046369.1:13687434-14406184 GCF_011125445.2 Fundulus heteroclitus
TCAGAGAAAAGAAAAAATGGCTCTTGTACTGTTATGTAGTTGATGACATCAGCTAGAGGAGGAAGAGAACAGCTCTGGAGGCTGTTCAGCACATACTAGTGTGACATCCTTGTCTCAAGTGAACCAACACAATTAATCCCAGGGACAGTGGAGACTTGCTGACAGGCTGAGATAAGGTATCTGCCAGTGCACACTGCCCCACCTGACCTGTTGCACATGAGCCTAATTTAGCCCTTATGGCAATGTATATTGTGTCCCCAAAGTGTGAAAGACTGACTACTGTTTCATAGGCCCTTCTTGTATTCTGATGCCCTTGTAGAGTCAATGTTCACAGTAAAATTGCCATGTTTAATTTTGTTCAAGCTTTATTTGGTAAGATAAAATTGGGTATGTGTAGTGGGATGGGTATGTCTGATGATATGACAATGCTGCTATCAGGTTTTCCACCCAACCTTAAGGTGTGCTAGTTAATCACTCATATAATCTGTGTGAAAAAATAGCACTCAGTTTGTTAATGTAAATCCCACCACTGCATCTTAATGGGATTGTGGTTTGACAAAATATCTGTGTTTTGTGTGTGGGTTGGTTTTAATATGCAAAGCTTTTCAGAAAAAACATGCTTATTGGTGCAATAAGCAATGTATCATTTTACTGTGTAACTACAGAACAGTTTAGAAAAAGACAGCTTTATACATCAGTCCCAGGTTCGCTCAAATAAGTAGAATTACATTACTGATAATTTGTGTGAACTAATAAAAACTAACATTGCTTGGCATGTGAATAACTTAACATGGTAAGTACTTGTCAAAGTCGTTTTAAAATTTTGACTTATATAATGTAAATATGATTTGTGTTATATAAATCCACATTTGTATTACATAAGCAAAGTCTGTCTTGTTTGTCAATAAGGAGGCATTTTTTCATTCTGCTCAGTGTGCTCCCTATATAACTTTCTTCTGGTTTATTTCATCGCCACATGCCTCCTACTGCATCAGCAATAACCATTTTTTCCTTTAACATTTTGTTTATTAATTTATAATTACTGAATCTGAGAGTTATAAGTAATAATTTGATTTAATCAGGCCTAACTTCCAAAGTAACAACAACATAATTCTGCATTTCAGGAATTTATCTGAATCTCATGTTCTGAATTTCAGTTGTCAGATGATGGGAATGTATCTGGCCTAGCTAAATTAACGTAATCTCCAGTCAAGCTGTAAGCACCAACATTGCAGTATATCTTAGACTTAGACAAACATTATTGTCATTTTGTATGCACAGAGTGCATACAAAACGAAGTTTTCGTTGCATACAGCTTACAACAATGTAATGAGATTCCAATTGAAATAAAACAACATTACAATATAGAGTGCAGCAGTGAGAAGAATGTACAGTGCAGGAGAAAAGCAGTTTTTTTTTAAGTTTGCAGAAGAATATTCAACCATGTTTATAGTGCAAAAGATAATGGTGCAAAAAGACATTAATTTGAAAAGTTCAAAATAATAATGCTGCATGCTCCCGTTCCAGTGTGTAAGCTTTGGGGGTATTTTCAATTCAGTTCAATTTTATTTATATACCACCAATTCAAAACACATGTCATCTCAAGGCACTTTACTAAGTCAATTCAATCAAATCATACAGACAGATTTTTCAAAAAGTTTCCTATCTAAGGAAACCCAGCAGATTGGACGGAGGCTTGACAAGCAGCGTTCTCCATTTTCTTCTATTTTACTGTCAGAAAGAAGATTGTGTTACTATGCAACTTTTGTTCTTTCTTTTTACAAAAATAGTATCCCTTGGATATCAGTATATTTACATAGCCCCACTCTTTAAAAAAATACAGAAATAATTTCCATAATAACCATTTAAAGGATGGCTTGATAGTTATCATTCTCCCCAACATAAATGGTTAATGCTTAGCAGCAAAACCACTGTTGTGCAATTATACACTGTTTAAAGTTATTTAATGTTTCATAAATAACTCTCTGTCTGTTAAGTATTGTCTGGTGATAATCAGCTCTTAAGCTGATATCAGGACAATGGTTGAAAAGGATTAATTCGAGCACTAGCGATCTTTTAACAGCAAACTCTGCACACACATATAATAAAGGTGTGACAACTTCTTCAAGTTCAAAAATGTAATAACAGAAAAAGAATGAACATCCAGAGAACATCACTATATAATGCTGTTTATCTGAATTAACACCATATTTTGATTAACAAATCCTCTCTACTAGGCAAGTGAAACTCAACTAAACTACTAAGCAAAATGAAAATAAAAAGAAGCTAAGCTAAGGAACTATTTACATGCAAAAACTAAACAAAAGACAAAAGAAAGTGGTTGATCATAATCAAAATAATATAGCGAATCCTAGTTCACTGCAGATCTGACTTAAAAAAAAACATGGAATGGAGTTAAATTACCTTAACTAATTTAGGACAACATTTGGCATGTGTTCAACCCATTCACAATGTGAATCCTGAGTTAAACAAAAGGTTATTTGATTAAATAATCTTTTGTTTAAGTTAAAGAACCAAAGTTCATCTTAAAGAATATGGAATGATCTTAAATTAGCTTTACTGATTCAAAACATTATTTTTCTCAAATAATGTTTTGTGTAACTCAGGATTTGCATCGTGAATGGGTTGAAACATACCAAATGTCATTTAAAAAAATGATTTGCTCAGTAAAATTATTTCCTTCAGGACTGCTTGAATTATCAAGGCAATTCTACCTCGGGGCGCTAGGGGTCGCTGTGGTGATCGGTCGCTAAAACCGGTTACTCCTAAAGTTAACCAAAACACCCTTAAATCGACATTAATATTTCATAGTAATGCGGCAATAAGGCTCATAGCCCTATCAAACAAGCCTTATGCTTTAAAACAAGCTCCTTTGGAAAGTCCGGAACCGGATGTAACCAGAAGCTAAATAGCATTTTGGCTAGCGAATTTCCGGCACTAACAAATAAAAGCTTCCGCTTTTATTTTAGTCATAATGAGTGGGCCGGATTACGTAAACATTAATGTCCTATCAATGTATGAAACCCTTGTGGAGATAACGTTTGTTATAACCACAAAAACCCACTTGACAGTGACATGGTACCGAATGCTAGCAATGAGCTATCTCCGTTAGCTCTTTCATTGTTTTATACACCATGCAACACATTACACAAACATTCACAAATTACCATGTAACCTTTCCTTCTTGTTTCTCTGCCAAACCTGTCGGTGCCTCGTGTGAGTCCTGTCCACTTTGGTCTTCCAAGGAAGGCAGTGAAAAGGGAAGCGTTGTTCCATCAGCAGCAGCTAGTGGCTTAGCAGCAGCAGACGTGGCCATGAGCTGACATGTGGTCGGAATCAGAGTCCTGGACTTTGCGGCGTCCTCTGACCCGGTTACAGCCACGATTTCAGCAGATTTTCCTCAGCATGGAGAAGTGGCTCCTGTCCCGGCTTTTCAGCTCTGCGTTGCTTGGGACCAGCTCCATCTGGAGTTGGCCGAGAAAGCAAATTCAATCTGACATAAATTATTTCATCATGGCTTTAATATGGCACAATACTACTCCGTGACCCCTTTGTTTCCTTTAAAAGGGCCAACATCTTTCCATTGCTCCATTGTTTTTTTAATGTATCTATTTAATGTAATTAAACATATTTCTTATTTTATCTATAAATGTATTTATTTGCCTGTTTGTTAAGTTGTTTATTGAGATTAAAAACCACTTAAGATATCAGACAAAATGTTGGCTTTCTAAAATAAACTATGCAGATATATTTTTGCACCTAAGTCGTTTCATTGAAATGCTGTTAGAATCTAAAAAAACAGGCTTAAATCGGAGGCAACCAGACTTTCGTTCAGTTCAATTGTCGACAAAGACTCCTGGATGGGTGTCAAGGCGTTTTCAAAAAGAACTGAATGAAAGTCTGGTTGCCTCAGATTTGAGCACGTTTGATGTTACGATGAACCGGATAACTAAGAATTTGCACAGGCAAACCGGAAAACAACAAAAAAGAAACATATTGTATCCAACTTGAGCTATATTTGATCAACACAGCTAAAATAGCTTTGAATTGATAACTCAGAATGTGATGTTAGTGGGGTTTATTTAGCTATTTTGTTTTTACATTTTGGTGTTGTTTGTTTGAATTATGATCCTGCCACATATCAAGTTGAGTTATGCCCCACCCATACACAAACAAACCCAAAAGAGGGGATTTGTTTACCTTTCATGCTTCATCTTTGCTGCACTATAAATATATATTATAATTTATTTAGCAATGTTTTTTAGCTGGGGGGAAATTTACTGTGCAAGATATGCTGACTGTATTCACCATTCACTTTTCTTTTCTTTATGATGTGTGGGATACAGATTTGAGAGAGGAAAGGAATGCAAGAGTTGTAAACAAAAAAAAAAACAACTGAAAAATTATGGCTTCGTATATGCAAAAAAATCTGAGTCATGGACCAAAACAGAAGGGTCAAAAACATCTTTTGCATTTTTGGCGGGGCACATATTAATTCACTTTTAGTTGAATAAACAGTATTTCTGAGTACCTTCCAATATGAATTAAAATAAAAGAAGCAGGCTGATGGAACCCTAGACATAAAGCTTGGGAGTTTTTTTTTCTTTCTTGTTCTTGTTTAGCTCCAGGAAAAGAAAAAAACAGAATAGCAGATACTAACATTCGACTGTCTGATTAACTATTCAAAAGGCATCAAACTGAATAAAGGACACTGAAGTATGAGCAGAGCATAAATATGAGCAGAGCATAAATATAAGACGAACGTCAACTTTCGTAAAAGCCCTATGCCGATGATGATAATGCTGGTCTAGATATTAAAATCCTGCCATATTCAATCATTCTTTTTCAAGACTTTGAGAAAAGTTGCAAATCATAATTAAATGAAATTGTAGGCTAATTGTATTTTACAAAAACTATTTTGCAGATCAACATACGTTGTATGTAACTTTACATTTTTATAGTTGCTAAGACAAAAAGGGAACAATGAATGAGGAACACTTTGAATATCGATAATTTATAAATAAATCAAAAAGTGGCACAGTAGGATTTGAAAAAAAAGTGCTCAGTATTGCTTGCTATTGAACAGTTTGTAGGAAGCTCTACAGTAGATATGTTCTCATAGATATGAAGAGATAGCATCTAAATGTTGTCCTGCCTCCATAAGGGGTCTGTTTGGGGCTCAAGTATGCTGTCATAACTTGTACTGACACCAACACACACACACACACACGCACGCACACACACACACACACACACTTTATCTTCAGCTCAAAAGAAAATTATTTTATTGCACCTAGAGATAAAATGCCAGCAGTATCTAAAGTGAGTGTATGTTGTTACTAAGGCTAAACTCATCTGTCAGTCTGAAATACCTTGCAGAATAACAGTTTATTGCTTTTGAACAATATAGCATTTTGGGGATTAGCATTGTACCCAAGTATGTCTGTATAAAGTTTTCAAGATTTCTCCTTGTACTCTTGACTTTTTTCTTGCCGTCAAAAACACATGTATAGTGTTAATTGATTATTTTAAATTTACTTTAGGGCAAGCAGGTCCATGCATGATGCAACCTTCTTACTGAGCAAAAAACTATCCACATTGCTTTCAATGTGGATTTCAATTGTAGACAGGGAGGAATGCGCAGGAACAAGGAAAAGGCTCACACCAGTGAGGACCTTAATACTTACAAGCCTTAACAGTATTTTAATTGATAACAAATAATACTCTAAACCAGGGGTTCCAAACTTTTTGTGGCCAGGGACTCCTTAGCAGTGGTAAAATTATTCCAAGAATTCCATCAGATTCCCCATGCTTTTAAATCAGCCTTTTGTACTGTTAAATACATTAGGAATTATGTTTTAAAAAATATATATAGCTACACATATTAGAGATTTAGGGGAGATGAGATTCTCATTCTTAATAAAGCCAAACTCAGTGTAACTGTCATACTTCCTAGTTTTAGCTGATTTTGCTTTTACCTTACTTGTTGAAGTGGACGTAGTTAAATGTTTGTCCATTGTGTTACTTTGCTGTGGATGCGTAGGGTCTTCTCAGGCCCGACTACATGCCTTTCACAGACCCCCAAGCCATGGTTCATGGACACCCAGGGGTCCGGGGACCCCAGTTTGATGGCCACTGCTCTAAACAATCCTATGCCTCTTGCCCAAAGACCACTAGAGATACCTGTGGTATGCCGCCCACGGCCCTGCACAGACAAGTGACTTTAGACAATGGATGGATTGACAATTCTGTGCTGTTAAAAAATCAAAAATCAAACTTTAGTTTCTCTTTGGGTATATATTAAATTGTAACACAGGTATTTTGACAAACAAATTGACCCATTCATTGCTTTGACACCATCTACATCAACTACACGTCTCTGTATCATGTCGATGAACAAACCTATACATAAGGCAACATTTTAGAATTCATACAATTCGTATAAAGTTATCAATTTCTTTGATTAGCTTCATTTTTTTTCTTTTCTGTTGAATTTTGTGTGAGCCAAAACCAAACCATGAGTATGAACACAATGACTTTTGTGATATTTCATAGCCCAGCTACAAAGGGAGAATCAAGTTCTATTCAAAGTAATGCCACAAGGACTCCGTTGAATGATAATGTGCATTACTTTATTTTGTCCTCACCTTTTTTAGCTTCTTAAGGAATAGGCAACATGCAAAGTCATCAGGGACTCGATAAGTCCCCATATAATTAGATAGAGCGATTGGATGCTTTGTGCACCATGGGGCAGACCCACTTACAACATAATCACTCATCCCACTGATGAGGAGCGGTTGTATGCTGGCTATTAATTGAGATAATTACAATTATGCATAACTGAGTGTTTGCCTCTGTCTGTTCTGACCAAAAAGTTGAGATCAATTTGCTTCTGGTGGAGAGGACTAGCTCTGAATCTCCTACTTTTTGGACATACACAGAAAACTTCCAAAGAGAGGCATTCTGATTTAGATGTCTAAACCATCTCAGTTGACTTGGAAGAGAGCAGCAGCTCTACTATCACTTCTTATCCTATCTCAAAGGCTTCTTGTCACGGGCTTGTCAACCTGGGGTCCGTTCTTTGTACGTTGCTTAAAACATCCAAGATCAAATGACACATCCAAGATGATTTCATCCGGCTAATCATGATCCGGCTAATTGGGTTCTTTCAACACACCTGTTTATGATTATTTTGGCTGGATTGAGTTATCTGAGACAACTGCGCGTTCATGCGTTTGTTTAAAAGGGGAAATGTATCGATAGTAGAAACAATGATCAGCAACGCTGCTATTGGCTGTTCAGCATGGCCAAAGAACGCCCACAGCTTCTCTCCCGAGCAGAACAAGGGCTTTTAATGGAAGGTTATGCCGAATTTGAGTCATTAATTAAAACACCTAAAAATCTGTTAAAGCCAGGAGAGAGGGCTGGCAAAAAGCAGCAGACAAATTAATGCGTAAATACTGTCCATGGTAGATGTTTCTATCACTTTCTACAGTATTAATTTTTGCATTTTAATAATCTCATATTTACTTTGTTCTTTTATGTCAGAGCCTACACGGGACCCACTAGAACGTGGGGACAAGTAAAAGTGAAATACAAGAATATTCTACAAAATGGTAGCCTTTAATTATTACACTTTATTTTAAAAAGGCACTTGTTATGCCAAGAGATCCAAATTTCAGTGTCATTCCTTAGACACGGGAAGTAAAGGACATGTGCAAACTGGGAACTTTAACAAAAAAAATCTTTATCCATAAAAAATGAAAATCTTCCTTTTCCAAGTCATCCACAGTTTACACGGTAAAACTGCATTGCTCCGTGTCTAGATAATCCATCCATAGTTTTTTTCTAATACAATATACGGCTCGACAGGAAGCAAGCCTTTCAAAGTAAACTAAACTTCACAATAAAATGGCCCGAACAAATCTTCTTACTGAATAGGATAAAAATAAAAAGCATACAAATAACTTAAATATTTTAGATTTATGGCTCCAACATCACGTTTTCCTCTTTAAAAGCCACTGTTAAATGATGTGATTGTCTGTTTATAACAGCCACCAAGAAAAATCTCTCTACAATTACACTGTCGCGCTGCGCTAAAGGATCCTGTCTATTGCGCAATACGTGATTAATTCGAAAAACTGTGCAAATTATTCTTGCATCTTCCGCAACAGGTTGCAGTCGTAAAAATGGACATGGCTACGGCAGACATCCCTATCTCCTCCGCTTATACAGCCGTGATCTAATCTTGTTTACATGAAATAAGCCTGCTCTCGAGCAGGCTTAAGCTGGCGCACATGTTGCTATGACAACAAGTGCAGGAAGTCTTTCGAAGAACCAAATGATCCAAGATCAGGCCAAATCGTCAACAATGAAATCCTGCTAACTGAGTTAGCGACGTACGAAGAACGGACCCCTGGTCAAGCGGCCATGGAAGCGGGACCCAGAACGGCAGTCCAAAAAACAAAACGATGTCTCAACTGTGGAAGCTTCTTTTTCTTTTATTATTATTTTTCTTTGTAGCCAGCAGTGTAACTAACCAACCAACCAACCAACCAACAATGGACAACAAATTACAAACAGCTTAAATTCAGAATCACCTAAATTGGGAGAAACCATTATTAGGGAAAAATAAATGCAAGATAAAAAATATAACACTATTTACATTAAACAAAGGACAAAAACACAATACATTTGCAAACTAATACAAACTGAAAATACCTTAAACCAATTCCAATCATTACATGAAAATCTATAGCAACACAAAAATCTAATCTGGCCAGTGTCACCCCTCTCAATCTGGCTCTTAGTTTGAGCCAATACTGCAGTCTGCACACCTGAGTGTGATACACCAGGATGAGGTCCCTCCACTGCAGGGGAAACCACGCCCAGAAAAACAAATAGATTCAATCCAAACAAAAACAAACAAATAGGAAAAACAATCGGCGTGCTGTTTAACTACTTCAATTCTAAAATAATATTAAAATTAACACGTAACGATGGCTCATCGTTACACTTGTGTTTGGCCACCCTACAGAGGATGCACATTTTTGGCACTTGTAACAGCAATGTTGTTCTTTCGGTCACAATTCATATCTCATTACCCTAGTTGAGGGTGGGAACACACCCGCCAACAAGGGGGGACAAATGGGTCAGCTGTCCCATGCCCAGGAAAGAGTGGGTGCACAGAACTGGGGCTCTGATTTTAAATTATAGGCCGGAATCATTTTTTAAAATGTTATTATTTATGTGAAAAACATTAAATATCTGTGTTAATAAAATCTTTATTTCCATATTTATAGATATGTAGCATGATTTTTTCTAATCTGGGCCCAGAACTCCCCCACCCCAACAAAAAAAGTATCTGTCCATTAAGACTGGCTTTAACAGCAACTTGTTTTGAAGTCAAATTTAGTTGCTCAAGAAAATATAAGAATGTCTGGTTTTTAGAGGTCTGATGCTCAGGAAATAAAAGATAAGGGAACATTGAAGCTGAAACTTGAGGGATTTTATGAGTAAATAAAAAATATATTAGGATGAGACTGGAACAAGTGCAGCCTGAGGGAATCACAGGTGAATGATGACCATCAAAAGCCAACGCAGAGGTGGATGATTTTGGTCCCTGTCTATGTTGTAGAGCTGGAAATCCAAATGGTTTGAACTAATTTCTGGACCGTTTTTTAAATTTTTTTGAACGTCATCCCCAGTTCCACTGGCTCAGAAAGGCCGCGCTCTGATGTGCTCTGCCTGCTTACGAGTGTTTCCCGGGTTTCTCCGGCCCTACTTAACAGCAGGGTCAAACCAAGCAGACTATAGAAAAGGTTTAAGTCAACACATCGCCTTTCAGTGTTTGGCCTAGGAGAAAGGAGAAGGTATTTCTCTTAGGAAGTCCAGAATAAATGAAGAGTATGCTCAGCTCTACTACTTGCAACATGATCTAGTTTTTTTTTTTTTTGCACAATTCTTTCCAACTTTTTAAGAGAAATCTTAAGTTGAACTGAGATTTTTTTCTTTTGAAATCAGATCAAAGCATGATAGCAAAACAGATGATCAAGGTGATGAGAGAGAGAGAGAGAGAGAGAGAGAGAGAGAGAGAGAGAGAGAGAGAGAGAGAGAGCTAACAGACCAATAAATTATCCATGTAAACATTTTTAGTTTTTGTCCACTCTTCTCTGATTACTTATGGCTGAATTTGTTGAATTGTGCTCCTTGCCCACCACAGATGACAGTCACAGTACAGATGGAGGGGCTGGCTGCCTGGTCAGAGAGTCTGAACAGAATGACAGACTTAATTTTAACAATCCTACATTTTGGCGGATTAAAATTAACATTTCAGCCCCAAAAGCCTCTTGTGTGTTGATTAAAATACTAACTTCTATTTTAGCAAACAGAACGGCTAATCAAACCAGATCAGTCAGGGTTTATTTTTGGTCATCGTGGTAAAAATAATGTGGGGAGAACTTTTAATCTACAGTTAATACAGGGTAATGATAAAGAACTATTTATGCTCTCTAGCCTAGATGAAGAAAAAGTGTTCAACAGAGTTGATTGGATGTTCTTAGAATGTACTCTTATTGAAATTGGCTTTGATGGGAAGTTGGTAAATGGTTTAATTGTTTATAGAAAAACTAAAGTATACAGTCAATGGGTACTGCTCTGATTTTTTGAAAGTAGTTAGAGGAGTGAGACAGGGAAATTCATTGTCACCTGTCCTATTTGCAGTGTGTACTGAGCCATTAGCAGAGGCTATATGTCAAAATTAATTGATTCAAGGAATAATAGATGGAGCAGGAACAGTCCACATTCCACATAGTGCCCTCTTTGCAAATGATTTTCTACATTTTATTAAACATGCACTGACATCAATACCAGTAATGTGAAATGTTTAGATACATATACAGAGGTAGCAGGATATTATTCAATTCAATTCTGTTATGGTTGAAATTTGGTTTGGCTTTGTTTTTCTGTTATTTTAATGTTTTCATTTCTTTTGGGTTAAGATTGACTGTATTTATTGTTAGTTTTCAGTCATTTTCAGTTATTTTCTGTCAATTTTCACTTCACCTCCTCAGCAGTCAGTCACACCTGATAATCATTTGCTTGTTAATTAGCCATATCCTTGTTTCACCTGTTAGTGCTCTATTTAAACCTCCCTCTATCTTCAGTTCGGCACTGAGATTCAAGTAATGCATTAGTAAGTATTGTAGAACAAAATTCAGAATCAAGGCAAGATATTATAGTTGATATTAATCAGTTAATGTTTAGGATTAAAAGTTATGGATCTCTGGTCAAATTAGTTTGGGTTCCTGCTCACATTGGAGTAATAGGGAGTGAGCTGGCAGATAGTTTTGCTAAGAATGCAGCAAAAAAGTGTATTGTTGATTTAAATATTAGAATGAGTAAAAATGAGGTTAAAAATATTAGTAAAGTGTATATTAAAAATAAATGGCAGTGGGATAAAGGAAGCAATGCCAGATTTTATTGTAGCATCCAAAGAAAAGTTGGAGAATTTAGGAAATGTAGCAGGAATAAAAAAGAAGATATTATATCTAGATTAAGGTTTGGACATACAGGTTTAAACAGTACTCTTAAAATAATTAATAAACATGATACAGGTTTCTGTAGTTATTGTGGGAAATTAGAAACAATAAATTTTTTTTTAGAATGTAGTAAGTATGTTCGAGAAAGGGAGGAGTTAATTAGAAATTTAAATAGGAATAAAAATAAGTTAGATATTAGAAGTTTGCTTCAAAGATCATCGGGGGATGTAGTTTTTAATAGTATTTTTAATTTTCTAAGGAGAACAGGAGAACATTATGGGAAGATTATAGTGGTTTTACATCTGATCCATACTCCAGTCTAGAAGGTGGCGGTAATGCACTTAAAAGTTGTTTGCCAACCGCCATAAAAAAACAAAAAAACAAGAAGAAGAAGAAGTTCGGCACTGGGCCGTCTTCTGTTATACACCACTCAATGAAAGTCCTCGTTTTGTCTTGGAAGATCTGTTTTGCGTTCTCGTTCAAGGTTCGTCCTGCCAGTTGCTTTGAAAGACTTTGTTTGTTCCTGGAGAAGCTCTGCTCTGTGTCCTGGTGTTTCCAGAGAACTGCTAACCTGCCTAGCCGCTCTGGGAAAGCTCTGCTCTGTACTAGTGATGGTGAGATGAAGACTCTTATGGTCAACAATATTCCCTCAGCAGCAACACTGAAACACACAGAGGTTCACGCTGCGTCTTTACGCACGATCCAGCTGCTGATGTCTCCCTCCTTTCAGCTCAATGCACTTCTAGACTGTTACAGTTTATAACATTCTCATCACCTTTCACAGCGACAGGTTTCTCAGTCAGTCGCCGCGCTGACCAGACAAATTTCTATTGCTCTCATCAGTGCGGCAGTGCGGTGGGCGGATTTTACCCCCGTTGGTGCGCTGCGGGGAAAATGCATAACTAAATACTGCAAAGGGCTCCTATAAAGGGAACAGGGGTACTGACAGGTCTGAGATGAAGCCCCCGATGTTACAAGTTCTTTAAAATGATCCTTAAAAGTGCGCACCTGATTTAAAGCGCGAGGCAGCAGCCCACCGAAGCGCCACTGATTCTATGAGAATCAGTACATGAAACACAGCTAGTAACTCTCCTATTGACTTTAACTGGCACACGTTGCTACTGATGTGATGACATTAAACGGAGTGATTCACGTTTTGAATGGTGAACGGGGGAAAGGGGGGGGGGAGAGGAGCGAGCGCTGAGGCACAGAAATAGGGCTTGGTCGTCATGACGTATTACTTTGTGTGGCCACCATATTGAATGCCTCCGCGGCTCCGCCCCCGCTACTCAGACTACTGCCTATGACTACCGCATACTGTACTCCCTCTCTCACCCGTGTTTCAATTTGATTAATTTTACCATAACTTGATTTTAACCATGGTAAACCGTTGCTGTGTTGTGGGCTGTAACAGCGCAACACATGATCGCCATAGGAAAAACATAGAAAATGGGTTAACTTTCCACCGCTTTCCTGCCTGGAGGCGCAACCACGGAGAACAAGTGTCAGAGATAACGAAGAGTCGTCGGCTCGCTTGGATTGCGGCTTTAAGACTACCGATCATAACTTTCCACAGTATCCCGATGTCAATGAGAGTGTGTTCCCTGCATTTTCATTCTGGTAAGTTAAAGATGCACGGTTTTATTTTATAGCCTACATTGTTTCTTTCCTTCAGCCGCGACACCACATACATGCACATAAATACTAAAACGGCAGCGGGAAAAGGCTCAAATACGTGAGAAACCCGGAGGGTTTAGGGATGGCTGGCAGTTAATGTTACTAACTACACCTTTGAAACACATAGCAGCTAGTTAAAAGTACATTACATGCGTCAGTGGTTGTTAGCACTAACGGTTAGCAGGTGCCAGAGCCCGTCTGAGTACAGCTTACCTTTGTGCGAATTACTGTGGTCCCACTATTTGCTGGATTTATGATCTGCAGCTCCTGAACCCATCCATTCGTAAACTGCACATGAGACTCCAAGGATTTGTAGCTTCAGAACTGTTCTGAAGTATAGGCGCTCACACTACAAACAAGGTAGCTGAAGACGACTGATATGCAAAACAGTGGCAACAAGTGGTCGTCGGCGCTCTATAATAATGCTGATTTTGTCAACATACCGGTCCCTGGCTTCTCTATTTAATGTGTTCCGGTAAATTTCAGATCCTTTTCGGGATTTTAACATATTTTTTCTATCTATTCTTTCTCAACTCTACTTCTACGTCTCTTCGTTCAACAACGTTATGTCAGAGGTATTTTAACGTTGCGTTGCCATCAATATGGCCGCCACGTCCCACAATGCAACGCGGATCCCAAGCCCTATACGGTGCATGTAGTTAAAACGACCAAGTGGCGTTTTAAACTGCATCTGGTTAGCAGAACTGTTTAATGATCCAGCGTGCAGCCATAACTGGTTCTGAATGAACCGGTCATCTGGCAAACTCTGAGCCACTTCCCGAAGCAGTCACGTGGTACAGCCGGGCAGCGAGGCTTCGGCCGTCATCGTTTCCGGCTCCTCCCCTAAATGAAGCAAGCCTCGATACGCGCTTTACGGAAACGCCCCCTCCATTACTCGACACACGCCTCGAAGCCTCGGCACATCACGTAACATCACTACTCTGTACCCTGGTGTCTCCAGAGAACTGCTAACCTGACTAGCCGCCCTGGAGAAGTTCTGCTCTGTGCCCTGGTGTTGCTACGAGGCCTGCTAGCCGAGCAGCACTAAGCTTTCCTAGCTACCTAGCTATTATGGACTCTCACTCCGGGCCGTCAGCTCCTGCCATCATCTACATCTCTGACCCTCTGCAGTCCTGAACCTCCGGTCTTCATCACCCACCATCCTGCATACTCCCTCAAATAAAAACTCTTAAACTTTTAGTCCTGTGTGCGTGTCCTGAGTTCTTCAGTAAACAAACCATGACAAATTCACTTTTATTTATATAGCGCCAATTCATGAAACATGTCATCTCAAGGCACTTTCCAAAGTCAAATTGAATCAGATTATACAGATGGGTAAAACAAAAATAAATTCCTATATAAGGGAACCCAGTTGATTGCATCAAGTCTGGACAAGCAAGATATACTCTTCCTGGAGAAGCATAAAGCCACAGGGACAGTGGTCTGTATTGTCCATGGCTTTGCAGCAATCCCTCATACTGAGCATGCATGAAGCGACATCTATATAAGATAAACAAAGCAGAGGCAATGATGATGGTAAGAAAGTGGCCTGATGAATTAGCCCTTTCAATGTTCTAAAAAGGGTTTAGATATTTGGGGATTACTCTGCCAACTCACCCGTTTGAAGCAAACTATACTAAGTCAATACAAGAATTAAAGATTAATTTGATCTGTTGCGAGGTTCTCCCACTTTCCTTGGTAGAGTTGAAACTATAAAAATAATTTATTGACTTAAATTCTTTTTTTTATTAAAATTTTTGGCCATAAGAGTTGCAATTACTATTTTTAACAAACTAAATAAATTCATATCTCAGTTCATCTGATAGCACAAGAAACCTAGAATAAAACAAATTTTTTGACAAAAGACAAAGGAGGATTAGCTTTAACTAATCTAAAACATTACTGTATTATTCATACCATAAGGCACCATGGTAAGGCGCACCGTAAATAAACGTGTCTTTGTGTGTCTTTGTCCACAAGGCGCAACAGATTATAGGGTGCACTAAATATTCTTTCCAAGTGTGTAATATCACTCCGCCTTTTCACGTACACAGCTGTCTCCTGAAAGGGAGAGCTATCCGTCTCCATCGGGAGGACAGGGTAGCTGTTTCTAACATAAGGCCACATAAGTTACAAAAACATAACTTTTGTACTTACTAGGTTTATCGTTGCTAGCTTGTACTCCGGGCGCGGGCTGCCTAAAAGCTTCCACATACTCGGCGCACTGTGCGAAAACTGTGAGCTTGGAGGACTCTGCGCTGACTCTCCACAGATGTTTTACCCTTCATAGTCGGGCATACTATTGCCTACATTACGTGTGGCAAATTCCTATAATTCCCACACCTTCTGGCAGTGGAACAAAGCGGCAGAACAGAGAGGGACTGTGATGCCACACATCCTTGCAACCTCTTGTTTGGAACAGCTCAGTGTGTCAAGCTAGGTGTCACATATAAAACAGTTCGATGTAAAAACTTCTTGCGGCCAAGGAGTTTATAGTGTGACACCGAGTATGCGGTCGTAAAAATTGAGCTTTGCACGTATCTGTATGCGTGGAGTCCGTGAACCTATGTGGGGGCCTTTACATGAATGCACTTCTAGTTTCGACATTACAGCTAGGCAGTCTTGTAGACTGCTCAGGGGTCTGAACATGTAGTAACACAGTGTACCGTAATGCTCCGAATGTCCATTGAGCGGAGCGGCTTCATTGCTTACCAAAGTCATACTTGCACATTTTAACAGATTTTTGAGCCTGTTGTATCACGTAAAATCTGTCAGTAATCTTATATAAGTCCCACCATCAACTTTTGAAAAATGGTTAGGGTTTCAAGTGCGCCTTATAGTCTGAAAAATACGGTACTACTGGGCGCCTCACTTACCAGCCATACCCACTTGAATTATGGGAGACTACAAACTAATTTGGAAATAAATAGAGTAAGGTGAGTTGAGGGGTATATTACTGTCAACCTTGCCTTCTATTGAGTCAAAATCTATTACTAAGTTAAAAAAATTAGGAATGAATACATTAAACATACTTTAACGATTTGGAAGGAAGTTAAAACTAGTTTTAATGACATTATATCCCCAACTATCCCAATAGTGGGTATATAGAGTTCTCCCCTCTATATGAGACCAGGGGTTTATAAAATGGAAGGTGAAGGTCTCATTAGTCACCAATTGTTTGTAGAAAAAGGCTTTAAGTCTTTCTTACAAATCAGGGATCCATTTGATCTTCCTGCAAATGATATGTATAGATATCCCCAAATTAGACATTGTATTATGAATCATAAAGATGAGTAAATTTGTAAAGATCCAAATGGTATAAAACAATATTTTATTTCTATTATAGAAAAGAATATGGCAACTAAAAGACATCCTTCCAATTTGTATATGAGGTTCTCACCTGATATTACCCAGAATACTTGGCATATAAAAGAGAAGTGGGAATTGGAGCTAAATATCCAGATAGAAGTAAGAAGTATGAGATAACATGTGGAAATATTCCCAAAGAGGGATTAATGGTCAATTATGGAATTAATTTGAATGCAAATTGAAAGTTAGGTATTTTTACACCCCTCTTACAATTTCTAATTTTGTTAAGGACCCTTTGACCGCATGTTGTTGTAGAAAATGTGGGCAAATAGGACACTACATACACACATTCTGGGATTGTCCGGTTATCCAAAAATATTGGAGAGATATTAAGATGGAGTTTGAGAACATTTTCTGAATGGAGGTTCCATTAAATTGGAAAGATTTAAAGCCCCCAACAACAATAGGATGGAAACAGAAAATTCATCATGTATATAATGGAAAATCTACCTATTATACAAATAAATGCTGAACTCTTTGATCAAAGGTGGCACAACATTGAAATGTATCTAGCAATTTTATAAAGTGGATTGTTGTTCGTCTCAGTAAACTTTGTTTTGAAGCATTGTTGCTTTACATAGTTATTAAGACAATCATTTTGTTTGTTTAAAAGCTGTAGAGATGAGCTTTTTGAGTAAAAGTAAAAAGTAAAAAAAAAATGTTTCAGATTGACTGAACCTCATACATGTAATGATAAAAAGATGCCTTTCTCAGAGAGGGCCAAGGAATTGCCAGCAGTTGCACAAGGCCAGTATTTTGCCTATAATATATATATTCTATATATAGATATTGTCTTGTTTTATTTTATATCTGGGGATTTCTTTCTAATTCAGGACTATTATCCTAAGCCCCATGTAATTACTGTTTTTGAAAAGGGTTTTTTGTTTATTGTCTTTGTCTTTCTTCTTTTTTCACTGTGATGATACTTCTGTGGGATTCTGAGAAGGCCTGTATGTATAGTCTTTACAGCCAGAGCCTTTAGAAATACAATTCCAAGAATGCTTCACCTTAACCAGATGATTGTACACAGGTGTACTGCATTAGGGCAGGACTGATCTGTTTTTAAACTGCCTTTTCACTCTGTATTTTGTATGCACCGATGAAAGTTTTTCTGAGCGAAAGCTTACATTAAACAGTGAAATCCTTTGTTTGGTTAGGTACTGGATGAGAAACAGCATGTCACAATCCTAAGGGGTTTGATTATTCATTAGTTCCTTGGATTGTGTATTTTTCAGTTAGTGTTTATGTTTAGTGTATATTTTACTTCTGTTCCATGCCCTTCAAGTTTCCCAGCCTAGTAGGCTCCCCTGCTGTGTGTATTTCTGTTGGTTTTTACTCACCTGTTTGTTATCCAGTTGATTACTTCCCAGTGTATTTTAGTTCCTGTTTTATTTTCATTTGTTGCTGGATTCTCTGTTAACGTTGCATGAAGTATCAGAGTTGCTCTTGCTGCACTTTGGGTTCACAACCTTCGCATATCATGACACAGAAGACAGACTGGAGCAGCATTAAACACATTCAGTTTAATTTATATCACTAATACAGAATCTCAACTAAGCAAGTCCATAAAATAAATCAACATTCTGGCAATATGACTATGTTACCATTTAAAAAGTATAGATGTGACCATAACTTTTCATGGTCTTAATCAGATTGAAGTGTGATAGGTTTTCCTGTGGTAGGGAAGACATTAGTCATGTTTGTTTCAGTCATATTTCCTTAATTTAAGTAATGAGACTCATTACTGAAACATTGATTAGTGATGAAAAGCTTGTTTGATTAAAAAAAAAAATTAAACCAATAAGTGAAACCATTTTAAGGCCTGAGTGGCCGCTGTTCACATGCAAAAACATGCGAGTGCCGCCGGCCTGGCTTTGTAAACAAGAGACTTGAGAACAACACAGTGTGTGACATCATACCAAAGTCCATCTAAAAAGATACCTTTATTTCTTCAACATTTTTTAGTTATGTCTATCTAAAACAATTACATTTCGCTTTTGGCTCCTTTAAAGATGATTAAGTTCCAATTTGTCTGCAAATTTAAACACTATCTCTATATTGTCCAATCTGCTAAATGTAAAATTTGGCAAATTAATGTACATATGAGATCTGATACTTTTTTATTAATTGCTGGATATTTTATTATAGAGCAAGACAAGGGAAAGGTAATGGAACATTAAAAACGGTGTGTTGTGCTTTGTGGTGTGTCTCCTGTTTACTCTGTGCACTGTCCCCCTCTGGCTATCTTAAACTTCACATGCAGTAGCCAAGCTACCCAACCCAGAGTCTCATGCTTCTCTGAAGTGTTTTGATCCACTTGGAATTGCAATCAGCCCAAGGCCAGGCAAGCTGAAAGCATGAGGGCAAGTGGGTACTACATTTAGTTCTCTTCCAAGAGACAGTAAGCCCATTCGTCCTAATGGATTCAGGATGTGTCTGGTCCAGGCTGAGTATTAAGAACTCTCTCTCTCTCTCTCTCTTTATACACACAACCTCACCTTTGTACTTGGCCCAAGGATGCTCTTACAGTGGGTCAATTTAAAAGCATCATTCAACCTGAAAGGGAGCGTCACGGGAAGGGAAATTATATTTATCTCTGCAGGA
This sequence comes from Fundulus heteroclitus, assembly GCF_011125445.2. NCBI lineage: Eukaryota > Metazoa > Chordata > Actinopteri > Cyprinodontiformes > Fundulidae > Fundulus > Fundulus heteroclitus. The sequence continues at coordinate 13,706,646 of NC_046369.1, forward strand.
ATACTATTGCACGTAGGCCTACTTATCAAATATTTTCCCTATTCTTTAACATTTCATTTATCTTTCTTGAACAATTTATTCCATTCTCCTTTCCAATGTCAACAAAATACATTGTGCTGACAGCTGAATGGCAATATACACAGCTGTGATCCAGTTTTAACAGTTTTTTAAAGGTTGGTCGTTCACAAACTTTATCTTATGTTTGCAAATCTTGGCTCTAATTCCTTTCAACCAATGGAGCTGAAATTTTCCAACAGTTTGAAAGTTTGCTTATACCTTTTCTACCAAAATGCTTCCAGGAACGGCTTAAAGTGTATGCCAAAATAGGTCTAGTTCCTAACATTTTGATCAAAAAAGCATTGGATCTAACATGAACAAACTAGTATTTAACTGGTTCAAACCAAGTTTGCAGTCTCTGGTTGGTATAACGGATAATTGCTAGATTTACAAGGTATTATAAGCCAGCCTTTAAGGCTGTGTTTAATGTGTTTAGTATAAAAAGGATAATGGAATTTTAAGTGTCTTGTTGTCTTTATACTTTTCACCATAGTTTGTATTAGTAGCATTTATAACAGTTAATTTTATATGCTTAATGAAGCTGAGTGGAATTACAAAAAGTGTTTACAAAATGTCAACAAGAACATCAACTATGACAGTTAATAGTAACACACCAGTTTGTACAGAAAGCAAACTAAATGATGTAATCCATGTAGGTAAACTGCTTACACCCAAATTGTCAGTGAGAAGGCTAAACACAAGAGCACTGAGATAGCAGTGATCAGTTGTGGTGTGTTGATTAGAAACAACCACAGCAGGAACTTGCGTTGGGTAATAAGAAGTGTGCAGATTGATCTAGTAACACCCTAAACACAGAGAAGTGAACTAGAAGAGAGAAGAAAGTATCACTGGTACTCACGGTGCCAGAGGGAATATGACTATAGGAAGAACCGCAGCTCGTGACATGAAGGAACGATGTATGAGCGTTGCACAGGTAGGTGGAACCTCTATTTAAAGCCAATCCCCATGTTCACCTGACCACTAACTGACAGGAGCCCCCTCTCCAGGACCAGCACCTGATGGTCCACAGTGACGGCGATGGAAATCCCTGATCAGGAACTGGTCCAGAATGAAGCAAGACGGTATCAATGACCACTCCTCAGGACCGCAGCCAGCCCAGTCTACCAGATACTGATAGCCTCAACCTCAACGGCGTGAGTCCAGAATCTTTGTAATTGTATAGATGTGACCTCCATATATTAGCCTGGGCGGGGTGGATGGTGCAGCTAGTTGGCACGTGATGTGCCGCTTTAGCTGAGAAACATGAAAGACTGGGTGGCCCCTCGTGAAACCTGGAAGGCGTCGATGATAGGTGACAGACTTGATCTTGGCCACAATCTCGTAAGGCCCATTGAACCTAGGAGTGAGTTTGTGAAGCTTCAGATGTGCCACGGAGAGCCAAACCAGGTCCCCTGGCTGAAATGAAGGTTTGGAGCAGTGTTGGCGTCAATGCTGTTTAATATACTGAGCATTCGCTCGGGAGATAGCAGCCCAAGCCCTGATCCAGGCCAACTGACAATGCTGGATGAGTAGTTGAGAGACAGGTACATCCACCTTAGCTTACTGATGGTCAAATAAAAGAGGATGAAACCCATGATATATCTCAAATGGAGAGAGACCAGTGGCGGACGAGACGTGAAGGTTATGAGATAGTTCAGCCCATGATAGGTAGCGAGGCAGTAAAGAAGGTTGAGAGGAGACAAAGCATCTCAGAAAACGGTGCAGTTGTTCGTTCGCCCTCTCAGTCTGACCATTAGTTTGTGGGTGGTAACCAGAGGAAAGGCTGGAGAAGGCTCCAATCAGTCAGAAGAAGGTCTTCCAAAATCTAGCATTGAATTGAGGACCCCTGTCGGAGACGATATCCTTGGGGAACCCATGTAACTGGACCACATGCTCTAGAAGAAGTTTGGCTGTCCGTTTGGTGGAGGGAAAGCCTCCAGATGCACTGCCTTGGACAAAAACCTGGGACCGGACATTAATTACCATTTTTATGTTTGCATTGCTGGTATAACTTTTGGTGTAACATATTCTACTTTATGCCGAGTCCTGCTATGAAAACGCAACAGCACTTCCCAAAGTCACAAAAAATGCTGGCCACAGAAATAGCATGACACAGGTCTTAGGTTACATGTCACAAATCTTAGGTCATATGTTGCATGCCATAAATCTTAGGTCACAGGTCACAAGTCATAAATCATATGTCACAAGTCATAAATCATGAATCATACGTCAGGTGGTGATGTCATGGTTGCCGGGGTGATGTCATACTGCAAAGCGGAAGAGGCTTGGGGGTGGGATTACAGGGGCGGGACCAGAAGTGGGCTGGTCACCTTTCATTTTGAAATGTGGGCAGGGCTTTGTGATTGATGAAAGGGGAATCATACTATTCTCATAGGTCTAATGGGTGGGGAATAATGTCCTTTCTGCATATTTAACATGTGCAAGGTTTTTGAGCATGGGTCTGTCCATAATGCATATATATATATATATATATATATATATATATATATATATATATATATATATATATATATATATATACCACATTAAAATGTGATAATTTTTACTGTATAGTGCCATATGTATAATTCCTGCTGCAATGTGTGTTAACAGAGCTGCAGAGGAAGGGCTGGAATAGTGAGGAGCAGTTTGATAAAATTGTTAAATTTTAGTCCTGTGGCTGTCGACCTGTCCAGGATGTAGGCAACCCCGCTTCCCCGCCTCTCACTCATTAACCACTGGTGAGACATCGGCACAACTCCCAACTGTTCTACATTTAGCAGAAGAAAAAAAAAGTTTTATTTTACAAGCATCCTGGCATGCAGCTGCTCGTGAGATGCATAGTTCGATTGACAGCTGACGTAGTTCTCATTAACGGTGACTGCAGCTCCATCTTCTTTCAGAAAAGCTCATGTTGAATAACTTTTTTGCTTTTCTGATTCTGACCCAAATACTGGGCATTGTTTCAGTTAATTAGATCCTGACCCAAGAGTGAAAAATGCAGCACAGTCCCACACAAATGAGGAAATCTGGTCCCCTTGTGTTGGTGACAGCTAGAGCTTACTAGGGAAGACTATGGATCCGTTGAGTTGGGACGATTTTGCAGTCAAGCCGCCACAATAAGGTATGGTTATTTGAAAGAAACATCTCAGGATGACTACTACAATTATGATGTCAACTAGGTAACATCTCTCTCAATAAGCAGTAGTATAATCTCTTGTCTGTGTGTTGTTTGCTGTGTTTAGTAGTGAAGGTTAGGGCACTTAGAAGCCAATGTTTTTCAGCACACTACTGTGAAAAAAGGTCATGTTATGCGTCATTCTAAAAACTTAAATCCTACAAATTCCAACTTTTAAAAGCTTACATTTTACCATCCATCCATCCATCCATTTTCCGAACCGCTTTATCCCTCATGGGGTCGCGGGGGTTGCTGGTGCCTATCTCCAGCGTTCACTGGGCGAGAGGCGGGGTTCACTCTGGACAGGTCGCCAGTCTGTCGCAGGCTTACATTTTACTTCACCGCAAAATAGAGCCGCAACCAACGTTAGAGCTATTAACAACAAAACAGCAAAACTGGCTCACTGGAAGTTGCGAGACAAACTTCCTGAATAATGTCAATACTCTGGCTTATTTATAGATACTGTGTATATAAATAAATGAGCGGTGGCCTAGTGGTAACAGAGCTGGGTGTTTGCGTCTTGAAGAGGCCACAAAGGTTGCTAGTTTAAAACTTTCACTCCCTGAGCAAGACTGTTGATCGCAGATTGCCCCCCATGCACTATTCAGTGTCAGCGCAGTATCATTTCAACCATGCGCAGATTAGAAGAAATCCACCAAAATGAAAACTTGTGCATCTGATTATTGCTTTGAAAAAAAATCTATATATTTTTTGCAACAACGTTTAGTTTTGTAAAAAGAACAGTTCAAATGCATAACAAATCATCTGTATATTGGCCTACAATTGCCACTATATAGATAAGGTATCATAATTATGATAACTTAACTCGCCACTTACGTATGTTACAAAATACAAAGTTTAATTTAAGTTACTGTATTTTTACCTATAAAATGAATTTGATATGTATTTTAAAATGACCAGTCTTTGTGGTAAACCACAAAAACATTTTGTAAACATAGACAAGCAAAGGTAAAATCATATATTCAGTCATAGCCAGATGTTTTACTTATGCTTATTTAAACTGAAAAGCCTGGCTGCAATCTGTTTGTCTGAATCTGTGAGTATTCAGCTTCTCAGATAGCTAGAAAAGATGGTTCCTGTACTATAGTTGCTGAGTATTTGACTCTTCAACAGCTCACCAAGGTCACCAAGCTGATAGCTGCTTATTCATCATGTTATAGTCTTTCATTCTCCTAAATCACCTGATGCCACTTTGGTTTTCCCCTAAAATGTTTGTAGATCTTTTTATTGTACTGCATACCAATACTTCATGTCCCATTGTTTTAACACAATCGGATCAGGGAACATAAAAACTTTTTTGGTGCTCAATACAGACAGCATTTCAGAGGGACTGCAACCCTATTGATCAAATTATTTAGATATGTCCAGGCCCTCCGCCCAGTGCATCATCATGTTGGAGCCAAAGGAGTCTAACAACAAACATCTCTGCTGCTACTGCCTGTCTGTCTGTGATTAGCTGCGGGGGAGATATTTTTAGAGTTTCCAAAGCCCTTTGAAGAGGAAGAGGACCAAAGCCCATCCCTTCGCCCTTATCTCACACCCCTTAGAACCTCCGTCTATACTTACAGTTCACATGCTTTGTTAATTTTTACTTCTTCCGGGCATACCATCAGATGAAGCTGACTTGTGATGGTTTTACTTATTGGTTTAATTATTGACTGAACCCTTTATATGTGTTTTAGTACAGAGAAAACAAACAGTAATTTACAAGTAAAAAAAAAAAAAAAAAAAAAACGACTTCCAACAACAGAAAATGGTTACATGGAAAATACCCATCAGGAATAAAGTGATATACAGGCTCATCTATAAAAATATTTAATATTGTATAAAAGTGCATTTTTTCAGCCATCTCAGAAGGTGAACCTCATATATTGTATAGAATCATTACACATCAAGTGATATATTCCAAGTCTTTGTTTCTTGTAGTTTTGATGATCATGGCTTATAGGTAAAGAAAACCCAAAATTCTGTATCTCAGAAAATTATGATACTAAAAAAAAATCATTATCACTGTCATGATTTGTCTTAGATGAACCCAGAATGGACACCACACACACAGGGCTAATTACTGAGAGGTATTGACGGAAAGATGAGGAGTGGATGATGAAACCAGAGCAGCAGGACTGAACTGGAACAGGGGTGTAGATGTGAGCAGGAGCTGACGGACCGGAGAGAGTTATTGAGAGCAGGGCTGCTGGAGCACAGAGGAGGCAGGAAAACCAGCAGCTAACAGAGGCTTGACTTGAGGCACAGATGAGACAGGAAACCCAGCAGCTGGCACAAATTTGACTTGAGGCACGGATGAAGGCAGGAAAATCCAACAGCTAGCAGAGGCCTTACTAGAAGCTCAGAGGTGGCAGAATAATCCAGCAGCTAGCAGAGGCCTTACTTGAAGCACAGATGAGGCAGGTAAATCCAACATCTTAAACAGGCCTTACTTGAAGCAGAGAGGTGGCAGGTTAATCCAGCAGCGAGCAGAGACTTAGCTAGAGACACAGAGGTGGCAGGATTCCAGCAGCAAACAGGGGCAAACCAGGTTGACAGACGTGGAGTGGAGACTGATGACGAACCCGCAGGGAAGAGAAGACTGAGGGAGGCTTTTGTAGGGAAGCTGGCAGGTGGAGTGAGTGCTGACTAATTAGTGTCCAACAGGTGTTACAGACTGCTGAGAGAGTGAAGGGTGAGCTGAGTGAGAGGAGGAACTGAAAAACAATAGGGCAAAAAAGGCCAGACCAAAACTGAACCATGACAATCGCAAACTCATGGAGTCACACTCTAATCAGGTAATTCACTCAAAACACCTGCAAAGGTAAAATTGTCTTTCACTCTGGGTCAGTAGAATACACAATCATTGGGAAAACAGTAGATTTGACAGACAGTCATTGACAACCTTCACAAGGAGGGTAAGCCACAAAGAGTTATCTCTGAAGAAGCTGGTTGCTCACCGAGTTCTGTATCTAATCCTATTAACAGATAATTGAGTGGACAGCCATTCAGGAATTTCGGGGAGCTTCTCAAGGAGTGGACTAAGGCTGGAGTTGGTGCATCAAGAGCCACCATACACAAACAAATACAGGACATGGGTTACAAATGTTGCATTTCTTGTGCCAAGACACTCCTGACCCAGGGACTACTCTCTTGCTTATTGGTTCAAAGTCCTCTTCTCAGATTAAATAGTTTGCATGTCATTTGAAAATCAAGGTCCCAGAGTCTGGATAAAGAGGGGAGAGGCCCAAAATCCACATTGCTTGAAGTCCAGTGTACATTTTCTACAGTCCATGATGCTTTTTCGGGAGCCATGCCTTCTGGTGTTGTTCACCGGCAAGGTCCACTTTAATTTCTGAAGTCCACAGTCAATGCAGCCATTTACCAGGAAACTCTACAGCACTTCATGTTTTCCTCTGCAGACAAGCTGTATGAAGATGCTGATTATAATTTTCAGCAGAACTTTGCACTTGGCCACACTGCCAAAGGTACCGTACCAAAACCTTGTTCAATGACCATGGTGTCTTTATTGGCCACGTTGCCCTGAGCTGAAGCCCATAGAAAATGTATGGGTTGTTGTGAAGAAGAAGATGAGAGACACCAGATCCAACAAGGCAGATGACCTGAAAACACCTATTAAAACAATCTGGGCTTCCATAACACCAATGCAGTGCTAAGGCTGATTGCTTCTACAGTGTACCATGGTGCATTGATGCAGTAATTCATGCAATAGGAGGCCCAGCCAAGCATGAAGCACATGAAAATTGAAGTACTTTTGGGAAGCCTGACGTTTGTGCTTAATATATCCTTTTGTTCATTGGTCTAATGTAATATCACAAAACATTGAATTTTGGGATTTCTTTAAGCCATAATAATCAAATTTACAAGAAAAAAAAAGCTTTAAGAATTTTACTTTGTGTAATGAATATCTAGAAAATAGCTGTTTCATATTTGAAATAGCTGTCAGAAAATATTGCATTTTTAAGCAATTTTTGCTCAACTTTTTTGACATGTACCAGTACTGTGCAACATGTTTCAATAATCATATATTGTCAATAACTGATCAAGCTCAAACATATACTGCAGGATCAAAGTAATGGCAAGACACTTTGTTGGGATGTGAACAATGTCTCTAATTATTTTGATAACTGAGACTTTTGATGAAATCCCCATTCCTCAGTTGATTGACACTTTAAAAATGGCATTCATTATTTTCTAGGATGGATATCATCCATTAAACACTGAATATATTTTCTCAAAAGACCTGCATGCCCACAGATTTCACATCCATTCAGTCATTATTTATTCAGAACAACATTTGTTAAAATAAGCCCTGTCCTCATTTGACAGATAAGTTTGTGCACTGCTTCAGCTAAAAAGTACAGCGCAGAACATAGATAATGGTCTAAAATTGTGATGCTCATAAATAAAATCAGGTAGCATGAAAATGGATTAAAACTGATTTGATTAATTTGAAAGATCCTTTACTATAAAATCTATTGAAGCTGGTGTTTACTGTCTTAGTTTTACAATATTGCAAACAGTGCAATGTTTTGACTTTATTTTTTGTTAGTATAAATAATTTAGAAAACATGGGCAGAGCAAAGGGATTCCATTTTCTCCACATAAACATTTTGTACTGTTCACAAATCCAGCTTTTGGTCACCAGTTATGGAAGCATTTTGACTTATGAATAAACTTATACAAATGAAGTACTGGAAAGGTTTTGTCTTTAAACCATCAACTTATACAGGTTACTATTTTTCCTGTTAAACTTCATAAAAAGTGGCACAGGTGATCTTTTAGCTAAAGTCATATTTCAACATACAGAGTTAATGCAAAACAGTCATTTTGAAACCCATTCTAAAGTTGTAAACAACTTTAAAGATTTTGACCCCTAAGGAATTCTGCTTTAAGCACAACTGATCTAGCCATAAATTATTGTGGTCAGTCAGTAATATCATACAGAAAAGTTTTTGTTTTTTAAGTGTGCACACTCATTGGGACACAGTTGGTTGTATATTTGCCAGTCGCTTTATTATATGAACCTGTTCACTTGTTAATGCAAATAATGATTCAGCCAATCATATGGTGGCATTTGAGCATCTTTGTGAATAACATAAGAATGGGGAGGAGAGGGAACATGAGTGACTTTGAATGTAGCATAGTTGTTGGAACTAGATAGGTTGGTCTGATTGTGGATGAAAATACCATACGATTCAATTAAGGTTCTGTTCTGAAAGTTAAAGTGGGTCAAACCAAGTACTAATAATGTGAACTTACTTAATTGACAAATGAGTGTATTTTCTTATTTGAAAAAGTAGGCAATGAACAGAACAATGTTACTCCTTTAGGATCAGTGGTTTTGTAATTTGTGTCTGAGTTAGGCCTAAGAAAGGCATTGTAATGGATTAATGTGGCTGAGGGGGCTGCATAACTAAGCCACATGAAGTTTCCTCAACCCAGTACTGTGTATTGAAACTAAGAGTGAAGTGTAAAAATGGATAGATGTGTGAAAAACACTGCCTGCCTATCACACCTCTGCTTTAATTGACAGATCAACTATGAGCGTGCCCACACAATCTGCAGCTGCTTCCCGGTGATGCCATTCAAATTAGGTGGGTATTAAAGAATCCCTCGATTGAAACTACATAAATTATATATAATGAAATGCAATTAACATTTCTACTCTGACAATTAAATACATTAAAGAGCCAGGCTTGCGGAAAGAGACTGGTAAAGAGGGACGGTGGGCGGAGGGGACCCTTTTGTGTGAAACAGCTAGATACCTTTAACGTTCACTAGCACACTCCCAGTGTCTGCTCAAATGTTTACACACCAATTAGTGCCAGTGGACAGCCTCTCAATCAAACCAAATGCCAGGTTTGCATTGAATATTAAGTGGCTTATAATGGAATCAGAAGTGATTGAGCATTATCTTTTCAGCTATTAGGGGATAAATAGCCACATAAGCTTTAACATTGCAGAAGTGTCTTTTGCAGCTGTGGTGGGCCATTAAAAACAAGCAAATAAATGCTATCTTAATACTAACATTTTAATATCGTGATGGATGGTAATAGTTAAAGTAATTATGCAAACATTATTTTGAAATAGCTTAATATAAGTGCAGTGGGATTTTTCAAAATACGGAACTATTTCTTGAAAGTGAGAAATGACCAGGGCTAATGTTCTGTACACTGACCATTTAATACCAGATGTGCTCCAGATACATTTATTTTTCAGGAAGCCTTCCATACACAAACACCGGTGATGAAAATGAGGGCACTCCTATAAAACATGATTTTTTTTATTCATGCACAACATCATGCTTTATAAGAGTTTCAATAAAAGAAAGAAAGAGCATCCCAACGTGATGACTGACATGCAAGAGTAGCAGAGCTATGACCATGTTATCCCTCATTCTAGTCAGCCAAAGACAACTATAGGGGATGAACCACACTCCAGGCTTGCTCTATCTTCCTGCATCAGGTCAGCTACATCTTTCTGATTACATCTGCTAAAAGCTACCTGTTTGTTTAGTGTTGACATCAGCAAAGCAGTGATGGCCCAAGATACTGATACTTCAGGAGCCTTAACGCTTATCTTGGCTTCTCAGCGGGGCAATGGATGAAGGGACAAATGGTGGGGTTAAACTGAGGATACTGAGGTACATTCAGTCTATAAAAAGAGCATTTAGCACAAGGAACGCCACCAAAGCTAAAAACCTGTTTCATTTTGTTATGAACGTATTCAGACAAAAAAATAAATAAAAAACAGCACAATAAATCTGCTAATTGTCAATGAGATGAGGTTATGGTGCCATGCCTTTACTTGTTAAGAGTTACAGCCTACTAGTTCTCTCTCATTTACCAGCGAAATAAATTTCTAATAAAATTATTATCAGAGAGCTACAAATATACCAGCACAATATAACAAAAAGTAATTAGCATGTTTTATTTTTAGACAACCTGCATAATGGGGGTCATAACTTAAACTAAATCAAGAACATTTCGAATGAAATATTCTTACTTTTACTTTTTCTATTCGGTATTGTTAAAGGATCTTGTCTTATTTGGCTTTAGTAGAAATATATAGATGTTATCTGTGACCTACCTGTAAAAAAGAGAAAAAAAGAAATACAGAGAAAATGTTGTTCAGCAAAATCCACAAAAAGTGCACCTGGCTGGCATCCTTGGCAGGGCAGTCTAATGGCAATGGGAAATGGATAAAGCAGCATTTGACACAACAAAAATTAAAAGTCCTAAAATGAAGAGATGATATAGAAAATCTTGGGGAAAAAAATTCTAACTCAGTTGTGTTATTATTTGGATTTTACACATCAATTAGTAAAACTTTAACATAGGAAATACATAGGGTAAAACCAACACAGAAGAATAAACAGGCAACACAGTCTTCAGAAATACACGTTTGGCATGCACTTTTAAAATGTCTTAGCAGTATAGAAATTCTATACATTAACAGAAAAATGTAATCATTATGTACTAAATAAATTCATTATTAATATGTTTGCCTTTTAAAGAGCTAAAAAATTTATTCTTTTGTTTTGATTCAGTTCTGACTGTTTTATTGTGATTATCATTTGCACCTGCTCCCATCTCCTATTGCTGCATTGAGAAAACTTTATGTGGCTTACTTATGCTGTACCCTTGGCAAAATATATCTATTGTGATACGTTTCTTAGGCCTGACTCTGCCTCATTCAGTTCACCTGGTCATCTGCTTTTATATACTGGGTTTCCACAGTCAGCCAGTGTCAGACTATTCAAAACTATCTAGTGAGTAAATGTCCAGGGTTCATCTTTGCCTCACTGCCAATTTTCTGACCAGGTTTTTGATTTTAGAATTTTACTGTTCTCACCTTCCCTATTCTCACTTTTTCATTCGTATCTTCCATGGCGACACGGGGGCAACAAACACAGAGACAGTGTACAGTTGCAACAGTTTATTGAAAAGCTGGAAAGAAAGGGTTATGGAAGTGGATAATAATCTGGCCGGCTAGATGACTCTGGTCTCGGACTGTGGAGATGAAAGAGGAGAGGTGAGCGCCAACAACAGACAGGGTGAGATGGTTGATGCAGAATCTAACTTACGGACTGAGGTGTGAATGGAAAACACAGGGCGCAAGTCTGGCTGTGGTGACCGGTGAAAAGCAGAGGTGAAGTTCCGGAACTGGTGGAGTAGTCCATGGCACAGGGTGGACAGGTCAGATGATGACGACTGATGGATACCAGCAAGTATGTAGAGACTGACAGAATTGGTCTGGAACTAGGGTGGATGATAGGAGGAGAATAATGAGGAATTAGATGAGGTACTTCTTGGAACAAGGATCAAACAAGGTTCTTGGTCCGGTACCACTGAGGTGAGCTAATGCTCTGACACCTTACCTCCATCTACATCTGCCTTAAATGCGCCTTGTGATCGGGGATGATGGGAAACACTTGCTGCCGCCGTCCACCTGTTGCTCCCTGCAGGAAAAAGATAGTAATGACGACAACACACCTCTGCTGCACCAAACCACATACCTGACACTTTGCCATTGTCGGATACCTCTTCTGGCTTTGAGTTTCCTGAACACGACCTAAACTGTTCTCACAGTGGAAATACATATCTTGCCAAGTCTTTGGATTCTGTCAGCAACCATGCCATGGATCCTGCCCAGGGCTGCCACAGCAACCTTGCCAGTTTTCTCACAGCATGCCTGCCCGGAGTTGCCTGTGTGCCCCTTCCCAAAGCTGTATGTGATAGCATGCCCTAGGGCTTTATTCTTTTTTATAAATAAATATTTTAAACACAAACTCTGTGTCTGCCTGTGTCTGGTTGAATATCGAGTTCTCCATTTGGTCTGGCCTAACATAATAGTTTGCTTTTGGAGAGAAAGGATTTAGACAAAAACAAGTAAACAAACTTTTAGAATAAATAAGTTTTGGAAAATGTATCCATCTTTTGTCTTCTGCTTATCAGTAATCAGATTAGGGAGGTCAGGAGGGAAGCTTGGACATTCTTCTCTCAAGGTAACACTGTGATGGATGTAGTTCGGCCAAGCTCCATACCGCTCCGCAAATCCATATGGACTTGCTGCCATTAGGAGGGATTTCAATACCACATAAAATGGACAAACCAATCACCATCACCGGGCAGGATTTTCGTGGAGGGGACATATCAGAGAAGCAACAGTTTGGATTCAGACAACAATGGCGGCTTGCAGCGAGAAACCAAATCCGTTTTGGATGACCTGTCCCTGGCAAAAGCTGTACCCGCAAAATGTCCCCTATTTTAGTGTATCATGATGGAGTAAAAAGGTTTAACACAGCAAGAGGTATTTACCTGTTCTGCCGCTGTCCCAGCATAGTAGAAGAGCTGAGCTGAACCCGCCTTTCCCATCCCGTCGGCATTGCAAATCGGGCAAAACAAACCAACCCCCTGACAGCGACTCTGCACCCGGCCGCCCACTTAGCAAAATAAGAAACATACCCGGTTTTCATTAGACAACTCTGGGCACCCGGTAACATTGATGCTGCTATTTCATCAATGTTGTCCAATCCACCAAATATTAATTCTTTAAAAGAACACCAGACAACGGCTTTGAAGATTTTTGTTAGTGGAAATGATGGTTTCGGTTTTGGTGTGAGTGGCTGAAGTAGCATATAAATAAAGATGACAAACAAGTGGTTTATCCAATCATATGCAAGGACTTTTGATAATGCCCCTCCTTCTGAAATACATCTCCAATGGAGCAATCCCAGATAGATGTGTGGAGCTCTGTGGAACTAAATCCATCTGGCGTGAGTCAGGTTAATTGTGAAGCATTTCCATGCCAGAATTAATACATTCTTCTTCCATGATATTCTGGATCTTCCCCAGTGTCTTCTCCCAGTGGGATGTGTCCAGAATATCTCCAAACTGAGGGGCTTAGGAGGCATCACTGTACCCAAACGGTCTCTTTTTGGAGCAGACAAGCAGAAGCTCTACTTGAATTCTTTGTCCTACTTCTAAAAATGATTAATCTAGCAGTTTTGTTTTTGGAATATGGAAGGATGCTAGAGTACCCAGAAACAATGCATGCATGGATAGGTGGAACATCTAAACTTCTTCCAGAAAGACCTAAGCCAGGCCCTTTTTGCTGCAAGTCAGCTGTGCCATCAACAACTCCCCTATATATATAATTAGCATAAATGTAATTCAACAAGAGAAATACATTTAGTATAAATGTGTATTGTGTGGAACGCATAAATCATTATAGAAGACCATTTCTAAGCACAAAACTCTGTTTTTGCAGTTTAAACTAAATTGCCTTAGTACACATAGCTTTTGCACTTAATAAGAAAAAAGCATTTGGCAATCAGTGTCTTCATATACGACACTATGCAACAGTGTGTCAAGTAGTAACGGAAACTCTGAGGCCTATTTTAAAAATTGTTTTAGGAGGCTCTCACTTCCAATTTATACCATCTGGGAAATGAATTTGATTTGCTCGGAATAAATAAGCAGCTTCATCATTATACATTTTACTTAAAACGTAAAGGATCATAAAGGATTCTTTTATATGCAATTATTTAACCGCTGTGCCTCAGCATGTGTTTTTGTACACAGTTTCCTCAGTCTATAACCTAGGGATTTTCCACTCAATATCTAATTGAAATACAATTAGCTTTTCACTCATATAGAGATTGGATTTTGTTTAATTTCAGCTTAGTGATATAATTGTATACATATCGTATCCTTGCTAAAGTCACATTTTCTCCAAAGACTTCAGTCTGAAAAAGAGAGGTAATTATTTTGTCGGACCTTGCAGATATATTTTTTACCTGTGCATTTGTACTGAGCCTGGCAGGATGAAATGATGAGAACAGGGCATAAATGCAGAACTGATCAGGTGAACAAGAAGTAAACTTCTTACATTTTTAATATAGGATAAAAATTATAGGCACGGCAGAAGCAATAGGAATAGAATTAAACAACAAGGACTGATCTAAAGGCTTAGGAGGATCATCAAGGGGATTCACATCGCAACAATGAGCGGGAGAAATTTAGAACCATATATATTCAGAAAAAAAATTATCAAATGCTATCCATTCCCGTGTACACTCATCAAACTCATGGCCTGTACATACCAACGTAAAAATATTTTCTCCCAAAAAAGTTGTTAGGATGTATTCATCAGCTAAAAGCCATAAATATTGATTTGTGCAAAAACAGGAAAAAAACATTTTAGCAATAACCCTTTTTCCTTGTGGTTTGATTTCAGTTAATACAACACATTTGGTAAAACATTAACAGGTTGAATCTGAATTTCTATGAAAAGTCACAATGAAATGCAATTTAGGGCATCAATTCACTGTTTCCTCATGCAGTATCTTACTATTTCCCCCATTGCATAGTACTTGACTAAGATTAGGTATTGAATTACACATTTATTGATACTAAAATAAACGTGTTGCAAAGCTGTCACTTAGTGAGTAGAGTGCTTTTTTTCTGAGACATGTCAGTAGTAAAACGATATTGTGATTTGAAATAGGAGTTTTTATGACTTTATTTCATGGGTAAGTTGAAGAATAAATCCTAGTGTTGATAGTGATAAAATATCAGCACCTCATTATGAGCAGATCTGTTCTTTAGTGAACACATGCTGGACTTCAGAGTTTTTGATGGAGTGCTTTGATTGTTGAAATGAGGTGATGCTCTCTCTGTTCAAAGATCAGTGCAATGTTAATAACTCACCTGCAGGACTGTCCACTTCCGTCTGTGCTTTTCCTAAACTGTAACATTCCTGTATATTAGTGTGAGACATCAAAGTGGCAAATGTGTGTTCTGATACACTCAAATTCATCATTACTTTTTTCATGAAGCAGTTTTAGAATGTGACATCTGTATTATTTAGTTTATGAACACAGGCTAAATTACCAAATACTGTCATTATTAAAGTAAAATTTAGAAAACAAGAACTTTTATACTGACATCTCATTTTCCAATCATTTTGTATCAGTCACCCCGTATGCCTTCAACAGAATCCCCATTAATAAAGATCTTCCCAGTGCATTAAGCCTCTGGATTACACTGGACAATTCTATTTGTCTTTGTAATGTGTTATGGAGTTGTCAAGTTTCCAGTATGGTGCCAGAAAAATTACACAACAATTACAAACTATACATCATCATAATGACAAAATGTATTCATTGTATAATTTATATTGTGATTTTTAGGTTGACACTGTATCTGCAATTATGTGTCTAAACTCTGAACTCATCATCTAGTGGATGGCAGCTCTGTTTTATTTTATTTTTTCTTGAAGGTTTGCCCAAGATGTCAAATAAAATCAGATGTTTCTCACATCTCCCTGCCCTCTCCGTCCCTCACTTATTTCCCTCTCTCAATGCTTCACCCAACCTCCAACCCCATGGAGCAAGGAGGAGGTTTGTTGATGGATGTTGAAGGCAGCTTTGGTCCCACAGCAATTAACTCTTCTCCTGCAAGAAGCAGTCTGTCAAACTGATGGAATCACCCCAACTTTGCTGCCTGTCACACAATACAGGAGGGGCTGCAGACAAATGCCTCATTTATGTGTTTGCTTTACAGTTTTGCTTGTGGTAAGAAGCAAAAACAAGCTGGGAGCTATACCGAGTGCATTGGGAGTCACTGAGTGCGCCATTGACAGTTAGGGAACCAAAGCAAATGGCTGTGCAGTACAGTGGCTCTGTGGGAGTTGTTAGGACACAGAGAAGATTTCTAATCTTACTAATATGTGTGATTCTGCAAGATGCCGTTCATCTGACTGTAAGGATGGGAGGGATTTCTTTATTTTTATTTCCAAATGAATTTGGTGTATTAATGCTTTGATATCTACTTAAGTTGCAAGGCTTATTTCAAAGGCAACCTTTAATGTTTGCATAAAAGGACATATCATTTTGAATTGTTCAAATAACTACAGCAACTCAAAGTAAGCTTAATCATAAGAGGGGATATGTATGAAAAACTGAAACAAGACACACAAATACAAAAGACAAATCAAATCAAAGAAGTATTTGAGTTGGCAGACAACTCTATCTAGCTGATTCTCCATACTATTACATTCAAAACATGACATGGTATTGCTGATACATTTTTAAAACAAATTCTAAGTCCCTGTTATTCATCCAGTTCTTACGTGTTATTTTCTTTGCAATACTCAAAACTGCTAGAAGTGTGTAAATGAAAAAAAGAGAGAATTAGACTGAGCCAAATAAAATAATGGTAAAGATTGGAGCGGCTTTTTAAAGATGGAGAGAGCTGCGTATCTTGAAAGGATTCAAAGTAGATGCAGAGTTAGACACATTCCAACTTGACAGGTTAGTATCTCTGCTTGATTTGTTTCATTTTTAATTATTACAAAACTAAGATAGCAACGGTTCCTGTATCAGTGGTTAAAGCAAAAAACCCAATTTAACTATGTAACTTATGGCTAAGTCTAACAGTAGCTGTGTTTCCATCCAAGTCTCATGAAATTTTAAGCAAACTTTTAAAATGCAAAAAAGAAAATTTGAATCAGACGCGTTTCCATTTACTGATTAGTAGCGAATTAACCAAAAGACCTACAGTGTAACATTGTCATATGATGATGTTGGCTGTAATAAACTGGAACTAGATGTTGCTAACTACCACAGACCACAGATCAGTAATGGAGCGAGGCTTTAATGAATGTACTGAGGGTTTTTTTTGTTTGTTTTTTTAACGGATGAGACTCTTTGTAGGTCTACACGTACCTTGTTGCTTCCAGACCTGTTTTTGAGTGTCTTGGGAATATCCAAGAAGACACCAGCAACAGAAACAGCTCATCAGTCATGTGAGGTAAACATTCACTGTCATAGTTTGAGTTTCTGCCTTAGTTTAGGTTCTATTTTGGATTCTTTTTTCTGTTTGGTTTCTGTTATAGTTTATGTACTTTCTCAGTCTTGATTTGAGTTCTGTCAGGATCTCGGCACTGATGCCTGGTCTAATCACTCACTCCACATACCTGCTTAGCTCTGCCCAGTTCTCGTTATCCGCTCATCTGATCCACCTGCATTTGTCACTGTATGAACAGCCATCAGACCAGTCATCAGTGCCAGATCATTACAAGCCTTTCTGTGAGCCTTATCCAGCGTTTAGTATTCTGATTGCCGTGTGGATACTGACCCGATTGCCTCCTGATATCTGAGCCAGCCTGATCCCTGTTTACCTGATTTTCCTGCTTGTTTCGGACTGCTAACTTGTGTACCGATCCGGATTGCTCCTTGACCACCGAACCTGCCTGATCTTGAGTAGCCTGTTAGCCACCCAGTGTATTGACTCTGATTCTGTTTCCCGACTCTGAGCCCGGATTCTGTCTTGGACTATCTTGCACTTCTGATTACCTGGTTTTTACTTAGGACCGTTTATTGACTACAAGCTCTGTCTTGCCCCGCTCATTGTACTTATCTCTGCCTGCCTGTCATGCCAATTCCGATAATTACCTCTCCTTACAATAAACTTTCTTAAAACATACCTACTTGTCTGGCTGAATACTGGGTCCACCTGTCCCGTTCATGACAATCACTGCATCAGAACAAATTTGACAAATGTGTTTCTACTGTTATTTTTAAAAGTGAAAACTCAAGCGGACGTAAAAACTTTTTTTTGCGAAATGTAGTGAGTTAATTTGAATACTTCAAAATTAAAACAGATTAAAAAACGTTGATGGAAATGCGGCTAGTTAGTCCTGCTTACTAGCCTTCATGTTCATGGCAGGCCTGGCTGTGGGGGAGGAGCTGTGGAGGGAGGGATGTAGTGCAGCAGAGAGCAAGGGGGAGCGACTTGCAACGTGTACTTGTTCATAATTTCAGGCTAAGTCCATGGTTTTCTCAGAACTCCGTACTGCAGCTTTAAAGTTTAAATCTAATGACTTTTTTTCCATCAAATATGAATAACTGACCCTTTTACTATTCCATCTCGAAAAGTTAAAGCCCTTGTATTTTGCAGGATGTGCACAATGCTCCTGGAGGGTGTCAGTTTGCTCAGGAGAATTGAAGACCTGTCAGAGATGTTCTGATACTAATCCTTTAAAACCAGCTTTGCTGCTTGTTAAAAGAGCTCATAAACTGAATGCCTGAGACACAAATGTCTCTAAATGTGATCTATTATTTATAACATGTAAACTAAATATATTAAATTATATCATGCTGGTGATATGAAATATAAATCAGCTGAATGCCTAAAGTAAATTATTATACACACACACACACACCTCTCTCTCTCCCTCTCTCTCATAGATAGATAGATAGATAGATAGATAGATAGATAGATAGATAGATAGATAGATAGATAGATAGATAGATATTTATGCACAAACACCAGAAACGGGAAACCCATCTTGCAAACAGCTGATTATATGAAAAAAATTAAATAGTGTAAGCATTCTGTATTCTGGTGTCTGTGTGTTTTGTGTGCATCCTGAGCTGGTGTCTGTCTCAAGAAGTTCACTATGGTGACAATAGATTTCTTTGTTTTGTCTACTCTCTTCACAAGGGATTAGTTTACATTCATATGGTGTCCTGCGGCAGTTTTAATTTGGGCCTGTACATGGGAAGAGCGGAACTAGAACAACTCTAAACCTACCAAGAGATCAATATTCATCTAAACTGACAGGCTGACCAAAAAAATCATTATTTGTAGGAGCAGCCAAGAAGCTAGACTTTTCAGTATTTTTTATTACATTTTTGAAACTGATTGTCAGGATCCCTGAGCTATGGACCTGTTTTTGTTAAATGGACTCACCTGAGTTTGATTATCCCTAGTGTGTATTTAATTTTCCTCAGTTTGTTTCCCCTTTGTCGGGTCATTCTGTGTTCCCTCTGCGTTGACTCTGCATTCAGTCTGCATCCTCCTGTGTTCTGTGTTCCTCCCGCATTCTCCTCTGTGATGTTGCTGCCTTCTGTAAGTTTTTGCTCTCATTAAAATTCCCCTTGCTTTTCACCACGCTGCTGCCTCTGCCTCGTTGCTGCCTAGGTCCTCACCTCCAGCAAACATGACGGATCGTCTTCACCTAAAACCACGTCTGCCAGTCAGAGCTTCCCATGTCTGCCTGACAGAGTTTCCTACGTCTGCCTGCCAGAGTTCCCTTCATCTATGCCTGCCTGCCCGCCTGCAAGTACTCTCTGCTGTGCTGCTGGTTCTGCTGCTACTCCAGTGCTCTAAGTACTCTCTCTGCTGCGCTGCCGGCTTTACCTCCAACCCCAAGAGCTCCTAGAACTCTCTCTGCTGTGCTGTCTGCTCTGCCTCTACCCTAGCGCTCTCCCACCTGCTCTGGAGGTGTCCTGGTTCCTCAGCGCAGCACCCGCTGTCCTCCAGCTCTCTCCAGTGCTCCAGCTCCTGCCTTCATCCTCCACCTGCTCCATCCCGATAACAGACTCTGGTTCTCATCCTCCACAATCCATCAACCCTCAAAAAAATTCTCAAAACTAAGCTCAGTGTGTGGTTGTGTTCGGGTTGATCAGAACATTTCATGACAGTACGATCTGGCCAGCATGAACCTGACGCCCACACTGAGCTTGGAGCTCATCTTTAAGGAACTGAGAGAGCTGCTTAACACCTATACCACCCTCGATCCGCCTTGGTTGCGGGTGACTGCAGTGGAGGGGTTATGGGACATATGGAAGGAAAAGACCTCCCTGTTGTCCCAATTGGGAATTACAGTCCTTGCGGAGGAGGTGGATTGGATTAAGCAGGCCGCCTACTCCGAGATCCTCTGCAGACCAGCTCCACCTAGACCTCCGCTCACCAGTCTGTCCGCCTCATCTGCTGCACCCGCCGTGCCCGTCACTGTTGCTGCTGCTCCCGCCGCTGCTGCTCCAGCTGCAGATTCCACCACAGCCCCCGCTGCCTCACTGCCAGAAGCAGCCTTTCCCTCGCCGCCCGGCACTGGGTCCGGCGCTGCAGGAAGTCCTCCACCACTCCACCTAAGGCTCAGCCGGGCTCCACTGCTGCCGCGCTGCTGGCTAAATCCGACGTCACCACCATCTCCCCGGTGAGTCGGCCCAGTGTCATCTGCACTGCTCCGGTGAGCCCGGCTAGACACCTTTCTGCACCACTCTGTCTTTGTCACGTCACCATGACACTCAGCTGGCCGCCCGAGCACGAGACTACGCCGCTGCACTGAGAGCCACGGCTCCTCGCGCCAGCGCGTCGCACATAGCAGAGTCTTAGCTATGTGACTTCTTCTATGGGGACAGGGACGATCTGGTCCACAGTTGGCCCGTCCCTGTCCGAGGAGCTGCATCGCACGCCACGGCCCAAGCCTGCGTGGATGTGGTGCACACCAGATGCCGGGCACCAAGGACTCTGTCTCGTTGCTGGCCGTCTCAGAAGTACCTGCACTGCTGGCCGTCCCAGAGGTTCCTGCTGCGCACGCCATGACCCAAGCCTGCGTGGGTGCGCACACCACTACACTAGCCTCGCCTTCGGCCGTCACTGAGATTCCTGCTCCGCCGACCGACAAAAGCCCTGTTTCAGCGCCGCCGCCAGCATCTGAGGGCCCTCAAGCAACCCACCAGATATTTGGCTATGCATTTGTGTACGTGGAGGGGTATCTGTAATGCAGCAGCATGAACGGGTCTTTTTTAACTCTTTATAGTGGCTTATTTTATTGCCTAAATAATAAGCTTATAATTAGTGGCAACAGTGGTACAACTGCACTCCCCTTTCCCTTCTCCATTGCGTCACTCTTTTCTGAATAGCACTAGGCCAAAAACCCAGTAAGATGATGAATTTTGTGCCAAATGCCATTCAGAAAAGAGTGGCACAATGGAGAAGTGAAAGAGAAGGGTAATGTTTGCTGTTTTTATGAAGAAGTGCCTTCAAAAAACGCAAAGATCTTAAGCTTTTTTGTAAAGTTAATGTACTATCCTATTAAAATTACACCACTTTCATTTGTCTATAAATCTCCACACAACCTTCAATTTTAATTATGGCCATGACTTTAAACTGCTAGCCATGAACTTCAGATTGGTATCGGACTTCTATTTTTATTACATTATTTGACAAATGAGCAGGAGAGAAACTCATTAAATACAGATTCATATCAGGGATGGTATTGTTTTCAATAGTACACATAATCAGTTTTATTATTGAGTATTCACTTACTTATCAAGCCAAGATCCATTAAAGGTTGTAAGAATCATACCAACTAATGCTTCTGCAGACACTGCACCAGTTATTTTAAAAATCCACATGGTTAACAGTATATTACTTTTGCACCTTGTTTCTCTTTGCCAGTATTGACTTTGTGTCCAGGTCCTCCAAGTCATTTCCCCTCTGTAGCTGCCTGGACTTAACTCACACTTCAGAGATAGATAAGTGTTCTTTGCTCCACTGCATTTCATAACAACATATAGAAACCCAACCCAAAGGTGTGTGTGTATATCTTCTAAACACATACGTAAGGCTGGCTCTAAGCTTATAGCAGACATTCTTTTAAGCTTTCCAAGCTGTACCGGAAGAATTGATGCTCTGTATTAGGTAAGGTAGAAAAGCTGTGTATAGATGCTGCTTGGCCTTAAGCTGCTACCTGTCTTCAAACTGGAACTGAAGTTTGGGGCTTTTCCAAAAGTTTCTGATGTGTTTGTAAAGGGAAACATGAAAGATTGTACCCAGCAAACACAGCCAAATTTGATTTATTTATGTGACAATGATCTAATACATAAAAGCTCCTGATACCACAAACTTAAGAATTATAATTTTGGCAAGTGATTAACATGTTTGCTAACAATTAGGCAATTATACATGAAAAATAAACCTAGATAACTACCTAGATGACTGATCATGTATAACAGGAGGTATTTCATTGCATACGTGTGAAGCACAATAAGAGAATACTGCCTATCCAAAGGTTCTTTTCTTAAAAAGAACAAGACAGTCATCTCTCAGATAAGCGCTGTTTGGCTTGCTTAGATTTTATTTTTTCTTAATAAATTCTTGCAGCAGAGAAGGGGCTAGTCTGAAAAGAATTATAAATACCAGTATGGGGTCTGAAAATGTCCTGGCCCTGCAGAGATGATGGGTCTTTCTTTTTTTATTCAATGCTTGTATGTTGCTTCACCTGGTTGTAAAGTGGATGTGCATGCTTCTATCTGTCTATCTATCTATGAGTATATATATATATATATATATATATATATATATATATATATATATATATATATATATATATATATATATATATATATATATATATATATATGTATACCATGGGTTAAAGCAAAAATAATCAGTTTGACTGAAAAAAAATTATAGTCAGCCCATATATTCCCGGGCCGTGGACATCATGCCACATCACTTAGCTCACTTGCTTATTGTGCAAAGTAACCAATTCTGGTACTTTTAAAATATCCATTGACAATTCCTGTATCTCTCCCACCTTTCAGCTTCAGAGCCTTGGTGTCATCCGGGACAGCCTCCCATCCTCTCCTTCACTTTCCACATCCATAACATCACCTGGTTAACTTTCATCTCTGCAGCATCAAGTTCTTCCTTCACACTTTTGCCAAAGTGGCTCACAGTCCACTCACTCCTTGACTTTACAATTTCACCTCCTTTCCCTCCCTGTCCTCCAGAAAACCTCCATAAACTGCAGCTAGTACAAAGACACACCATGTTGCATCATTGCATCATCTACTTCACACCTATACATTAACTCCTCTGGCTCCCTGTCACATTCAATATAAACCAAATGTATGATCATACAAGGCCAACCACAACCATGGACAATGTAGGACACACAACCAACACTATAATGACGTCATATATTTTAATTTAACACAGATCGCACATTACAATAATCAGTCTGTTTCTCCTATTATTGCACAGCAATTAATTATCACAACTCATGAGTTTATAAAAAAGGCATTATTTAACTTTTTTGAAGTTTAATAAAACGGTTATATTTTAGCCCTGTGACTGGCAACATGTCCAGGATGTAATCTGTGTCCCCCTAGGGATAGCCACCAGCTGTCCCACCCCCCATGACCCTGTGTGACGCCGAGCCGCGTTTCCCCATCAGATACGGCTTGACGTAACACGGGTATAGAAAATCCATGGATGGATGGGATGTTACATTTTTAAAAAGTTTAATAAAATTGCTCAAAGTTTATATAAAAAAACATAACTTGTTTTTAAAGATGAACACTTTAATTAGAAAAATGTTATTAAACTTTTGCGTAAAGTTAAATATTGCTGAAGGTAATCTTGGTTGCTGTAGCTTGTCTCTCTGGCAGGTGTGTTTGGGTTGAGTAAAATGAGTCCATAGATGAACAGGAGGCTTTCTCAGCTGGTTCTAGCGCAACTTGGTTCTACAATGTCGCTTCACATCATGCTTCACTCTGTTTAAAATAAAAAAATACCTTCCTAAAAGCTTTCTGAGAATCACCTTTCTCTGGCCTCACCCAGTTAGAACCCGTTCTCCAGTCCATGTTGTAGCTGCAGTTTATTTTTTTTATTTACTGACATAGTTTCCTTAATAATCTGTATGCATCAAAAACCTTGTGATTTTACTTAACCAGTGTTCTGGTGAGCAGCTACTCCTGAGGTGGAAGCTGCTGCTTATTGACTGACAGCCAATGCAGCTGTGCCTTCTTTGTTACAGAAAAGCGCAGGTGGATTTTAAATTTTTATTTTTTTTTTACATTTTCTGAATCAGACCCACTCAAACGCGGACACTGATTCAAATTCCAACCCTTCTCAAAAACAAACAAAAAAGAAAAGCATGTCATGCTAAATTAGCCTGAGCTAGCGTGCAACTCTTTGAGTTTTAAATATCAGCTAAGTTACTGGCAGCGAGGGAATAAAGGCTGACAGGTGACGTGGCTACAGGTGGAAATAACTCATCAATTAACTGCAAGAGCAGCAACAGACACACTTACCGATGAAGCTGTTGTTGGCTGTTCATTCCGGTGAACTTTATGACCTGCTGGTTTGCCTAAATCCAAAGAAAACTTTAACCACCGCTACTTTCATTCATGCCATATGAGGGCAGTTTAAAATGCTCTTCCAATAGTTAAAATGATTGAACACCAATAGACCTCAGACTGGCAGATGTCCGCTTCACAAAGACCTGCCCTACTCTCTTTCTGATTGGCTAATGTCCTGGCTCTGCCAGGTTTCATTGGATGAGAGCAGCTTCTGTTTAATACCTTGCATAAAAGGTCTTGATGGAACTTTTTGCGCTCATTTTCCAAATGACGGAAATCCGTTGCAGCGACGGAGAACTTTAACCCATGATATACACACACACACACACACACATATATATATATATATATATTAGGGCTGTCAATCGATTAAAAAAAATATTCTAATTAATTACATACTCTATAATTAATTAATCTAAATTAATTGCAAATAATTTTTGCTGTGAAAGTATTTTAAATATTTAAATTCAAATTATTCAATGAATAATCAGCATTAGATACATTAAAGTGCTGTTTTCAACAGCAGTCAAACTGAACTAAACAGATGCCAATGTCAAACTGAACTCACGTCAACAGGAGACGTCAACTGAAATAATAATAAAAAAGATAACCTGAATTTAACAGATGTCAACATATTCTATATTCCAATCTACTTTTTAGGCTAATTATACACAATTTAGACCTAGTGCTATTTTAACAAACAAGCATTTTATTAGTTGTTATCTCTTATCTGATGTATTTCTGATGTTTGGCACTTCGTGTTACATTACAATGATGACATTCATGATGATTATGATCAGAATAAACTTTTGCATCACCTCCCAGAAGCTGGAAAGAAAAGAGACAAAAACATTTTTCACACCTCACTTAGTAACTCTAATATTTTAGTCTCAATATTTTAGGCTAAAATATTACACTTTTATTTGTTTTTCTTCAATCCCTCGGTGATGTTTAGAAATTTCTGCCAAAGGCTGCAGCAGTGGTGGTATTGGATGGCGGGCAAAAAACAAAATAAAAGCTGGAACCTTTCGGGCGCAGGTACCTCTCGGGCACAGAAACTCGGGAGCGCAGGATCCCTTGTCGGCGCAGGAACCAAGTGGACGCGGGGAAGGCATCGGAACCCATGAGCGCAGGGCCCTCTGTAAGTGCAGAACCTTTGAGAGAGCCGGAACCAGACGAACCACAGGCGGGCGTCACAACAGCGACCCCGGGGAGACGAACCAGAGGCGGGGCATCACAAACAGCGATCCCGGCAACACGAACTAGAGGCGAGGCGTTGCGGAACAGCGACCCAGGCAAGATGAACCAGAGGCGGGGCATCCGGGACAACGATCCCGGCTAGACGAACCAGAATCCTGCCAGCTCCTGCTCCAAGCTCTGTGTGAGACTGAATTCATCCTTTGACCGGTCCGTTCTGTCATGATTTGTCTTGGATGAACCCAGAACACAGCACACACACACACACACACACACACACACACACACACACACACACACACACACACACACACACACACACACACACACACACACACACACACACACAGAGCTGGTTTCCAGAGTTTATTGAATCAGCAGGAAGTGGACGATGAAAGCCAGAGTCATTTTACCAGACGGAGGTTGCAGGGGTACAGGAACTGGCAGACGGGAACAGACCGGAACAGGAACAGAACAGGCATGGTGTTCAGGAGACTGGAGACGGACCGGTAACCAGGGACAGACTAAGGTGAGTTTATATAGTGGTGTGAGCAGGTGGAATGAGTCCAAGGTTGATTGCAACCTGACAGGTGTTCCGAATCAGGGCTGCAGTGGAGAAAGGAAATGTTCAGAGTGCAGCCTTCAGACTGCATCATGACAGTATTGAATATGACTGTGTATACCTTGACCTACTAAACTCTAGGTCTCCCAGAGGCTGTAGTATTTCTTCACTTTCTTACAATCCTTTTTCTGGATGTTTCTATCATTTGGGATAGCCACATCAATCATCATAGTTGTCCTCTGGTGCTTGTCAATGATCACAATGTCCAGTTAGTTGGCCAGAACTAGTGATGGCGAGATGAAGCCTCATGAGGCATTGAACCACTCGGCCAACTGGTTCGAGAAAAGGTTCATTTCTTGACGGTTCATGTGCACACAGCACCACCTACTGGCAAGTTGTATAATCACAGCCAGCTGTATCTTAACACGTGTGATGCATATCATTTTTGTCTATTATGGCTCTTGGGAATGACTTCACAGAAGGTGTAGGACGAAATCATTTGTCTACATAAATTTTGTAAACACATGTGTACAATAAAATATTGTTTGAATGTATTCTCTGTGTGTAATTATTCCCAAAATAGTAGTGACATGATATGGCATGTTGTGTAATAATGTTTTTCTGTGACTCTAGAAAAATGGCATGGGCTTAATCAGGCAGAGGACAATGAAAGTGCTTGTGGAACTAGGCAGGGGGTAGTGAATAGGCTAATGCTTGTGTAACTTGGATGATTTCATGCATTTTTATTAAGAAACAACAATTTCTCCACAGTTTTTGGTTTCAAATGATTTCTCTTTTTTGATACTACTTCTCCAACCTTTGAAAAGACATGCTCACATGGCACAGATGATGCCGGGGTGCATAAATAAATAAGTGCAAGTATGTACAGATTGGGGTACTGTGACCAATGATTAGCCCAGTACTATACGGTCCCACAGTTTCCCCTCAGCAGCAACACTGAAGCACACAGAGGTTCCCGCTGCGTCTTTACGCACGATCCAGCTGCTGATGTCTCCTCTCTTTTCAGCTCAATGCAATTCTAGACAGTAACAGTTTATAACCTATATCACCTTTCACAGCAACAGGTTTCTCATCTCAGTCGACCAGACAAATCTCTATTGCTCTCCTCAGTGCGCTCTGGGCGGTGAGGTGGGAGGATTTTACCCGATGGTGCGCTGCGTGCGAGGGATAAACAGGGGGGAAATGCATAAATAAAAACTGTAAAGGGCTCCTATACAGTGATCATAGGAGCTGACCGGTCTGAGATCAGCCTCCTGATGTTACAAGTTCTTTAAAATGAAAGCGCGCACCCAAATTACAAGTAACGTAATTTTGCGCACCTGAAAAAAGCGCATCGAAGCGCTGAGGCACAGAAATACGGTGCATGTAGTTAAACAATGCAGAATTAATAAAAACAACTTATAACCAGACGTAGCGTTTTAAACTGCATCTGGTAAGCAGAACTGTTTTATGATCCAGAGTGCAGCCATCACTGGTTCTGAATGAAGGCAATATCTTGCAGCAGCTCCCCCCCCCCTCTCCCCTCCTGCGTACGTAGTACAGGACCTTACCGGCACACTTTCAACCGCTGGTTAAGACTAAAATTATTCATAACTCTGATCGCTCCTCCTGCTGCTCTGTTAACATGAACTGCAGCAGGAATTACTGATGGCCACAAGCTGTGAAAGAAGCTGAAACATCTCAGCAGAAGGCGAAGTTTTTATCGTCCGCTGCCCAGATGGGCGTTGGGATTTTTATGCGTGAAAAATGCCATGTTTGCGTGTGACCGTGTGAAGTCAGTGACGGTCAATGCGTGATAGTTAAGAGCACTGATCTCCTATCTATCTATCTCTCTCCTAAACTCTCCAAACACCAAACTAACTAACTCAAACTAAATAACCACTATCCAAACTCTGCTATCCAAACTATCAAAACTCTATCCACTCTCTCAACTGACCGCAACTCGCCTACAACAACCCACATTTTGAATGGAGCCTGTGGGGTTTCTAAAAGCTGTCGAAGCCGCGCCAACATCTGAGCCACTTCCTGAAGCAGTCACGTGGTACAGCCGGCCAGCGAGGCTTCGGACGTCATCGTTTTCGGCTCCTCCCCTAAATGAAGCAAGCCTCGATACGCGCTTCACGGAAACGCCCCCTCCATTACTCGACACACGCCTCGAAGCCTCGGCACATAAGGTAACATCACTAGCCAGAACCATTTTGTTGGTTTGTAAGCCTAATGGCTGGATTATTTGTTACCACCTTCAGAGGTGATGCATCTAATTGTTCCATAAGAGTAGTTCTCAAAGACTAGACTTGGGCACCCCAATAGATGGAAAAAATGTTTACCAATTGATATGATAAACTGAATTTGGCTGCATTGCATTATAACTAGGATTGAGTTGACGTTCATATTTGTAAATTAATTTTTGTAAATTTAGCTGTTGGATGTTTGTTAATTCAATCTACTTGTTCTGTAAAGTGCGTTGAAATGACATTTGTTGTAAATCAGCACCGAATAAAATAAACTGAATTGAATTGTTCATTCAGCCTTTCCCCATGATTAAAATCCTTCTGGCAAACAAACATGGTAGTGGTACAATTTAGCTCTTAGTGTTTTTTTTTTTCTAAATAATATGGGGCTAAATGCAAATAAAGAAATTTAGGATAATATAATTTCACCCGGATAAAAAAAAAAAAACATTTTCTGTGGCCCTCTTGATCTCATACAAAGGCAAATGTTTGAATTTGAATGAGGCAAATACACAATGAATAATGCTCAGTAAACAAAAGAATGGCTTAAAGTAAATGTCTGTATAGGTGCTAAGCGGTTCTTACAATTTGGACCTGAAGCGTGTCTGATTTGACATAAACACTTTCCTGTTCTACCAAAAAAATAGAAAACCTCCCCTAGGATAAATTAATAGATTGTATCGTTTACTTGGATGTGGCTGAAGGAAATTTATCTAAAATGCAATACCATACAAAATAGCTGTCAGAGTAGCAATAATGAAGAAAGAAAGATTGCAGACCCTGGTTAAAATCTGTGGCATAATCCATTCCATGGATACAGTGTTTTTACATCCTTTACATAAGATTCTGTTTTGGTCTCATGCAAGAAGCTGACACAATTTTCAACTTCCTTGTTTGTTACCCAACTTGTTAATTTAAAGTATACTGCTAGATACATTTGTAATTAACAGATTTGAGTTCATAGATCAGGTTAACATTGTAGATGTACTCTGGGTTTGTTGCTGACTGTTACAAAGACTTAGTTTCTTATGCAAACATGTTTCTCCTAGAGCAGAGTAAGCTCTTCTAGGACTGAAGAGTCCTAGAAGTTAAAGAGTTTCAAGTTGTGGTAAGATTAACTAAGTCTCATTACAATTTTGCAATCGATCTGCAGTACCAAGATGGAGCTTGAACAAACACAATTGTTTGGGAATACCACCATTACTCTATTTAGATCTATCTTATACTGTGTGCCCTCATGTTTTTAAACTCAGGAAATGGAACTTGGGTTCAAACACAGCTTGGTCATTTCTTATCGACAAATGAAATAATGGACTCATCTAGTTGTCAAGACAACATCTTTAACCACATTGCAGTGTATAGTGGTTCCACACAGGTCTAAATGAAGGATTGAGCTAGATACTCATTTTTCTTGTGGAGGTGGAAATTGTATGTTGCATGTCAAGATAATTATGTGTGTATCATAATGCATGTGCCAACAGTGATTACAGCAAGGCATTCTCTTGATTGCTTTGTGGGTGCCAGCTCGTTTTATGCCCAGGTCGCTAACTAGAATCAGACAAGAGACATGAAAACACTCATTAACCTTCTATTTTTTATGCTCCAGCCTTAAGTTAACTAAAGCCCACATCACCTTCTCCTAATTGCATTGTTGTACTTATCAGGGTGTTTTCATACATGGTAATTTATTTGTGGCGTTCCAGCTCACCATACATCATCAATGTGCTTGGTATGTCTCACGTTTATCCAGTACCTTATATTTATGTTTTCACAGGGCTGTCCAAAATGCTCCTTTAATTCTGATAAGGGCAGACCTACTGACTCAGGGAAGTGACTAGGTTTGAGTGTCTAAGTGAACAATCATCTAATCAAGCTGTGCATTGACACATGCTGGCTGAACATACTTATATTCCTTAAAGCTGCATTAGGTAACTTTTGTAAAACTGTATTTCTTACATATTTTTAAACCTTTCACTCTGTCTTTACAGTAAAATATGAGAGAGATAATTCGCACAAAAAAATAAAGCTCTTCTGCCTCCTCCAAGTGGTCCTACTGCCATTTGCAGAAATTTGCTGCTCCTGGTCAGAAACAACCAATCAGAGCAAGGAGGAAAGTCTTAGCTTAGCAGTGTCAATCATGCTTGTGTGCATGCTGCTCAGACCCCTCCACCGCACAGCCTGTACCATCATTCATGATTGCTGTGTGCTGCAGCTTTGCAGAGAATTGGCAGAGAAACAACCTGCTTTTACAGGATAACTGCCAATTTCTCAAGTGGCACCTGCTCAGAAAAGAGGTAAACAGAAGATGACTGATGAAAAAATGCAAGCCCAAAAGAAATAATTAGACGGAGCTCAAAAGAAAATGAGAGTAGGCAAGCTCCACTGTGGGGAAGGAGCAGTTAAGGAAGGGCTGTAGAACCGCAGAGAGAAAGTGGAGGGACCTGTAAGATGTGCTTCTTCAGATTTTCAGACTAAGTCCACGGCTCCATCTGAATACCCTTAATTACAGCTTCTTAGCTCTTGCTCCTTGACCTTTCATGGGGTCAATAGTAAGAGCAATATTATCTGTAGGAAAGGATACTAAGGACTGCAATGGCGATTTTGGACAGCCTTTAACTCATACGTAATTACATGACGGAAACACACATTGATGATGTGAGTCAAATACAAGCCTACAACCTTCCGAAAATTAACAACAGAGTGCATGCTCCATTTTCTTCAGGAATTTTAATTATTTTCCATGTGGTGGGCTGTGCTTATGCGTCATGCCATACAAAAGATTTGTCAGAAACCAGAGACAGAAGGACCCAGTATTCAGGACGAACAAACAGTTTATTGTGAAGAACTGAGCGGACGGCGCCGGTGATCTCAGCGGGAACCTCTGCGGGCGGAGACAACAGGTTAGTGACCCCGTCGGTCAGGATGTGTTTTAACACAAACGTGCGGGACACTAACCTAGTCTTATGTTCAGTTCTGGTGTAGCGGTGGTCCGAGGACAGGCTAAGGTCAAAACCGTGTAGGCAATCGGGAACAGGAAAATCCGAAGGGGTTGAGCAGGAGCCGATGTCCGGAATGCAGTCAATGGTCGGTAACAGGAGGTCAGAAAGCCGATGAGGTACCAAGGGATAATCCAGAGCGAAGTCGGGTCACATTCCAGAGATCGGTACACGGGTAATAAGAGATCAAGCAGGATATCAAGTCGGGCGGGCGTCTAGAAGCAGGCAAACGTATTAGGAAGGAACAGGCAAACTCGGAGGTCAAGGAAAAGAACGGGTCAGGAACAGGTAATCAGAATACAAAACGCTGGAATAGATCAATCGCTAGGACGAAATAAACTGGCACTGCTGTCTTGTCTGAAGGGTGAATATATACTGTCAAACGCAGGTGGAACAGGTGAGCAGTAATGAGAACAGGGCGGAGTAACAACAGGTGTGAAATGGGTGAACAGACCAGTACCAAAATCATGACAAGATTGTGGAATTCATTAAAGCTTCTTAGCACTGGTAAGGGACATCACAAGGTTCCTATGCTAAATTAACTGCAAGAAGAAGCACACAGCCTCCTTTTCCTAAGTCAACTAAAAAGGCAGGAATAGTTAGCAAGATGTAGAAAGTATTTTAATTTGAAGCATTATCATGCTTTAGAGAGATAAGGATAACTTTCAGTATTGTACGGAAGTGAATAGTCCTCTTGACATGAAAGGCTATTCTGCAGAAGAGGCAGCCAGCTGAAAAGAAGGGGACATCCAGTGGTGCACTTGGAGACAGAGGCTTGGGAGCAATATCTTTATCCAGGTATAGTTTATAACTAACCTGCATGAAACATTTGTTCTCCCCTGCTAATGTTTGTCATGTAGAGAAGATAACATTATTTACAACAACCTGCATGCATGGATCATGTTCACCAGTAACTAGAAATCTGCTTTATACTTGTTTTTGACCATCTCCAACAGGCATGGTTCCAATCTGCACAAGTGAATAAAGAGCAAAAAGAGCATAGGCAAAAAATGTATTACTCAGTATATTGGTCCCTACCAACTAAGCAGCACACCAGTCTGAGGATACAACAGATGTATCCTTGGGGAAAGACCTACATGCAGTACACTTAGATAAAACTGAGAGGACTATTAGTACAATTTGGTTAAGGCAGCTGAAGCCTACATTACACCAGTTTTCTTAAACAAGTACTACTGTGACAGTTCCTTTACAAGATAATGTCACGTTTGTAGATGTGAACCCATAATTCCGCCAGCACAAAGTACATTTAAAAGGTTTATTGGGAAGGCGAGTAGAGTTCTGGCAGATAAGGCAGGAACGGGTAGGAGACCAGAAGATGCAGGTAGTGATCAACCAGAACCGAGGATGAAGGCAGGATATGTCTGGATACAGGCCAAGGAACCACCAGGACGGGCAGAGCAAGCAACTGGATCTCCAAAGGAGCAAAGCAGAATTGAGCAGCATGCAGACACCGGAACCAAACATCAGTGGGGCTGAACATGAGTAGTGATACAGAGTCCAGTTGGCTGAACACACAGGAACTGGTAGGATTCACAGCAGCAGCACATAAGAGATGAGACAAGTTGTTCTGGCAGTGAGTGAGCGAGGGAGGCTGGTGTATGAATGCAAGTAACCAGGTGAGCAGAGAAGACTCTAATTAGTGGCAGCAGGTGGAGCTGGTCTGAGCTGATTGACTAACGACTGGTGACTTAGGAGGGGACTCAGCTGATAGGATGGTGACAGATGACTCTTGGCTGAGGGGAGTAGAAACTAATTAGTCCAGAAAGTCAAAAAATTATGACAGATGCATTGTGAGGATTGTCTTTTATAATATACTGCTCAAAAAATAAAGAGAACACTTAAACAACACAATGTAACTCCAAGTGTTCCTTTATTTTGTTGAGCAATATATTTTAAGCAAGTACTAAAAATAGGATTGTGTTCATTGATGATTGTTCAAATGAAGGGAAATCCCTGATCTGATTTTTCCTACTTAACTTTGCACTCTTTGATCAATTTATTTTAAAAAAAATCATCACCACAACAAAAAGGCTGGACACTCTGCCAATGTAAAACGTTCCATTTCAAATGTCAAATTACAATATTTGAGCCTGTATCCAGTGAACAAGATGCTTTACAGCGTCTGTAATCATCCACTCAGAAAATGAGATGTTTTTAATCGACATAGGCAGCTGCTTCAAAGGTCACACTGATAGGATTTTATTTATGCCACAATGTTCAGATGAGAATTCAATATGATCCTCTTGATTAGTCTCATAATTCTGTTATCCATACTCCAAAAGGTTGAATGAAACCTGTTTTGATTCTGCCACAGTTGGTCTTGATGCATACAGAAATTATGCCACATTACCTATGACATCTGTGGTGATTAAGAAAGTATTACATGTAGTCTTGACTGAAGTTGCTTTTTCAGTGCATGTTATACCACAAAATGTAAATGAAAAGCATAACAATCATCAAGGCAGCTGACTATCGCTGCACATGGAATTATCCAAGCTAACACACAGTAAAGCTTCCCTTGATACCATCCAGAAGGTGGTGGGAACGTCTACTGACTTGGGGCTTGTCATAAACCAGCTTTGCTCAAAAACTATTTGGGACCATTACAAGTAAAAAAAAAAAAAATGCTATGTAAAGGAACGATGAGTTCCATCACCACATGCTGTCATAAAATGCCAAAACATTCTGGGATAACCTTTTAAAATCAACACACTTTAAGGGAAATGTATTGGCCAATTTTGTCATGTAATATCACCAATGTCTGACTTGTTCTCCTTAACCACCACTTAACTTAAAACTGCAAGCCAGCTTTTTACTGAATAAGGCAATATGGACAACATACAATGTAAGATGTACAAATAAACAGTGCGTGTGGTAAATCTGATTTATATATGAAGATACACGAATCTTGCCACGTGCTTTTTAAAATTATACCACTACCATTTTGTTAGAAACTGGCAACTGAACTAACTTTATTGTTTATATACACTTTTGAGCATCACATTGACATTAAAAGTTCAGGTACATGGTTGGTTATATTGCATGATGCAATGTAGAATTCTGCAATTACAGCATTTACTCTGGCATAAAAAATGGCTGTGAAATCTTTGAAAATAAGGCCTACTTCCAGTAGTGTCTAAAAGCCCCTCTATGCCACCCTTTTGTCAATGTACAGAGATCTTTCTGATTCCTGTGTTGAAGAACAACTTTTCTTAGGTTAACAGTGACCCGTGAGTTTTTGTGGTGACAAGGGGTGTTTTGGAAGTTGCGTAATTGGACAGTGATAGACCAAAAAAAGTTTGACATTATTATTTATTTTATGAGTTATGTGTGAACTGTAATATTATATTATTGTGGAAATGTGGCCATGGTTGATGTACATTGCATACAAAAAGAAGTCTTTCACTTACTGCAAGAGAAGCGGAAACACAACACACTCTCAAAAATTCAAAATAAATGTATTAATCTTGTTGCTAATTTTCTAAGGATTAGTCTAGATTAAAGAAGAGAATAAATGAGACAAAGCAGGATCGACTTACTAGTGCAACACGCAAAGTACCATAAGCCTCCTAAGATTTCTTAATTATACCTGTTCCAATTAGCATAGTTTACAAAATCAAACAGCAGTTATTTCTGATACTAATAACAGCTTTATTAAACAAACATTGTATTCATATAAGAAATAAAACACAATGTTTAATACTCACCCTCCTAAAGAAAGGGTTGACAGCAAATATAATGTATTGTTAACATATAAGCATGGGAAAAGACACTTTGAAGAAAAAATACTTAAGAATGGCTAAAATAACATGACAAATAATCTGAGGTGTGCATCTTTGATTATGGGTAAAATGCTGTTAAATTTGAAAACTGTTGTAGTAAAAAAGAACATTGATTTAAATGAGTTAAAACAAAGATAAAAACAAGGAAGCTAAAACAATAGCACTATGTTTCTGTGTTTTTTGATTTCTTTAAAAAATATAACATATTTCTTATCAGGGAATCACTTATTTAATGTTCCAAAAGTGATCAAGATGAGGAACAAAAGCTCCTGACAAAGTACCAGTGTATACTCTGTGTCTGACTTTAAGCCGCTCTGTCTCACAGTTAATTATACCACGGCCAGAGAAGATGAAAGTTAAATATTTAAACCTGGCATCCTTTTTCTTCAATTAAATACATCCACACAAGAACAAGCTAAACAGCGTGGGTCTTGAGCCACAGAGGCACTATGCCTGTCAGCACCCAATTAGAGCCTAAGGGGGCAAATAAACACAAAAGCCAAGAAACTCCAATTAACAATGACACTTTCATTTGGTGGCAGGCGTATCATTGTCTTGAAATTAGAATTAATCAGCACGGCAACATCAAGTTGATGGTAGTATTACAGACGTGCCGTGGCTTTAGGGTACTAGATGTGAGCAGCAAGCTGATGGGATAGGCTGAGTTTTTAACTAAATATTCTGAATCAACTGAAGCTTTAAACAAAGCTCTCTATTGTGATTTTTTTTAATGAAACAAATGCTAATGTGTATTCCTGCATATAATGAATACCTTCAATATAAATACGTATGCATATGCTGTGTATGTGTGAGAATTTAGGAGTGCATGTTTTTTTAAAAGCGTAAATTTACACCAGATGCTGCAAAGTAGGCTCCACAGCTGCGTGTTTCTGCTCTGAAAAGAACTATCGCCACATGGAAAGAGCACCAATTAGAAAGCACGCCCTGGCCTTCCTTGCTCTGGTTGACAAACTGTTGTGAAAGGAAAGGTACAGAGGTCAGTAAAAATTAGTGTCTCCCATCAATCAGCAGCGTCAACAAAGTAACATCTACCACCTTGTGGCCGAACAGAGACTCGAGTTTTGGGATACTTTCGGAAGTGAACTTTGACGCAGGATGTTGTTTTCCCGTTTCTTCCCTGCCAAACAGGAGCGTATATGCATCAGAAATTAGAATTTCAATCTAACTTAGGTGTCACTTAGCATGGTATGTGCGTATTATGCTTGTAGTGTACATTTATTGACTGATTAAAATTAATAGCTAAGCTTAGCGTAGGACGCGCATATGCTGCTTTGCTGCGTTCTACGCGCTGCAACACGTCCGTATTGTGTTTCCTCTACTGTGGTAAGTACCTGAAGGTCTTTAAAGTGAGGTATCACTACGAGCTTGCTGTACTTGCTTAACTGCTGTACAAAGACTTTAGTGCATCCCTAATCACTTTACTCATCTCCCCTTGTTTTAAAGAAAATGTATCTGTATCCCACCACCGCAGGATTTTTCACTTCCCTATCTGTACATTCTTTCTTGTCTAGCTTTTCCTTATCCCTGCATCCACTTTCCTTTTAAAGTACCTCTTTTGTATTTATCCTATCCACCATCTGTGTATGGTTTGTTTAATTTTACCCTCTGACATCACTTATTTTATTGCTCTTTTTTCTCAACCTGTTTTTAGTTTTTGACATTTGAAGATTTAAAAAATATGAATAAATTATTTTGATCTTTTATTATATGTTTAAAGACTTGATAGTTTTGCAACATTAACTTTTGTAAAAAAATAAAAATAAAAATGTTGCCTTAGCTGTTTTAATGTGAGATAAAGTACTGCGTGTTACAGTATTTAACAGTACAATAAAAATCCTGCTTAAATTTATACCATCTGTCGGCTTCTGGCTAGTATTACACCAAATTTTATTGACCATGAGTTTTAATAAAAAGCAAAACAAGTCCTCTGTAAAGTGACTTTTGTGATGTAAATACTAAATTAGTAACTTAGGATAATTTATGGTGAATTATGGATTGTGAGAACATTGTTGTTTTGCAGCAAGAAGGTCATAGGTTCATGTCAGGATTTGCAGCCTTTGTGCATAGGGTTTGCACATTGTGTATGTCGATTCTCTCTGGGTAAACCACTTCCTACCCATGGTTCAAAAATATGCCCATTACGTTAATTGACTGCTCTAAATAGTCCTTAGAAGTCAGAGTGCGCATCCTTGATTTTCTGTCCTGTGTCCCCATGTTACCTGTGACAGACGTTTGAACTGTTTGTGTACCTTGCCCAATGGCTGCTTGATATTGGCATTGGTACATAAAATAGAATAAATGAATGTAATTGAGAAATTTGGGCAGTACTTTTTAGCATTTAGTATAATGAATGATTAAAAGAAACTGGCTTAACAGAACAATGACTTAAATCTCCCACATAAGGAGTTGGGTCAAATTTTTGGTTTTGAGTTAATGACTGATGATAAAATATTAAGTTTAACTCCGTTTCATTTATATAGCACCAATTCACAGGCACTTTACAAAGTCAATTCAATCAAATCATACAGACAGATTGGTCGAAAAGATTTGCATCCAAGGAAACCAAGCGGATTGCATTATTAGCTATGTTTACATGCACAAAATGTCATGATTGGATTGAAATGTATTCAGATTAAAAGACAAAAAACTAAAATAATCGGATTGTTTTGTTTATATGGGCACTATTACGCCCCTAAGGTCTAGGGGTTCAGGGGCGGTAACATAAGAATGTGTCCAGAGAAAATAAGTGGACTAACAGTTTCAAGAATGCTAAGTGCAAATTAAATGACAAAATGTTTAAAACAACCCAAAAAGGGGAAGGAAAACAAAAACAAAAACACACACACAGGGAGCACCAAGCTTCCCAAACACAAGCTTCTAGCTTGTACAAAGTCAATATAAAGCAGATTCAAAGTACTTAACAAAACAAGCAAGCACAACTGGTTCAAATTACCCAAAGCAGTTGTAAGCACCACCGGTGGCGGAACAGCTTAACAAAACTACTTCCTACTAGTTGTCCCCACTGAAGGAATGGGTTCAGGGTCCCGTTCTTCGTACATCGCTAACTGAGTTAGCGACGTCCTTTACTTCCAGTGTCTAAGGAATGAAACCGATATTTGATCTGTTGCTATAACAAGTGGCTTTTTAAAATAACGTATAATAATTTAAGGCTACCATTTTGTGGAATATTCTTGTATTTCACTTGTACTTGTCCCCAAGTTCTAGTGGGTCCCATGGAGGCTCTGATATAAAAGAGCAAAGTAAATATGAAATTATTAAATGCAAAAATACATACTGTAGAAAGTGATAGAAACATCTACCATGGACAGTATTTACGCAATAATTTGTCTGCTACTTTTTGCCAGCCCTCTCTCTAGCTTTAGCAGACTTTGAGGTGTTCCCTGTCGTTTTAATTAATGACTCAAATTCGGCATAACCTTCCATTAAAAGCTCGTGTTCTGCTTGAGAGAAAAACTGTGGCCGTTCTTTGGCCATGCTGAACAG
The DNA here is from genome assembly GCF_011125445.2 of Fundulus heteroclitus. Classification (NCBI taxonomy): domain Eukaryota; kingdom Metazoa; phylum Chordata; class Actinopteri; order Cyprinodontiformes; family Fundulidae; genus Fundulus; species Fundulus heteroclitus. The sequence continues at coordinate 13,745,193 of NC_046369.1, forward strand.
CCAATAGCAGCGTTGCTGATAATTTTTTCTACTATCGATACATTTCCCCTTTTAAACAAACGCATGAACGCGCAGTTATCTCAGATAACTTAATCCAGCCATACTGATCATAAACAACAGGTGTGTTCGAAGAACCCAACTAGCCAGCTCATGATTAGCCAGATGAAATCATCTTGGATGTGTCATTTGATCTCGGATGTTTTAAGCAACATACGAAGAACGGGCCCCAGGAGTCTTTATATGGTGCAGGTGAGCCTCATCAACATCTGATTGGCAGTCCTCCGCTGGTCCAATGAGGTCGCAGCTCCTCTGCAGCCTCCCGGCAGCCTATCAGGAAGGTCTTCTCCCACAGCTGAATCTGCATAACTAATACAAGCCTGCACAGTCTCTAGAGGCCAGGGGCCATAACAGGCACACAATCAATTCATCAGATCATAATGTGTGTTTATATGCACCTGGCTTTATTCAGAATAGAACCACTCTGACATGCGCAGTGATCAAATTTCCTTAAAGAAAACCACAGAAAAAGAACTATTTCTTGTGGACAATTGTCGTAGTTGTACCCCATCTGACTGAGATACTTCTTATTTTTAATTGGATCAAATAAAAATGCACATGCAGGCAGCACAGCTGTATGCACCCAGACCACACCTACGATCGTGCCCGCCTAAACTGCATGCCGTGCTTTCACAAAGGGACAGGATTCCCACATAGCCACATAACATGTTGTCATAAATTATTAAATGGATAAATTGCATGGAGGTTATTTAATATGCTGAGATGGGTTCAAAGGGGGGTTGACAGAAGTCCTTGAGCACAGCTGTAAGTCACCACCAGGTTTAAATGTTTAAAAATGGTTAACTCTCCCAGTGGTTAACAATCAGCTAAGTTGTAGAAAACAAATTAAAATTAACAGAATGTAATTAGTTGTTGTTTTTACAAAGTATTAAAAAAATTACCATTGCTATTACATTTTAAATAGATTAACCTACATTTTAAAATTAACTTAAACAACATTCCAAATATTTCTATATGCTCAGCTGTAATATCGGTCATGATGAAAAAGGTTTGCTTGACTTCAACATGCTGCTGTTTTTTGCACCCTGAGATGCTTGGAGAAGAGTAGTGTGATACATATTGTGTGTACTGAAAGGCAGAAAACCTTTGTGTCTTACAATGTGATGTACATTTTTTATTTAACAGATTTGTTTTACGCACAAGAATTTGATTCGCCAGTTTCTTCAGAGCTGCATCCCTGCCAGTGCCTCCCTGATTCTGTCAAGCCAAGACAAACTTTCCCTCTGTATCACTTGATGTCTGTCATTCTCTGATCTCGCCTCACAGTTCTCTTGATGTTGGTAGCTCAACACGTTTGCACATCAAACTTTGAATCTTTTAATATTCTTGGCTTTTGCAGGCTGCCTCACTCGCCAGATATCTGACTTAACAGTGCATCAGAGGTTAGCCGATGCCCTGTCTGCTGGACGTTATACTAGAATGAAGAGGAGTATGCGCTACTAGATCAGCAAGCTGAAGAAGAAATAAAAAAGTACCATGTAAAACATTTATCCCATTAGCATATTGAAAAGTTTTCTGTTAACTGACATTTTATTCTTCTTGATTTGTATGATACAATAATTTCCTTGGATATTTTATACAGTACAAGTCCATTTCAGCATCAAAACTTCTTTTTTTTATTTAATTTGTTTGTAATGTTTAATTTTCTTAACATATGCACAGTACAAGGGATTTTCAATGGCTTCATTCTTCAGATTTAAACAAACAGGTAAACACAAAGCATTGAAAGGCAAACACTTTTAACACAAAAGAGAGAAAGGATATTGTTTGAAGCTCTGCCTGTTTACTGGTGGCAAATGAAGGTGTCAGTTTGGGCTCAAATCTTTGCTGTCATCACTCTTTCAACATATGAAAACAACAACATATCTAATATTTTGAAAACACCTAAGAGGATGGGGACATTTCTAAAGTTTGGGGAAACCTACCATATTTTTTGGACCATAAGGCACACTGTGAATTAACGTGTGTTTGTGCATCGTTGTCCACATATAAGGCGCACAAAATATTCTTCCCAAGTGTGTAATATCACTTAATGTACACAGCTCTCTCCTGAGAGAAAGAGCTATCTGTTGTTTCTTACCAAAGTAGTACTTAAACATTTTTAACAGATATTTGAGCGCATTTTACTTCCACCAAAAATTCTTATTTGCACTCAAGGGTATTTAAATACCCTTGAGTCCAGACCAAGGACGGTTTTAATCTTAAGTGAATATTTACCATCATCAACAAACCAGATAAGGATCTTCAAAGCTTGCCCCTCTGTGTTAAACATTTTACTCTATATGTGTTGACAACAACCAGACACAAATCTGGTGATTCACCAAATTTGTTGTGCTACAAGCATACGTAATCTAGATCAGGGATGCACAAAATATCGACCAATATCAACATTGGTATACTGTTTAACATATTGGTACCGTTCAGATAAGTGAACTGGAGTGACGTTAATCACTGATATTTATTTCTAAATTGTTGCCATATTTGCACGTGTTTCGGGAGGGAGGGGAGGGGTTGGCCATGTTTATGAGCTACTTTGCATTGTTCTGTCACATAACATGCTAAAAAGATTCATTCAAAATTGGGGTTATATTGTGATGTGTAGAAAAAGGGTATCAGTGGAAAAATACTGTAATTGCCAGACTATCACTAGTATAGTATATAGTGTAATTATTCAAATTACCATTCATATTTTGAGAAATGAAGCTAAAGCAGAAGTTCAATTGAAAAAAATAATCGCCTATCTCCATCCAATCAGAGGCTGGTCCGCCTCTGATGCGAGCCAATCAGCTTCGAACCACACCTCCATGAAGCAATCAGTATCCCGCGTTCGTCAGGATTCCGCGTTCGTCTTAAAATCTGTGTTTTATCAAGCAGGACATCTACCTTCTGGTTCTCCGAGGAAGTAATGTTCAGTTTCCTCACCCTCTGGATTACTCTAATATGACTCAAGCAGATCATCTCACAACCAGCTCTTTGGACTGAACTACCACCAGTTTCAGGCCGGGTGGAACATCACTGTACTCATACATCTACTTATGCATATTAAAGTATAATTCAGCATTAATGTTCCTGCTGAGGTCTGAACGCCAAAGACTTAAATTACTGTGTCAATAAATCCTTCTAGTTGTCACTTCTTTCTGTGTGAGTTTTTCAGATTGAACTTCAGTATTCACTGATGGCATGAAACATTCAAACCTTTTTCTTCTTCAAACACGGTAAAGCCATTTAGGTTACTTCCTAAAACCTATCAGGCCTAAAACTGGATTTATAAAAGTAAATTCTTTACAATAACAACCAACAAATGATCTCAGAGTTATCCCCCACTGAGAGTTAATCCATCCCTTGAGGAGAGAGAGGGTTTGTCAGAAGAGCTGAACTCACACTGACCTACCTCCTTCAGGTGAGCTGTTTGACTTTGTGGGATTTTTCCCCTGTGGGCCCCAATAAATATTCTGAGCCGTTTCATGTTGCCTGGTGGTAATGCAACCTTTCTTCCTGCTGACTCTGGGCTTTTACTTAACCGAAACAGCCCACGGAGGTACCAGACAATGTGAGTCAGACAGTAAGTAGCCCCTTTTCTCCCTATTAAATCAATTCTTTCTACTGTGGTGGGATTATTTTATGGGTTTATTGTGCCACCTGTACAGCCTGTATTGACTGTGGTCCAACAGCAACCCCCTTTAGTTTTCCATTTTAGTGTGAAACAAGCTAGGTATGTTTGTGTAGGTGAACACCACGCAGAGAGCAGCATGCAACCTGCCAAGATTTACTAAAAATGAATCAGTACCAAATTGTGTTTCAGTGCCAGAGTGGCATGCTACTATTATACTCTAACAAAGTGCGGTTAAGCAGAATCGAAACTGGCAGCTATGGGGAACAAGTAGGAAGGAAAACACATATCAAAGGGATACTATATTTTGATAGCTGGTTCTGTTTCCCTCTTACCAAAAAACGCTTTAAATGTGGTGTGCTATTACTCTTAAAAGCATAGTTTAGAGAAACCGGTTTATTATTCTGTAGGTTATTTGAGAGGTGATGATTGGATCACTGTCTTCTCTGATTAAGTATGTTACAAATAACAAAATTACAATAAAAAGAATATCCTAGTCTAATGAGACTACTACTACTACTATTACTACTACTACTACTTCTAATAATAATAATAATAATAATTTATAATAATAATGATAATGGAAATTGTTGAAATTATTTATTTTACATTGCCACTAACTGACAATGTTTAGATGTTGTATGATGTACTGTATGTTGTTTAGTAATAATTAGCACAAACCCAGATGAAAATGCTATATAGATGTTATGTCAAAACAGTTTACAAAAAAGCAATCAACACACAGGGAGAGTGTGGAAAAATCTAATGTACACTGTGTGATTAAATACTTGTGGAACTTCTTTCAGCAGCAGCAGCAATAATGTACAATTCTCTTTTACATGGACTTGGCAGTCTGTCTTAACTTTAAACAGTTCTTATTTATTTATGTATTTGCACTTCAACATAAATCATCGATGCACCATTCCCTTAAAGTCTATTATTAAATTTAGGAATTTGCCTAGGTCATTGCAACACCCTCTTTCACTTTTGTGAACTTGATGGTGTTTGGCATGATTTAAACAAGCCTCAGCTCAATCTACCTTGACATTAAAGGGGCTTGTCTTACAAGTGGTGGTTTCTATCCTATGGCAACAAAATATGCCTGGATCATCTCTGTTTTGGTCACACCTATCCTAAGGACCTTGTTCCTAATTTTTGTGATGTTTGTAAATGCAGTTTGGTCAAACTTAGCTGCTTTTCTGGAAACTTTAGTAGAATCCACTTTAAGTCATCTTTGACTCTTCTATCAATAACTTCAATATTGAGCACGCTTATTAAATACTGACATGTAGCCTTCAGACTTTTTGCTAATTATAAAAGCAGTGAACTTGATCTATCTGTCATTGCTTTGACAAAATGGCACTCTCACTCCAGAGAAGACTTCAGACATCCATCTTATCAGTAATACTCTTACTGTTAGATTAATAAAAAAAATTAATGTTGATGTTGTTTCTCCTTAGTTTAACTCTAATTTGTCTTTTTCAACTGTGTTGAGGCTAGTAGTTTGAGGCGATTATACTTATTTCCATGTCTTAAAGGAACTATAAGTAATAATGATACCTAGTTAAAATCAGAACAACACAAACATAATGCCTTTTACTCAACGTTGTTGCTGTGAAACTCATCTGAATTTTTACTTACACAGGACAGGTATATGATGTTGTATTCTGTTCTATTTCTGGTCAGCTTCTCTTGCTGGCGTCCATGCTTGTAGGCTGCTGCACATTTGCCAAGATGGCAAATTACCAAATGCTGCACTCTGTTTTCTGGAACTTTCACATGATTGGCTCAGGAACCAGGACGTAAACACTGGCCACACTTCGAACCGAAGTAGTTCTGGACAGTACCTCTAGGTTTGAAAGGAGTAAAACCTGACTCAGACATTGTTGATGGAGAGGACTGATTGTTTATAGGGAATGTTACTTCCATCCCAGGTGACAAATGAGACTGATTTAGGTTGATTTTACTGTAAATGTCTTACTTGTTGCTCCTTTAACCTGAGAATTATGTTAGGGGAGAAAAGAGCACATGGCAGCCAAGACTGAAGCCTATAATTGCAGAATGCATTACATTTGGAAGACCAAACTTAAGCATTATAGCTTATTTGACACTCTTTTGTATTGTAGCAATACAAAAGAGTGTCAGCACTGTCTGTCACACCACTCCAGGTGCACAAGTTTGTCTTTACTTAAGGCCGTTACATACTCCATGCAAAATATTTATTCTCAGCGGATGACACCAATTTGTTCTAACAGTCCCGTCTTTGAGAGTCTCCCTGCATGTTCTCAACAAAACGTCTGGGCAGAACTTTTTTCTCAAGGGGTGACCGACTACTGTACTATGATCGGAAAGGATTAGATAGGCGTATTTTGTTTGGAGACGTGGAACAGGACAGTTGTGGAGTCCCGCAGTTCAACTCTGGTCGTTTAAGTGGTCAAACATGCCAATGGTCTGTGAATTATCAAAGTGGTGTTTTCCCGTCCTTGTAGCACCCCACATCTCCAATGTTTAAAGTTTTCACAAATAGCGTGTGTCTGCTTCTCAATTTTCAGCTCTCCCCGTGCACGGCTTTCTGAGTCCCTCTACCCCATCCACCCACCCGATCTGACGTGACGTGGGGTGGACTTCTGTAGCATCTCTTGCTCTATGAATAGACAGAGCCAAAACTTTTTTAGTGTTCTCCCCCCCCCAACTACGAGAAAGAAAAACTCTTTGTTCTCGTTTAGTATGGAGCGGCCTTTAGTCTGCTCACAACCTTACTTTCCTTTCGACTCTAAAAACTAACATAATCACATTTGGTGGATGTGAGGAAAAAAAATGCTGCTTCCACTGCAATGTTCTATTCTTAACTTGGCTTTAACAGGAAAAAAATATTCTGCTACAGTTACTTGTATGAAAAGGAAAGCATTTTCATACCTGAATAAGCCAATAAAAACCCTTTAGTCACTTCAGTTGTCTGATCTATACTTCTGCTTCAGCTATGAACCTCATGTTGCATAAATGGTACTGTTCGACAGTGTTTTTTTCCAGAAAGTGTTTCAAAAGAAGCAAACAAAATCTGTCCTCCATTACATGTGTCTCTTGTAGGTCGTTAGACTAATTTATGTATGCTAAATGCTTTTAAGGTTTTTCCGTCCTTTTTAAAGTGTTGTGCCAGTTCACCCTTAGCAACAGCTGCATCTAAATTCAGTTCAACATAGTTTAAATCAACTAATTTATGTTCCTAGTTCACTACCTAACCATTCTGAACAAAGTTCACAACTCCAAAATAAACCGGTTGTTATTCATTTACCATGTTTTCTTAGAAATAAAGATGAAAAAAAATGTGTGCATGTGTAATGTCATTCACCAATTAGCAACTCAATTAGTCCATTACACAGAGTTTGGAACCTGGCCTTTACTAGTCTATTTGCATACATTTATTTTGTCGTCTTTGGTCACATAAAGTGTATGTTTTTATTCCTCTAATTAAAAAATATCAGCTGCACTCCATCCATCCATCTATTTTCCAACACGCTTATCCCTACTGGGGTCGCGAGGGGTGCCGATGCCTATCTCCAGCTGTCAATGGCCGATAGGCGGGGTACACCCTGGACAGGTCGCCAGTCCATTGCAGTCAGCTGCACTCATTTTAATATTTTAATGCTTTGTTGTCAGAAAGCAAAGGTGTCATACACGCTAATTCAAAATTTGTTGCAATTGAGGTCACTTTTAAGGCTCCACAAGGTATATCTCTTTTACAAAACCCTGGTTCTGTTTGAGCAAATTAGCTAACATCTTCTATGTATATAAAATACAAAATCTGATCTCTTATCAGGATAGAACAGTTAGAAGTAACAGAATGCATTTTTATTTTCATGTTTCTGGCATCTCCCCCAAAGAAACAACAAAATTGGTGTCCAAAAAAAGAAGAAGAAAACTTTGGTAAATCTGTTAGTTTTAATGGTTAGAGCATTGGCTTCAGTTTATTCAGTTCTGGAGGGACTATACAGCCTGTCTGACCTAAGAAACCTTTGGATCTTCCAGAATGAGCTGGAGGATGTTGCTGGAGAGAGGAATGTCTGGGTGGCCCTCCTGGACCTGTTGTCCCCTCAGTCCAGTTTTGGATAAGCAGAAGACAATGGATGGGTGGATGAATAAGGCACCATTATAGTCCAGTTTAGTGCATTGGGAAAGCCATTGATTTTCAATAAATATGTCCACATAAAAACTACCTTAACAGCTTAACACACTATAACCAAGCCATCTCCTTTGAGGGGAATTGTAGCTCTTTTCTGCTGAAAATAAAAAGGTTGCACCTGTATAATACAGTGCATATCTTTGTTAACTCCCACATATAGTATGTTGTAGGTTTAAGACAGGATGAGCAGCACTCACTTAAACTTCATAAAGTATAAAACAGCATCTTTCATTTCAAAGTTCTTTAAAAAAATGACTTCCAAGCATTCACACACACAACACTGCATTACAGAGCTCTCGATCAGAAAAATTACAAATGAATTGATAAGCAGCTGCTGACTGCTTCTTTCCCTCTCAATTTCCATAAAAATAAAATAAAAAAAAAATACAGATGCAGTCGTTATACACTGTTTTATATGCTTTGCCAAATATGTTGCATTAGAGAAGTAGTGAGGTGACAAGCATGTGCACAGCAGTTTTATAATTTAAGGTCCTGTTTTAATAAAAATAATAATAATAATCTTCACCACATCTGAAGCCGTTTGTTTCCCCTGAAGAACCAGGGAGGAAAGGAATAGTTCAAATGTCCCTCAAACAGGCTGAATAGGTTTAACTAGAATTAAATCCTGGCTGTATTCAGGTCCATTTAGGGAACAGCTAAATACCTGATTTACATGAATTAATGAGACAGAGACTGACATATCCACATGCTCAGGTGTGAGTTGGTACTGTGTAGTCCGAAGTTCACACAGTTGCGCACATGAATGTTCACTGACACTACGTGTGTGTGTGTGTGTGTGGATACACATGCGGAAATGAGCACTCCCTTGTGGTTTCATGATCAGGGGCAGGTGAAGTTGCATGCTCATATTCTGGTGGCATTTTTGCAATTAAAGTGAGCCCTCTGGCTATCTTTCCGCTGAGTGCACAAGCCAAATATCAGGGCATGTTGTGGTGCTGCTTTGCTCCCCTAGTGGAACTAATTAGATGTCCCCAAAGGACAGCCCTGTCATCACATTGTTCTGCCCACAATAGAGGCTCTGTGGCCCTGTAAGGAAGAAGTGGGCCAAAATATCTCAGCAAACAGCAATATTACACACAGGACGACATTTCAAAAATCTACATTTTAAAGTCTAAAATGGTACTTCTAAAATGTAAGTGCTCATAAAGCTATGAGCTGAAATATATTTATTTACGTTTTCACAAAAATAATAATATAAAGTGTAAACTTAGGGCAGACAAGGAGTATCTCGTATAAAGGATAGTGCTAGGCTTAGTTTAAACCAAACACAAAAACTCATAATCACCTTAGAACACTGATTAAGAGAAATGGAGGAAGGAAGAAAGCTTGTTTTTTCTAGCTCCAAGACCCTGACACCTTTGTTTAATCGACAATGTTCTTTGCTATTAAAAATATACCAACAACCTAGATAGTAACATAAATGGAAATTTGGCAAGGAACAATATCACTTAGAGTTACTATACTGCTAATTCTGTTGTGCTAGCATCTGTTGCTGTTCTTTTGAAGAAAAAAAATCAAGATTTAGTTATAACTTATTAATTTTTTATAAAGCTTCAGTACACAAACCTTGGAATAAAATTGCTCTATTTTTAGCTTAGTCACACAATGAAAAACCGGACACTTCTTTGGAAAAAATCATGACATGAGATTAAAAGAAGGTGTATGAGCCATTTGGGCATGTGGTCCATCATATTAAGAACCATTGATTTTTTTTAGACTTTTTCTCACAATTTTTACCAGGCATAAAGCAAAGGTGGGTACAAATATTTCAAGTGTTAATTTCCTAGGGTCTCCAAATAAAATATTTGTAAAATGTAGCAATATTTTCCCTTTTACTCCCCATGTTTATAAAACAGTGAGTACTACTATTCATACATGCTTCCAAAAATAATGAAATGTTTACTACTTTCTTATGTCATCACTGTGTAATTTGAAAATGGCTGAGAGTCACAAGATGCAAACCACATAAACGTTTATGAGAAGAAGAGGAAGGCCTCAGTAGAAAGTAATTAGTAATCACCAGAGTGGATATGGGAGATTTTTTTCATGCGATCCCCCTGAGGAGCGGAAGAGCAGGTAAAACGGTTTTGCACGTGCACAGTTATTTAAAAAGGGAATTGGGAAACTTTCGGAAAAATCACAGACTGTACCTTTAATAAGTGGATGAAACAGTATGGCATGAAAAACTATGGTGTCATGACAGAATGCAGGTAACATTCTTCTTTAGTCTGGTAATCAGGCCTACCTTTCCCTCACACTTTGTTCTCTTGGTTCTGATCTAACCAGAGTTTGTCCTCTTTCAGACACAAGTCCATCGCCATTCTCCACCTTCTTATAAATCAAACGATAACCACTTATCTCTTCTACTCTGTGTCCCACCAGAATTTGTCTGAGAACCAGAAGATCTATTATACTGTTTAGCATATTCAATAAACATCTCACACTTACATTCTGTATCTGAAATACTAGTTTATTTCACTAGAGTCTACACCAGTACAATCATAACAAATTCACTATCTGACTTCAACTTTATTGTCAGTTAAATTTTCCTATTATGCATTTCCCTAAAGTCCAGATTTGTTTTTACCCACATGAATGGATCAGACATTAAAACTTAGGGATAAATCCTGTGACGTGGGGTTGTAATATTGTAATCATCATTATCAATGCTTTTTTCTACTGTAATATCAGGAGACCAAAAAGTACAGGACAGTAAGCAGCAAATCTCCATGAATGCTTTGTCAAAACCACTCGTACAAGTAATCAACAAAACAATACTTCAGGCAATATTGTTTAAATGATTAATTTCTTTAAGTCATGTTTTCTATATATTTGAAATTACAAAGATTTTACGCTTTTTAGATCATAATTTAGTAACCATTAAGTTTTGCATTTCGCCATTGCAACTATCCTGGTAGGGTTAATCTTTTTTGCTTCTAATTTTAATTTAATTTGCAAGTTATACACATATTTATACATAATTCTGAAAATTGTTCTTTAATCCTTTTTAGATCTTGTGATCTGACTTTAAACTACACAAAATTTAACATATTCTCTTTCAGCTGTCAGTTTTGTTTTTATTTCCAAACTATATACACCCGGTAAACCAGTTGAGGACTGCTAATGAGCTTCTGATCTATTAAGATACACATAACAGATAAACCATGATACGACAGATGATGAACTGTTCATTATATCTTTGTGAACTCATTAATTCATGTTGAACTCTTGGTCTTATGAGCAGTTCATTATTTTAAGCGCCTAACATTAGCCTCATATAATTGGATGCTCATCAACAACATTCATGCAGTAGCTCCTATGTTGACTGAAACAAAGAAGCAATCCATAGTGAAAGTGTATGCAACAAACCCATTATTCTTTGAGTGAATGCAATTTGTCAAGCGAAGAAAAAAAAAATCTTCTCCCAAAGTGATGTATAAGTTCCAACCTATTGTTGGAATCATTTCCTCGTTATGTCTCACAAAAATCTTGTTCTTCTCCACCTCATTACTGGCAGCAGGCAATTTTGATGTTTTGGCTTAAAAGAACAAAGAGCTAGATGGATGAACGCTGAAAGACACTGGCCTCATGTTCCAGCTGTGAGCACAGCTGATGGTTTAATGAGAATGAATACATCAGGCCACCCTTCGTTAGAGTTAGAGCTACCCTTGGTTAGAATAGACAGCAACCACAGATGATCTGAGCAGCCAAAAAATTAATGTACATCCTCACATAAGACTTTGGATCAATCTGAATGAGTGGAGGGATTTGCAGTTGATTGTATATAAGTACAATTGCTTCAGTAGATAGGTAAAAAGACACACTCATTTCTGTAAGGTTCTAGTTGAGGTAAACCCTCAGATGAAGAATGTATTGTGCATGTATATAATTATTTTATTAACAATAACTCATCACAAAAGCAATGCAAAAGCAAACAAAATAACATGGTTAAAATGACCAAATGACATCTTTTTGAAAGCCATTGTGTGCTAAAGTTTCATTCTCCCCATCTTACAAAAAGTAATTTTTGTCATCAGACAGAGAAGATATCTCAACACATGAGGCAAGTGTTCAGCAACAAATCAACCACATTATGAAATTTGGTTTAATAATCAGATTAGTTGCTATAATATTCAAACAAAAAGTTAGATCAATTGACAAGCCCATAGGTAAAGGAATGGTAATTCAGATTTGTTTGCACCAACATGGGTTTATTACCTTGAAACTTGACAGAAGGGTGCTATTGGTCAATAATTGACTCATGTTGAGAACTTGTGTTCTCTGAATATAGATTTATACAGCTGTTGTGGGAACTTGTTAGATACCTCATAGGCATGATGTTCAAAATGTTTGTACATATTAAAACAGGTACCAACTAATTAGTGGGTACAAAGCTAATCTTCAAAGCAGGTGCAAAGCAATTTGCATGTATAAAAAGAGCAGAACAGTCTTTTTTTTCTTTTTTTTTTTTTTTGCTTAACTGCCTTCATGAATAAACATGCTAATGACCAAACCAAACCAAATTTATGGGAGGTGATATGCAAATGTAAAAACTTACAAACCCACAAAACATATTTCCAAAGCTAAAACTGAGAGTGGGTGCAGTTTTTGCCTCTATAGTTAGTACCTCTGAAAGTCAAGTGCAAGCTCACATGCAAAAATTACGGTCTGATGGTAAAAAATATGTACTAATGGGAAGGGGGGGGGGGTGACCGCGGTCTCTGTCTTTCACTCACAACTATGCACTAAGCTCCCATTACAGTAATAGTAATATCATCTTTATTGTCATTGAAACATACATTACAACAAAATTTGTTCTCTGCTTTTAACCCATCCCCTTGGGGAGCAGTGGGCTGCCATGTGCGGCGCCCGGGGAGCAATCTGGGGTTAAGGGTCTTGCTCAGGGATCCAGAGTGCCGGCACTGGGGATCGAACCGGGTACTTGCATCCTTCTCTGAGTGCAAGCGCACTGCTCTAACCACTAGGCCAACACTCCCCCTTTGTACAGTGATAGCTGTGCAACTTCGGGCTTAGTTCTCATTCATAAAACAATGAAATTCCGGACAAATCTGTGTCCATTTTAAACAGGGACAGATTGTCCAAATTGGGGACTGTTATTCTGGGTCATGTGGTCATTATAGAGCACGGGGTCCACAAGTTATCCATAACTTCCTCCCTTATTGTTCCAATACGAGCTCTGTAACTTCCATCCATACATTTCTGTATGTGCTTATTTACTCATTAATTCATGTTGAACTCATGGTCTTATGAGCAGTTCATTATTTTAAGCACCTAACATTAGCCTCATATAATTGGATGCTCATCAACAACATTCATGCAGTAGCTCCTATGTTGACTGAAACAAGCAATCCATAGTGAAAGTGTATGCAACAAACCCATTATTCTTTGAGAGAATGCAATTTGTCAAGCGAAGAAAAAAAAAAATCTTCTCCCAAAGTGATGTATAAGTTGATGCGCAACTTCGAGCCTAGTTCTCATTCATAAAACAGTGAAATTCCTGACAAATCTGTGTCCATTTTAAACAGGGACAGACTGTCCAAATTGGGGACTGTTATTCTGGGTTGTGTGGTCATTATAGAGCACAGGGTCCAGAAGTTATCCATAACTTACTCCCTTATTGTTCCAATACGAGCTCTGTAACTTCCATCCATACATTTCTCTACACGCTTATTTATGCAGGGTCGTGGGGGGGGCTGGTGCTTCTCTCCAGGGGCCAATGGAGAAGAGGCAGGGTAAACAGGTGTAAATAGGTGAACAATGCTGGTCTGGGGAGAACACTACAAAGCAAACTTAAGGAGCTCCCACTAGTTCCCACTAGTGTATGTGTATATAAACTGCTTGTACTTTGTGGAGAAGCCCATATTCCTTTTGATGCTGCTTTTAGCTTAGCTGAAGAACCATACTTGACTTATATACACAATAAAAGGGAAAAAAAGAAATAGCAAAGTTTTTCTAATAAATGTTAATTAAAGAGGGAAATTATGTTAAGTTGTGAGTGAACAGTAGAAGAATATTATAAAAGAAGACTGCTATAACATCTGTTAATTTTCCATCAATCTACACAGTGTTGTGGGATTGCTGGTGCTAATCCCCAACAGTTATTTGGCTTGCAGCGAGGGTCACCCTGGACAGGACACCAATCTTTCACAGGGTAACACAAGAATGAACAAGACAAGCAAACACACATACACACTCACTCCTAAGAAGAGTTCTGAGGGGCCAGTTAAGGCCGCTACATACTCCAAGAGAACAGACAATTTGTCTTGCTCCCGCAGCGAATGACGTAATTGTGTTCTGTCAGCTCTCTCTTTTAGGGTCTCGCTGATTGTTCTCACCACAACGTATGGGCAGAATTTTTTTCTCAAGGGGTGTCCGACTACTGTACTGTGATTGGACAGGATTTAGATGTAAGTGTTTAGATTGTAGAGATGTAAATGTCTTACATTTGTGGAACTGCAGTTGCACAGTCCCACAGTTCAACTCTGGTCACGTCCCCGGTGTTTACAGCATTTCCAAATAGTGCCAGAGCACACCATGGGTATTCATCTCTCTGCCAGCTCTCCGTGTGCGCCATGCTCGGCTCTCTGTCCCCCTCCCTGCTGCCCGATCTTCACTTACGTAGGGCTGACTTCTGCAGCTGAGCGTCTCGTGAAATATGAAAAGACAGAGCCAAAAAACATTTTGTATAGTGTTCTTCCCATTGTATAATCACAATGACATCTAAAATTTAGTGGCTATAACTACACCAAACACTTTATATCCAACACATGCCCTTCAGTCTCTAACATTCACGTCATTATATACTAGTGTATATTTATTGATAATGTTGAATCATTTTGTATAATTAGGTTGTGCGCTGACACTGTTTTCCACATGCAGATCATTACAATATGCACAGATTAAATTAGAACATATTACGTAGGGTGACCATATTTTCATTTGGGGAAACCAGGACACCTCGGAGTGGGGGGGGGGGTGTTGTAAGGCAAACGCGGCCGAGCGGGGGGGGGGGGGGGGGGGGGGGGGGGAGGGTGGATGGGTTTTGTAATGCAAACGCGGCTGAGCGGGGGGGAGGGGGGGAGGGTTGGAGACAAGCGCGGCCGACAAGCGCGAGGGAGGACTCTATCTTCTGATTAATAACAGGGCTGCCCACACTGACGCGGCTCAGGGATTACGTCACACGCAGCGTGACGTACCAATGAAGGTAATTTACAGGACATTTCCTCACTTTATAAAAAAAACCCGGGACGCCCGGGACAGGACGTGAAATACGGACATGTCCCGGGAAATACGGACGTTTGGTCACCCTATATTACGGAGCCCAGCAAGTGTCAGAGGAGAAAAAAAAACAAATCCATGCTCACGCTTTACTAAATTGTGTGCTTGGTTTTGTAATACGTGCACACAGATTACTAAACTGTGCTCTCAGTTTCTGCAATCCGTGTCCACGGTTTGAAAAACTGTGTGCTCTGTTTGCAATCCATGCGTGCAGATTACTCAGTGACATCTGTCAAGAGTTTTGAAACATGGCCCACATATGTCATGTAACTTCAGTGGAAATTTTGTCATATCTAAAGGTAAAACACTGCAATCAGCACACCTCACACTTATATCATGAATATTTGTTTTACACTGAGATGAGATGTTTAAAATGGCGCAGCTGTGGGCCTTGTGTCTGAACTGTAATGTAATGTGCGTGAATAGAAATGGGGTGCACAGTTTATTAAACTGGATTGCACATGAATTGCAAAAACTGAGAACACAGTTTAGTAATCCGTGTGCACAGATTGCAAAACTGAGCACACGGTCTACACTGACACTTGCCAGGTACTGTAACATACTGAACAGCTCAAACTGCAAATAAAGGACTGCAGTAACACATTCACATTTCTTTGCAAAAAGAAATAAAAAGAGGGTATTAAACTAAAGTAATTAAATTCATTAAAAGGGGTAATTCATTTTACCAATTATTCACAAAGGTATTTGTATTGGGTATATGCTTGATATTAATAAAGTAACTAAATGCCCTTCGAGGCCAATTGCCTACAGTGAATCTCTTAACTAGTGACACACACAAAAAGCAGAACTGTTATAATACCAGTAATGAAACTCCTTACTTTTTAATTACTTTCAGTTTTCCAGGAGAAACTATATGCTCCCTTACTGGGTCTTAAATTAGTCAAATCTTTTACATAATCTTTTGCAAACACTGTAATGAATTAAGGCCACAGTCTTTTGAAGCATCCATCAATTGCTTTTTTCAACTGAAGAGTAATTTATCCCTCATGTCTCAAGCATTTCTTTATTTTTGAAATAATTGCATCATAATTTCCATGGACTTTAAGTTTTGCCAAACTCCAAAGGTTTATCTGCTGAATTCATGTCCCGTGGCAGTGAAATGGAAGGAAAGGCTAAAGTTAGATGAAACAAATTTCAAACAAATTAGAAATGCAGACTTCAGTATAGGGACAATAATGTCTCACATGTTGTTAAAAGCATACATATATGAAATGTGAAGAAAATCTGTGTTCATTATGCATTCCAGTTTCCTGGCAACATATGGGGATTCTAAAACGACTAAACAAATTGGATATGGTGCTTACATTTGACCTCCATTAAAACCCTCAGTTGTAATTTATTTTAATTTATTTTCTAAAGAATATCAAATTATAATGTATAAATAGTGACCATAAAACTGCACAACTTTCTTCTGCAAGTCATACTATATGTTTTACAACTCATATGTGGTGAAGGTCATCCGCAATGAATCTTGCTGTTGCGCAAGAACACCAGAGCAACATAGATAGGGTTAAAACAGGTTAATACAGGCACCAAAATCTGACATTGACCAAAGATACCCATATAATTTATCAAATAAAGGATGTCAAACACAATAACCAACAAATGACCAACAGGACAATCACAGGCCATATGTAGTTAATGAAAAACTGATCAGGTAATTTAAAACATTGCTAAAGCTGACAATTCATTAAGGATGTGTGCTATCATGCACATTCATATCTGTGACATAATTATGTGACAGTG
Source organism: Fundulus heteroclitus (assembly GCF_011125445.2). Lineage (NCBI taxonomy): Eukaryota > Metazoa > Chordata > Actinopteri > Cyprinodontiformes > Fundulidae > Fundulus > Fundulus heteroclitus. Next base: position 13,762,148 of record NC_046369.1, read on the forward strand.
ATCAAAATGTGCATAATTTCTCTTTTGTTTATTATTAAATTTATATCGCTATGGTGTTGCACTCTTCAGAATTTGAGTTCTAAGATTACAAGTCCCCCTGCGATCTTTAAATGAGTACCCTTGGCTTTTATTAGACAATGCCGAGGAGTATGCCATTCTAAAGTTAAAATTGACTTCCATTACGGGGGGACACCCTATTAAATTTTGTTTCTAGGTAGGTTTGTTTGCACAATACATTCTTCTTGGTTCAAAAGGAGGGGGGAAATCCAAAAAACATGCAAAAATTATGATCCATAAATTTGAAAATGAGGGGAAATAAAAAAAAAGAAAAAAACACCTGTGTTGAATACTGGATGATCCCACCACTGCAATTGTCAGGGACCTAGCAGTAAAGCATAAAGAACACATGTGTTTAGTTAAAAAAGATGGGATTTTATTTACCCCTAAAAATATGAAAAATTATTAACAAAGCCAAAACATAAACAGGCAAGCTTCTAAAAGAGCTAACTTAATAAACTAGACAGAAAATCATAACTGACCAAACTTCAAACAAAGAACAGACAAACTGACCTGCTGAATTCACACATTAAGGGACTTAAATACTGGTTTAGCTAAAGCATATGACAAATGAGGGAGAAACAAAACAAAACAAAACAAAAACTACATAACAAACTAATGCAAAACAATGAAATAAACCACAAACATCCCTCCGGCAATAATGCACATAGTTCAGTCAAATACGGTTGACAACTGTACATCAGGTCCTTCAGACTTTGGCCACATCTTTTGCCAACCAGGCAGAGGAAGCCGAACACCCAAGTAACTCAAAGAAAGAAAGAAATATTAATACAAATTATTATAATAATTTTGGCCTTGCCGTGTTGATATGTGTGCACTCCATTTAAACATTGTATGGAATGATGAAAAAATAAACAAATTTAGTTAACAAAAGAAAACAATGGAAGAGAAAATGTATTTGAATTATTGACTGCAAAGCCATTGCACTTCATTAGGTCTGCTGATCAGCTGCTCCTTAGGGTGTCTAAAACATAACAGAACCTTATGGGGGATCGATTTGTGCCTTTGGTGTTGCAAGTCCTAAAATGTGGAATGAGCTGCCACTGAATGTCAGACAGGGTACATCACAGTCTGATTTTAAATCTCCTTTTAAAACTAATTTATTTGCCTTGGCCTTTGACACCATGTGAGAAGTTGATCCATTTTTGTATTTTATGTTGGTTTTCCTTACTATAGCATTTTAATGTTTTAAATGTTTTTCTTTTTTTTTTTTTGTATAGCACTTTGGTCCCTTTAGTAATATAAAGTGCTTTAGAAATAAAGTTGGATTCCATTGGATTGGAAGCCTATATTTCAAAATAACACAACAACTGAAAATTACAAAAATAAAATATAAGCTCTCCAAAACAATTCTTTAAAACTTTGGAACTGAGTGCATTGACATTTTTTAATCCAAACTGACCTAAAACAGGATTGATTTTGTCTTAGTTAATTTTAGATAGTGACAAAAAAGAGGTCATGTTTTTCTATAAAGAGTATGTAAATATCATAGTTTTGGTACACTGAGTGAAAAAAAAAAATCCCTGCAAAAAAAAAAAAAAAAAAAGAAATGAAAAGCAAAGTTTTGCCATAAGCAATCAAAGCATGTCAAACTTAGATACAATATGGTTTGAGCATCATTTGCCATTGTCTTCCCTACTTATACACCATAGAAAACATCACATTACAAATAACAAAAGCTGTTTTGATACAGAAGATAAATAGACTAAACTTCTTGCAGTTTGACCTGGTGAAGATTCTTATCTTTTTTACCACAGATCTGAAGCAAATTGATGAATAAACAAAAGCCCCTAAAACAAAAACAAAATTAATTGTTTTTGAGTGGGTAGTGTATTCACACATCCAGATGTTATATCAGATTCAGGAAATGGAAACCTTTTGAAAAAGAAATCTCTTTAAGATGATACAGGAACATTATCTGCCTCATTTAGTTCTGTTTGTACTTTTTCCATACTTACCCTTATCACTTCGCATAGTATATATGGTGGATAAACTTGTGACGCTCATACATATTCATGTCCGCACATGGCCTTGTTTAGAAAGACATCTTAACAAGCAGTTAATACTATAGCAGCTGGGATCTCAGTCCTACTACTTATGCAGCATAATAAATTTTGCATCTGTAGACTTGTCACCACCACAATGTCATCTCTTATAATACATAACATTTCTGCAACAGAGTTTACCCAAGTTTCCCAGAATAAAAGCATTATATTATTTAGAAGCAGCATGGTCCCCCAGGTTTCTGACAAGAATAAAGTTGCAGTTGAGTGAAATATATGCTTTTCTGGAGGTTAAAACTATCTATTGTAGTCATGATGCTTGTTAAGAATGATAGCTGCTGTGAGGTCAGGTCATACACGGCAGCATCTCTTTGCTTCATATGTAACAACAGAAAACAACCTGAGTAAAAACAAAACTTTTATCATATCATCTTTTCTTTTACACATTGACATGTTACAGTTTTTCAGATCAGTTATTCACCACAGTTACTGCAACTTCGTAAGGATAATCTGTCTTTAGAAGGAAGCATCATACAATTTAAAAAAACATGGTATGTTTATGTGCATAACAACTGCTTTTACAGATTTATTTTCCAGTGTATTTTTAAACTGTTGTTACTCAGTTTCCCATCTTTCCATGTATGTTGTCATCTTGAAAAAGGGTTATGTAAATCTAACCTGTTGCCATAAGGTATTGCTCTTTATGTGATTCTGTTCTAAGTAGTGCAATTCCACTGAAATCAATCTACTTTTTTATCTAAAAATTGACTGACTGCCAGAAGTGAAATCTCAATGCTCTTTAAGTCTTCCCAAGTTACCAGATAACTTCCCAATGACAGTGGGACCTGGAGGGGCGTGCTTGGGAGGAATGGCCCACCTGATCTGAACTCGAGTGGTGTTTTGTTGTTGGACTTCTGTGCTCGTCATGGATTGTCCATCACAAACACCATGTTCAAGCATAAGGGTGTCCATATGTGCTCTTGGCACCAGGACACCCTAGGTCGCAGTTCAATGATCGACTTTGTTGTCGTTTCATCTGATCTGCGGCCGTATGTCTTGGACACTCGGGTGAAGAGAGGGGCGGAGCTCTCCACCGACCACTACCTGGTGGTGAGTTGGCTCCGATGGCGTGGGAGGAAGCCGGTCCGACCGGGCAGGCCCAAACGCACTGTGAGGGTTTGCTGGGAACGTCTGGTGGAGTCCCCTGTGAGGCGGAGCTTTAACTCCCACCTCTGGGAGAACTTTAAACACGTCCCGAGGGAGGCGGGGGACATTGAGTCTGAATGGACCATGTTCCACGCCTCTATTGTTGAGGCGGCTAGTCGGAGCTGTGGCCGCAAGGTTGTCGGTGCATGTCGCGGCGGCAACCCTCGAACCCGCTGGTGGACACCAGCGGTGAGGGAAGCCGTCAAGCTGAAGAAGGAGTCCTACCGGGATTTTTTGGCCTGTGGGACTCCGGAAGCAGCTGATGTGTACCGGCAGTCGAAGCGGCAGGCGGCTCGGCTGGTCGCCGAGGCAAAAACTCGGGCGTGGGAAGAGTTCGGAGAGGCCATGGAGAACTTCCGTACGGCTTCGAAGCGATTCTGGTCCACTATCCGGCGTCTCAGGAGGGGGAAGCAGTGCAGTACCAACACTGTTTACAGTGGGGGTGGTGTGCTGCTGACCTCGACTCGGGACGTCGTGTTTCGGTGGGCGCAATACTTCGAAGACCTCCTTAATCCCACCAACACGTCTTCCATTGAGGAAGCAGAGCCTGAGGACTCTGGGTCGGGTTCTCCCATCTCTGGTGCTGAGGTTGCTGAGGTTGTTAAAAAGCTCCTCGGTGGCAAGGCCCCGGGGGTGGAAGAGATTCGCCCTGAGTACCTTAAGGCTCTGGATGTTGTGGGGCTGTGTTGGTTAACGCGGCTCTGCAAAATTGCAACTGGATTGGCAGACTGGGGTGGTGGTCCCCCTATTTAAAAAGGGGGACCGGAGGGTGTGTTCCAACTACAGAGGGATCACACTCTTAAGCCTCCCTGTTAAGGTCTATTCAGGGGTTCTGGAAAGGAGGGTCCGTCGGATAGTCGAATCTCGGATTCAGGAAGAGCAGTGGGGTTTTCGTCCTGGCCGTGGAACACTGGACCAGCTCTATACCCTCAGCAGGATTCTGGAGGGGGCATGGGAGTTTGCCCAACCAGTCTACATGTGCTTTGTGGATCTGGAGAAGGCATTCGACCGTGTCCCCCGAGGGATCCTGTGGGGGGTACTCCGGGAGTATGGAGTACCGGACCCTTTAATAAGGGCTGCCAGGTCTCTGTACGACCGGTGTCAGAGTCTGGTCCGCATTGCCGGCAGTAAGTCGGACTCGTTTCCGGTGAGAGTTGGACTCCGCCAAGGTTGCCCTTTGTCACCGATTCTGTTCATAACTTTTATGGACAGAATTTCTAGGTGCAGCCAAGGTGTTGAGGGGATCCGCTTTGGTGGCCTTAGGATTGCGTCTCTGCAATTCGCGGATGACGAGGTCCTATTGGCTTCATCAGGGCATGATCTACAGCTCTCACTAGAGCAGTTTTCAGCCGAGTGCGAAGCGGCCGGGATGAAAATCAGTGCCTCCAAATCCGAGACCATGGTCTTGAACCGGAAAAGGGTAGAGTGCCTTCTCCGGGTTGGGGAGGATGTGCTGCCCCTAGTGGAGGAGTTCAAGTATCTTGGGGTCTTGTTCACGAATGAGGGGAAGATGGAGCGGGAGATCGACAGGCGGATTGGTGCAGCGTCTGCTGTGAAGCGGGCGCTGTACCGATCCGTTGTGGTGAAGAGAGAGCTGAGCCAAAAGGCGAAGCTCTCGATTTACCGGTCGATCTACGTTCCTACCCTCATCTATGGTCACAAGCTTTGGGTCGTGACCGAAAGAACGAGATCCCGGATACAAGCGGCTGAAATGAGTTTTCTCCGTAGTGTGTCTGGGCTCTCCCTTAGAGATAGGGTGAGGAGCTCAGTCATCCGGGGAGGACTCAGAGTAGAGCCGCTGCTCCTCCACGTCGAGAGGAGCCAGTTGAGGTGGCTCGGGCATCTGGTCAGGATGCCTCCTGGACGCCTCCCTGGTGAGGTGTTCCGGGCACGTCCCACCGGGAGGAGGCCCAGGGGAAGACCCAGGACACGCTGGAGGGACTATGTCTCCCGGCTGGCCTGGGAACGCCTTGGGATTCCTCCTGAGGAGCTGACCCAAGTGGCTGGGGAGAGGGACGTCTGGGCCTCCCTACTGAAGCTGCTACCCCCGCGACCCGACCCCGGATAAGCGGAAGAAGACGGACGGACGGACGGACAGACAAAGTTACCAGATAATAATTAGTTGACCAGGTACTTCTTCTTTAACCTGAAATAAGGACAAGCCATCAGTTTCACCATCAGTTCACGCTTCTGGCATGTCAGGCTAGTGAATCTTCAGTGGAGCAGACAACTTAACAAAGCATGAGATTACTTGATAACATTATTTGGTCATTGGTGGAGTATTCCAGGGACTGTTACCCCCATAAAAATATACCACACATTACCCCTATGTGTGGTATATATATGGCAAGAGCTGTAGCACCGTTGCAAAAGAATTAGGGATGTGTCATTTGCAAATAAGCCTGTTGAAAACTACAAAAAAATGTAAACTAAATAATAACATTTGTTTAAACTAAATAAAATGTAGAAGAGAAGATGTTATATTAAATGCAAAAACAAAAAAAACAAACAAAAAAAAACACAGGTTCAGTCTAATACTTATGGCCCACATCATTCTGACACCATGATACCATTTACAACTTTACATTCTTGTCTAATAGCTCATTCTATTCTATTGTAAAGTAAAATAGAATAATTATTAACTTTTTATGCTGTTATCTAACAAAGTATCATTAAAAAGGCACAATGTAAAATTGACTTTTTTTATTTTACATTATTTGTTTTTAGTTTATGTTTGCTGCCTCAGTTATCTATCAGGCAATCTCTCAAGCATTATAGATTATGTGAATTTATAATTTAATTTGTGGACACTTACATCTACAGATGTAAAGACATTTTATTTCTTTTTCTGCACTCACCAGCACTAAGTTATATACAGCTCAGTCTTTCTGATCAAATTCAATAAATAATTAAACCTTACCATCCTTACAGGCTGCTGCATTTTCATTAATTGCAATAACAACTCTGTACTTTAAAGTGGAAATGTGCTTCTGATAAATGGGTTTGCCAAATCATTCAACTGTAACAAACATTTGCCAGGCTTCAAGCACACTTGGGGTGATAAAACCTCATCCCACATTTAGAAGGTAATGTGTGTCATGAAATATTGAGTTTGAATATGCGGAAGGCATGATGGCATGTTGCTCAGCACTTTCACCTCATGGGTAAGGACCTCTGATTTGAATTACAACTGCATTACGCATTCTGTTAAAAGTTTGGCTGTTCTTCCGTATGTGTTTTCTATACAGTGGTTTTCTGTTACACTGGCTTCTTTTCAAGGTTCAAAAACCCACATTATGATAACACTGGCTTGAAGATGTAGAGCTAACCAAAAACATTAACATTTGTGTGTTTAAAAAAAATATGTTTAGAAATAGGAACTAATTCAGAAACTGTAGTAAAAACAGTAGTTATAGAATATGTAGTATTCCAGCATATCGTGTTTTTTGTTGTTATTGTTTGTTTTGTACCTGTTTGTGTCGGCCATTTGTCTAAAAATGTATTAAAAACATGCCAATGACTTTTCTCAAATCTAAGGTATGTTTGAAAAGGGAAAGTGGCTTTGCATTTTGATTCACGTTTTTCATTTTGGCCTATTGACTGGTGTTCGTTTCTTGTCAGTGTAGCACCACTGAGCATCGTGCAGCTCCAGCAACATAGCAGTAGTTTCCCCGAGTCAGTGAACAGTAAAACAAAGAAACAGCCTTCTTCACTTCTTTCAGTAGTGATAGTATTGATTCACTCAGAAGTAGTCGACCTGTTTTCTCTCCATAGCTAAAACTTTTACTGGGGATGGTGGACATGTAGCACCTTGAGCCATGCAGACTTACGGCACATCAAGCCTTTGTGACTGTCTTTGTACAGTTGTCAAATTATGTCACTGCCAAACTATGTCAATGTCAAAAACGTCCAAATCCAGCCCTGCCTGTATTTTGACAAGAAAAAAATGACCTGCATTTTTTTTATTTTGCATGAGTGTGTCTCTCTATCCTGAGGATTTTTTTTTACTTGTCTCTGATTTTTTTTTTTTTTTTTACATTTTTAGGCTGACATGTGTCATCTCCTTCATCAGTATTCAACATCTTGCTGATTTCATTTAACAGCCATGGTTGTCCATAAAAACAGAAAATAGAAACAAAGTGAGATTGAATATTTTCTTTTTATATTGTATTTTAGAATAGATAGGAAAACAAAATGAAAATAAATTAAAATGGAAATATCCTGTATTGTCCCACACTGGGTAAATTTAAAACTACCAGCACTCAAGTGAAGTGCAAAAGCACACAGGTGGTAACAATATGTTTTTTTAAGAAAGGGAAAGTTGTGTCTGAAGTGTTTTATTTCTGCAAATTATGTGTAACTCAGATCAGAGTCTGCTTTTGGGTTCCAGCTTGCAGCTTTTTCTTTATAGTATAATGTGTTAAATAGAGTTAACAGTCCGTTTCTTTGTATTTATACATTAGTAGCACACTCTGGTTGCATACAATTTTTTTATGAAAGATGATAACATCCTGCTGGCATATCAGTTATTGTTTGGCTTTTTATGCTTCGTTGTTACTCAGTTTGTTAATAAATAAAGTCATGTTTCATGTTTATTTTTTATAACAGAGGAAGTACAACACTGAGCATGCGCACACATGCCCACAAAGTAGCATCTCCCAGCAAAACAATGCAGAATGGTCCAAGAACCAGTGGGAACACAATGCAAAAAAATATATGATTCCAAGAGGGAAAAGACTGGAATGTCACTGGGAACACAGTATGAATGTTGGTGTTCACTGAAGCAGAGGCTAAATCTGCCGCTTGCTCAGATGTGACCGCAGAGTTGATTGACATGAGTAAATGCCCTGATATGAAGCTCTTAAAGTTGTTAGAGATCGTTTTATTTAATTAATAACGGTTGGTCTTTGATCATGGCGAGCTGCCGCTTTACTGCGAGGCATTGCAGAGGGTCAGGCTCGGTCCGGCATTATTTAATATTGTTTTATTAATGAAGCAAACTGACTTTATGTTAGTTCTGCGATACTACCGGTAGATGGCGCCACATGTGTTTATATCTGGTCATGGCGTCCGCTGCTGGGGCTATTTTTAATCCATAAAGAGGACCATCAAAACATAATCAGGATGGAGAGTTGGTGTATATAACTATATTTTACCATGGTCAAACGGTTTTTGGTCTTTTTTATGAGCATATTGCGTGGCTATATACCTTTGAAAAGAAAGGATATGCTGAGAGAACTCTTATTGTCAAAAAGTAGTGCATAAAAGTATATGCACTAATAATGCACCAATAAATTAATGCCTGTTGTTTTAAGAGCTGAATTGTCCTGAAATACGTTATACATATGTTGCATATGCACATCATTCAAACGTTGCAGCTTGCACATGCCTGTATTCATACTAGTTTGGGGTCTCTCTCATTAGATTTGAGATTAGTTTTCCAATATCAAGATGTTTTAGAAGATATGGTTCCAAAGCTGTTCAGATTGTTTAATTGTTTGAAACCTTTAAGAGAAAATTGCAGAGAAGGTACCGAAGTGACCCAAGTTTTCCCACACCTGACAGGCCACCAACAAGATGCCTAATTCTATCCATTTATTGATTCATTTAGCATCTGAAACCACGTATTTCCTAAAATGTAACTTTATGATTTGTGAACACGATGTGTCTCTTTCATTGCTAATTCGGACTGCTGAATCATTTTCCCTGGATATTTATCAGAAGAACCACGTCGTTTAGAGGGATGGTCTTTGTAGTTGATTCTCCCAAGGAAAAAAAAATGACTAAAAATGGGTATACAATTTTTTTGCTTGAAAGCTACATAATTGTTATTTGACCATTTATGGGCACCCACCAGAACAATGCGGGAGACTGTGTTTTATTGGGCAAGAGATGCAAATAAATGTCAGACCTTTATTTGGCTAAGTCCATTTCCCACTGAAGGTGGATCAAATCGCCTGGACAATGTCATGCAGTTACAACAGCTAGTTGTATCCGAGGATGAACAAGCACTGCGCTATCTAGCATAGTGCTGTGTTCTTGGGATGAATACAGCATTAGAGAAATATATAGTAAACAAAAAGCAACTAAACCATGGTGCTGTGGTTTAGCAGACACTGATTAGGGATAAAAAATATATATCCGTGAAAGCTATTTCACTTTCCCTCTTTGGTTTGCAGTATAGTCTGATTGCTTTCCCACTTTAGCCAGATCAGGGTTCACATTTTTATGGGGACCAGAATTTGCTTGTTTAATCCACTGCAAGAGTTCGAGTGATCTTTCATATTACCTTAAACAAAGCAACCCAGCGAAGGAAACAACCTCAAGTCTGTTTAAAGCAGACCGAGCAACTCTGGTTTGAAATCCCCCATAGAGCATTGCACTGTCATCCTCAGTTGGGTTATCAAGTATGGGGGGAAAAATAATGAGATGGTGTCATCTCATCAAAGCTAATTCGGTCCTGATGTGGTAGCAGACAGTACATTTCACAGCCTTTGTTCCAATAAACATACTATAGACAAAGGTACGTATATAAAAAGCAACATACAAAGTTAATATATTTGACAGAACATATTTCTAATGTTTTCAGGCTTAAACCCACATAAAACATATTTTCATATACACTAACATACATGGCAAGATACAAAAAAAGTGTAACAGTAGCTTAAGAATTTTGTTAAATACATTTTACAAGACAAGTCAGTTACCATAGCGGATCATTCAGATATGGTAATCCAATAAAGAAGTCTGTAAATCTTTTGATCAGCAGCAATGGCAGAGAGAATCATTTGTAGTTCTGACACATTCTCCCCCATCATTGTCACTGAAGTTTGGCTTGAAAAATGTCAAGAGTGGTCTTGTCCAATTAAAGAGCACTCTCTACATTCTCTTGTAATTCTCGTTTCAGGCACTGGTTGTCTGAATGGGATGACAAATTACATTTTGTCGTCTCTTGATTCATTCTCCCCCTTTTTTTCTCAATCTGTTTTCTCTCACCATCCTGAGCATTCCCTCCCTGTCTCTGCCTCTCTCTCCTTGTCTCTCATTATTTCAAATGAAGTGAGGAATGTGCAATGAATATTTGAATAAATCAAAGGGCTTATTTAAACACATTTCCAAACCTGATTAGCGAGATCATTAGGCTATCCAGAGGGGTTTTGTGCTTGGAGGTTTGATCCGAACAAGCGTACTACCACTCTTTGAACGTTAGCATGCAGAAAAGAAAGTACCCTCATAAATTTTTGTGTTAAATATTTCATTTTTCCTCGCAAGTTTTAAAATCTATTTGACTTTTTACCTTTTTTTCTCAGTCTATCACAATATTTCTTAAAATAATTTCTTTTGCAAAGAATGTCCTCTCCGTTAACATCAACTGTCATGTAAAGGTGCACCTTTTTGTTGTCTGAAAAGCTTCCAGCAGTTACATATACAATACGATTCACATGCTTTCATGATTATTTTTTATCAATCTCTTGCCGCCTGTTTATGCTATATATATATATATATATATATATATATATATATATATATATATATATATATATATATATATATATATATATATATATATATATATATAGTACTACATATAACGTAAGCAAATTTTACTTGAAAGTGGAGTTTAATACCTTTTAAACAATCTTTCATGAATATTTAAACTCTTTGGCTTTACTGCAAATGCATCATACAATACAGTAGGCTATTAGGGACTGGGGGAGAAAAAAAATATGTATAAAGTGAGAGCTAGCCTCTTTTAGAAAGATCATAAATATCCATTCATAAGTTTTCCTGCTATACGTTGAAGGTTCCACAACATACAATTTACTGTGAATGTTTTTCTCTGATTTCAGATCTAAATGGCAGACATTTCAGGGTGTGTTCTTTGTATGTGCAGTAATACCGTTTTTCTTTGTCTCTCAAAGGGAAATATAGAAAGATGAAATAACAATTTTTTTTTTCAAGTGTAATCATTGTAATTGTTGTGCTGAGGCTATCCTGCAGTCATTTGATGATGGGCGGGGTACAACATGGACAGATCAAGATTGAATCGCAGGCCAACACATAGAGACACAGGACGAACAACCATACCCACACACACATTCCTACTTAAGGGAAATTTAGAAAGGCCAATTAACCTAACAGTCATGCTTTTGGACTATGGAGGATGCCAGAGGAACCTACTATGTGAGAACAGTATCAGCATTGAAAATGAGTTATCAGTTTTAATTTACTTTTTATTACAAGCTGGCATGTTGACAATCTGTTATAATATTCTCAATAATCAATGGAAAAAGTTTTATTGGCATCACAGCAATCAAACTCTTTTTATATTTGCTGAAAATTATTTTGCATGTTTCCACTTCTATATTTACCATTAATCTTTCGTGATAGACTATACGTTCGGAAGGCTTTGTTGCTACAACGCTAATCTTTAGCTCCCTCAATTCTGGGAAGGGTTGCACAAAAACTTAAATATAACTTGAATATAGAAGAGAGAAGTTAGTGAAATTAAAAGATGGCCAAAAACTGCAAGGGGTCTATACTATTGTATGAATGTATGTTTGTATGTAATGGGGAAAACAACACAATATGAATAAAAACACAATACACTTCTAATAAGCAGACGTATGACTTGTACTAAAATTTGCTCTAACCCATACAGAATTTGTGGAATCTGTATCAATCTTTTTCTGTTTGCTCAAAATATATATGCAGTAAATATAAGAACATTGGCTGTGGTTGTCTGCACTAGCTTATTTGCTGTTCTTGACACACATGTATCAGGTGCTGTGCACAATTATCCAGGGTTAGCCTAAACTATCATATAATTGGTTGCATAGCCTTATGGGGAAGCCATCTATATTTACTTTTCCAGTTGACTGCCTATGTTTACATATCTCAAACCTCCGTCTGTAAAGTACATTTGTATGAGCAGATGTATGGCCAAAGTAATTATTATTCGTTCGGTATCTCCACAGCGTATAATCTAAACATATATGATATACCTCTATCATATTACAATAAATATATGATTAAAAAAATGAGTTTCTCCAGCATTAAAGCAAAAAATATAAAACAAAACTTGACAAAAAGAAAGGTTAAACTGATATTGAGTTAAATTAGAAATCCACAGTAATTTCAATTTTCATATGCATTACATGAATTTCACATACAGTATTTCAGGTGAAAGATCTTTTGCAAATTACAGTCCAAACACAGTCTGTTTGCTTGGTTGCATTCTTAATGGGTCAAGAAGCAATGAGGGGAAATGCATCCCTATGACCTATGCATCATATCCTTTTCTTTTTGCGAAGGGGTCATCAGTGCAAACTCACTGTTTGAAATAGACAGACAATTGAATGTACAGTTCTCCACTGTATTGCTCTAATAATACCTATGTTAAAAATCACACCAGTCTTGCACTTACTAATGCTCACATACACGTAGAACCTCAAAACTGCTTGCTCCTTGATGGTTGCAGAAAATCTAAGTACTAACATTTCCTTGAAACCACATACGTTTTTCTTTTTCTTGTTTTAAAGTTTTTTTTTCTGTTTCTATCTTTCTTGTAATCTGCCAACAAATTGTCTTTGTAATTTTACGTTTAGAAAAGATATGCACAGGGGAAGTGTTACTGAGAGAATAATTCCCCCTCTATGGTAAAAAAAGGAATCAACTAGCAGGAAATAAGCTCTATTTTCACAAACAAATTACTGTGTCATTTTCAGTGACAATCATAGTCCAATAAAAAAATAAATAAAAAAACTTATGTGAGGCCCAAATGAACAACTGCTGTTTTTCTTGTTTCCTCTAGAATGTGAAAGCAACATAAAAGAAATAGCTTTAAAAGAACTAAAAGGAAAAACTGTTTTAGCAAAAATTGAAATAGATATGTGTGGAAGTAGGTAATATAACATTTTATTCAAATTAGGGAAAAACATCCTTCTACTTTGAATTGGCAGGCCACCAGATGATTCACATTTTAAGTTAGCATATGAAAAAAAATATGTAAATGCAGGTGCAAATTATGCAGCCAGAATGTCGAGGTAGATGACTGTTTTTATGTTGCCCTGCTGGATTCCTTTCCAGCAGAGATGCTAATGCCAGCAGCGGTTCAGGTAAACAGAAGAAACACACACAAATTCCCACACAGCACCATGTAATCTTAAATTTAAAAACTGTAATTAAAAGTAATATTTGTTTAAATGTTGATGTGATTTGTTTCCGATTTTAGGTTAATAAAAATGTTATTTCTTTAAAATATGAACCGAAAGATATTATGAGAGGAAACAAATGGGGAAATCCACATGCCAGGAACACATTGGGTTTTGGCTGGTAGAAGTAAATATTCGTATTCTGGATTGGCTTCTCTACATTGACTTTGAGTAGATATGAGACAAGACATTAAGATCTTTCTTTCAACATGCTATATATATATATATATATATATATATATATATATATATATATATATATATATATATATATATATATAATAAAAAGTAAAGGGCCTTGCACTACTGTATTTCTCAGATTCGGTGACCCTATATAGTACTCCTTGGCTCTTCATTCCCATGAGAGCTGACTGTTAAGATTACGCTCAAGGTTCACAGCCTTTGTCTTTTCTGTGCACCAACAATATATAACAATCTTCTGCCCGATATTAGCTGGGCGTATTTAGATAGTGTTTTTAAGTCATAATTGACATTGTATTTGAGTTTTAAGTTGACAGTATTTATCATCTGTCATACCTTTACATTGTTTTTGTTATTTGTTCATTTTTTTACTTTTCATTTGGTGTTTTTTATTTTTACTTTGATTGATGTTATTTTCTTTCTTGTTTGTAAATGTATGGTTGATGGTCTTTCTGTCATTTTGTACTTTTGCAATTTTTATCAGTTTATAAAAAATAAATGACATAATTTGTTCTGATGCGATTTAGGGAGGACCTAAGTGCAGAGTGTGGTAGAGGCATACAACTTTTCTAATAAAAACAAAACTTATAAAATGTCTTACACACAAGGAGATCAGGTAACCTTGTCCGTAAGATGAATTCTCCTGTGCAGACGTTTTGCTCTGTATCTACAATACAGATAACTGATACAAAGTGATTGTGGTTTGATAAGGATTCATGATGTTTCTATTAAATAAGAATTGGTAAGAAACAGCGATTAGAAAGTTAAGCAATGGAAATTGCATGAATTATATAATCTTCAGACAATATTTAACATTTTCATTTAATTATATGAACATTTAATGCTTGTTTATTTATTGTATAATTCACCAAACACACATGGCCGCTAAGTCACAAAACTGATGTGTGATTATGAAACACATTAGCAGAAAAGCAACACCCATACAAATAATTCTAAGACTAAAATAAAATCTTAGAATTTCTCAAATTCTACAATTACTCTTAGAATTTTAACCCAGTAAGATAAAAATTATTCACAAAGATTTCTAGTCTTTAATGGTATAGTGGTCAATTTTTCCGGAAATCAACATTTCGGTTTTATTTAAAATAATACCTAATCTCATTTACATCACAATATAGTCTGAGAAACACTGATCAGTTTTTTTTTAACACCAAGAATTAGGAAAGAAATTGGATGTTGTGTGTTTCAGTTTAAAACTCCATCAGCTTGGAATAATTTACCTCCCTTACTTAGAACTATTCCTTCTTTCAATATTTTTAAGTTGTCCTTATTTACTTATTGTCAAACATCTTGCTCTTGCTTTTAATAAGTACAAAGACTCATTTATTCTGGGCTTAATCTTTGCATGGACATGCACATGAATTTGTATGCATTTCTTATTTTGTGTGTTGATATTAAGTGTATGTACCATGCTGTTGCTGAGACCTTATTTGTGCTCGTAATTTTTTGATGTACTGTTTGGCTAAGTTTGGTGGAAGCATTGGGTATGGATGGTTGTGAGAGTGTGGAATAGTGAAAGGGTACTTGAGTATGGTATGGGTGTCTTTGTGTTACATTGTCTTTGTTATATTTTGGATTTATTTATTTGTATTGCTATTAATACTTTTGCTTTGTAAGGACCCTCTTGAAAATGAGATGGTACTTTCAAGGGGTTATCTTTGAAATAAACCAATCACAGCTCTTAGAAGACCGTGTCAAACCTAGCACTTGGGTCAAACACGCCTCCTAACAAAGGTAGGACTTTCTGGTGTCTCCCTACTCAGTCGCTTTCAGCCACTATCTGTAACTGTTAAGCCAAGACTACTTGGTAGGTTTTTTTAGGCTAAGATAGGAGCTTTCTGTGAGGACTCTGAGAATCTCTGTAAATACGCAAGGTCTTTAGTAAAAAAGATGAAGATCTGACTGAAGATTATGATACTTGTGAGGAAATCCTGAGAGGAAAGGGACAGAATTGGCCTTTGGATGATTAGAGAACTGAATGGCTGAGAGAAGACAGGTAGGTGAACAATGAGAACTTCAAGATTCGTGAGTGACTCAAAGGAGTGACATGGGGGTTGAGGAGTTTTAGCCAAGGATGTCCTAACATATCTGTGATATCTTTGGTGGGAAAAACGAAGAAGATTATATTTTGTGATGATTACCTGAAGCAAATAACTGAAGTGGTTCAATCAGAGGGCTAATGGTTTCCAGCAGTTGTGTATCTGAGGCTGGGACGTATATAGGTAAAGCAGTGACGTGTGGTAGGGTTCATAGCTGGTGAGGCACTGATGTCATCAGAGTCAGATTTACAAATATATACACTCTTATACAGAGTAGACTCATTGCAAAGTGCTGAAGGAGACTGATTGAGCCAAATCAAATCACCAACAGACATGGAAAAAATATTGATTCTTTGATAAAAAAAAATAAAACTAAATTATTTGTCATTTGATTGGTAACAGTTTATGAATTACGATGGATTTCTGCATTTGCAACACATTTAAAAACTATAACCCACATTATATTACAAAAACAAAACATGAATAATTATCGCTGTCTTACCTCTACTTATAAATGAAGTCCATGCCACGGTTTCTGCACAAACATATCGGTCATTTTCCGGTAAAAGTCCTTTATCTTTCTTCAGATTTAAAAGTCTCTCAGTCTCAATGGAGCTCACTGCCAGGGAGGAAAGCCTTCCTTGATCAGTCCAGTTCCTGCTGTATGTTTTGAGTCTTTTTAGTGCTTTACTTGTTTAGCATAACTAGCTAATAATACATCCACAACTTGCTGTGACTTTACAGTTTTGGGATCACGAGAGGTGCCCCTTGAGCGCCCCCTGCCTAGAGGCCAAGGAACTGCCGGCCTCACCTACAACCACGTCTTTGCTGTTTATGATCGCGCAGCAGCACGAAAACATGTTACCTGCACACAGTATGATGACCAAAACACAATTTGTAATCCACATACATTAAATTGTGGAAAATCAGTTTATAACTGTTTGAACAATTGAATTTATGATCGATAGACAGGAAGATGCATCACAGAATGGAAGCCAGCGCAGTCAACATGGGATTGCGCAATCTCAGGGGAGGCCAAGCTCGCTGCGGCCTCACCGGCTTCACTATCAAGCGCCACCAAGGATTTACATGGAAAATAGCGAAAAGTCTGCGATTTTAAAGAGAATATGATCAAAAATGAGGAAATTAGATAAAAAATTACTTATTACAAGTGACTGAGTGTATCAAAAATTTATATTTACTTATTATATATTTTCTTTCTTTCCATGATGACAAGTGAGGCCTGGCCTCACTTGCCTCCCCTGACTGCACGTCACTGAGTTAAAGGCAATGTTCTGTGTTGTCTCTTTTCAATGGATAAATCAGTTCTCCCAGTTTCCTTGTTTTCCGATGGAATAACATTTTGTTGTTTTGACATCATGCTAGGTTCTGGAAGAGCAAGATTGGAAATAAGGGGCAGGGGGTAGTTGTCTTTTGTAAATTTTTTGAGATGATTGTTTATTGAAATGGATAAATTAATCTCCCAGTTTTTTAGGTTAATCTTTGCAGGCAAGTTCATCTATAAACTTCTCATTAACTGCATCAAAGGTGCAGTAGGAAGTTTTGAGAAAACCATGAACTGTTGCCTGAAAATTTGAAGAAGAACACCTTGCAAGTCCCTCCCCCTTTTTTCTCTGCTGCACCACAGCTCCTCCCCCAAAGCGGAGCGTGCCGTACCTGTCTTTGTCTTCTGAGTAGGTGCCACTCCAGAAATTTGCATTTTTTTCTCTAAAGCAGATTGTTTCTTCACCACATCTCCACACAGTTGCAACCCACCAGGGATCTTGAGCTTGAATGATGGTAGTGCTGCGCCAGGGAGGGTTATGAGGAGTTTGTACCCAAGAGTGATTGACACTGCTAACAACCAATCAGAACTAGACATTCCTCCTGTCTCTGGTTGGTTGTTTCTGACTGGAAGCGTTGTATTTCTAAAAATGGCAGCAGGACCACTGGAAGCAGCAAAAGGAACTTGAATTTTTTTTTTTCACAGATCATCTCATTTTGCTGCCTGGACATAGTTACAGTTTCTAACAAATATGTAAAAAATACATTTATACAAAAGTTACCTACAGCAGCTTTAAGGAAACTTCTTTAAGAACTGGGAAATTCCCTCCTGATTATGCTGCTAAAATGAAAAAAATCTATTTCCATCTACCACTGATTTGCTTCATTGTATTAAACCCTACAGTCTTTTAGCTGATTGTTCTTGACCAAGTCTGTGAAAAAAGTCTGTAAAAACTCTGCTTAAACACAAGGAACACATCAAAAGGAAACAAGGGAATTGTGTTCCTATTGATTACGGCCTCTGTCAACAGGAGAGCTGTATTTGAAAGAATCCAATCACATATGAAACCTCACTAGGATTGTCAGGGAAGGAGTGAAGTGAGTGGTTGAAGACTAGAAGGAGAAGGAAGCCCCAACAATCATGGATCTCCCCCAAAAAATGTTTTGGCATACGGTTGGATGGCATCCCGGAAGACTGGAGCGGGGGAGGGACCAGAAGGTGCTGTGGAGAGAGCAGACAGGATAGAGTAAGAGTGGGAATCTGTGCTTGTATTCACAAAGTATCTTAAGACTAATAGTAGCTCTTTGTGATGTGGTTTTAGGAAAAATCTTAGAATTTCCTGAATTCTAAGATTTTTCTTAGAATTTTACCTCAGTAAGATAAAAGTTATTCACAAAGCACTTTAGGTTTTGAGAGAGCACCTAAAGTGAAAAAAATATTGGGAGTAATGTGGGGGACTTTTAGCTAGCCTAAGAGTGTCTTAATCAGGGAAGATGGTAGAAACAGAGATAGCTGTTTGGCTTATCCACCACCTAAACAGTGGAGGAAACAAGCACATATACTTCTTAAATGATCATACAATTATTAATATCTAGATAAGGTTAACTTTATCATCCCCACGGAGGGAAATTCATTATTTTCAGTGGCCCGATGGTATTTAAAGGTGCATCTCTATTAACATTTATTTAGTGTGGATAAATAAATGATAGGAAACATATTCAATAATCATGAATAAAAAGTGAAGAAATGTACAAAGAATATGGCACAGGGAATAGTTTTTATCTACAGAAAATACTCTTCACAATAAACATTTTAGATGAATCTGAAAAAAGCCGCAAAAAATCTATACATATACACTTTAGAGAAGATAAAAGAGGTGCAAAACTATTTTCTGTATTGAACATGATAATGTCTGTATCCTAAATGGTCATCTAGAAGTTTGCTCGCGTAATACCTTCTACTCTCTGGCTTTTTATTGCTGGATAGAGCACTTCCCACTTTCCAGACTGGTGCGTAAGAGCGGAGATAAAGACAGACAGAGAAAAAGATGCATTGATCTGTGACAATGCCCTTCAAAGGCCACCTATTCATATCGTGATCCCTGGATCAATTTACCTTTCACTCCTCTAATCTCCTCCCAGAGCTTTGCAGACAGAGGCGCTGCACCTCTGTCCAGTTTAACTTTCTCTACCTTTTTATATTCATTTTTTTAACTCTCAATTTATGATGATTTGTGTCATCATCATGACACACATTTCTTAATCCTGTCTAACTGGTAAATTCCTCTTCACTGATTACTAGGAGCAGATTTATTTTTTCATTTTTTTAGGGCGACAATGGGGCAGGAGCTAGGGAGTTTGTTGCTATAACTGGCGGGTTGCACTACCTGCACCAGCGGTCTCAGTCGTTGTGTCCTTGAGCAAGACACTTCACCCGTTTTGCAGGTCGGCAGTGGTCAGAGCACCCAGTGACACCAATGTGTGGCAGCCTCGCTTTTATCAGTCTGCCCCAGGGCAGCTATGACTGCAAATGTAGTTTGTCAAAATGTGAATGTGTGCGTGAATGGGCGGATGACTGAACGTAGTATTAAGCACATTTGGGACCTCTAGACGTGTTAAAGTGCTATACAAGTGCCATTGTTTTCTTGTACTAACTCAACCTAATCCACCAATTACAGCTCATAAAAGACAGAGTCACACCTAGCAATGGGGTCAACCATATTCACATTTCTTTCCTCTCCTGACTCAGAGTCGCTCTAAGCAGCCATCTGAATCACTCCTAAGCTAAGAATTGTTAGACTAAGATATGAACTCTCTAGGAGGACTCTAAGAATCTCTATGAATACAGGCACTGGAAGTCTGGTGGTCAACTCTTGTATTTGGGTAGATAATGTATTCGAAGTCTGAACAGCGGACCCATATTTTGTAACAGGGAGTACGGTTGAGATATGGTGTAGATTTTGTAAGGGAATTCTGTTGACCATAGAGTTGGGCTTGTTTTGAGAGGGCAGTCAGTAGTTTTGCCACAGGGTCTTGTCATGTTGGCATTCTTGGAGACCCTTTCGCAGTCAACAACTATGGACAACAGCTGAAGGTTTAAGGGGTTTATTTTGGGCTATTATGGGATGCAGCTGTGTAGAGTCAACTGTTTGTCACACCCTGTAATGGAAGAAATGAAGCACACACACACACAACCTACACACAGTCGTTGATATGACACATACACTATACTTGAATCTTAAAGCATGTGTTCCATACAGGGCACTATCTTTGTTACTGCCTTACTACAGGCTTCCTCTATTGATAATATCTCCAATAGTTTTTTTTTTCCTTGTGATTTTCAGGCTACTGTGTTGAGGGTAGAAAATAAGTGCAATCTAAAAATAAAACAAACTTGCTGAAGCCCAGTATTGTATTATGTAATAAAGCATGACAAAGTTATAAATTAAAACAATATATAGTACTGACTGAACTCTTTGACTGCACTTCATATATAGATGGCCAGCCCCACTACTTTGTAGAGACAACTTGATTGTAGCACCTAATGTTTGATGTGTAAAGAAAATGTCACAGGCTTTGGCCTGAAAGCAGTATCAGCATTAGCTGACTCATACAGGTTTGTACTAAACAATTTCAGCAGTGGGCTATTGCAGCTTTGCGGGGCTATGATGAAAAACATGGATCAATCAATCACCACCTGCACAGACGCCACCTACACTCCATCACATAGTATAAAGGTGAGATTTAAAAAGCTCAGACTTGTATTTCTTTAGAGTAAAAATAACCAACATTTGAACCAAAACAAAGGCCTCTACAGAGGCAGGAAGACAATAAACATACAGTTGTTGTATGTTGTATGTTATGTATGATAGTTGCACACATCTATCACTTGCATGATTGTCATATTAATTTTAATGGTGCATTTAAACCATTTTTTCTACAGCAATAAGAAATGTAATTTGAGAACAACATTTTATGGTGGAAGGAAGAGATACATTTTTGTAAGAATACCAGTCCACTTCAAGTCATAGAATTGCAAGAGCTCATTTAAATGTGATGATTTTCAGGCACAAATCATATTTTAAGGTCAGAGTCTGAAAACTTGCACCAGGGTTGAGGTGTAATGTTACCCTACTTTACCCACTCCAAATCTAGTTCTGATGTCCATTTAGGGTTGTTGTCCTGTGGAAACACATAATTGTGTCAAAGTTTCAACCATCTAGCTCTTAATTTGACACAGAGCAGAGGACAGTATCATTGTAGATCCACCATCTTCCTGTTTATAATAAGCTTTGACTTTGGCAGTTCATGGGAAGTTCCTAAACATCTTGGACAATTTCCTTTTATCAGAGGAGACAGTTTGTATGTAGAGGTTGAGACTTTGTCACAGTTGGGTGCAGACCTCAAAATTACTAAATGTCATGCATCTGCTGTTTCCCTGCCTTTTGTCTCACTGTTGTGGTTGGGGTCGGCAGCCTGCTCTCTCCCCCTCTGTGCTGCGCTGCATGACTTCATCAATTAATGAGTGCAGCGGCACTTGCACTGATGCTGATTTAAATCATCCTTTTACTGAAAAGTGCTTTATAAATAAACTTGCCTTGCCTTGATTGCCTGCATTGGGCTCACCTGTGATGCTGAATGTATATACCTGCCTCTCACAGGACCTACCCGCCAGATTCTTGAAAGCCTTGTATTGTGAGTAAAACTTTCCAGTGTCCTTTGATTGACTACCTGATTGTGACCTGAACAGCCCCTGAGCAAGTCTTTTGGTGTTCGGTTTTGACATTCACACGGCCTCATCAGTGCACAACAGACCATGTTATACCCCCAAAACCTCAGAAAAACAAAATGTGTTATTATGTCACTTTTAAGTATTTATTACTGAAGTCAAGGCTAAAGTTCTGTTTATGAAGAAAAAATTGCTGATTACAGGGATAACAGCTTTAATTACCATTAGCCCCATTTCCATTGCAGATCATTTCAGCCATAACCCAGGATTTTGAAAGCCATCCGCAGATTGCGACAATTTTACCTAAGTAACGTAAATATTCGGGGTCTACACTTTATTGGATAAAAGGACCTGGTCTTGAGGGTTGGACTTTCAGATATCCCAGAATTGTTGAGTGGTGGGGTTATGTGCTGATCAACAATGATTGGGCAACCATATACCCACCCCTCACCCCCTACAATAACAGGCAAAATCCCAGGTGCAGGCTATGCAAAGAGGCCCCATAAACAATCCAGCCTCTCATAGCAGGGTGTAAGATACTAGCAGGGAAGGAATACATGAAATGCTATAACCAAGTGGCTGGTATAGCATACAGAAACTGTTCAGAATACTGACTGAAGACCCCCAGGTCAAAATGGGAGTCATCTCCCAAGGTAGTGGAGAAACAGATTAAATCCCGTGGGACTTCTGGAACCAAACAGACAAAATGGTAATGGCCAACCAACCAGACATTGTGATCATTGTTATGCAGCAGAAGACAGCCTTTGTGATCGATGTGGCCATCCCGAGTGATGGAAACATCAAGAAAAAAGAGCATGAGAAACTGGAGATATACCAAGGACTCAGGGAAGAACTATAAAGAGCTTGGAAGGTGAAGACATCAGTAGTACCTGTGGTCATCTGAGCACTCAGGGCAGTAACTCCCACTCTGGAGAAGTGGCTCCAACAGATGCCACCCACCCTGCTCAGGAGTATGAGGGGTTAGTAAGAGAGCAGTGTTTTTTTTAAATGTTCTAATTTCCTATGGCTTAATTTTGAATTTAATACACTATTTGTTTTCTCCACATTCACTATCTATGGTCATTATTCACTTTAATCAGGTTCCATAAAGAACTATTCTGCATGAGTTCTGATCATCTGTGTCCATTTGACATTGTATTTTCCTAAGCCCTACGACTAATAGTCAATGAATAATGGTACGTATAGGTCTCACAGTCGAGGCGGTTCAGACATCTGATCAGGATAGAAACCTTCCTTTGGAGATTTTCTGGGCACTTCACATTGGGAGGAGACTCCGGGAAAGACCCACAACCGTCAGAGGGACTATTTGTCCCATCTGGCCTAGGAACACCTTGTGATCCCTCAGAATGAGACGAGGGATGGCTTCCTGGACCTGTTGCCCCCATGACCTGATCCCAGATAAGCGAAAAACTACACAGATCCATGAATGTTGGTAAACTACACCGGTATGTAGAACTTTAGAAAAAGGATGCCTGACGAACATTTAGGATGGATTGTTAGACAAATGAATGAATATCAGTTGCACTCAAATTGTTTCTCCCCACATCAAAAATATTCTATGTAAAAGAATACAAATCCATTGCTTAAGATAACATAGTACAGATGTATGGCAAAAAGCCTATGTTTCTCATAAATTGTTGAAGGTTATTCTCATTATAAGTGGTGATAGAACAATTTCCAGCTTTTTCTCCTAGGAAACCCAATCACAACAGAGCAAGTGTTACAAGAAAATAGTTGTATTTACCTTTTTTATGGTTATTCACAAGGAGCCAGATGGAGGTATACTTAGCAGAGGGATCAGGCAAGAATCGGTAGTTGGAGATCAGAATGAGGGTCGTGTTCACATATAAGTGACCAGTAAATAAATTTCATGGGCAGGGTAGGAATGCGCCAAGGGCATAATCCTGGTCAATAACAAGAAGACAGATGACATCAGGGGGAAAAACACTGGATTTCTACTGTCACAGGGCATTCCATAATCAGGCAGAGAGGCAAAGGGTGGGGAGAACTTTTGAAGTGTTGTACACAAGTGAAACATACAGGTAATTAGGTTTGGCACAGATAGGCTGAAAGAGAGACAAGACACTAAAAACATGGAGACATGAAAATAAAACTAAATTGAGGTTTGGATTGACAGACATGAATCATTACAGTTGTTTTTAAGCGAAATGATGAAAAATCTAAATTACAAAATAAATAAATTAATAATTTCAATACTTTAATGCAGAAGAATAAGTGCTACTGTAGTATTATTGTCATAGGTCAGCATTTAAGCACAACTTGTTGCATCTTAGTTGCCTGAATTTTATTCGCTACTTAACATTGTTGTTTTATTTTATTTTTTATTTCATCAAACCCAAAATGTACATTTTTGACAGTTCTAGCCAATCTGACCCATTTTGTTCTCTTGCATGATGTGGTTTTTATTAACTCAATTTGTGGTTCATAATGATTATCTTTGTCTTTGACCTAGGCATGGAGTATGTCTCTTAAAAGGGCTGTGACTCATGTACTATGACTTTATGAATTTCTGTGCTGGAAGCTCAATCTGGCTGCATACAAATGTTTTTCAATTAAATTATCTCACCCTGTTGGCAACCTTGTCACTTGATGATTGCAATAGTAATAATAAACTTTATGATAATAATAGCTTTATCCATAAAGTGTTTTTAATCAAAGTGCTGAACAATAAGTGAATACAATAATAAAACAAGAAATAAAACAATGACATTTAAAAACATGTAAAAACATAAAAACAAAAGGAAACACCAATATAAAAAACAACATAGTTAAGGCATTGAATTAGGCTGCATAAGATAAGGTGAACAGGTGAGTCTTTTGCTTGGCTTTAAAAACCTCCATAGAACATGCCTGCCGAATGTTTAGAGCAAGATTGTTCCACAGAGATGGGGCACAAAGGAAAAAGCACACACCCCTACAGTTTTCCTTTTAGCTTTAGGAACTTTTAAAAGACCCGTGCCCTGAGACACAAGAGCATAGAGTGTAACGTACAGGTGCAAAAGGTTGGATAAATAACAGGGCGCCAGACTGTTTAGTGCCTTGTAGATGAGCAGCAAGATGTTAAAATCGGCTCAAACCTGACTAGGCAACAAGTGAAGGGATGTGAATACTGAAGTGATATGCTCATATTTCCCAGTTTTGGTCAAGATGCGAGCAGCTGCGTTTTGAACCCTCTGCAGGCATCTAAAACCTTTTCTTGGTAGCCAAGATAGGAGAGTATTACGATAATCAATGCGCAAAGATACAAATGCATGGATAACAACTTCGGCATTTTCGAAAGATAAAAACTGTCTGATTTTTATAATAAAATGATAATAAAATGCAGTCCTTGTGAGATCTGTCATGTGAGATTCAAAGGAGTGCACCGGGTAAAACCACACTCCCAAGTCCTTTACGTGGTCCCTACATTTTATGACATAATACATTTTCAAGGTGAAATTTTGGGACAAGTAGTGAAATGTTTGAGGTCCAATGACCATTAAATTTGTCTTGTCAGCATTAAGGAGCAGGGGATTATTAGATAACCCACCCCTAATTGCAGACAAGCAGGTTTCAGTTTTCTGCAACTTAGCTCAGTTACCAGTAGTTAAAGGCTCATAAAGGTGCCAGTCGTCAGCATAACAATAAAAGGTCACTTTAGAAGAATGTAAAGGAAGGCCAAGCAGGAGCACATAATGGGAAATTACCAATAGGCCAAGCACAGATCCTTGAGGGACCACGTGCCTCATGGCACTGGTCTCAGATATGTCATTTTTAAAGCTTGCATTTTGGGATCATCCACGCAGATAGGATCTTTGCCATGATAGTACATTTCCCCTGACACCAATAAAGTTTTCAAGTCTGTCCAGTAAAATGCATGATTCTATCATGACCACAGTGTCATGGTCATGATAGTCTATTTCTATTTTTGGTCTAAAATTAAGAATATCACATATTTTTCGTCAGAAAATTAAAGAACACAGCGTACAATTTCAATAAAAAAAATGGGGGCCCACTGTGGCCCAAATCACCCCAACCTTGATATTTTGGAGAAAATGCATTATCCAGCAGTTTTGAGCTAACATAATGTTAGCTGTATAGACTCATACTTTAGCTTAACAAAGCACTAAAACTTATGTGAAATGTTTTTAAACAAGCCTATAACTGCTCAGACACAACAAGCAAAAAACTTGATCATCGAAATTTTACGTTGAAAGGCAAAATACAGTTTTTTGACATTAATTTTGCTAATCAAAACTCAATACTATTGCAACAAAATGGGGGCTGACAGGTACGGATGCAAAGCAAATAGTTAAATTTGCCACAAATGGCCAAACACACTGCAAAAAAGATAAAATAAAAACTCTGCAAAAGAAAAATGATGCACAAAAGTGCTGTAATCACAGAAAATTAATTATCCTGATGAACTTCAGGAGTTAATGACCTCAAGCTTCCAGAGATAGTAATGAAAATCAAGGTTAACCATTTACTTAAATGGTATGTCCAAACCTTTTGACTAGTATTGTAAATTTAACTTGCAAAAATGTTTTACACCAGACCCACCAAAATGCCAATTTTTGACTCTGTGTCAGAAGTGCTTTAACAATTAAAAACGTAAAAGGTTTCTCAATGCAGAGTGGCATAACAATAGACTAGCATTTGGTATGACATTATAAGCAATAATGTTATCCGACTTAATTTAACTGATTTAGCCGAAAAGCACCAATTACAACAAATTAAAGGGAAATATCATCGCTTGAGAAGATAGTTCTATATTTACTTAAAGAACACTTTAATACATTCAGACACTCTCCAAAAGCATATTGAGTGGTGCACTTATGTCCAAAAACACTGTAGACAGAGTGCAGCACATTTTTTTTTTTATTTACAGCTATTCATTGAACTTGCCATTTTACTCTTGATTCTTGATTATTTTATTTGCTTATCACATTTTTGTAATGTTTTGTTTTGTTGGACAGGGAACATACTAGGTGTGCAAATACTCATGAAACTAATAAATAAGATTATGCATGAAGCCGCAGCACATAACTTATCTGCTGCAGCAAAATCTAATAACATCGGCAACCAGCCCTCTTCAGGTCACAGCTCTGCTGGAATATTTATCCATCGTATTTTCAAGGTTATCTTTATGTTGTTGGTATTTATTACTGACCATTGACCTCAGTCACTTGGGTTCCTCCAGGCAAAGAAGCCTAATCATCCCAAATCTAAGGCCTGTGCACCGATGTCCTGGAGTGCTGCCAAAACAACATTTTATTAATTATATCAATCTCTTGTTTAATCCATTTAGAATCTACATGCATGGATCAAATTTTACCCTGTATTATATAGCCTACTGTAGTTTCTTAAGACTCATTTCAATATACTTTATGTTTCTATCAAATTTGTTTTCAAAAGGCAAACTAGTAAAAACTGCAATTTATTTGCATTTAGTGCAATTGGCTTTGAGTCAGTAACCAAACCATTACAGTAAAGATGTAATGCGTCCTGCCAGATGTATGAACAACTATCTGGTTGCCATGGTAACACCCAAACGGCCACAGAACTCCTGTGCTTGCAGGATTTTATATTTTTTTTTTCTATGAGTTCAAAAGTGACTCCCCTCGACAGCTTTAGGTATAAATGGTCCTAACGCTGATATTTTATGTTGCAATTACTTTGTTATTGAAAAGTTCTCACAGAGAGCTTAGCTAAGATTATTGTTATTTTTAGTAAGGTTATTTTCAAACAACAGTTCAACAAATCTTCTTGAAATTTAACATTTTTAAAAGCCACAGAAATTTGACAACACTCAGGAAGTCTAATTATGTCCATGGCCTGTTGTAGTCATAGGATGAACCCAGAAACGATTCATGAAATCCTAGAAGGAAACAAATGCCTAGACCTCGTATTTGCTTGAAGTAGATTGAGCAACAGTTCACTGGGTGTTCTGAAATTACATAAGAATATTTGTCTAAAGTTCACTGGAAAAGCAGCCGAAGCAGTCAAAAAATAGAATAAAATAATAAAAAATAGAACTGAAATGTTGATTTATTTATTCATGCAGTTTTTCTTGATTTAGGTTAAAAGGGCCCGCTAAGATGAGAAATCGCTCTCATAAGAGAGACTTGGCCAAGGTAGCATCTGCACAAATCATATTAATGCAATAACCATTAGGATTTTGAAGTCAATTTAAATATGATCATTAAAGAATTTCACATTCAAATGTATTTTACCAAAGATGTACTGTATTTTGATATCATGTTGAACATTGCAAAGACCATGGGTGGATCCAATTAGATTTTGAGTGGAGTGTTTTAGAGGACTTTGCTAACACCTGTTAGTGCGTTTCAACCAATTGTTGGAAACAAGAGCACGTAAGGTCCTTAATTTAAACATCATAAGACAGTTTTTACATTTCATGGACTAACAAAAAAGAAAAAACACTGCTTATTGAGCTTCTTAGTTATTTGTTGTGTTATTTCTGTGCATTTTTATTAATGCTCTTTGATAAGTGTTCATCTTTTTCCTATTGGTTGTAGTTCCTTTTGTGTTTATTTGTGTTTTCTGTTAATTAGTCTCCTTTCCTGAGTTCCCCTGCTCAGTCCTCTCTCACAGCTTTTTTTAATAGGAATACTTTTATAAAGGTTGTTCCCCACGTTACACTTTGCAAAATAATGTCTTTATAGAAGTGTATAAGAGATCATCATAGTACAAACATTTACTCGATGTACTTTTTCACTTGTTGATTAGACATTTTACACGAGGAAAAACAAAACTCTAGCCAGAACATTAATAACTACATACCTCTGAGACTAACACTCATAGAGTCCTTCTATGTACAGTATGATTGTTCTCAATTTTTTTTTTAAATGTACATGAATTGTATATTTACACTGATACTCAAAACCTATCTTTTCAAAAGGCTATGAAACTGATGAGTAAAGATTTTACCTTTACTTATATGATGAGGTACTTTACCAAGACTGTTTATGAAAAACGTGTAGAGTTTTCACTTTATTTTCAACATTTTTCAGCAAGCAAGAGTTTAATCAGAAAGACAACATAGAATAACAACAGTTATCTGCTGATAAATAATGAGCAAAACAAAAATAAATTAAATGTACTATATTATATAAGTACATGTCTTTTTTGTATTTGTATTTGTGAAAATAAACTTAAGGTTTTACATAAAAACAAAACACAGGT
Source organism: Fundulus heteroclitus (assembly GCF_011125445.2). Taxonomy (NCBI): domain Eukaryota; kingdom Metazoa; phylum Chordata; class Actinopteri; order Cyprinodontiformes; family Fundulidae; genus Fundulus; species Fundulus heteroclitus. The sequence goes on from NC_046369.1 coordinate 13,791,153, forward strand.
GGTAAGATCATTCACTGAAAACACTTCATGCAAAATAAATAATATTAAATAATTTTCAATATTGAATTGTTACTGGTATTAGTTTTTGCCACCCACTAATTATTATTCATCTTCAAAAAGAGAAAGACTTTATAAATGGCAACAAGAAAAGGGTTCCTTCCTAAACTTGCCTGTATCAGCATTCAGAGCAAAAATTAAAATGAAAAACTTTGAAACCACGAAACCTTTGATAATCTAAATAAAGACCCAAGTTTATATTGCCAAATTCCACAGTGAGGAAGTTATAAAGGGACTTAAAAATCCCCAAAGCCAAAGTGGTATCTTGGGTTCCCCACATCTCCATAATAGCCAATCATTTTAAACATTTTGAAACCCCTTTATCAGAGAGGGGTAGTGTTGTGGAGGGTGCTGAAGCTAAACAATAACAAACAGCCAACAGAATAAGGTAAACCTTCCCAAGAAGGTCAATTATTATTATTTTTTTTTACTTATTTAAGCTTTACGTGCTGTACTTATTAGTTAATGTCAAAGTCCTTCATAAATACATTTCTATTTGTAAAAATGAACATTTGCTAGATCTTCATCAAAGGAAGCCAAAAGTTGATTCTCTAATTTTAAGTATTTTACGCTAAGCATAATATTTCTATACCAGCTCATTTCACATTGTACAGTTATCTGTCTTGCTCTGCTATATGTATGGCCAATAAACATCCCCCAACATCAATGTTGCTTAACCAAGGAACCACTTTACTCTTTATATGAAGGTTAGTGCACATGATCACTTCCTTTACTATGATTTGGGTGATAATATGCACCAGACACAATCATGACATTAATTTTAATGAGATGCTGCAGCTCTGTTCATTTAAACTTCATGAAATATTTACAGGAAATCTCCTCTTGATGCAGGTAAAGTGGGTTACACTTGGCTAGGTGTGCTACCCAGCCCAGAACACAATATAAAATACAACTTTTATGTTTGTTTTGGTACAGTCAAAAAGAAAAGAAAAACTGTTTAACATTGCTTGTTGTATTTTTCCTATAAAATTGTTTAGGGACAGACTTTAAGGTTAATTCTATTCACTAATGCAGCAAAAATTCCTGCCTAAATGACATACTGTATATTTTTTAAACTTTTTTGCTTTGTTTTGGACTTTTTTGGACTAATCAGTTTCCACTCCCCTCAGCCAAAAGCCATCAGCTCAATCCACTCCACAGTCACCAGCCAATTAGCCCAGATCATCTCCACCTGCTGCCATTAATTACTGCCAACTCTACTCACCTGTTCTCCTGTCTACTGTATATATACCTGTTTCAGCCAACTCATTCTTGCCAGAATGTCTGGTGTCACGTCATGTTCACTACCGCCTTGACTACCAATTCCTGTGTGTTCAGCCAGCTGGACTCTTCTGCTTCCCCTCTCTAATGAAAGTTGCCTGTGTCAACAAATACAGCCTTAAGTAATTAGACAAAACCAAACCTAAAATTGCCCCTCTATGTGTAATGAATAGTAATGTGTCGATGAGGGGTCATGAAGTGTTTCGACACTTTGCCAAATTGTATTGATACTGTGCCGATACTGTGTCACTAAATACTGACACCTGCTGGACCTTAAAAATCCCTACAGGCAACCTAGTTGACAGAGTTAACTGACACTGATTTGATGACCTAGTATACACAATAATACAATTTAAGACATTGTATGTTGTATATATTATTTTATATTTTCATTTAAATTTAAAATATCTTTGATTTTTTTTTTTTTTTTTTTAGATACAGTCTATATATAATGTGAAACTGTATCATAACGTAATAACCTAAGTAAACATGTTCTGAATAAGGATGCTTCTGGACTGGCATTTTTTTTTTTTTTTTTTTTTTTTACAAATTTTTATTCAAAAACATTTGTTTCAACATTTTGATATTGAGTCTGTTACGCTTTTTTGATATCAGTTCTTCAGCTGTAGAAAACACCCGTGTCTCTGTTTTCTATTAACTTTAGTTGTCAATTATACATTACACATTTTTTTCCCTTCATAGACAAGACCTGATTCATCAAATGTTTATCCTGAAGTTTTGCAAATTTGGTAGGTAATTATAAGTCCAAATATCTTAGGATTTATATAAACATTTACTAATAAAACAATACGAAATGTGTTTCTAAAGTACAGAAACGCATGAAAATCCATGTTTAATGTCTTTATAAACTTTTTAATGAAAAAAAGAAATTGGCAGGAAAATTCATTATTCATTGCATTCAGTGATGGTGTTCCACAAGCCTTGTATCTTGCACGGACGAGAAGAAAAATAAAAACTCACAACGTGACATTGCATACATGATGCTCCATAGGGATCGTTCAATGTGAATGCTGAGGTACTGCAAATAAAACGGTCTATCCTTTTGACAAACTGTCACCCATAAAGGTTTGGGGCATAAATCATTGTATGCTATATTTAACAATGCAAGCTTGAATGGCTCTACCAACTGGATGGACTGTTATGTCAGCTAAAGCTACAAATTCCCCACACAATTCCTCAGCTCACCTGGAACCAACCTCCTCTGTCAATATTTGAAAGTGTCCACTGCTCGCTAAAAAAAGACTTACTGTTGGGGTTAGCGTCCATGCCAGGATATTTCCTCTGCGGATGTTAGTCCAAGCAAAGTTTTCAGAAAGGTCACAGTATTCACTGCGATGTGATTCAGCATTTTCACTGCAGTTTTAGTGGTGTCAAGAGCATAAAAATAAACAGCAAAAATTAGATGAGGCAAGTTGGTTCCTTCAAGTTCATCCATCAGTTTGTCAGCTCTATAAATAAAACACATCTTGCTCCTCAACCCACACCTCTGGATCTGCCGATGTAATATTATCTACAACAAAGTTGGTTGATTTTTCTCCTTTTACTGATTGATTTTCTAACTGTTTTAACAGGTAGAGTTTTTGCTGCCAAAGGTTATTAGTGGCATTTTGGGTCTTTTTTTTAAATAATTTTAAAAAGTCTTGATATTACCATGATGTACTGCTGGAAGAGTACATGCACAGCTTTTAACATCCAAGTTTTAGTCAACCTCTTTTAATAATAATATATTAATCTCACCGCAATTATATAATACTCTTTCCGTCTTAGAAGCAAGTGGAGGCACTTTTCCACAATGTGTTACATACACTCATTTCCACAAATAAGGATACGCCTCTATACAGTAAGACATATCAGTAGAACATTTTGATTTTGACATATGGTATGCAGTGGGGTGAGTGAGCAATGGGAACAAACTCAAAACCTCCTCCTTTTCAGTCAACAGAAACCAATAAGATAAATAAAGTGTTTGGGGCTTCAAAAAAAGTTCTCATTAGGCATTTGGTCTATAGATGACTGAACCACACTTAACCCCTCAAAAGTAATTGTTTTCCTTCAAAACACTAAACCTCACATTCCGACCACTTTACCCAGGAATTTATTATTAACATATTTAGTTGCTTTGCATCGTTTTATTTTTTTATTTGCATTTTTTACTCTTCAATACCATATTTCAAATTAATTTGGGTACTGACATACACCAGATACACTGGGACAGGTTTAGATTTCAATGAAGAAGGATTACATTGTAATGCAGCTTAAGCGAAAATTCAGACTGAAGAAACTCTATTGCCTACCTCCATCAATCAGGGACTCATCCGCCTCCGACACAAGCCAATCAGCTTTGAACTGCTCCTCCTTATAGCCAATCAGCATCCTGGGTTCATCTTAAAAAGAACTCCACATCCTCGTCTCGGCCTTCTCCTCAGCGAACAAGCAGTGGCTGCGCCGTGTCCGGTTTGGACTCTGTTGACCGGTTTCAACCCACCTCCATCCCCTTCTCCACCATCGTAGCAAGCTCCGCCTGGCTTTCCTACAGTGCTCCCTCAACCTCGTCCCTATCAGAGTGTAATTCCTCCTGGACTCTTATGGAATTCCCTGTCACTCCTTAAAACGGTCCGGCAGAAGACCGCCATGCTGAGCCTGGTTCTGCCAGAGGTTTCTTCCCAAAGGGGAGTTTTTCCTGTCCACAGTCGCTTCATGCTTGCTCATCATGGACAGTTCATGCAAACCTGTGTTTATCAAGTTGGACATCTAGCTCAAACAATTCAGCATATGGACTGAACAAACTTTGTTTATCTCCACTCCACCACCAGTTTCAGACCTGGGGGGAAATATCCCTATTCTCATACGCCTGCTTATGCATATTGAAGTATAATTCAGCGTGAATTTTTCCTGCCGAGGTCTGAGCGCCAAACTCTTAAAATATTGTATCAATAAAATTCTTCTAATTGCCTTTTCTTTCTGTGTGAGTTTTTCAGATTGAAATACATATGATGTTGGCTTTTTGTGGAGCCTTGAATTTAGATCAATTGCATAACTTTTTATCCTTCCTTGTCAATTAACAAACTGCTCAAAGCATGGTGTAGTCAATGCATCAGGATGTTGAGTTAGTAAGGCTTGCACAGCTCATAGAAAAGCTATAAAAGCTGGTTCACACAGCAGGATAATTTGCCTGATTTTTGACCGAATCTTCCCCTTCAAAAAAGCCCCGACTATCAGGGTGTGTGGTGTGTTAAGAGTGTTCTAGTCTGCTCGGAAGAACGTCAGGCTGCTCTGACCTTAAATTGGGGATATTCATCATGTTGAATTGTCTTGGGCTGATATCCTACTGTGGGGGTGTTCCCGAGGACAAACGAAAGCGAGGTCAGGAAAACCCCAAGAAAAAAAACACAACACATGTATTATAATGCAACAAACATAGAGCTGCATTTTTATATATATATATATATATATATATATATATATATATATTTATGTATGTATATAATTATTTATGTATGTATATAATTATTTATGTATGTATATAATTATTTATGTATGTATAATTATTTATGTATGTATATTATTATTTATGTATGTATATATATATATATATTATTTATGTATGTATGTATGTATGTATGTAGGTATATCTATAGGTATGAAGCCAGCGGCTAATGTACTTTTGTGGTTAGAATTAGTCCACAAACTATCACCCTTATTCTTCCTCATCGTCTGTTTATTTACTCTGAACTGAGAGGTTTCGCAAGATTTCCAATCTGACACTTGAATGTTCCACAGTGAAATCTGTCCGTGTAGTATGTTGTGATTCTCTTTGACCGGACACAACATACTGTATGAGCAAACCTGTTATATTTACAATGTTTTATAGTGTATATATAACAGGTTCTAAGGGTTTGAAAATTGTATAACAATTTTTAAATGTTGCCGTTTAAACCAGCCTTCAGCCTCAAACAATGCAGGTACATTAACACTATAAATTGACAATAATTTAATAATAAAAGAAATGATGAAATAGTAAAAAATAAGTCTATCATTAAGGGTGACTGTCAGGTTCATCAGTATTTTACAGACCAAAATCCAGATAAGATCTTGGAAGTCGTATAATGAGGTGAAAAGGTGATTTAAAGAGTAAATAAGTCAACACAACTTACAGGCAGGAAAACAGGAATCGGGAGCACTCCTAAAAGACTGACCAGAACTGAGGGTTTCACAACGAAGGACCTGGCAATGACTGTGACTGAACCGACTGAATAAAGCAATTAGTGCAGGTGAAGAGTGAAGACTTAAAAAAGAAAAAAAAAGAGTGAAGACTTAATTAGACTGAAGGAGAGAGAGCAACGAACTGACAGAGACTGGAGGAGAGCAGAACAGGAAATATTGGTGAATGGACAGATGTAATAAAATAAACTCACTAACTAAATTTAGGACGGGCAGGCAGGTAAATAAGAATTAAACGGAAACAAGAATAAACTACTAAAATCATAATGAACAGAAAACTAACGACAGGAATCAAATCTACAGATAAACTGTCATGGTTTTCAGGTGACGAGCCCACATGCAGATACGATCGGGAGGCAAAGCACAGTTTTAAGATGTTTATTAAAAGAAACAGGCAGATCTAAGGACGGGACTACGGGTGAGTCGGCTGGGTCAGAACGTCAAGGCTGGCGAGTCTGTAAGAAAGAGGAAGTCAGAAACTCTGAAAGTTGAACCAGGGGAATTGCTAGAGGTGCGCTGCTTACCATTTAGCCGGGCGGACCTAACCGGGAAGAAGTAGCGTCGGGAATACTCTATGATTCTACTCAGCTGGAGTTAGGCGGCTGGTGGCTGAGGACGGCTGATGTAACTGGCGAGGGATCCTGAGCGAACCTCGTCGGCAACGGTTGACAGATGGATTGACCAGAGTGAATGCAGAACCAGCAGGAACCGGGAGAGGGGAACTCAGGCCTCGCTGGGTAACATCCAGGAAGTATGAGGGGAGCGCCAGAGCAAAATCTGAGCAGGCGGTTCTGCTGGTCTGTTTCTTCGGAACGAGACGTCAAGACGGGTGAGTGCATCCAAGCACAAAAATCTGAGGCAAACAGAGATCCAAAAATTAGTCAAAAAACGAAGAGCAAAAACTCACAAGCTGGTGTCCGAGCGTAGGGACAGAGGCCACGTCGTACCACGACTGGTTAAGGCTCTGGCGTCTTCCATCTGTCAGCGCTCTGCTTAAGAAGCCAGAGGAAGCCGCCTGCAACGAGCTGCAGGTGTGGGCCACGCCTCCTCAGCCAACCAGACACACCTGTGGAATAGAGTTAGAGTAGAGCAGCACAGAGAATCCTGACACTACCCCCCCCTCAACGGCCGCCTCCTGGCGGCCCAGACGAAGAGGTGCTGGGCTGAGTAGCCCAAAAATCTGAAATCAAGTCCTTATTCAAGATAGTAGCTGCGGAAACCCACGAGCGCTCCTCAGAGCTACAACCCTCCCAGTCGACGAGGTATTGGTGACCCCTACCTCGCCGACGGGCATTCACAACCCTGAGAACCCGAGGGTTCTGACTGTCCTGGGAGGGTGGAGGGGGTCCGGAAGGAGGGCACAAGTTGCTGTCCAAAACGGGCTTGATCTGGGACACATGAAAAGTAGGGTGTACTCGGGAGTGAGGGGGCAAACGTAAACGGACAGTGCTCGGGTTAATCACTGTCTCTATCTCATAGGGACCAGTGAACCGGGGAGCAAGCTTCTTAGCGGATGGATTGGACAAAACGTCTCTGGAAGATAACCAAACCTTCTGACCGGGGCGATACTGAGGAGCTGGTCGGCGGTGCTGGTCGGCAAACCTCTTGCTCCGCTCTGCGGTGCGAGTGAGGGCAGTGATGGTTGATCTCCAGATGTCCTGGCAGCGAGCAATGTAGTCGTTTACGGAGGTGAAGGGAATCCTGAGTTCCTCTGTGGGTAGAAGTGGAGGCTGATATCCCAAAGCAACCTCAAAAGGTGAACGTCCAGTAGCTGAGGTGATGTGTGAATTAAGGGCATACTCCACCCAGGGCAAAAACTTGTTCCAGTCGGAGGGTGAAGATGACGTAAGGCAGCGGAGAGTAGTCTCTAGTTGCTGGTTCATGCGTTCAGTTTGGCCATTAGTCTGAGGATGATATCCAGAGGTGAGTGTATAACGGGCACCCAGAGCAGAGCAAAAGTGCCGCCAGACCTGGGAGATAAACTGAGGACCCCGGTCAGAGAGGATATCAACAGGGATGCCGTGAAGTCTGAACACATGTCTGATAAGAAGCTGAGCTGTCTGGAGTGCGTTGGGTAATTTGCGGATGGGAATAAGATGACAGGACTTAGAAAACCGATCAACTACCGTCAAGATAGTTGACATACCTTGGGACAAGGGGAGACCGGTAACGAAATCAATCGCTATGTGGGACCATGGACGTCTGGGGATGGGAAGAGGATTTAACAAACCGGAAGGTGGCTGCGTAGAAGACTTATTCTGGGCGCAAACGGGGCAGGCGAGAACATATTCTCGAACATCCTTAGTCCATGAAGGCCACCAGAACCGCCGGGAGACCTGGGACTGGGTTCTAAAAATGCCCGGATGGGCGGAAAACTTCGTGTCATGACTCCAACGTAGAACCTCAGGACGAACAGACTGGGGAACGTACTTAAGCCCAGGTGGCCCTGTACCTGGGTCCGGGTCTAAGAGTTGGGCCTGTCTGATTCTGTCCTCCAGATCCCAATGCAGCGCTCCAACCGTACAGGTGGGAGGAAGAATCGGTTCCGGCTCCCTCTCTTGTTCAGAAGATGTAAACAGACGGGACAGTGCATCAGGCTTGACATTTCTGGAGCCGGGTCTGTAGGTGATGGTGAGGTTGAATCGAGAGAAAAACAAAGACCAACGGGCCTGTCTAGAGTTGAGTCGACGGGCTGACTGCAGATAGGAGAGGTTCTTGTGATCTGTCCATATTATGATGGGCTGCTCGGATCCCTCTAACCAGTGCCGCCACTCCTCCAACGCTAGTTTAATAGCTAGTAGCTCACGATCACCTACATCATAGTTCTGCTCTGCTGGTGATAAACGACGGGAGAAGAACGCACAAGGGTGCAACTTACAGTCTACCTCCGACTGTTGGGACAAAACCGCTCCCACCCCGGTATTAGAGGCATCGATCTCTAAGATAAACTGTTTGGCTGGGTCGGGGTGAACTAGTATGGGAGCCTGGGAAAAACGGGCCTTAAGTTTACTGAAAGCCTCCTCGGCCTCTGGACTCCAGACATAAGGTACTTTGGGGGAAGTGAGAGCATGTAAAGGAGATGCTACCTGACTATAGTTCCTGATAAAGCGCCGATAGAAGTTAGCGAAACCAAGAAAGCGTTGGAGCTGTTTGCGCGACTCAGGAACAGGCCATTCCACCACTGCCCTTATCTTTTCCGGATCAGACTTCACCTGTCCGCCCTCTAAAATCAGACCAAGAAAGGAAACAGAAGACTGGTGAAAATCACACTTCTCGGCCTTAACAAATAAGCGATTCTCTAATAATCGCTGGAGAACAAGACGGACGTGTTGTTTATGTTGTTCTAGGTCACGAGAGTAAATCAGGATATCGTCAAGATAGACGAAAACAAAAACATTCAGAAAATCCCGAAGGACATCGTTCACTAATGCTTGAAAAACTGCCGGGGCATTGCACAAACCAAAAGGCATGACTAAGTATTCAAAGTGACCTAGCGGGGTCTTAAAGGCCGTCTTCCACTCATCCCCCTGTCTCACCCGAACCAAATGATAAGCGTTGCGCAGATCAAGTTTAGTGAAGATCTTAGCATTCTGGACTGGTTCGAGGGCTGAGGATAATAGAGGGAGCGGATACTTGTTCTTAACGGTTATTTGGTTAAGCCCTCGATAATCGATACAGGGTCGAAGGGTTCCATCCTTCTTACCAACGAAAAAAAAACCGGCGCCCAATGGGGAGGATGAAGGACGGATTAACCCCGTAGCTAGAGATTCCCCTATATACTTCTCGAGCGCTTGACGTTCTGACCTGGAGATGTTGTAGAGCCGACTCACCGGTAGTGGAGCCCCAGGCAAAAGGTCAATAGCGCAATCGTAAGGGCGATGTGGGGGAAGTGAACAAGCCTGAGTCTTACTGAATACTCTCTGAAGATCGTGGTATTCCTCCGGAACTAGCGATAGGTCAATAACGTCCCCAGATTCTGTCTCAGGGGAAGGGGTAACAGATACAGGGCGAGCGGACTGTAAGCAACGAGAATGACAAGCTGGAGACCAAGATTCTAATCGGGACTCGGCCCAGTTAAACTGCGGGCTGTGGACACTTAACCAGGCTAAACCCAAAACAACGGGTGAACGCTTTACAGGGAACACGAAAAACGAAAGTTGTTCCCGGTGGTTACCCGAAACTATCACTACTAGAGGTCGAGTGCGATGGGTGATTAAGGTTAAACTCTGCCCATCCAAGGACGACACCCGGAGAGGCTCGGGTAAAGGTTCGACCGGCACACGAAGCTGATCCACTACGGTTTGGTCAATTAGGTTGAAGTCCGAACCGGAATCAACTAGAGCCGAGACATCGAAAGTATCCTGATCAAACATTAACGTCACTGGTAAATGTAAGCGAGAAAGAGAAGGCGCCTTAGTAACTACTCGGGGGCTAGAACTATTAACGTCCACCGTTCTCCCCGTTACGAACGGTGGACTGGATCTTTTGGCCGAACCGGACAATCCTTAAGGAAATGACCTTCCCCTCCACAGTATAGACATAAGTTGCCCGCGAAGCGCTGTTGACGCTCCTTATTGGTTAAACCAACCTGGCCCAACTGCATGGGTTCGGGAGGTGATGGAGCGGACCGCGGTTCCCTATGGGTGAGCGTGGAAGAGGTGGATGATCGCATGACTTGGTTCGGTCTAACTCGGCTCCGACTACGTAGCCGGGTATCCAACCGGATGGCTAGCGCCACAAAATCCTCAAAATCCCCGGGTTCCTCCACCCGGGCTAATTCATCCTTAAGGGACTCATCAAGAGCCTGAAAAAATACTGCCTTTAACGGTCTTGGTTGCCAATCCGCCGCTGCGGCAACCGTACGAAACTCCACTGAGAAGTCAGATACGCGTCGACCGCGCTGTCTTAACGAAAGGAGATGACGAGACTGGTGAGCCGAATCTAACTCGGGCGAAAAAATAGTCTTAAACTCGGTAACGAATTCCTGAAAAGTAACCCCGAATGACTGACAATCAGGGAATCGAGCCTCAGCCCAACTAAGTGCCTTACCTGTTAGGAGTCGTAATACATAAGATATCTTAACCTCATCTGAGGCGAAAGTCTGGGGGGATCGGTTAAACACCAGTTTACACTGAAAAAGAAAACCTCCGCAACTCCCATGGTCACCAGAGAATTTCTCCGGACTAGGTGACGCGCCCTCAAGTGGCGGAGCCCAAAGCTGATTATCAGTGCTCGGAGCGACGGGAGGCGGGGTGCTAATGTTTTGAGTGACAGGCGACGTCATCGCGGAAGTAACTGTGTCCATGAGCTGGCTAAACTGAGCGGCTAATCTATGAAGCTGCTCCTGTGTTGAATTTACGGCTAAACCTAGCGACTGCATCTGCTCTTGCTGTGCGGCTAACTGCCGCCCGAACGTATCCGCTGGACTTTGGTGGCCAGAGCCTTCTTCTGTCATGGTTTTCAGGTGACGAGCCCACATGCAGATACGATCGGGAGGCAAAGCACAGTTTTAAGATGTTTATTAAAGAAACAGGCAGATCTAAGGACGGGACTACGGGTGAGTCGGCTGGGTCAGAACGTCAAGGCTGGCGAGTCTGTAAGAAAGAGGAAGTCAGAAACTCTGAAAGTTGAACCAGGGGAATTGCTAGAGGTGCGCTGCTTACCATTTAGCCGGGCGGACCTAACCGGGAAGAAGTAGCGTCGGGAATACTCTATGATTCTACTCAGCTGGAGTTAGGCGGCTGGTGGCTGAGGACGGCTGATGTAACTGGCGAGGGATCCTGAGCGAACCTCGTCGGCAACGGTTGACAGATGGATTGACCAGAGTGAATGCAGAACCAGCAGGAACCGGGAGAGGGGAACTCAGGCCTCGCTGGGTAACATCCAGGAAGTATGAGGGGAGCGCCAGAGCAAAATCTGAGCAGGCGGTTCTGCTGGTCTGTTTCTTCGGAACGAGACGTCAAGACGGGTGAGTGCATCCAAGCACAAAAATCTGAGGCAAACAGAGATCCAAAAATTAGTCAAAAAACGAAGAGCAAAAACTCACAAGCTGGTGTCCGAGCGTAGGGACAGAGGCCACGTCGTACCACGACTGGTTAAGGCTCTGGCGTCTTCCATCTGTCAGCGCTCTGCTTAAGAAGCCAGAGGAAGCCGCCTGCAACGAGCTGCAGGTGTGGGCCACGCCTCCTCAGCCAACCAGACACACCTGTGGAATAGAGTTAGAGTAGAGCAGCACAGAGAATCCTGACATAAACAATACTAAAAATGTGAAAACAAACAGAACTGCACGGTCTCCTGGAACTTAAAGTCAACAAAGACCTGGGGATCACGACAGTTACAGAGCCCAAATTGCCCACTCTAAGAGAAGAATGTATTGTTAAAAATATTTATTCTCAGAATACCAATAAATACACTTCAAATAGAAAGTTTTTTATCTAATCACTACAATAATAAGATTATGATTATGAGCTTTTTAACTACTATTGTGAATAACAAAGAAAAGAAACGCAACAAAGATTACATCTCTCAATTTAATAGCAATTCTAAGGGGAATGGAGAATGAGTGTTCAGATTATCTTTACCTGATTAAAGATATCACTTCTTCTGATTGTCTGTCTTTCTCTGAAAAGTAATCAACAATCTTTCTTTTTTTACTAAGGTTGCACTTAGTACAAAAACACCCATCTAAATAGCTGTCTTAACTCTGAAGGGAAATATGGGAAGGACCGAAGAATTGCAGTGGAAGGTATCTAAGGTCTAGCGGCTTCTGATACCAGAAGAAACAGTGTGAGATAAACTGATGAGACTCCTTCTTCTTAGCCTTGCATCTTGTTGTGTCACATCTTAGTTAACCGGACTGCATCTCTTTTTTCTAACTGAACAGATGATGTTTGCACATTTCTTTTTTCTGACCCACTTTCAAAGTTGTCCCTCCACTGTTCATGACTGATGGTCACCAGTCTGGAAGTAGTTCCTTTCTCTGAATTCAGAATCAAGTAGTGAGAAATTTCAAAAAAAGTATATTGCTGAAAGATTAAATAATTGTATGATGAATTGGAACAATGCAATCAATTTTTAAACAAGTGGATCACATTTGAATAAGCTCATTTGCTTCCATGTGTCAGTTTTTGTCCAATTGTCTTTTTGGTCTCTTTTCACTAACACTGAGCACACAGACGCTAGATGATTGTTTGGCATGTGTGTTTGGAACAGGTGATCATCCAAGGGCCCAGAGATAATTGTTATTCTTTAAAGCCTGTTTGCTTACCTTTTGTGAGAGTTCAAAAAAGCTTCCATTATCTTTCTGGTTGTAGCAGTGGTGTGAGACCTGCAGAAAGAAAGGACATAGGCTTGGTTAAAAACAAGAAGACCATCATATCTATATGTAATTATTCTGACATGTATTGACATGCACCCTAACAGTTTCATCTTACTTTTGTCCAATCTCAAGAGCCTGGTTTGTTGAAAATGGGACAGTTTAGTTCAGTATAATGTCACATACAGGGATTTTGCATTGTCTTGGTCAGAATAGTTAAGTGTTTAAATACAAATATGTATCTTCAAGGTCTGTTTTTGTGCATGTCTTATAGCTATAATACACTAAACAGAAGACCCTTGATTTTAAACATATAGCTATGGTCTACTGATGGTTTCCTTTTGTTTCCTTTTGTTCTAAACACCACGGTTTACAAACATTTCCCAATAAACCTTTTACTTCACCCTCAGACCGCTGCCCAAACCTCTGTCCTTTGTTTCGTGTCAGTTCAGTCCAGTTTTGGCCATTCACGGGAAGAGCGTTGAAGGAGGGAAGTTGTTGGCTAGCGCTAGCGGGCTAGCTCTTGGCAGGCTGGCGTTAGCCTTGCAGCAGCATGTGGCTAACGCCGTGGTCTGGGTTGGAGGCCTGGTCCTCCAGGCAGACTCTGACCCCGGTTGCAGTCCGAGTTGAGCAGGGTTTTTCCTCACAATTCCACAGCTTTCCACCCTGTCTGGGTTCGCTCCCCTGTATAGGCTGAGAAGAAATACACAGAGCTGTTTCGCATGCAGGACCTTTGCTCCTGCTACCGGTGATGATGTTAAGACAGCAAACTTAGCTCTGTGTTTGCGTGTTGTTCATCCGGATTCAGTCAGGTCCTCTGCTGAAGCAGGCAGTCGAATCTAGCAGACCCTGGATCAAGTGTGGCTGGTCCAGGCAATCTCCCTCAGCTGCTGGCTTGTGTGACCATGAGGGCCTGGTCGGCCCTCATGGTCACACAACCTTCTGGCCTTCTTTGTCTGCTCTCAGAGAGCTGTAGTGGAGCTGAACAGGTCTGCAGAAGAATGCTAAAGTGAAGAGCTCTTTGTCTGTGCTGTTACTTATCTGTTAGGAGGGGTCACAGCTGACCTCCTGCCGAGAAGAAGGGACGAGCAAGAGAGGGGGAGAGAAAGGCTTCTCCTGGCCCCCCTTTATCCTTTGCAGCAGGACTGGACTTTCTTTGTTGAATCATCCACTGTTCAGGATTCAATCTGTGTTACTATCATCATGGCATATTATGGCACAACACTCTGTTGTCCGTAAGTGTTATGACCCGGCTCAAATGGCCGCAACAAAAACAGGGAGGACATGGCAAACAAACGTTTGTTAGCCCTTCAGAGGCATTTATTAAATTAAGGGATAACACGTGGCAGCCCAAGATGTGCTCCCTCCGCCTGGTTTTCTCTCGGTTCTCTGTTGGGTCCTGGCCTTGGCTGGTCCCCTGGATTATCCCCGGTCCTCCACGGCACACTGGAGCTTCAGCAACCTCTAGGTCCACTGGTGCTCTGAGCCTCGGACACACCTGGCACTTCAGTGACACCTTGACACCACGTTGACACACCTTCATGGGTGGAACGGTGCTCCTTAAAACCCATCAGCTGGCCACTTAATCAGAAGCACCTCCCATAATCAAGGACCTGCATTAACACAGAATTAATGGACACTTGCCTCAAAGCAGGGCCGTCACACCTCCGCCCATAAAAAAGCAGGTTCCCATATGGCTCCAGCCTATATTTACAATGTGTAAAGCAAACTCAGCCACCATTAACATGTTGCCCTTTCCCACAAGTTATACTCAACCAAGTTCATGTTTAATGTACAGGTTCTTTCCTCAGTTCACTCTCCAGACCTACAACTGGTGCTCTCAGAAGCTCCAAAGTTTCAGAGTTTTGAAGACGCCCATGAATCAGAGCGCTATCCAACCCAACCGTGTCGCTGTCATCCCCCACAGGCGACAGTGCGCTGTCCATAGTGCTAAATGTCTCGCTCCTGCCAGTAAAGCTGTGTATGGCACACGCAGGTGTGGCAACATTACACTGTGGCTGAAATAAATCAACATCACAAGCATAATATGGTTTTAATATGTTCACGTGACACAACTGGATTTTCTTTCTTCCCTCTGGTATAGAAATTAAATTGTTCTGATCGGAAACCCGCTCCAGAACTGTATATGGACCAGTCAATTTCGCCTGAAAAGGAGAAGTTATGACTGGGCACAAAGCTAACACTTGATCACCCAGCAGAAATGCACGCACCTCAGCACGCCGATCAAACAGGCTTTTCATTTTTTCCTGCACAACAGTCAGTTTCACTTTGACAAGTTCCTGTGCCAGATACAAGCGTGTTCTGAAACCATTTACATAATCCACCAAATTTTTCGGTAGAGCAGGCTCTTTTAGACCGTCCGCCACCACAGCCAACGGACCTTTCACGGTGTGTGCAAAAACCAGGTCATTTGGGCTATACCTGGTGATTTCCTGGGTTACTTCCTTGGCGGCCAGCATCAGCCAAGGCAGTCCTTCCTCCCAGTCACCCGCCAGTTCTGTACTATAAGCACGCAAGAGCACGCAAATGCTCAAATGCCTTAGATGTGGCAACAATTGGGTTCAAAGGGAACAGTTTCAAAACCTGATTGGGCTTGGCAATGAGCTGACAGACATGACACATCTTAACATAAGACGAGATGTCCTTTTTAAGACGCGGCCAGACAAAATGTCTCAGAACCCGGTCATACGTCTTACATACACCAGAATGACCAGACTCATCAAGAGCAACTTTTCACACTGCAGAACGGAGTTTTCTGGGAACCACTATTTGAAATACTGGCTTACCCACAATGTCAGCATGTGGTGACCATTTCCTCATCAACAACGAGTCCTGCAGGAAGTATCCACATGTCTGTCATTTCATTCAGCTGACACACCTGATCGAAAAGATTCTTCAGAGAAATATCGGCTTGCTGCTCCGCCAGAAACTCACTGCTAGACAGAGACATTGGAAAACTGGACAAAGGTGAATTCATTTTTCTCACACATTTTTCCTCTTTCTCACTGTGAGTGTGCGCCATGGCTCGAGTAAGAAAATCAGATTGAGTCTATTTGTGACGGATAATAGAGCAAAATGTGTCAATTTCTGAAAACCAGATGAGCCAGACAGGAAGTCAGATGCAGGAAGTGTGAAGCGGATCCGGTAATATTTCAAAATAAAGGAGGGATGTATGAACAGAACTATTATGGATTGCTGTGCATCACCATTTTGCAATGGGGAGCAAAAGTATTAGCCACGAGAAAATTAGTGTATATCGGTGTAGCTATGACTGAGAGTCTCAAGAAGCAAACTGTCTGACAAGAAGAAGAAGAAGAAGAAGGTCTCAGAAGAAAGAAATAAGACATGCGTGTATTTGGGAGCTTCTTTCACACAGACCCCCCCCCCCCCCCCCCCCCCCCCCCCGAGGAGCGGAAGAGAAGGTAATATTGTTTTCCGCATGCAAGAGCATCAAAAATGATTTCTTCTTCTTACTTACATTTCTGGAAAAATCGGCAACTCTACATTAAAGAACGCTGACATGTGCTGTTTCTTTGTCCTATTCTTTGAATGCTTCTCCATAAAAAAATAACATATCTTCAAAGTTGTAGGTATGTTCCTTAAATGGTGCAAGTCAAACTATTCATTTTGATTCCAGGTTGTGAGGCAACAAAACATGAAAAATGCCAATGGGAGGGGGATATTTTTGATGGCCACTGGATTGTACTTATTGGTGCCATGTCCAATCCTATTTAATTATTAAATAAATACACAGAAATCACCAGACAAATAATTTTTTTCCCATTTTGGATACATACCACTCACTCCGACCCAACATTCACCAGCAAAAAGGAGGACAAGAGGAAACTAGGTTGCATGCTTTCCATCCTCCAGAGCAAAATAGCTTAAATGCAAACCTTAATTAAATGCCCTTTCTAAATGGAGTGAAATGGCAAAACTAAATTTAGCAAATACCCAACACTTTTAATAGCTGTTGTATAATGGTCACTAAACACAAAGAAAATATTTATCCTGGAACGACAAGTGGTATTTGGTATTCTCCACCTGAGGGGTCCCAGAGGATGCCTCATAGCAGCCTTTCAGCATGCAGACAGAAATCACAGTAGAAAGCTTCTCACTTTATAAAGTGTAAACACTCTGGTTCATTTTCATAAGATTTTACTCTTATCATTTCTTTGTCATAAAATAATGTTTGTAAAATTAGAAAGGCCTCAGAGGAACGCCTAAGCTAGACAGTTTATTTAAATTAATATATTATTTTTGCTTGTGTATAAGGACTAGCTGCACAGCATGAATGAACGGTTTTGCAAGACCTAAAGATAAATCAAGTTGGGGGTGACCTGCAGATAAAATGTACTTTTTTACAAAAAGGAAGAATATGCATCAACATTTCTCAAAATGGTATTTTTTAAAGGTAGCCACTCTAGACATGTTTAAAGGTACCCTAAGACGCACCAGATTATAAGAGACACTAAATATTATTCCCAAGTGTGTAATATCACTCCGCCCCTTCATGTACACAGCTCTCTAGCCGTCTAGGTCGGGAGCACGGAGTAGTTGGACTACATTGCCCTGTTTCTAACATAAGGCCAACATAAACATAACTTTAATATTGAATTAACTTACTAGGTTTATTGTTGCTAGTGCGCACTCTGAGCCTGGGCTGTCTAAAGGAATGGATGGTAAAATGTATGATTAGCTAGCTGAGCACCTAGAGCTTTCCTTTCCAGCTTCCACCACACACCTGTCAGTGGGACAGAGAGGGACTGTGCACAGACCCCCGCGGAGTGAAGTACGCCTGAGAATGCGGGGGCATTTTCATGAAGGTACTTCTAGTTTTGAGATTACAGTCAGGCACTCTTGTAGACTGCTAAGGGGGTCTGATCAGGTAGTGACACAGTGTACTGTAATCCTCGGTATATCCAGGCTTCTTTTGGGGGTAAAGAACTCAGTTAAATTGAACTCACAGGTTATTAAAAATGGTCAGATAAGACAGAATTGTGAGGAACTACTGTTAATTATTCGCAATCAATGCCATTTGTCAGCACAAGGTCCAAAGTATGAAGGCAAGCGTGCATCAGTTTATGCACATTTTGAGCAATACCAATTGAGTCAAGGATAGGTTATCACATTCAGGGTCAACAATAATGTTAAAATCCTCCATTACACTGTCCTTGTCAGTGTTCAACACTAAATCAGATAAGAAGTCAAGTGTAAAGTTAATTTAGAAATGATGAGGTAGGTTTAAGAAAACATAACTTTATGGCTTGGAAAAACACAGGTCAAGAGGAATGTTAGTGCACTGATATTAAAATTTAAAACTATATATTAGATTGTAATGCTACAAAAGAAGAATCAAAATTGAAACCAGTCTATAGGGTCTCTAGGAACTGCAGTGTTTATGGACTGCTTTAGGTAAGAGGCATGCAGTCGCTTTGTAAACTGTGACATGATGGGCACAGCAGGTCCACAAATAGGATAAAATTAATAGACAAAAAGGGTTCAATGGGGCAGTTCTCAAATGACGTCATATTTTTCCCGAGACAGCCGGCTTCCTAGGTGGTTGGACAGGAAGAGTGCAAATTACATTGGCGACAACACAATACCAATAATTTTGGAAGATGATGACATCACTTGTCCCCTTTTACAAAAACGTTCTGGACAGCAGAAACATGCTTCAACAATCACAACAAACAGTCCACAAAACAAAATATCCAATAAACAGCATAAATAGCACAGAGGAAAGCTCATAAAACTCATAAAAATGTATAAAACACTGGTCACAATATCAGTATCCAATCATCTTCACACACATCCTACAGATTCATTGTTTTTCAAATGTATTAATCAACAGGCACTCAAGGCCTCCTGTATTCCAGTTCATCTCTATTTTTTTAAATAATTTAAAGAGGTTGATAGAAGTATTAATTTTTGTCAGGACTCAGCGGGCAGGGCCAAGCAGCATTCTGCCGGCCTGCCTTTTTTCCCCCTCTCTCCTTTCTCCACAGGTGACTGTAGTTGGCAGGTAGGCGTGGCGCGCACACCTGTGGCTCGTTCAGCAGCGCTGTGCGGGAATATTTAGGCAGTGAGCTGACAGCTGTAGGACACCAGAGTGTTAACCTTGCATGGTACACCTTAGTTGGCCATTGTCTCCAGACAGCTTTCGTGTAATCAGCACTAAATACCTGTCTCTTGTGTCTCAGGTTGCTTCATGCTTGGATCTCACTCCAAGTGCACCCTCATGCTCAAAGTAAGACCCAAGGCAAGCGTCTCGGCTCTCATCAACCTGGATCACGTTCCAGACACTCCCTTGTGCTCAGGTTCTGTCTCTGTTCTCTCTCAACTTGGATTCCGTTCTGAGGCTCCCCTGGTGTTGCCAGGTCGGGCTGAAGACTTCCCCAGATCATCTTCTGTACCTCCAGCCAACCACAAGACCCCAAAGCTCCCTTGGTGTTACCAAGCCAGGCTGACAACCTCACTGGATCTCCCCTGGTTCCTCCAGCTGTCCACTGACCATTGCTCCCACCATTGGTGCTGCTCGGACCCTGCTACAATCCTCTGCCTCGCCTATCTGCCACTCTGTCATCTGCCATCACCTCAGAAAGTCACCCGCTGAGTCCACCTCTCTGCTCCACTCGGACAGGTTTCCAGACTCGGCGGTAAGCACTCCTTCACCCCGCATTCTTCCCCTTGCATTTTGCTCTGCCTAACCCTTCGTTCTCTCACCCGCAAAACTAACCAGCCCCGTCTCGCGTCACCGTCTGGCGTTCTACATCGTGGTTCCCCCTCTGATCCACCTTAGCACTTCTGTGTATTTAATACTGCTTTCTGCCTCCCGACTGTGTTCTGCATGTGGGCCAAACACCTAAAAACCATGACAAGTTTTATATTGGTTTCTTTTATAAAGTGTAACCATTTAAGGTCTTCTTGATTTCAATAAAATATATTCAGATTTCAAAACGTTTGTAATACCAAATATCATGTTATTTGCTTGCCTGGTAAGATCCTGAGAGAATAGTTTTTAAGGTGTTCTTGAGGGCTCTGTGCCAGTGCTTTTACCTATAGATTATCATGATGATCTGAGATATGGAATTAACTGTTAAATTTCCAAACCAGCTTGTTGTACCATCGTGAATAACAGATTATAGTGTTACTTTTTAGAGACACCAAACTTTTGCAATGTGTGTTTTCCAATTGGAGTTACTTCTTTGTGTTCACCGAGATATTTCAAATAATCAACCCGTTTAATGCTTTGACCAAATATTATCACAATGGGTTGGTCACCCACTGACCTAGAGACAGTTAACATCTGTGTTACTTTGCAGTTGAAGAGTATCACACCAGAAAAGTTCAGGCGGTATGAATACTTTTGCAAGCAACTCTAAAACAGTTCACTTGTGCCATTCAAATTTAGTATAAATGTTTCTGATTAGTGATGGCCTCAGAGTTTTGTTTTTTTTTATTCAGCCTTGTTGGGAAGACAAAAAAAATATTTGCAAATGTAGAGTTAATTAAAAAGGTTTTATCTTTCAGCATTATACCTCAGGATGGCATGTATTGAGGGTTAGGCGCTGGACCAAAATGTAGACAACCTGATAATGTGAAGGATTTATTTAACTAGATAAAGACATGAAGCACTGGCAATTAAACCAGATGATCCAGTGGAGATTAGTAGGTACCAGTTTGTAAATAGTACAGAGGGACAATGGAAGCATAGCATTGAATGCTGGTGAGAGTAAACTGGAAAAACATGACACAGCTGAGGGCAGAGTGAAAGTGGGGAACTGAGGGAGGGAGACTAATTAACGTGGAGGAGCTTAACAAAGGAATAAACAAACCCTCAAACAAAGTTAAAAATCTGAAAGACATCTAACAAAAAATAATATAGATTTTATAGGGCATAAAATACAAAAAAGTAAGAAACTGAACATATACCATAAACAACAATGAGCACAGGGAAACAAATTGGATAACATAAGATCTAAAGAACATAAAAATGAAAAGGAAATGCTAAAACATAAACATGAAATAAAAACAAAACACCCGGAGAGTGTGACACATGGATTCGTTTCAGTCAGTATCAGGGAAAATGTATACATTCTCTTGATTTCCAGCATCACTGTGAAAACTAATTAAAGTCTGATGACAAGAAAATCCAATTGTAACTTGTTAACCAGATGTGTAAATGATGGCAGTATGGCAGGACCAAGGAACTTGAATGTGTATGGGGGTGGAGGGGGTGGAGTGGATGCACTGCTCTATCCCATCAATGGCTGTTTTTTATTTTCTCCAGGTTGCTAAGTACAATACATCGGGTGTTCAGACTTTTGTAATAAGAAAGGTGGAAAGCAGCAAAGACAGCAAGCAAATAAATATTAGTTTGACACCTGTATAGTAACCATTTACATGTTTATGGCACACAGCCTCTTTGCAGATGTCACGGAGATTCACAGATGTTAACTTTGATCTAATCATGCAATCTAACTAACTAGATGTGGACAGCACAGCATGCAATTTTTCATGTATTAGACATAAATTTGTTGATATTTTTGCCTGTCCTTATCAAAATGTTAGAACTTAAATTATGTAGATTTTGGATAACTTTTAGTATCTTATTTCCAGTTCATATTTGTAGTTAAAAATCATCCTGTACATTTCCAAACTTAAGATATTTACATGCCAGAGGTGTCATTTTATGCCATCTGCAGAGACCATATGTACCGACATCCAAGGACTGATAATGGGTTCTTTTTAATCAGGCTTACAGTGTCACTTTGTAATCTTACGTTTGCTCAATCTGCATGAAATGTAATGAAAACATATCTATTTATAATCTACTTTATGCAGAAAGCACCTGAATTTGAGTTACATTATAAATGTGACGTCACATTACTCAATCTCCATTGAATGTTTTCTCCATGAGCTTTTTTTTTCATGTATACATTAAGAAAACATTGTAATCATGAAAAGTTTTGCTTCAAGAATGAAATGTTAACTACTATCTAGGTACAGTTGATTAAATCTAATTTGCATGTTTGCTGATAATATACTACTTTGGCTTTCCATTTCTTGCTCTCCTTTATAGGTACTGTGTTCAGCCACCCCTTCGAGCGTGTTCTTCCATTCCACTTCTCACCTGCCTTCCATACACTTTTTTCTGTTCCTTCCTTTCAGTTATCCATCCGTGACAACCCACACGTCCCTCACAAACTTGAAGTTTGTCCATGTGTCGCTCTCTCCCAACCCCAACACACCATAAATCCATTTTGTGCCTTCCAGTTTGCATCTGTTCATTTTCTGCACTCTCACACATGTCACTTGCTTTCTTGACACTTCTCCTGAGCCTTTCCCTGGCACATCACCTATATTCTTTTCATACATGTGGGTGGTATAAAATATTTTAGTTACAACTGTGACAGCATAATTTCTTAATTTTCTTTTCATTGTCCTCTGCAATATTACCAACTCCATGTTTTTCTATATTGACTCTTACTATGTTAACCCTAAAATATAAAAATGCATAATAATGATTTTATTTTTTAAGAGTCAATGTGTAATAATATATATTAGCTCTTACTATGTAAAAGCTGTGTGTGTGTTTTCACCCCTAACCTTATATTTGGCCTGGGTACCTTTTCAGTAAATTTTAGTGTTCGGGCTTGATGGGAGTTCATCCGCATCCCAAATCTTAATTTGGAAATATTTGGCCACTCTTTTATGCAAGAATCTATCAGATTGTGAGGATATTGCTTGTCTACAGCCTTCTTCAGATGACCCCACAGTTGTTTTTTTCTGTCAAATATTGTACTTAGATCTAATGTACAAGAACTTGAACTTGGCTACTGGCATAATGGCATAATAAACTTGGCTACTGGCTGGATTTAAGAATACTTATCATTCACAAAATGTATGAAACTATGTACAAATGACTCCAGACACATTACCTTCGTACATGTACATGGAATTGAGCACACATGCAAGAATTGAAAACTACCTTCTTGACACGGTGTTATGGGAGTTTTGGGTGGAACTCTAAGCAATAGTAACTGAGTTCCCATCTTTACTAAATGACGAGACGGTGGTATAACGTTCCAGCACTTTTATTGAGAAACAGAGCAGAGATTCACATAGATAGAAAGTAATCGCACCCCACGGTTCCGCTGCAGTCTCTGTCTGCCCTGTCTCTGCCTGCCTCGCTTTCGGGCTTCCCCTAATACTGCACCGTGGCCTTCCCATGAGACAAAACAAAGACAGTCTATCGTAAACAATCAGTATCCCTCAGCAGCTGCAGCATTTGGCCTTGCAATCAGCAAACAGTGGATCTTATACACAGACATCAGGTCCCCAGGCCTCCTCTGTCCGAGTGGTGTGAGGCCATAGTGACTTCAGAATAATAATTCTTATAACACACGGCTATATTTACATATGCAAATAGATGTAAAAATACCTGTTTAGGTGATTCTCTTAGCTGCACTGTCAAAAATCATGTGGCCTGTCTGGTAAAAGACAAACTTAAAAAGATATTTACTGGAGGTGTTCCCAATCACAAACACAATGAATACTGAATGTGCAAAATCAGATAGATTAACAATGTTTATTAGTTACATGAATGACAGGCGTTATTGAAAATGAAAGCCGAAGTTTACTAAGGAAAGAGTGAAGTTGTGGGAGTTTCAAGCTTTATAAATATATTTATTTACTAGACTGCCATAAACACAAAGACAGTCAGCAGCTTGGTAGAGTACTGAAAATCTAGTTTAGCCAATAAAAAAACAGGAAGCCACCCACCTTTCCCATTTAAACATAAGACTACAATAAAGTCAAAATTTGGTCTTCACAGAATCCCCTGATTTTCACTGCAAATTTGTCCTACCTCCTTTGTGTACATTTCTACACCCATCTAATCCTTGCAGGATGATGGTGGGGTTGTATTTTGCCTTTTTACAGTGGAAAAAAAAGTGTGAGGTGGGGTACCGCCTACACTGGTCAGTTTTGCTTTCATTTAAAGATATTGATTTTGTTAGTAATGTAATTGACTGAAAACCGATTTACCAGCAGTAAGGTGCACACCATAATCTTTAAAACTCTCTCAGCTCCGATAAAATTTCATTTTATAAATAAGCTTGACTTAATGCCTCCAATAATAGAACAGAATATATTCATTGGAACTATAACAAAGATTAAACAAATGAAGATCCATATATAAACGTGCCTTTGGGTCCAGTAAAAATACAATGGTGTAAATTAAGGCCGATATAAAACCCTCCAGGAGTGTGAAGCAAGTACGTTTGGTTGCTATTGGAAACTGTCTTGCAGGGGAGTGGCTGGTGTTGTCGTTAACGCCTGACAGTCTGATATATATATATATATATATATATATATATATATATATATATATATATATATATATATATATATATATATATATATATATACACATGCATGCATAAAATAAATTAGTCATAGCTTTACACACATATGCAGTGTTTTAGTCATTCTATCTATCTTTGATAAAGTTGTTGGTCTTTGAATTCTTCATTGTATTCCTTTCTAAGCAATTTCTTTAAATTGTTAATGTCAAATGCTTACTTAAACTAAAATTAAAATGCATATAAGCACAATAAATGATCCTTTTTGTGAGCAAAAATTAAACAGAACTTCAATTGAAAAAACATTTTTTCAACAAGTGAAGTAGAGATTGACAGGGAGAGCTATGCCCCTTCTTGAGCCACCTGAAGTAATCTTTTTCTCAAATAACTTGTCTTTTGATCAGTGAATCCACCACTGTTCAATCAGTATGCACAACCATTACCTTATCATATTGAAGCAAGGCCAGATGAGCCTGAACCTGCAGGCTTTTCAGCCTCCATAAACCCTCACTTGCCCTACCTCCAGGCACTGAGTGCTGAGTTATCCTGACAACCTCCCGCTGTGGGCATCTATCACAGGAAGGAAGATAGAAAAATGGTCAGTGGGTGTCCACAGCAAGGTTTGTCAAGTCAATGGACAGGCAGGGCTGAAAGGTTAATAAGGACAACTTAGAGGGAGCAAATCATTAAGGTATGTTTGACTGTGGTAGGTTGGATGTGGCCTTGGTAAATAAAAATAAGTTTGAACTGCTACTTGTTTGATTTGACAATGTGGAGCATACGGAACAAGTGCGGATATGAAGCATACCTTTCGAAAGCAGGTTAGAGGTGATTGATCAACAAAGTGTGTTAAAATGGGAAGCATGTGCTGCTAGAATGAGAAATAAGCTAAGAAAAGAGCAATGTAAAGTTAAGAGACAGAGAAAGGGGTGGAATAAAGTACACAGGGAATGCAGATGGACTCACAGATTGGGGGAGTGTTTCACTTTAGCATGATAAAAAGCCTTGCAAATCACAGATTTCTCCCTTCTGTTTTCTTAAGATTAATTTTACCTTGCTTTTGTAGATATGCTGTGGTTTTAGCCAAATGGCTGCTCTACATCCAATTTACATAGATAGCCTTTAAAGGATTTATTGTAAACAGGAAATTAGTATGATATTTGGTTGGGAGGTGTTTCTTTAACCTTATGATGAGGAGAGATGGAAGTTCAAGAAGACAGGTAAGTAAAAGTATGCCGTAGGAACCAGGGTACCCACCCCTGCCGCCAGCTGTCCACCATTACGCTGAAATAAAATCTTGGTGTGGACTCTGGGAACAGAGGTGATAAGTTAGTATAAGTCCAAAGCTCTGTGGTCAGACTGAATTGACAGACATTTCCAATGATTTCTGAACCCTGTTCACTCCCCTCCTGGCAAGATCTGCCCAAACCCATATTAAAATCTCTTTGAACACATCCACTCCCTTAGCTCTCAGCAGTAATGGCTTTATGGGATTCTTCATAAATAAAATTATAAATTAAATAACTGGCATCCTTCCAAACATGATTACCCCGTCCACAGTAAGTGAGGCATCGTTGGAGGAATCTTCAGAACCTGATGAGTGTTTGGACTGTTTAAATGCAGTAGAGCTTTCTGAGTAATGTAAAATTTTAACTTTATCCAAGCCTTCGACTTGTATGTTAGTCCCAATCCCAACCAAGTTATTTAAGGAAGTATTCCCTTTGAATAATGCCACCCTTTTAGACATGATTAATATATCCTTAGTAAATGGATATGTACCACAGGCTTTTAAAGTACTTCTTGATTCTGAGATCATACAAGTTGCTATATAT
This sequence comes from Fundulus heteroclitus, assembly GCF_011125445.2. Lineage (NCBI taxonomy): Eukaryota > Metazoa > Chordata > Actinopteri > Cyprinodontiformes > Fundulidae > Fundulus > Fundulus heteroclitus. The sequence continues at coordinate 13,817,270 of NC_046369.1, forward strand.
TGGAAAGTTCACCTATTATTATGACCCGAGGAAAAAAAAAGAAAAAAATCGATGACAAAGTGGATGTTTAAGGCTTCTTAGCGGAAAGCTCATAAAAAATGTTGCACCGGGTGTCACGTGACAAATGACATGACATCATCGTTGACAAGCGCTGATCTGTTGACATTGCAACAAGTTACTTCCTGGTTGCAAACTCGCTTTCTCAAACACAAATAGACGGATTAAACATGGCTAAAAAGTGTGTGGCTTATGGTTGATCAAATACCAACAAGGATAATAACTCCTTGCACACATTTCCGAACCCGAAAAGTCCCGGTGTTGTGCGAAATTCAGTTCCCCTGTGAAAATTGGTTCCCATCTGTGTCGGAAGCGTGCATTGCAGCCAGAGAGGCGGGGTTTCACGGCGCTTCTGATTGGGTTCTCGGTTAAACAGCTCATATAATCATGTCAAGGTGGAAACATTCAGTTTAATCAGCAGCTGTTGTTTACAAAATTGTAAAATAAAAATAAATAAACGCGGTCTTTCAGGCAGCTGAAATATCCATTATTTCCTCTCCTCCCCCCATAACTTTGGAAAATAAAGAGCAACTGTTTCCAAATCCTCAAAATTTGTTATGTGTGATAGCATGTAGTACACTAGAAATTTCCTTAATCCAGTCATATTTTACAAGGGGAAAGTCTACACTCTTGTCTTTTCAGGAAGTCTTAATTTTTGTGCCCTGCTATCAGTCAGTTTCCATCCTCTTATTTCAGCAAATGGAAAATCATAAATACACACTACTTGTTGGAATACTGTGTTTGGTGGCTTACTTTTATTTGTCAGGCTTAAGTGACAAAAGTTGGAAAAAGACTGATTATCTTGGCGTTTAAAATAACACAAAACACAAACTGAATTTCGCACAACAACGGGGTTGAGAAAATCCTCGCTGAATGGAATCGCCAAGTAACTTTCGTTTCAGACGCAGCATTGCCTCACGAGTCCTGAGCGGAGTGTTTCTCCCACTCCAGCCTGAGCCCAGAGAAGCTCTGTGCGCTCAATCAGAGCCCACCGAGTGTCTTCTTCTCTGCTCCTCACTCATCTTGCATGAGAGCAGAAAAATCTGGCTGTCATCACAGCAGCCTGCTGTGAAGCAACGTGTTCTTCACACTACCTCTCAGCACGGCGCTGCTACCCCGCAGAACGCAGTCGTTGTGTACTCCATTGTACTCTCTGTAGCGTAGCCTGGGCTATATCTACGGACTACGTCATCGTACCACGTGACCCAAATTCTGAATTTTCAGCCTAGCGGTCGCCGAGGGACAATTTTAAGTCCTTAAAAAACCTTTAACGGCGCAATCACGATCTTAGTGCCACATTTTTTGAAAATATGGTCACTAATGCATGTATTTCCGTGTTGGTCTATCTCAGAATCAAGAAGTACTTTAAAGTAGCTGTAATTAAACTTTTTCTTAAGAAACCCTCTCTTGATCAAGATGACTTAATACATTACAGACCTAAATCTAATATTTTCTTATCTAAAATTCTTGAGAAAGTAGTTACTTATCAAGTACGTGAACATTTACAAAGTAATGACCTATTTGAAGAGTTTCAGTCAGGCTTCGGAGCTCATCATAACATCGAAACAGCTCTGATGAAGGCCACTAATGATTCTATCATGGCTTCAGATAATGGACTTGTGTCAGTACTTATCCTGTTAGATCTTAGTACTGCATTTGAAACAGTTGATCACAATATTCTCCTAGAAAGACTTGAACATAATGTAGAGATTAAGAGAAAATCATTATGCTGGTTTAAATCTTATGTATCTGACAGATTTCATTTTGTGCGAATTCAGTCCTTGGGCCAATTCTCTTTACTATATCTATCTATCTATCTATCTATCTATCTATCTATCTATCTATCTATCTATCTATCTATCTATCTATCTATCTATCTATCTATCTATCTATCTATCTATGCTTTCGATTGACAAAATTATCAGACAGTTTGGGATTAATTTCCACTGTTATGCTGATGACACTTAGCTATATTTAGCCATAGATCCTGAAGAATTTAATCAATTACTTCGACTACAGGCATGCCTTGGTGACATCAAAACTTGGATTACTTTACATTTTCTGCTTTTCAATTCTGACAAGACAGTAATTGTCATTTTTGGACCAGAGTCCTTAAAAAATAAACTTCTTAATCATTTCCTTAATCTCAATGGCAATAAATCGGCCTCTGGTAATAAAGTAAAAAGCTTTGGTGTCATGTTTGACCAGGACATGTCATTGAAATCCCATATTAAACAGGTTTCCAGGGTTCCCTTTTTTCACCTCTGGAATATTGCCAAAATTCGAAATATTCTGTTCAGGAATGCTGTGATAGACTGGCTACCTGTCCAGGGTGTACCCTGCCTCTCACCCATTGACAGCTGGAGATAGGCACCAGCACCACTCGCGACCCCAATAGGGATAAGCGTGTTTTGAGTGCTTGAATGGATGAATGGATGGATGTTCAGGAGTAATGTTGAAAAACTAGTGCATGCACTTGTTACTTCAAGGCTGGGCTATTGTAATTCTTTCCTATCAGGAAGTCCACAAAATGCAGTTCAAGGCCTTCGGCTGATCCAAAATGCTGCAGCAAAAGTTCTGATGAAAACAGACCCAAGAACTATCATATTCTCCAGTTTTAGCTCCCATTCATTGGCTTCCTGTTAAATCAAGAATAGAATTTAAAATTCCCATCCTCACATATAAAGCCCTTAATAATCAAGATTATCATGTATCAGAGATCTAATTCCCCCATCTGTCCTAACAGAGCACTTTGCTCTCAGACTGTAGGTCTACCAGTGGTTCCTAGAGTCTCTAAAAGTAGAATGGGATGTAGATCCTTTAGTTATCAGGCTCCCCTCCTGTGGAACCAACTCCCATTTTGGTCTGTGAGGCAGACACCCTAACAACTTTTAAGGCAAGGTTTAAAACATTCCTTTTTGATAAAACTTACAATTAGAGTGGCTTAAGTTATACTGAGTTACCTATGTAGTTATGCTGCAATAGGCCTAGGGTGCTGGAGGACATCACAATCTACTTTTGTCACTCTGCTGAGTTCTCCTACTGTTCTCCAATTTTACATTATTTCTTGTTATTTCAACTTTTAACTTTTTGTTCTCTCAGACTGTTTTCTCTTCAAAGTGAGTACACCTGGTCTGGCGTTCTGTTAGCTGTGACAGCATCCAGGGGGGCAGAACATCTGCCATTACATATAACATAGAAATGATTCCTGGATCCATGGGTGCTTTTGTGTTCTTTCGTGTCTCTGCTCTTACTTCTATAATCCACAGTCAGTAAAGACAGATGATCATGCACACTGAGCCTGGTTCTGCTGGAGGTTTTTCCTTCCTATTAAAGGGGAGTTTTCCTCTCAACCATCGCTTTATGCTTGCTCAGTATAAGGGATTGCTGTAAAGCCATCGACAATGCATATGACTGTCGACTGTTGCGCTACGCTAATTCAGGAGGAGTGAATACTGCTTGTCAAGACTTGATACAATCTGCTGGGTTTCTTTGGATAAAAAGCTTTTTGACCAATCTGTATGATTTGATTGAATTTTACTTTAATTTCAATTTTCATGCTCAAGTGCCTTGAGATGACACGTGTTGTGAATTGGTGCTATACAAATAAAATGTTGTTGAATTAAAAACCCCAAAAAATTATAAAAAAGTTTTGAATACAATGGATGTATTAGAATAAAACTGATACAACACTCATGTGTTGTATCAAGTCAGAGCTGTATGGTATTAATTTCAGTTTTGTGTATCTGGTACAGTTCGGGGGGTTAAACTTAGACTACCAGCATGCCAACATGAGACAGGTCAGGTGTTGTTGTTTGTTTTTTCCAAACAGGCTAGGTTTTACTTCTCTTCTTCCATCTTTGTGGGGAAGAATAAGGAATTTGTATCAAATAGGCTGCCTGTATTGTGGTGCATAAAAAGAAAAATTGGTTTGGTATTTGGTTCCCTGTTGTGTGAAGAAACTCTGAATCATTGCTAGACCAGCATACATTTCATGCTTAAAAGATTCATGTGCAAGATGTAAATAATTTAGATGGTCTTCCTACTTTTTTACAGGTTCAACAATACAGTGCAATTTGGTAGTCAAACAACTTGTGTTATACAAAAAGTAACATACGTAAGATTAAGAAACAAATCTTCCTTTGCGCATTAATTTGATCATAAAATGTCCATTTACTAGACCACCTGTGTGCTTACTTATGATTCACTGAGTTCACCATAAAATCCGTTGGTCAGTTACAGACAAAGATAATTACCTTCTAAGGTGGCATAAAAACCTGAAAGTTACTCATCAAAGAGTCGTAGCCACGGGCTATGTGATTAATTAGCTTTAGTGTGCATCAAGTCCCAGATAGGTGCTTACTGCCAAACTGTCAAGGTCAAATCAATGAAGCCTACTAATTTAGATACCACTTGAAAATCCTGATTATAATAGAGAACTCCCAAAACTGAAATAAAGAAAATGTAAGAATCACTAGGTTCTTTGCATTTGTCCTTTTTACTTTCATATAATATTTTGCTGTCAAAGTCACAATTTTGTTTGTCATATCATATCAATTATTATTATCGTTATTAATTATCAAGAACATATATGTGTGTTGTTTCTGTCTGAAAAAACATTTGGACTGATTATGTGATGTAACAGCCTATTGTTATAAAAAAAATGCAAAAGTCTAGGCTATGATATCCTAGGTTGGGATAATTTTGATGTTGACTGCATCATGGTATCCTTTTGTCCTAGTGGGGTTGTAAGCACATCAGACATTGATAGAATAGTTACATACTTGTGCCTTGAGCATTTAAAGCATTTTAATATACCAGATAGGGGTCATAACTGTGGGTAAAAGTGTGGTGTTTTATGTGGTCTCAAATTTAATTTGTCGCAACAAATTAGGGTATTCAATGCAATATAAAACATCAAAATTAAGTATTGATGTGTCTTGATAACCACTTTAACTTTAAAATGGTTGCCTATAAGTAATAAACTACTACTAAGCTTTATCCTGTCTGTTTTCTTTTTTTTTATATTTCTTAAACATATACTGGTAAATATATTTTTCTTTTTTTATTCATCCACCAATACCTGAATGTGAGGAGCAGGTTCTATGCAAAAACACAATTCTAGCATGTACAAAGTGCTAAATGATTCTGAAAGTAAAAAAAATTAGGAGTGCAAAGTAATGAGAGGTAAGTGTGAAAGGGTTTTAAACATCTTAAAGAAAGAGAGAACCAAATCTGCTTTTATAGATTTTAGTGGCTAGTTTTATTTGGTAACTTATCTGACAAATCATAAGTGAAGACTGCCTGAACCAAACACATGGAATGAAAATACCAGACTACACATCTAAAAAGGAGAATGAACCTGTTTAACTTCAGACAGCCAGACAAGACAGACAGACAGAGTGTGTAGCAATCGGAGATAAATGAGTACAGAAATAACATTTATTACATCATTACTTTACACGAGATTGGCTACATCTGGAATAAAGGGGTAATTGGCAAAACAACCAATTCACAACTGGAAGTCAGCTTTGCCAGTAGTTTTTTTTCCCCCCCACACACATGGGACAAAGATAGAGACAGCAAACAAGAAAACAGGAAGGAAGAGATGGAGAGAATTGGGAAGGGACATCTGGAGTCTGCTGGAAATGGAGAAGGTTCCCAGCTGCCAGATCTTTCCAGCTGTTACTCAATCTTTTACTGTGCCAAAAGGAGAACCATGGGAATGTTTTACTACTCCTCAGGTCTGAAACTGGATCAATATGTCTTATAACAATTGTTTGCCCCATACTGCACTAATATCTCACCATTTGGGAAGGAGACAGTTTGTGAATGTTTGCAGGCTTGTCAAGTGAAACAAGTCTGGATGCCAGGCTGTATGTTTTGTAATTGCTCATGATAGAACTGCTACATAGCCTGTGCTATCCTAGTATAACAGTTTAGTGAATTAATATTAGCCATACACTTTGTGTAGACTCTCATTACATACAATGAAAGTAAATCAAGCTGAATTTGGTATGTTTCCTGCAAACCTTGTTCTATTATAACTGCTTAATGATTTATAATTTTTGCTTTTTTGTACCTATTGTACGATGTAGCAAAAACCTGTTTGGATATGGATAGTTGAACTGAGAAAATTAAAGCAAATTACAATGGGAAGTAACAAACCTTAGCAGCAAAGTAGTCGTTTTGACTATGTGCACAATAAGAAAAATACTGTATAAATGCTGGGACATAAACTAAAGAAATAATAAAATGGGATATGAGTGGGTGAAATGACTCAGAAGAGGGGAAAGTCAGCTGAGGCCATCGGGTAAATAAAAAGAGGCATTAGTTGAGAACTGGAAGATGACAGAAGTGACATAAAACAGTGAGATTAACTAATTCATGCAAATTTATATTAGAGACTCTAGGCAAGGCAAGTTTATTTATAAAGCACTTTACAGTAAAAAGATGAATCAAGGTGCTATAAATGAACAAAACAAAAAACAGAGGTAATAAAAGCATTCACAAGACAGAGGGAAAACATCACAGAGGCAAGCACATTGGCTTGGAATAGTAGCAGCAGATCAGATAAGGTGTAACACAAGTTGGACTACAAACTTCAAAGCGGCTTTAAACATATAGGTTTTTAAACGTGATTTAAAGGAACTCTGGGTTTCAGCACTTTTACAGTCATCTGATAGTTTGTTCCAATTAAATGGAGCACAAGACTTAACTTTAGTGATCTGGAGGGTTGATAACAAGTCTAAGATATATTTTGGTGCTAAGCCATTCAGGGATTTATAGACAAACATAAGTGTTTTAAAGTCCATTCTATGAGATACCAGGAGCCAGTGTAAGGACTTCAGAACTGTGGTGACGTGCTCTACTTTCTTAGACTTAGTGAGGATGCAGGAAGCAGCGTTCTGGATCAGCTGCAGCTGTGTGATCAACTTTTTAGGCAGACCTGTGAAAACACCATTGCAATAATCAACTCAACTAAAGATAAATGATGGATTAGTTTTTCCAGATCCTCCTGATACACTGATCCTTTAATCCTGGAAACGTTCTTCAGGTGATAGAAGGCCGAGTTAGTCATCATGTTTAGATGCTGTGGGAGGTTTAGGGCTGAGTCGATCACTACACCCAGATTTTGCGCCTGCTCAATGGTTACTAGCTGAAGCAACTGAACCTGTGCAGTAACTGTTGATCACTCCTCTAGCGGTCCAAAAATTATTACTTCAGTTTTGGTTTTAGTCAACTGAAGAAAAATTTGGCACATCCATGCATTGATTTCTTTTAAGCATTTACTCAGCACTTGGTTGGGTTCATAGTCACCTGGTGACATAATGATGTAGAGCTGTGTGTCGTCTGCATAGTATTGGTAGCTGATGTTTTTTATAATCTGAGGGAGCAAGTAGATATTGAATAAGAGGGGACCCAGGATGGACGCTTGGGGAACCCCACATGTGATTTTTGTCATTTTTGATGTAATACTGACACAAAAAAGTCCTTGTCCTTTAAGTAGGATTTAAACCAGTCGAGTTCTGTACCAGAAAGGTTGACTCAGTTTTCCAAGCGCTCAAACAGAATGGAGTGAATATGTAATGCTCTAGGGCCATTACAAATTCTTGAAAGCTACATACATACATACATACATACATACATACATACATACATACATACATACATACATACATACATACATACATACATACGTCAATGCTATTTATTTATTTAGCTTTATATGAAATCCCCCTTTTTGTAACTGTTTGGACATTAAAGGATTTGCAAAGTGAAATACTGTTTTAGGGATAAGGACAAGGTCACAAAGCACCACCATAAAGTCTTAGTCAAAACTGTTGAACTACAGTTTTGATAAAGCTATGTCTGAAACAATAGAAGGATGACATAAGTGATAAGGCATTATGTTAATTACTTGCATGGATTGCTGACCATTGGACACTTGAAATTTTGCCCCTCTCTCGCAAACAAGCCGTGCTGACAACCCAGCCATTTTCCCCCCAGCCCGCTTCACCGTGTCATCAAATAGAAGGACCGTCTATCTGCTTGCCGGCCCCTTATGTCTGTTCAACTCATAGAGTTGCAGAGATGGATTTTACCGAGCAAGTATGTAATATGGTAAGCTGAACAATGCCATTGGTGCCCCTGGATCCACCAGATCCTCCAATGATGCACCCAGTTTGATGAGTACCACCACCTATAGTTGTTTGTGGATGAGGATCGCTTCCAGCGGGACTTCTATCTTTCCTAGGCTGAGCATGAGGAGCTGCAGCCTGGTGTACAGTGACACATCTCCCCCCAAGACACACATCTCCCTCCCAATGACCAAAGAACCACTCATGAAGCAGAAGAGATGGATTTTACAGAGGAGATGGATTTTATGGATAGAGTCATGGTGTTGTATGTAATGTGGAAAGCTAAACAATGGCACCAGCGCGTCCCCGGGTCCACTAGATCCTTCAGAAACGCACCTGGTCTGGCAAGTACAAAGAGCTGCACCGCATAGGGGGATGCATCACCCCTCAAGATACAGATCTCTCTGGGACAACTACAGGCTTTTTGATAAGTATATCCATCAATACTCAATAGAAATACTCAATAAAAATACAGGCTACTTATACTGTGAAAAAAAAAAGTTTGTGCTTAAATAGAGGGACAACGAGCACCCTTAATGTGATGCAAATTGAAAGAAAAGTAAACATTTTTGAACTCGAGCAAAACTTTGCTTTACTGTGTTTATTGGAATCGTACCAATTGCACCGATCTAAATGTGTCCTTTGCATCGCAAACCACTAATTTGCTCTTGAAAGTGCCTTTAAATAGTGATAAACTTGCTTCACACATCTCGTTTGCATTTGATGTGAACAATTACCAAAAAAGTAATAGCTTATAAGCCTTTTAATGTATAGGGTAATATTACAGTGCTAGTCAGAGTTTTTGTGATTCCCTCTAGAAAATTACTCCTGATTTTGCTACATATACTTAGAGTATCCTATTGCTACAAATTAGCATATCTGCTCTTGAAAATAAATGTTTGCATGTTATCAATATATGCATATCTCAACTATGTGTCAGTATTGTAATGCATCTGCCGTGTTTTCCCTATGTTTTTGATCCTGCCTGTGTGCAAGCTCTGTTCCTGGCTTCACTGCTCCCCTCAGTGCTGAGCAGCAACCCCTGCTTCTGCTAATTATAGGGAGTTTGTTGCACCTGTAATTGTCCCTATATATTCTTGACTCAACCTTGGTGTTGCTGCCAGATCCTTTAAAGCTGTTAGTGTGAGTAGACCATCCAGCGGTTCTTGTTTTGCTTCCTAAACCCAGTTTGTTGTGTGGATTTCTGCCTGTTTTGCCTTGCCCCTGTTGGCTCTAATTCTGGACACCGGACCTCCTGATCGTTTTCTGATCATGTGTGCATGTCTAGCCCTCTGGTACTTCTGCCTTATTCTGACCCATTGTGTACGACCCAAGACTGTTTCAAAGATCACCTTTTTGCTTCAGCCCTGGTTACAAGCTGCCTAAGGCAGAGCCTTCTGGCAGTCCTTGCCTATATAAGTTTTAAAGAAGTGGAGCAGTCAGATCCCCAGATCAGATCCAGAACAACCTCCTGGCTTATGAGAAGGTTTATTCAATGTTCACCACCTTCTACTGAGTTTGTTTCAGTTACTAACCTTGCTCCTTCTTTTACAGTGGTTCCTGAGTGTGCTCCATCCAGTTTCCTAATGTTCAACACATTTTACATTAATAAAACCTTTAAACCTACTCTGCTGTCCTGGCTGAATTATCGGGTCTGCTACTTGGTGGATTACAAGTGTAAATGCATAAGCATCTTACTGACAGTCCAACAATTTGTTGTGTGCATCATAGCCTTGAAAAGTGACACGTTGGGTTATTTATTATATATATTTTCTTAGAATTGCTTTTTACGAATTACAGCAGCCTGACTCACTGAAAGGTGCCTAACAAGATAAACTTGAAAGCTATCACTTATGTTGAAAATGTTTTCATGTCCATTGCTGATTTGGCTTCCAGGAGCTGTGGGTGGTCTGTCACTGCACCAACAAAAGTACTGCTCGTGAACTTTAACATGTCATAAGTTGTGTTGTTGTGTTTGGACCTAAGTGCAGACAGGAGAGTTAAAGCTGCATGTTGAAGTAAACAGTGGTTTATCTAGATAAATCAAGCTTACAGTCCATCTGTCAGGATCCCCAGAGGTGTGATTACTTTTGGTAGGTCCCTGGGGATCCCTCTCCTCCCTTTATACTCAGCTCACTATGTCAGACTCATTGTCAGGTTGCCCGTCTTCATTCGAGATTCTACCCTGTTGTGGTTTCATCCGTGCTATGTTCCTGGTTCATGTCTTTTGTGTTATTTTGTAATCTTTCTTTATTTAATAAATCATTCTACATTTCATCATGCAGCTTCCCAGCTCTTGTATGTAACTCAGTCCTGCATCAAACCTGACACCCTCAGGAAAACACAGCAACCAAGAATAAAGCTGAACAAGAACCAGAGCAAGGGTTGCATAACGGAGGACCTAACAACTAGGTATGGTTAAGCTTACAGAATATATAGGGGAGGAGAAGAGAGGACAGCTGGTGCAGAAAATTACTCAGGTAAGAGGAGTGAAGGCAACTAGTATCCCCAGGAGCTTAAAACTAAATAATAAACAGAAACAAACAGACTTATAGATAAGCAAAGCGGAAATGCATGAACCAAAACTGCAGGATCCCAGGAAGCCAAATACTGAATAATCAAATTCCTGGGGAATCTGACATAACATAATTCAATTTAATTTGGTTTATTTAAATGGTGCCTGATCCAAACATATATAATCTCAAGACATCTACAGAGAAAAACAGTCCAATTTGAATGCAGAAACACAGTAAAGCCCCAAATTATCCACACTTCTAGAATATTGAGGTTTGAAGTAATCTTTTAATTTCACCACCATGTTTCTTTTGACTTGAGGTAATAACATTTTAAAGTAGGTTATTAGAGCTAAACATTAGGGTGTTGGCACACTCTGAGCTGGGACCTAAAGGCAAAAAAAGTGTATTCATGAAGTTTGACTAGGCAGGTGCCTGTGTCTACTTTTGACTCAATCACTCTATGCATGCATTCATCCATTTTATATAGCCACTTAATCATTCAGGGGGGTAAGTGGGTGAGGGTGTACCCTAAAAAGTTTGTCAGTCCATCACAGGACAACTCAGATAGATATGACAAACATCCACACATAAGAGCAACTTAGAGTTTGCAAATTAACTTACCATAAATGTGATTAATCTAAAGGGAATCGACGCATGCAGAGGGAGAACACATACAGTTCATGAAGAAACTCCCCGTATGACATTTTGTTGTTGTTTTGATATGATGTAATGTAAATGTAACTCAAAATTAGATCTTTAATGTCTAATCAAAATATGAGGGGGGGAAATTCCAACCAGTCTATAAAACATAAATATGATTTTAAAAATGTCATAATGCATTATTGATAAATTAATTAATTAATGTATAAATGTATTAAATAATACCCAACAATATACCAGAATCATGAACTTGCAAAACAAATACATTTTAATTTTAACTGCACCAAAGATGCATTCCCTGTTATGGTCCAGATGCTACAAAATCAAAGTTGGGGATAAAAGAGGCAACGGCAAAAAAAAAAAAAAAAAGAAAAAAAAAAGAATTAATTAAATAAATCTGACTTATCATAAACACTACGTGTTGCATGTTGCATCTGTGTTGGTATTTCTAAGCGTAGCATCATGTAGGGGGAGCAGATGTATGAAATTGGCATCAGGGGTTTGTGGGGGATTGGTTAGGTACAGGGCACCCAGTGGGAGAGGCTGGCACAGATGGAGCCCCAGACCCACTAAGCAGCATGCAATGTCAGCTGCACAGCTCTAGAGAGCCCTTGGGATCACGGAGGCCTTTGGCAGACACAAGCATCCTCTAATTTAGACTGCAATTAGTTTAATGGAGCAAAATCTAAATTACTTCAAACTAACAACACTGTGAGATGGCGGGGAAGTGGCTACTGTTCTTTTCTTCAGTTTAATTTAAAGTTAAGCTATTTACATAAACACAAAAAGATTGAAAGTATATATACATTTCTAAAAAGTATATTGTAGAAATGTTTTGCTATCACCATTAGATTGTGTTTGATATATCTTATTAGAAAAACAAATATTTACTAATGTGTAGCCACATCTTCCATGTTGTTAAAACACCTATACATGACATGTTTAGACTTTCAGTAATGTAAATCGGAGTTTACTTACATAGTATTTTATGCTATAGCTATTGTTTTCAATTATTTCAAATGTTAACAAAAAAGTTAACTTAAATTACAAAAAATCTAAATGTAAAATGCATCTAAATGTATTTATTGTGCTGCAGCACACGATTTTTGGAACAGGGTGTTAAGTGTCATTACCCTCACAGTAAGCCATGGGGTAGAAGGATACACACAGTCTGGTGCATTAATTTTGCTGTAAACAAAGACTGTGAATGTACTAATGTAATTATCATTAGTGTTTGGTAGTAATCAGTTAGATACAAATACCAAGTTTAATCATGAATCGCTGACATGCCAAAAGTCTGATAAACTCAGAATGTTGTTTTTTTTATAGTGTCCTGCTGATATCCACAAGTTTATGAGCCAAAGCAGATCTTGTTAGCAAATTCACAGTAGGAAAAGTACTTGTACTGCAAGACTACTAGTATTGCCTTTGCAATTCCAGTTTGTCATTTTCTTTCTTCAGCATCTGTGTTGCAACAGACATCACAAAATTTCACTTCTGTTAATTGACTCTTTTGAAGTGGAGCGCCAAGAGTTTTTCATCATAATTTTCTCAGGAAGCAGCTGCCAGCTGCATAGCAAATCCATAATGTAATCAGCTTCTTTATGGAGGCCTTTGCATTCTCATCATGTTAGGCATTTCTTAAACTGCAGATGCCCTTTGATTGGTCAAACCATATACTATGGTTTCTCCCAGGTAACTTATATACAGGTACATCTAAAAACAAAAGTTCTATACTATGAAAAAGTTCTATATATTTTGTCATTCATTTCAGAAAGTGAAAATCATATATAGATCCATTATACAGAGTGAATATTGAAAACAATTTATTTCTTGTGAATTTGATGATTATGGCTAACAGTTAAGGCAATCCTAAAATTCAATGCTTCAAGAAATTAAAAAGTTGGGAAAAAAAATGTTTTAATACTGGAAACACATGGTGGCACACTCTAATGAGCTAATTACCTCACACCACCTGCAAAAGTTCCATGGGCTTTTAAAGGTGCATGTTATTTGACTTTTTTAAATTTATACGCCAGTAGCTCACTCTAGTTGCATACAAAGTTTTATGAAAGATTATCACGTCCTGTTAGCATATTAGTTGTTAATTTGGTGTTTTATGCTTTGTTTGTGCTCAATTTCTCAGGAAATAAAGCCTTTGGTGTTTATTTATAATAACAATGGAAGTATGTGACTGCGCATGCAGGTGATAAAACAAGGAAGCGGCTAATGGCTGTTAGCATCTTTCAGCGAAACAATGAAGAATGGATCAAGACCTAGAGAAGAAAAGAAAAGAACGTAAAGAAATATATGATTCCAAGAGGGAAAAGACTGGAACAATGCTGGGAATACAGCATAAATGTTGGTGTTCACTGAAGTGAACGTTAAAACTGCTGATTGCTCAGATTTGACCGCAGAGTTGATTGACGTAAGTAAATGTTCTGATATGAGGCTCTTAACGTTGCTGTAGATTTAATTAATAACGGTCGCTCTTCGATCACGCCGAGGTGGCACTTTACTACAAGGCATTACAGAGGGTCAGGCTCGGTCCGGCATTATTTACAAGTGATGTATTAAATAAGGAACTGGCATTATGATAGTTCTGTGATACTGACAGTATCACAGAACTATCTGGTCATTGTGCCTGTTGTGGCGCTATATTTATCCATCAAAACATAGTGGTCAAAAGGACCATCAAGACACTATCAAGATGAATGTTTGGTGTATATAACCTTATTTTATCATGATCAAATGTTTTTTGGTCTTTTTAAAGCATATCACGTGGCTATATACCTGTAAATACTCTCAGCCTGAGTCAGTAGGCTACATGATCAGGTTGAAATCTGTTGACTTGACAGAGGCCTGCAAGACCGTCATTGGCACCCTCCACAAGAATAATATGCAGCAAAAGGTCATTGCTAAAGAAGCTGGTTGCTCATAGTGTGCTCTATCCACGCATGTTCATAGAAATTGAGTGGATGGAAAAACTGTGGTAGCAAGGAGGTGCATTGCTTGTGTCAAGCTCTCCTGAGCCAGAGACAATGACCCAGTTCCAATGTTCACACTACACCCTATTCTCCTCTATGATGTGTGCAACTGGTGGAAGTACACATAAATGTAACCCGAGTGTAAATCCCAGTGATAAAACCTGAGTAAAATTGAACTTCCATGCCCTCATTACTTCATAGCCAATCACTGTCAAGGATGAAGGTCACATGTACCTCTACAGCCTGTCAGCTATGTATATTAGCTGGAGCAAGGAAGTAGGAAAGATTAGGACACATTGGGAGAAGCAGAGCTGCAGGAGCTAACTACTTAGCCGAAATGAGATGGGGGAAAAAAAAAAACCTCTTTGTGAGACATAAACTGCGGAATTGGTGAGTGTTTCTGTGTTGTGACTTCGTGTTAGCTCATTCATGTCTTTGTTTGTTTGTTTGTATACTCAAACAAACAAATGTATTTGTTATGGATTGTATTTGAACAACCCACATGTGAAAAATAGGCTGCCTTAAATATTTGTTGAGCACTTGTTTATATTAGGTTTTCTTTACATTTCATGTCAACTAATTTATATGGTGCATATTTATTGGATATTCATGGATGTAATTTATATTGAACTTTATATTTATTGAATATGCATATTGACTGAAAATGGTTTGGAATTATTTATAGTGCAAAGAGTGCCATTTATTGAATTTGTGTGCACACTAGAATGTTTGCTTATATGTTGAGAAAATGGTCGTGTTTTTTTTTTTTTTTTTTTTTTTTTTTTTTTTTTTTTTATTCAGGCCAGGTTTTGATGGCGAGCTGAAGATCCAGGCCTAGAGCCCAAGAAAGGTTGCACTTTTGGGTGCATGAAGACTTTTGATCCCCTGCCAGGCTGGTAGGAGGCTCCTTGCAGCCAACGAACAATTCTGTTCTACTCTGATCTGACTTGAGTCAGTCACAACCTGCACTGCACCAAGCAGTTTAAAGAACTTGCTTGATGTGAATGAACTGAAGGGTGTGGGTTCAATAATTGTGAAATTGATTCATTTATTTTTTTTTTTTTCTGTTTATTTTGTTTTTCTCTTTTGCGCATTTTATATGGCCATTTGAATGTTTCACTGATGTTGTAAATATGTATATATATTTTTTTATTCACTATAAATACAAGGCAACTGCAATCTTCTAGTCTGTCTGCTCCTTCATGAGTCGTATCTATTTTCTGATACAACTAGCCCATTGACCCGATTGGTCACAATCCATTTACATTGATTTTAAAATGTACTATATTATCTTTGCAAATATGCTACATAAAGGTTTGAGTGTGCAAGTTACAAGCGTAAAAAATTACATCAAACAACTTCAACCAAGCAGAAAAAATAAAACTATTTTTTGTTTGTTTACTATTGAGGTGAACACTTTTTACCTGTTAAGGTGGTCGATAAGTCTCCTAAACAGATCTAGCATTTTTTCCGTTTGTCTCTGAGAATTGTCCAGCTAGTCTAAGTCCTGGTCATCGTTCTCTTTTTGCCTCCTCTCTGTTTTCCCAAACCATTCCCTAAGGTCCTCTTCTGCACCCTCATCACTCTTTCTTTTCCTTTTATGTACTTGGCATATTTTCACCTTTCTACTCAAAACATCATATGCAGCAATGAATTGTGGGTAATATAAAATAGATCTAGGGCACAAATGGGGTGAGTTAAAATACCACTTTAGAGAATCAGGACACACTACACGTGGAATTTAAGGATACAAGGGTGGAAGTGTGAGTATTGAGACTGGACCAATATCAGAAGGATTTAAAGAACTGGACTGTTACTCAGAGGTTCCAAGCACTCCTTTCAGATGAAGGTTTCACATATGTATGTTTAAGTAATACCTTTAATCAGAACCCAGAAATTCTAAGTTCCAATAGCAAACACAATGCAACATAACATGCGAATCTGTGCAAAACCAAGAGACATTTATTTACAAGCACCAGAGAGGCATCTGGTAAAGAAGAAAGCTTTGGAAACAATACAGTGATGCTTCTGAGATGCTGCTGCAGATGATGGATCTAATTGTGGGAGCTAATTGTTTTGAAGAGTGTGGTCCAAAGATATCTGATGAGTAACTTTGAGCATGCATTGCTTGGTTTAGAAGAATTGTTAAGAGTTTGCTTGCTTTTGCTAAATGTTTAAAGTAAACTGTTAGTTTGAAAACATAACGTGTAACAGTTTTTGTGTGTATTTAAGATGAGTATTTCTTTTGAAAAAATGCTTAAAAAACAAAGAACTGGAGAAAAAATATCAGACATTTCCTGCCTGAAATGATAAAAGAGAGAAAGGAAGATTGGTCATTGAGTTGAATCCAGCTGGAAAAGCTCTGTGTGGATGTTTATCCGTTTTAAGTGGGGAAGCACATTTTAATAACTTGACTTTTTTTTTTTTTTTTTTTTTTTTTTTTTAATAAACACATCTGAATGGTTAGAGCTTCTCCTTCTGTCTATTCTGGCCTAACTTCTGAATAATTTAATTATGTGACAAGTTGGTGGCATCATTAGAGTGTAAACTTTGATCTCTAGATCATTAACAATTGTCATGATTTTGGGGGATCTTGTTCAATGTTTTTGGATTTTGTGTACTGATTATTCATCCTGTTCATTCACCATCTACGATGTTCCACTCCTCCCAGCCACCAGTCACCTTAACTGGTTCCACCTGCTGCCATCATTAATGAGTCTCTCCTGGCTCACCTGTCACTCTCCCTACAAATACCTCTCCCACTCATCTACTCTCTGCCAGAACTTCTCGTCTTGTTCCACTGCCTGCATGTATTGTTCCTCCGTTTCATTGTGTCTGCTCATTCTCTGAACCTGCTCACAGCCTGCTCTCTCTAGTTGGTTTAACTAGTACTGGTGTAAAGGTCACTCCTGTGTTCTTCATGTTTCACTGGGAACTTGTTCTGTGGCTTCTGGTGAAGTCTGCTTTTGCTCACAGCTTCTGGTCAGTTCTGCCGGCAGCACCCGTTCTAGTCTGTTCCGACTGCTGCACCTGTACAAGTCTGATCCTGTCAACAACTAACATAATTCTGGTTCTGTGTGCAAGTCCTGGTCTAGTTGGATTCTGCATGCTACATCACCTGCAAGTATAAGTCCACCTCTCCCTGTAACCCCATCTGCACCATTTGGTTTTCTGTCCATTCCTGCCTGGCTGCCTGCCTCGTCGACCACCATCATCTGTTTTAAAACTAAACTTTTTAAAATGTTACTTTGTGTTGGCTTAATATCAGGTTTACCAAATATGTTTGTTACAGCTATGGAAGATAATCCAAGGCGGGGATGTAAAAAAAAAAAAAAAAAAAATAATAATAAAAATTCAACATTGTCCAGATGCAGAAAACCATAGTGAATTTTACACCCTTCATTCCAATACACATGATCTGCTTCAAAATTAAGACACAATTTTCTAAAGTGCAACAGTTAATATCATGACTTCCCTTTGCCTTCTTTACCTGCCAATACAAAAATTAGGCATGCTACATGGGTCATTTTGCCAACCATAAATCTTACAGCTGATACTGAATACTAGTTGAATATGTATGCAATCACACCTCTCTCTGTTTAACTAAAACCCTCTGCTATCCTAATCTAGCAAAACAAGTTTTTCTTATTTGTCATAATTTTCAGAGGCTGAAATTAAAAAGCAATAACTATGACTCAATATAAGGCTTTAAAATGTTGTCTTTGGCATTACTCTGCTTGTTTTCTTAAAATGTAATCAGTTAAAAGTTAACTACTTTTATTTGTGGCATTATGCCATGTTGTTTCTGTAGGTGGTGTAATCAGTGTAGGATCAGTCAAAAATGCAAAAACATCTAAAGTAATCTAAGCAATACAGTCTTTTTAAAGCTTACAAGCCTCCTTTGTCTACAGCACATCATTTCCCTATCTTCATCCTTCAAACACTCTTGTTTCTACTTAGAAAAACTTCTGTCATTCCAAGTTCCAATCATTTACTCTGCAAAGAGCTCTTTTGAGAGAGGCTTTAGTTTGAAGCTTCCTCTTCATTAAGTGATCTGCTCTTTTAGCTTGAAATGATTTTAAATCTATGAAATTTGAATTTCTTTTTTTTAATGAAGCATTGAATGGTGATGCGGATGCATTTTAGCCTTTGGCAAAGTTCAGGATTGAAATGATGGTGTAAATAAATCATTGCAGGTGACTAATGATTTCACTAACATAATCTCAGTGAAGTTGCAGTCTTCATTAATCAAGTGTAAATGTTCAGTACATGTTAATTACTAAAATGTGTCCAATGAATGCAACATGTGATGGCTGCAGCTTTCTGTTCCTTGCCTAAAATGTTCTGTTTAACTGGCTGTTTTTTACCTTATTCTTTTTAAATTGTAATGAGAAATATCCTGGAAAAAATTATTGCTTCTTGTAATGTTATTTTCTTTTGATTGTTCAAGAGCTAATTACAGTACCACTTCGATGATTTTCAGTGGCTGGCTGTCTAAGAGAGCTCTAATTGTCTTGTTCTTCATGAACACTTCTGTCATTGTCAAACTGAGAAAGCATTTTCACAAAGAAGCAGAGGGCAGATTGTGCCTGATTTGTGGAAAAGATATAAACATAGATAATTTGAAGAGGGAGTTAAAGCTATAGTTGGTAATCCTGTTCAGAAACACTTTTTGTTATACTGGGTAAAAGGGTCCTTGCATTCTGAAAGTAGTTAATACATTCCCAAAATGAAGGTTTAAAAATCGTTTTCTGTGGGAGCTGCAGGCCTGTAGAAACTCTAACCAATCCATGCTCCTCGGTCCGAAGGGCATGGATTTGACAGAGTTTTTTTGTCTCTGCTTTCACTCTCCTTTGTCCCTCAAGTATGTATTTGGTTGTCCCACATGCCAATCATTCTGACACGCTCACATAACGCCAATGTGCATGCGCATGCACACTTCTAGTGTTTATGTATCAGTTAGCTTAGCGGCTTGCTGTTCATTGTAGCTCCACTGCGCTCACTGTATACTTTGAACATAGCTAAAGCGAACTGTGTTCATGTTCATGAGAAGAAGAGGAAGAACTCAGTAAAAAGTAATAAGACCAGAGTGGATTTGGGAGATTTCTAAGACGGGATCCTCCTGAAGAGCAGAAGTAAGGGGTAAGCAGGTCTTGTGCATGTGCAGTTATTCAAAAAGGGAGTTGGAGAAACTTAAAAAAAAAAATTGCAACGTTAGTTTTAAACAAGTAATTATGGCAACATAGGGACATTATTAAGGACTTTCAAGTGATTGTTCAATACTGGTACAAACAGAGTTTCAGTTTCCATACTGGCTCTGGAAAATGTTACCTTTTACCAGAAAACACGCAAAAAATCATATCTGTTGTAAAAACCTATTGTTGATTGATTGCTATTGGTTTTATATTGGTCAACTTAAATTTGATTATTCCAACCTGTTTTACCATACAGTGTTTTACAAGTTCATTCTTAACAATAAGTAATTCTAAGTTCAGTTCAGCCAGTGTCAAATTAATTCATGCTTATAGTTCACAACCTAAATATTCTCAACTAAATTAACAGAAGTGACGTTGAAATATATATGTTTACTGCAAGAAAAGAGAAAAAAACTTTACATTAAAATGTTTTTCTCAGTTAAATGGAGTATTTCTTAATGGGCAATTTATTTTCATTTCACATCAGATTTCGGCAAGAACTAAACAAATTCAAAGATTTCAAAGCAAACTACACAAATGAAATTATTTGTCATATAAATAAATAAAAATTGGCCTATAAAAGTATTGCGTGATTGGTTAAAGCAAACACACCTTTAGGAAAAGGGTTTCTTTTGAAAAATCTACTAACTACTGTGGTTACAATAGACCATTTAAACATTCCAGTAATCGCCATACAGTTTTTAAAATCTGATAAGTGTACCACAAAACAGAGACAGCCATAGTCAAGTGCCATTTGTAAGACTTCTGACAGAGAAGTCAAGAGAATAACCAAAACGGTTGTGCAATACCCAAACAGCACTAGCAGTGAGCTTCATAAAGACCTGGAAATAGCAGGTACAATTTTAACAATAAGTATATTTTTTCACCATGTGTAAAGGCAAATTTCATTAAGACACAGAGTCTCATTTACAAGAGCAAACATAATGTACTCAGACACAATAGCTTCTAAGCACAGTCACAGACAGAAACGTTTGTGTCCCAATAGGGGAATTTTGCTCAGTGAGCGGAATGCATAACACTAAACAACAGACAAACAAGGATGTAATCAGTAAACACACAGTTTTCATTGAAACACACTTAAAGACAGACATTATAAAAATGCAGAATCAACAACAACATCCTCTGCAGCTCATGGCTTCTGTCCATATTCACAAGTATGTGCTGGGGCTATCACATTTCTGCAAGTACAGTAAATAGTTTAAGCATGTTCTCATAAAAGAAACATAAAAGTTTCCCGAGATCAGATCTGCTGACCATAAAAGATCTAAATTATTATAAAAGCTTTTTGCTTCAACACAAATGTAAGAAACTATTTACTTTTGGTTCGAATGACAGTTTTGTTCTATTTTCTTTTTTTTAAAGAACGTGGCAGCAGTGACTTCTACCTGATGGTAGCAGTTTAAAAGCAGTAACGAGAGGCTGCTTCTGATCAGCGAGAATGCTTTTTAAGAGATCTTTGCTTGTAGATGTGTTCCACGTTATCCAAACTAATGCCCAATAGCTTATTTCCACAGTTTTTTTTTTTTTTTTTTGTGCTTCTGTAGTGCCACCAAATCAACATCAAGAACCAAAAGTCTTCGTCATGATGATGAAATTTTGGTGAGACACAAAAATTCACAGAATTCATACATAAAACACAGACACAAGTCAAGACATAATGTCCAAGTGAAATGCACCGAAAACACCTTCTGAAAAACTAAAAGCTTACAAAATGTTCCAGGGTATTAAAAACTTTGATAGAAGAAATAGTAAGACAGCAAATAAATCTCTGGAATTCACAAACCTTTGGATTGGGCCTTTGCATTATTTTCTGCTATAAAAAAGTATTTAAAGGTAAAACTATTTAAAGGTATTTTGGCAAAATATAACCCATGTTGACAGATTTTTTTTTGTTTTATGTTATAGGGAAAAGATGTTGAACTGCCAGTCTCAGGACAATCCTACGTTAAAATAGCAAAAGATTTTCCTGAAGTAACTTCACTTTGAATGTATGTTTTAAATCCTTACATCATCCCTCAAAACATTTTTATTTTCTCAAAAAGTGGATTTCCCTACTATCATTGGCTCCCTACTGTAATTAGCTGTTCAATAAATTTTTAAATACAATTTCCTTGAAGCCTAGATAGATAAACAAGAAATTCAACTCTAATTCTCATACCTTTGCCTTTGTTTTGTACATTTTTATATCTCAGAACCTACTATTAAATACCACTTTTTTCTTCACAGATTTTAGTAATCTGCCTGTATATAACAGCGACATGAGTGAATGGCTTTCATTAAAATAAGGTGATGCTGCAGTTTACCCTATTGGTTTTCATAGCCAAAAACTTTCTACAAGCTGCCTTTTCTGATATTAACTTAAACTCATTGACTGTGCTAAAGTGAACAAGAACTCAAAGCTATGTAGTTAGATTTAAATCTCTATTTTCGCTTTTTCAGTTATTTGCCCCAGGATGCGTTCTGTTGTGGATTAGTGACATAAATAAATTGGAAAACTCAAAGAGCTCTGAGATCTGCCAATTTGTTTTATACTTAGAGAGCGAACATAAGAGTGTTAGAGGTCACTGTGCAATGCCTTCCCAATGTTCCTATTGTTTGGTGTGATGTAGATTTACCAGAGAGAATCAGTTGCTGAGAAACTACTCTAATAACATTTAAGTTAAATGTGTTGTGGTGCTCCTCAACGGATATGAAAACATACTGTGGGACGAAGTTTCAAGCTATGACTATGTATGACTATGCGTTAATCCTAAATTGACCAGTACTTATTTTCATCAAGAAAACCAATAGTGTCAGTTGACTGCTGGCCAATTAAATTTTAAAGTAGAATGATACTAGCTTTTCTTCACAAAAAAGCTAGTATCAAACAACAAACATGGTTATGTTTAAATCATGTATACTCTAGTATAGCGCACAGTTTACAGATTTTTTTTCTTGGCAAGCAGGATTTGCTGGGATAGCTTATAATTGAGTCTAGCAATGCATGAACTTTCTACAGCTGCAGTGTGTCTACCCAGTGTTATTTCTAACTTTCCAGGCTGCAACTTTCCTTTGTTGATTGCCTCGCATCACAACAGTTGCCAGATGAAAGAAATCTTGATTAAAGTACAATACATTTATTAGTGTTGCAATTTTAGGATGGTAGCAAGGTTCAGCAAGAAACTTGCTCTCCTTTCAAATGAAGAACATCCACCTCCTTTCAAAGGATGATTATATCAGTCTTCAATCAGGCCTCTCTTAATAACATTAGAGCATTGAAGCTGGACTATCCAACATCCTTTGAGTATATTGCAACCTTTCATGGCTTTCTGCTACCCTATATAAGCATATTTGCATATTTTTTATCTTAAAGAACACAAAGCCACATGGGACTTTTGTTACATCATCGCTCTTCCCAGTGTTTCTCATCTCTTTTATGTGTGTATAAAACTGTCCTGTTTGAAAGGGGGGAAAAAGTTCAAAGAATTCCCCTCGGGGATTGAAGCAACAAACCAGCAATGTTGCAAGAAACATGAAAAAGGCCACAAATCAATTTATTTATTATTTTCTTGCTTATCTCTGCACAGTTTTAGGTAAGTATTAAAGCTTTTCTTGGACCTGCCCACCAACAACATTAAACCATGGTTGCAGACTACATTTAAGATTTTATTTACAATGCATCTACTGGCATAAATTAGGACATAATCTTCCATTCATAATGCTCCAGCAGTAGTGTTTGGAATAGGTTAAATGAATTGTAAGATCAAAATGAAAAGATGAATTATCTGTCACTCATTTAATTTAGTTGTTCTTATAATAAAAACCTTTGGTCAAGATCCCTTTACATTGTATCCAAGTCCACTGTTTACCATTTTGGATATTTCTTCCATCATACAGAACCATACCCAACATAATGACTGTTTAAAAAAAATAATAAGGTAGACTATGATTTCTATTTTACTGTAGCCTGAGCTTTAAAAATCCAATACTGACATGTATAGAACATAGAACAGAATGATAATTTATTGTTACAGAAATGTACAATGAAATTGAGGTACCATCAGCACAGTGGAGGGCAAATGGAAGGATGCAAATACACACTTTGTGTGTATCTTCTTCAACTCTGCTGACGCCAACAGTGGCAGGAACTACAAATGTCATGATGCAAAGGCCAAAACATCTCAGCAAAAGCCGGGACCTAAGCCAGAATTCCACCGACCCTATTTGGTTAGCTCACCCAGCTCTGCTCTTCTCTACTCGGCTTATGTTCGTCTGGTTTGTGTTTTGACAGACCTAGAAATGCCTGGAAGAAGGAAACGCCTCCTAAGGGTGGCATTAGCTTCCATTCCCCTGCCCCATGCCCTGTTTGCGACACTGACACTTTAAATAAATCTGCGAGAAATGGTAAACTATACAAAATACATCATTATAAATAAAACATAAATAAAAGAAAAAAATACTAATAATGTTTGTATAATTATAGATGCAAGAAAACTGACATGCTTCGAAACTGAGATAGATAGATAGATAGATAGATAGATAGATAGATAGATAGATAGATAGATAGATAGATAGATAGATAGATAGATAGATAGATAGATAGGTCATTTAGCCAGCAAGTTGCAGGCTTCTGTTTCACAATGCAGACATTCAGGGGTTTCCCCAGTATGAGTGCCCTTCATATGCCAAAGCAGACCGCTCCTTTGCCCTGGTGTTTTCAGTCACAGAGTTAGAATTTACCACTTTACATGAGGTCTTTTTCCTCAGCCATGTTGGGAGTGAAGAGAACACAATAGCTTAAAAGATTTTAAACAGCAGTAAAATTATTTTTATCGGTTTGATTTTGCACTCACTCCCCTGGACAGCTGTATCATCAGACAGCCGCTGCCTTCCACCGCATGAGGTGTGTGTAAAATGTAAAATCCAATGTGTGTAAAATTAAAGAAAGCCTCTGTAAATCTACATATCTGATACAGCGCGTCTACATAGAAAGCCCATCATGTCCTTTTTCTTTTGTTTTTTTTCCTTCAGACGTGGTTAATAAATTGTAAATAGTAAAGTTATATTTCGCTCTTCAGTTTTTTTGGACTTCCTTGGAGGGAAAACCTTCTCATGTCTCCTCACTTATTGGCCTCTGCCCCTCAGCAGTTTTTTTCATGTCAAAACTCTTCTCAAGTCAGCTCGGTTTGACCCTGCTCTTGAGCAACTGCTGCTGAAACACTTGCAAGCGGGCGAAGCAGAGTTGTGCACGGCCAATGAGCCGGTGGGGCTGGGTCTTTAGACTGACCTCAGACATTGCAGTGATCACTTACAACTCATTCAGTATGGGCTTTGTTTTCAGTGTGAGGAACGTCATGTGTGGCGTGTGTATGTGTGAAGTCAGGAAAATGTGTGTGTCTCCCGGTCATTGGTTAAGACTTGAGAGCAGTGCGCATGCATACTGCGTAAAAGGTGAGGCAACTAATTAAACCTTCAAGAATGCAGGGAATAAAGTTGTCCTCTGGATAGACAATGAGGTTCAACTGCTACTTTGATTTATTTCTAAGCCCAGCCGTGGTTCTAATCAGAAGAGTCAACAGCCAAAACAGTACTATGCTATGTTCCATTTTTTTCTTTTTTTTTTTTTTTTAAATAGTAGGCAGCCATAATGTTGTGCCTGTGCATTAATTTATACCGATCTCTGTCATACTGGGCATGAGCCAGGGGTTCCCTGGAAGAAAGGTTTTGTCTTTTCCTGTTTACTCAACAACAGAAACCTGTGCCTGTATTCACAAAGATTCTCATAGTCCACTCAAAGAGCTCCTTAGGATTTTTTGTGATTATGTACACAGGACATTTTCAAACCATTACACTCTGTTTTCAAACTGTGCCATTGTAAGGAAAAAAAATTGCAGTTGTCATGTAAATGAACAGTCGAAACGGCACCAAACTGTTTCATTTTCACTAGAAAACATTATCATGTAAATTGGGCCTAAGACTAAAAGTAGTTCTTTGTGACATCAATTTAGGCAAAATCTTAGAATTTTCTGAATTCTAAGACATCTTAGAATTTTACCTTGGTAAGATAAAAGTTATTCACAAAGCACCCTAGGCCTTAAGAGAGTTCCTAAAGTGGAAAAAAAAAACCTTAGGAGTAGTGAGGGGGTAATTTCAGCCTAAGGGTGTCTTAAGCAGGGAAGATAACGGAAGCAGAAAAAGGTGTTTGGCTGATTCACCACCTAAACAGTGGAGTATACGAGCACATTTACTTCATTAACAATCATAAAGTTATTAACATGAAGTTAAGGTAAACTTTATCATCCCCATAAGAGACAATTTACCTCAGCAGCCAGACGGTTTAAAAAAAGTCAAAGAAAAAATATATACATACATAAACAGTCTAGACAAGACAAAGTACAATCAGGTGCTATCTATATACTTAGAGGGAAGTTGTAAAAGAAGTGAGAAAGTATTTGCTGTATTGTACATTATGATGGCAGTATTCATGGCCTAAATGGTCATCTACCAATTTGATTGTGTGATCCTACCTCCTCTCTAGGTTTTGATTGGTACATGTAACGCACTTTCCAGACTGGTGCGTAAAAGCAGAGAAAATGACACGCAGAGAAAAAGACATTGATCTGCACAGCAATGCACTTCAAAGTCCTCCACTTTGCACTGTGATCCTGGGACCAATTTACCTTTCAAAATTCCTCTAATATCCTCCCAGAGCTGTGCAGACAGAGGTGCTGCACCTCTGTACAGTTTGGTTTCATCCACCTTTATTTCTCCATGTTGCTGAAAGAGCATGTAGCCACAGTGGACAGTCACTTGTATTGTGTTGCTGACTTTGTCGCTGACTTTGCAGCAATCCCTCATACCGAGCATGCATGTAGGGAGAGTGGAGAGGAATGCTCCCCTTTAACAGGAAGAAACAAAAGTTACGTATGTAACTACGGTCCTATGAATCCCGGATGACCGCCAGAGGGCAGTGCTGAAAGCACTGAATGTTCCCTTCGGGCATGCAAAGTTCAAGTAATTATACCAACAGAGTCACACCTGTGACGCTGGATGACCACTCAGAGGCTATATAGCCTGGTGTCATCCTTGGCTCTGTTCCTACAGAGTCTTCTCACAGAAGCAAGGGTTCTGAGTAACAGAGAAACTCTGGAGGTCATCCAGGATTCATAGAACCGTAGTTACATACGTAACTTTTGTTCTATTTTATCCCTCCTGACCGCCAGAGGGCGGTGCGGAAAGCACTGAACGACTATTGCCAACACATACCTCACTTAGAGGGCCCAGCAGAACCTTGTAAAAGGACCTGACCCAGTGGATGAGGGGCAGTCACATTGACATTGTAGAACCTCGTGAAGGTGGTCCGGGAAGCCCATGATGCAGCAGCACATATTGCTTCCAGCGGGACCCCTCTCAAAGCCGCCCAGGAAGCAGAGACACTCCTGGTGGAATGTGCCCTCACACTGACTGACAGGGAGCAGCAACCTGCAGCGTAGGCGTGGCAGATGCGCTCACAATCCAATGGGACAGACGCTGCTTGGAAAGAGGACAGCCCAACCTCAGACCCCCATAATATAGGAAAAGCTGGTCTGAGCATCGTGCCGGTGAAAAGGAGACATCACCTTAGGCACAAATGCAGTATTAGGCCACAGGGTAACACCGGAGCCATCTGGAGCCCACATGATACAGGTGAGGCTGACAGAAAGAGCATGTAGCTCACTGACCCTCTTAGCTGAGACGATAGCCAACAGAAAAGCAGTCTTGCAGGAAAGCCACTTGAGGTCCGCTTGTGCTAAAGGCTCAAATGGAGGGTGGCAAAGAGCCGCGAGAACTAATAGTAGGTCCCAATCGGGCACTTGTGAAGCCGGCAGCGGGTGTAACCTACAAGGACCGCGCAGAAAAAGAGACCAGATCATGGTGCCCCACTGCCATGGAGTACTGGGACACAGACTACAAAGCAGCAAGAATCACGGGCGCGTTGGCCAGAACGGAGCTACCAGCAACATCCTATGGCCTTACTGGAGAACCCTCCGGAGAGTAGGCCAAATCAGCGAGAAGGGTGGAAAACATACAGGAGAACCCGTGGCCATGGATGAGCCAGCGCATCCTGGCCCAGTGCGACCGACACCCCTGTCAGGGAATACCATAGGGGGCAATGGGTTGACTCCTCTGTGGCAAACAGCTCTACCTCTGCCTGGCCAAACAGGTTCCAGATCATGCAAACTACGTCATGGTGAAGAGACCACTCTCCCAGAGCAGGTGCCGAGAGAGTCTGCAACCTGGTTCTGCCGCCCTGGTAGATACGCTGGACAGACAGGGAAACGCCCATTCTAGGAGCGCCCTGGACACCTTCAGGGGGCGTGCCGACGTGGTGCCTCCCTGGTGGTTTATATGGTAAACAGCAGAGGTGTTGTCCGTCCGAACCAACACATGTCTTCCCTCTAGGTGGGGCAGAAAGCACCTGAGGGCCATGTGCACAGCCTGCAGCTCAAGCACATTTATGTGCTCGGTGCTTTCCCTTGGACCCCAGAGACCCCGAACCGCTCTGTGTAACACAGAGCATATGTGGTCACCATCTGTGGTCACAGAGCATATGTGGTCACCACAGATGCCAGCACCCCAAGGGGCTGGCATCTGTGGTGACCACTTCCATTCGAAACACCAATAACCCCATTGGAACACCACTAGACAAAAGGGTACTGTCTCACCAAGGAGCTAGGGCACGAAGTCACATCCTCGTCACCATGAGCCTGCAACGCCTGTGCAGCCTGGCGTCTAGGCGAAAGCTGTTGAGCCACCGCTGCAAAGGACGCAGAGGGAGAAAACCCAAGGGCATGACACGAGTGACTGATGTCAGTTTGCCCAGCATTTGCAGGAAGATGCTGTAGGGAAACTGCCTGCCCTGCCGGAATCGACCGGCAAGCTGGAGTATGTCGTCCACCTTGTGAACAGATGGACCGGCCTTCATGGTAGTGGAGTCCAGATGTATCCCAAGAAAGGTGGTTGTCTGAGATGTAATCAGACAACTCTTTGCAAGGTTGAATCTGAGGCCCAACCATGACACCTAAAGAAGAAGCTGGGACGTATCCCGAGAGTCAGCTACCTGAGAGGGAGCACAAAGAAGCCAGTCGTCCAGGTATGGCAGAATCCTGACTCCAGAGGCCTGCAGAGGAGAAAGGGCCACTTTCACACATTGAGTAAACACCCTCGGGGAAAGAGAGAGCCCAAACGGGAGCACCCAGAATTGCCAATGGCGACGCCGATAAGCAAACCTGAGAAAGCGCCGATGTTCTGCCGCAATAGGTACATGAAAGTAGGCGTCTGTCAGATCTACTGCTGTAAACTAATCCCCTGCCACAACGGTCTGAACTAACTACAGAGATAGCTCAGGATAATCTAAGCCACTCTAAACTTAAGCTTTATTGAAAAGGAAAGTTTTAAGCCTATTCTCAAAAGCAGACATTGTGTCTGCCTCCGAGCAGAGAGGACCATCAGAGTTCAACGCAAGTTGGGTGGCAGGTGACAAGGGGGGCCTTGCAGTTAACCCCTTGCAGCAAGGGCTGGTTTTAGGGATGTGGAATGTCACCTTACTGGTGGGCAAGGAGGCTCAAGCTGTTGTGTGATGCTCAGCAGTGCCAGCTAAAAACACCTGGACTCTCCTCTATGCCCAGCTTAGGCTCTTGAATCTAGTTCATGGAGAGCGGATGCACTCTCTGCCAGTCTGGAGTTGTACAGGGAGAGAGATGTCTGGCAGAAGTGGGGATACACTGGCTGAGCCCCCTGCTGAGTGGCTTGACTTTTGAGTTTTCCCCAATGAGCAAGAAGTGCCCCTCTTTGTGACTTCAGGTTGCAAGTGGGAAGGTTCTGACTGTTGTCTATGCTTATGCACCGAGCAGTTGTTAAGATTACGTCACCATCTTGGAGTTTCTGTGTGGTGTCCTGGAAGGAGT
This sequence comes from Fundulus heteroclitus, assembly GCF_011125445.2. Classification (NCBI taxonomy): domain Eukaryota; kingdom Metazoa; phylum Chordata; class Actinopteri; order Cyprinodontiformes; family Fundulidae; genus Fundulus; species Fundulus heteroclitus. The sequence continues at coordinate 13,846,773 of NC_046369.1, forward strand.
GCCATCAGATGCTTCATTGGTGCTCCTGGGGGACTTTAAAGCCCATGTGGGCAATGACAGCATTTTGTGGACAAGTGTGATACAGAGGAATGGCCCTCCTGATCTGAACCACAGCTGTGTTTTGTTGTTGGACTTTTCGCCATTAGAACAAGGTGATCCTTTATTTTACATGGTACCAAGTCACTGAGACCCAGAAATTTCTGGATGGACTGTGTATCCCGTCTGACCTGGGAACGGCATGGGATTTAGCCAGATGAGCTGGAGGATGTAACTAAAAAAAGGGATGTCTGGATTTTCTTGCTAGGCCTGTTTCTCCTGCAACCCAATCTTCAGTAAAAATAAGACAAATCATGGATGAAGGGATTGTATGAGAAACCTTTTCTGCGCTACCATCACAAATGTAAATGTCTGTAAATAAAAGTTTGCTAAATGATACTGAAATAATGACTGCATCCATGCTTTAGTTAAAAAAGACTAAGATTCACTTTTTGGGTAGAACCATGAATAAATATATAGTAAAACATCTCATTCCCTCTGTTGAGTATAGTGAAGGATCTGTAATACTGTGGGCCTGTGGCCTGTTTTTGTTTCAAATGCATCAAGGACCCTTTGATACAAGACTAGGCATCATATGCTCCTTGAAATAACAGAAACCTAAACTAAATAAATTCCCAAAATATTTTGTGACTTTTGTAGAAATAAATAATAATAATAAAATACAGATTTTCACTACAGAAGCAGTCCACAAAATCAAACTTATATTTCCAGTGAAGGATTATGTTACCATTATCTAAACTTAATTTTTAAGGAGGTATTGATGGAAAGACAAACATCAATTAACAAACAGACTTCACAAATATTTACGGCATAAAACTAAGACACAAATCAGTATTTAAGCAAGAGGTGATTACAGTATGATTTTTTAGACCTCCCAGAGTCATGGTATATAATTCTTGCTTTACTAATCAAGTGCTGAGCAGCTGTCTGGGGGGTTATATGTTTTAAGATTTTTGGACCTAATAGGCTATTTCTTTCCATAATTAACTCTAAATGTTTTCTTTTAGTTTAGCAGTGGGAGCAGCTGGATCGCAGATGAGATTAGTAAGAGCAACATAAAGACTTACCATCTCCTAATGGTTTCTGACAACTCTTTCCTTCCCCAGAGGGTTACACTGGAATGAACAAGGCGGTGAAGTACAGAGAATCTGTTAAAGCCACGTAAAAAAAATAAAAAATATCAAAAAGGTATGCGGTCATTTTATTTTCTCATTTTGAATTTTTACCTGAACATAAAAAGCTGTTTTTCCTGGACTGGATGATTTACGTAGTGAAGTGCTGAGCGAAAATGAAAAAGAAAAAAAATTGTCTGCAAGTACAAATGAAGTTGCAGTCAAGAGACAAAATGTTTTTTACTGAATGAGAAATAAATCAATTTTGTGTAAGAGAGTTGATTTATTTATTTTAATTTGTTAAAGTTTTTAGTGTTTTTTTAGATGAGATTATTATTTTATTGCTAATGAGAAATAGTCAGGACATGAGGTCCACTTGTTTAAGAGATCGTATGAAACTACCCCAATCGACAAGAACAAGCATATACAAGTAATTTCAGTAATGACTAAGGCAGTCTACCAGGGCCACAGGACGTTGGTGCAAAGCTCGGACAGGTGTGCTTGTCAATTTTTAGGCATCTGGAATAAGCCTTACAGTACATACAAACTCACAAGACATCTGGTTGTCTTTGGTTCCTTAAGATGTCAAAACCGATGAGGATTTGTAGAGAACATTTATGTCGACTTATGGCTTATTATAATGAAAACGGCAAACGAAGTAGGTCAGCAAATAGAAGTGAAAAAAACATTTTCATTATTTTTCATTATTTTAGTACACAGGGCCTATCATTATTTCATGATATTACATTGATGGATAAAACACAAAATTCATAAAAAAGATTTTAAAAACTAATTTTAAAATCTTGAAAAGAGAAGAATACAAAAACAGCTGTTGGAAGTCTCTGGGTGCATTATCCAAAGTCTCTAACTTGAACAAGTGACTTAGAATAATTTTCACAGTTGAAAAGGTGATCTGGAACCTTCTTGTATGCCCTGAAAAGCAAGTCTTCTTAGGTTACATACGTTTTTGACTACTTTTTTTCTCAAATGCCTTTGGCTACAAGGCATTTGAGTATTTCATCTATTTATTTTATTAATTTTCTACATGTCTAATCTGCTGGAAATCTGTCTGCTGTTACTGTAGCTCAACAATGGATGATTTACTAATTCAAATGATTCAGTTTGGCACGTATTGTTCTAAAGGAACCAATCTTACCCACATACGCAAGTTTCATTTAGCTTTAATTCTGTTTGTAAATCACGTTTTGTTCATATATGCCAAATGCCTGATAGAAAAAAATTAATGTGAAAAAAAATCTGTGATTGTAGAATCATGTAACTCAGTCATGTCCAAACATTTTGCCCTGTAGGTTCAATGTACTCTGGGGCCATTTTTTTTCCTTCTAATTAAAAACACAAAATAATTCGAGTGTGAAAGCTTTTCTTTTTATGTGCTATTTCTTTTTATGTGCTCTTTCTTTTTATGTGTTTTTTATTGTAAGTCTGAAAAACCATCTTATACACTCACCGGCCACTTTATTAGGTACACCTGTCCAACTGCTCGTTAACACTTAATTTCTAAGCAGCCAATCACATGGCGGCAACTCAGTGCATTTAGGCATGTAGACATGGTCAAGAGAATCTCCTGCAGTTCAAACCGAGCATCAGTATGGGGAAGAAAGGTGATTTGAGTGACTTTGAACGTGGCATGATTGTTGGTGCCAGAAGGGCTGGTCTGAGTATTTCAGAAACTGCTAATCTACTGGGATTTTCACGCACAACCATCTTTAGGGTTTACAGAGAATGGTCAGAAAAAGAAAAAACATCCAGTGAGCGGCAGTTCTGTGGGCGGAAATGCCTTGTTGATGCCAGAGGTCAGAGGAGAATGGCCAGACTGGTTTGAGCTGATAGAAGGGCAACAGTGACTCAAATACCACCAGTTACAACCAAGGTGGGCAGAAGAGCATCTCTGAACGCACAGTACGTCGCACTTTGAGGCAGATGGGCTACAGCAGCAGAAGACCACATCGGGTGCCACTCCTTTCAACTAAGAACAGGAAACTGAGGCTACAATTTGCACAAGCTCATCGAAATTGGACAATAGAAGATTGGAAAAACGTTGCCTGGTCTGATGAGTCTCGATTTCTGCTGCGACAGTCGGATGGTAGGGTCAGAATTTGGCGTCTACAACATGAAAGCATGGATCCATCCTGCCTTGTATCAACGGTTCAGGCTGGTGGTGGTGGTGTCATGGTGTGGGAAATATTTTCTTGGCACTCTTTGGGCCCCTTGGTACCAATTGAGCATCGTTGCAACGCCACAGCTTACCTGAGTATTGTTGCTGACCATGTCCATCCCTTTATGACCACAATTACAATTACAATTACAGACCAATTTCTAAATTATGTATCCTAGCAAAAATATTTGAAAAGTTAGTTGCAGATCAACTAAAGAATTTTTTAGATTCCAATTGTATTTTACAAAATGTACAGTCCGGTTTTAGAAAAAAACATAGTACTGTTACTGCAACTTTAAAGGTTTTCAATGATCTGATCCAGGCTCATGATAACAAAAAACATTGTGTTGCTTTGTTTATCGATCTATCAAAGGCATTTGACACAGTAAATCACACGCTTTTAATTGAAATTCTACACAAAATTGGGCTTTCACATCAAGCTACCATGTGGATAGTTGATTACTTGTCAAACAGAACCCAGAGAGTCCAATTAGCTGGCTACACGTCTTCTAATTTAACTATTTTAAATGGCGTACCTCAAGGCTCAATTCTGGGTCCACTTTTATTCTCCATTTATATAAATAATTTGTGCGTCAACTTGTCAAATGCTTTTTATCATTTTTATGCTGATGACTTAATAATGTACTGCAACTCTTCATCATTATTACAGGCACTACAGTATTTACAGTCTGCTTTTAATGTAGTTCAAACACGGTTACGAACTTTGAAGTTGGTTTTGAATGTGGATAAGACTAAGGCAATGGTTTTCTCCCACTCTGCTAAACTACCAGAAATCCCTCTATTCCTTACCACTGCAGTAGGTGCACAAATTGAGTTTGTTAGTAATTATAAATATCTTGGTTTTATTCTAGATAATGAACTTTCTTTTAAAAATCATATAGCAAAACATTGAAAATGAAGATTGGGTTTTATTATCGAAATGGACCGTGTTTCTCACTCAAAGCTAGAAGTAAATTGGTTGCAGCAACATTCCTGCCACTTCTGGATTATGGAGATGTTTTATATATGAATGCTTCAACCAAATGTCTGAAATCTTTGAATACTGTTTATCATTGTGCTTTAAGGTTTATAACTGGGAGTAGACGTTTGACACATCATTGTGATTTGTATGCAAAAGCTGATTGGCCTCCTTTAAGTGTTCGGAGAAACAATCATTTGATGATCCTGATCTATAAATCTCTACTTGGACTAACACCAACTTACTTAAGCTCTCTTTTGCATAGATCTAGTAGTTCACATGCTTTACGCTCAAATGACTTTATCCTTCTACATGTTCCTCGTGTTCGAACTGATAAAGGAAAGAAAGCATTCAGTGTGTTGGCTCCTATAGCGTGGAATCAGCTCCAGTCTGAGCTCAAGATGTCAGAAACTATTTCATTGGACTTATTTCGAGCGGTTCTTAAAGATAGACAACAAGCTTGTATGAAACAGTGTCACTGCTTTTAAATTGCTTTTATTGTTTTATTTTTGTGCATATGTATTAATTGGTTTTATTTTTGTAACCAGGTTGTAGTGTTTTTGCAGATTTCTGCCCAGGTCCCCCTTGAAAATGAGATCCAGATCTCAACGGGGTTTACCTGGTTAAATAAAAAAAATAAATAAAAAAATGTACCCAACCCATGATGGCTACTTTCAGCAGGATAATGTGCCATGTCATAAAGCTGGAATCATCTCAGACTGGTTTCTTGAACATGACAATGAGTTCGCTGTACTCAAATGGCCTCCACAGTCACCAGATCTCAATCCAATAGAGCATCTTTGGGATGTGGTGGTACGGGAGATTCGCATCATGGATGTGCAGCCGACAAATCTGCGGCAACTGTGTGATGCCATCATGTCAATATGGACCAAACTCCCTGAGGAATGCTTCCAGCACCTTGTTAAATCTATGTCATGAAGAATTGAGGCAGTTCTGAAGGCAAAAGTGGGTCCAACCCGTTACTAGCATGGGGTACCTAATAAAGTGACCGGTGAGTGTAAATTTGCCTCAATTACATAAAGATGTACAGTTTCCAATGTTTTTTTTTTTTTTTTTTGGTCAGATGTTTATCAGTTTTATTGGTCTAGAAATTGTCAGTCTATTTCCAGCAACAAAAACAAGACTATTCCTCGAAAACTCCAGCTATAATTAGCCAAGTTAAATCAAGAGGTTTGCCCAAGTCTGTTCTGTTAAAAGTGGCTGGAGGTTTTGGTCCCCATTTACTGTGATTTTTGTCATGAATCAGAAACAGAGGACCCTGAATTCAGCCAGACAAGCAAAAGGTTGTAATAAAAAAGGTGATTTATTAACAGAGCAAAAACAGGCAGAAAACCAAAAAGAGCACCAAGCCAAAAAGCTAGGAGGCAGTGACCAAAAAACTCAAAAAGTCCACAGCCAACAACCTAAAATAAACTGGTCAGAAGTCAGGCTGGTCTAATAAATCAAATTGAGCAGAACAGGTCAAATAATTAAGGCAAAAACTAACAGAATCAGGTAGGGTTTCAGGCAGACAGGCAAAACAGAAAAACTGGCAGGATCTGACTTACCCCAGGCAGGGAAAAACAAACACAATGATCAGGCAGAGTGCAAGGGACAGAGGCAGGAATAAGTAGGGGAGTGAGCAGGTGAATGGAATGAAACTAATTAGACTAGGAGGAGCTGATCAGGGAAGTGGCTGGAGGTGGAACTGAACTACTGACATGTGAAAACAGGTTAAACTAAAAAACAGTTCAAGAACCAATCTAGAACACACAATAAATGATAAGGCCCAACCTAAGATGGAACCAAGACTGAAACAGGACACAAGCTAAAATAGAAAAAAAACAAAAACAGAAACTAAACTAAGGCAGGAACTCAAACTATGACAATTTTAAAAAGAAAGTAAAATTAAACATGTTTAGTAAAACATACTTTGTGTGGTGCCTAACCTTTCAGTTAAAGAAGACATGGATTTGTCATTGTGAATCTCATCCTAAAACTTACAAATGTGTCCATCTGTATCAGCTCCATTTGCCAGAGAGCCAAATTTGTACCATTCTTTAACTGCATTCGGGGCAACACAAAATTATACCAAAGACTGTAAATGGCCCCCTGGCTGCACTTTTGACACCCCTGATGTAACTGGATACACTGACCAGTCAAAGCCAAACAATTACACCAGAAGTTTATGAATATTTTGTAAGTAACTATATTTGATGCTTTTATTGAAAATATGGCTTGATTGCATAAATATATCACATTAACAATTTAAAGCAAGGAAATCCATGACATTTTAAAAGTCAAAATAATTTTATAAATAAATCATATCTCTATGGAAGAGTATTACATCTCTTATTGTATTAAATATACGAGAGCTTACAGCAATCCTGTTGAGGGGGCATTATTGTCCCTAAGGCCTTTTTGATAAGAACATTTCAACAGCATAATAACACTAATGGATTATTTATTTGGATCACAGGGGACACGGAGGAAGACACAAAAATTGGTTTAATGTGGATCATGAAATAATACAGTTTTATTGCTCTGCCTGTTGTGAAAACCTGTCTACCCAAATTGTTTTAAATGGTCAAACCTTCTTCATCATCCTGCCAGGCAAACAGCTGAGACCAGAACGCAGTTTCCAAAACCTAGAAAGAATAGAAGTCTAAAGATGTTGGTTTCAAATCTTGGTTTGGGCTTCTTTTGGTAGAGCTTGCATATCCTCTTAATGCATGTATGGATTTATTTATTTATTCTGATTACTTCTGAAACAGGCTGCAGCTCCTTCCCTATTGACCCTGAATGAGAATTTGGGAGAACAGAAAATAAATGACAACAATATGTTGGATCTTAGCAAATGTAAGGCATCTACTCTTTAACATACACAACAAAGTAGATTTATTCAGTACTGCTCACCAGACATTCTTAAACTTTGAACCAATATTTGGGCATTTTTTCTTGCGGTGATCAATTGTGTCAAAATCTAACACCTGGAGTTTCCCTATTTCATCAATTAACCAGTTAGGGAAAGCTCAATTTCAAGGTTTTTAATCCATAAAAAGGGTTGTGAGGAGCCTAACACAAAATTGTTTTTCAAAGAATCTTAGAATTCTAGACCAACTAACAGTAATAGAAAGATTTCTGAGTGGTCAATCAAAAGTATACTGGATTGGCATCTAGTGGCTCTAAAAGTGAAATGAAAATACAAATGCATGTCTTGGTTAGACTGCTTGGAAAATTAATTAACAAAAATATAAAGAATTAGCCTCCTTAGTGACTGACTACAGCTATTATTAGGATCTGTTTTTGTAATGCTTATACACTGAGAACCCCATATTCAAGCCAAACATGGTGTGGATGGTTTGAGTGCAAGTATTTTTAGTATTGTTCAGTTCACTGTTGCTTAATCCGCTTATTATAAGCAACTTTGAGCTTCTCTTTTTCTAAAGGCACCGGTTGCAGTTTTTTGGGCTTGCTTTGTGAAAGTGAAGTCGCTTATTTGGGTTCTACAATAAGACACAATAAATATGAGTTATAAAGAGACCCACTTGCACTGCCACGCTACAGACACCGTGAGTATAACCGGCTGAAACATCCCTCCGCCGTTTACACACTCCTACCCATTGACAAAATATACTAGATGCCTCATTACGTTCTGGAGCACATCCTGTGTGGCCACCATATTGGCTGGGTCCTTTCTACTCTAGACTGGCACAGAAGCTGCGGGGAGTAAAAGCAAAGGGAGTAACTTTGCCTGTAATTTGTGCAGCTTGCAGTTACAATACCCGGTGAAAACTGCTGGAAGAAGAGTATGGGGTGCAGATCACCATTTTAAGCAGAGATTGATTCTGAAGATGAGTTTTTACATGCTGATAACATTGCAGAAACCCAATCCATTAACCATACTTTAATGCTTATGAATTTGTTGTCTCTGTATTTGACAAACTAAGACTCACATTGCCAAATGTACCCTGGAGTTTATGCACATGCACAAAGCTGTGCAAAACAGCTCTCTTTAATGGGTATTAAGCTAATGCTCCATTTGCATGCGAAGTGTAAGAACCTGGAAATTTTAAACCCTTTTCAACGCTTTTAAAAGAACTGTGTGTATGCAGTAGTAATTATTTTCAATTTGACAGAAAGAAGCACCATTGCTCTTTGGTTTGATTGTTCTATGTTAATTTAAAAAATAGACAATTCTGCAAATATAAAGGGGTGCATGTCATTGAAAAGATGTGGCCAAATTTAATATGAATATGTAGAAATTGCCTTTTTAGACACTCAGAAAGACCAAGTACGAAGCCTTAAAATATATTACTAAATGGATTAGTAGGTTCATTGTGTCATGGAAAGTACAAAAAAAATACTGCATTCAATTAGTAGTATCAAATAACAGTTTTGTGGCATTTACAGTAGAGCAATGGGATACTAGGGTTACAGAAAAAATGGGGAATGGGTGCAATTGGATTTTTCCTGGGATAGCACTGGGACTCTAAAATGTTAATCTTTTTAGCCACGTCAAAAACTTCGTCCAATTAAGTACGCTTTTTAGAAATCATTCTTAGCGTTTTCTTTACTGGAATGTAAAGAAACTGGATGGCATTTCCAAATATGTTCCATGTGATTTCTTGTTAATGCTCAACACTAGCCTTCTAGTTTACTTAAGGTTACAAAATCTAACTTATACTTCCTACTTTTGTCCCATTTTAATCATCTCCTTCTCTAAAACCTTTCCCTTTATTTGTATTTTTTGGTCAACACTCCCCTTGCTGTTCATAACCTACAGCACCAGGTTTACTAACAAACAATTGTACTTTCATTTATTTTTTATGTCATACTTGTTCTTGACTTGCAAAAAAAAAGGAGACGGAGAGTGCATGTGCGCGTGCCTTTGCCTCTTATGTGTGGGTGGTAGTAGTGGGGTGCTTATGGGATGCCTGAGGCAAGACAAAATGTAAGCACAGCATGAGTAATGAAATAATGACTGAAATATAAAAGGACGAGGCAGGCCATGCTCTCTCTATCCGGGGGCCGACAGGTATTTGCCGGAGCACTGGAGCAAAATCCATTTGAAGGCTGTCAGAGGATGGCTGCAGTAAAGTGAGGGTGCTGTAATTACAAGCCCTTCATGCTGACACAATTCTTTAACCCCCGCTCATGGAGTGCTAAAAAGGAAAAAGGTTGTCTATCTGTTATGTCTCCCTGTCTGACATATTTCTCTAAACAAAAACAAAAAATGTACTCATGCTGAAGCAACCTTTAAGCAAAGGTGAATAGATTTAGAAGGGGTTGGTGTTCAGTCTGATTCCTTTGTTTTAGAGTTGAAAATAACCATGGTTCTCAAGCTATGGTACAATTACCCTTTGGGGTGCTTAGGCTGTGTTTGTATTGTATTTGTATTATGTATTCTTGTATAAACTATTTGCATTGTAAATATGACAACACTTATCTAACATAAAGTACAAATAGCCATATTAGAAGAATTCTTTTCATAAAACTTCTCAAAAGAAAACTGCAGAAGATACAATTTGAAGAAATCCCAGTAGAAGCTGAAGTGGATGTAAACAAGCATTTGTCAAGATGTTGGGAAAATGTTGCAAACCACTGATTAGGAAAGCAAGTTATGAATAACACTATCGAGTGTGGTGGCACAAGGCGCTTGCGTCCTGGAGAAGCTATAAGGCTCCTGGTATGAGTCCGACAGACTGCCACTCTGGGTCCCTGAGCAAGACCCTTAGCCCCAGACCGCTCCCTGGGTGCCGCATAGTGGCAGCCCATTACTCCCCAAGGGATCCATGTGATATTGCAATTTGTTCTTATAACAAGACATCTTATTTCTGGTTCATTGTTATTATGTGCAGGACTAATATTGAATGCCCTAAAAAACATAATGGGTATTACTTTTAAAGTTTTAAATTTGAATGATAAATGGACAGACTTTATGTTGCTCTTTTCTAAACTTATCATGACAAGATGACTACTCTGGCTACGGAGCCACAGTAGCCCCAAATTAAGCATTTGAAAAAAAAATTATGGGAACAAACTCTAAAACAGCAAGTGTCACGAAAAGCAAAATGATAATAATAATGAAACCTGGCGGTCTGTTTCTTTTAGAATTGTTTTTAAGATTTTTCTTTTAATTTTAAATGTCTCAATGGTCTGGCACTTCTTTACCTTGATGAGCTTTGACATTCACAGGTCACCAGTAGATCACTATGATCTCAAACCCAAATGCTCCTAATTGTTCCCAGGACCCAGCTTGTGACCAGACAGAGCTTTTTCAGCCACAGCTCCTATGCTCTGGAATATTCTCAGTCTTTCTGTGAGGTGTACTGGAACTTTAAACAATTTCAAATCTCTTTTAAAACCTAAACTGAATATAATTACAGTGAGCATGACCACTAGGCCAGTCCTTGTTTCTTCTTTGCCCATATTGCAGATTTTATTGTTCACTTCAGAGTTTGTATTTTATCATTATATTATTATATTATTATATATATCTATTTATACCTTACATTATTCCCTTGTTGTTATGTCATTGTTTCTTCACGTGTACCGCACATTGGTTGTCTGTAAGTTTTTAAAGCACTTTTTTATTAAATTGCTCAAAGAATGAATGAATGAATACTGCCAGTTTTATTTCAAACCACAGTTTGAACTAAGATTGGAAAGAAAAGATTGGAAAGAACATAGCACCACCCTTACGTGTTGCTACGAGCATTCACTGTACAAGTTTTTGCCCTTTTCGGGCCTATTCTTCAGTCGTGCAAGAATTTTTTTTTTGGATCGGGCCGAGTTTCAGCTTGATCGTGCGTCCTGCATCGTGTGGTATACAGGGGGTAACGAGGGACGATTCGCCTCTTACGACCACCTCCCGATCAGGAATCGGACGGTCGTTTGAAAATCAAACATGTTTGAAATTTAGTCGGCCCTCATGAGTGATCGTAAGCGATCGTGATCGTGTCCTACTGTTGAAGCGGAGTTACGACCAAGCCAATTTTCCTCGACCTTGCCCATTGCGGAAGCGCAAACGAGTAGATTCTTCTTCGTCTTCTCAAACGAAAACATAGGAGCATAGAGAAGAATGACTGCGGTATGTGTGACGTGGAGTCAAACTACGGAGGAGCAACTTGTAGAATTGCCAAGGCAGTGCATTTTGTTCTAGTAAGACTCATATTTAACAGTGAGCATCGACACTTCCGCTTATTTCTTCTTCTACTGTTGACATTTGGCTTTTGGGTCTGAGTAGCACCATCTCTCTACGGGGCTGAGTCTGACGTGTGGCTTTTGAACGCACTGTGTGAGCAGTCACATCGCATGAGAGCGTCGGTGTAAGAGCATATATCATGAGCAGTGAACTTTTAAACCCTGTGGTTTCGTCGTACAGTTTGAGCTGTATATGATTACCATCACTGAAAATATCGTACAGTGTATGCCCGGCAAAAGAGCAAATCTTCAAGGGCCTTTAAGAAGATAATGCTTATGTGCATCCTTTCATAAGTCAATGCTTCAGGAAAAGTCATGACATTCAGTATGATAGGTATTAAAAGGTAGCATATTAACATATTATTTGCTGATTTCTGTCACTTCCGACCAATTATTCTGCCATTCCAAAGACCACATCCAAAGAGGCCTATTAGGCAAACTTGACTGAGGAGAAATAAGTATAGTGCAGATGCATTTGATGCCAATTTACACATGATGAAGCAACAACAACACAGAGTCGTAATGCATTTTCCTTTGCGCACACTTCCTCATCTGATAATTCTGCAATTTAATAGATGAGTACGGCCTATGTCTCTAAATAAACAGTCTCTGATTTTATGGTAATTTTTGTTTACATGGTGGAAAAGTGCTATGTTTCGTCTTTGGTTTAATTTGCAAAATGCTGATATTTCAGCTCTTGCTTCTGCCATCATCAAGTTTGATAAAAAAAAATCAGATGCTCATCAAATAAGCAGTAAAGTACCTTGAAAAGGTTTGATTGCCCCTTAAACATTTTTGAAATTGTGTCGCATTACAAGCACTAACTTTAGTGCATCAAAATTCAAGAAGAACCAAGAGTCTTTATTTTCATTATGTAAACATAATGAAATTTTGGTGTGACACCTGCTCAAAATATCCATATAACACATAGATCCAAATCAAAGACACACATGGAAAAACTAAGATGGAACATTCAAAGTGAAGACCTCAAAAATGCAAAAACACAATATGAAAAATGCTAAATTTAAAATAAACCTGTACAGCTTTTGTGCCATTACGCATGTTTTAAGTTAATTCATGTTAATCAAATAACTCTTGGTCTGTTAGGTATTGTCTGGTGAATATCAGCTCAATCAGCTTATATTAGGACAATAGATCATTCGAGCGTTGTCGTTCTTCTAACAGCAAACTGTGCACACATATGAAATAAATAAGTGACAACTTCTATTCAAACATAATAATTTATTTACAGAAATAAATGCACATCCGGGGAATACCATTATAGAATGTTGATTGAAATGTATTGTTAATTCAGATAAACAACAAGTCCTCTTTACTAGGCTAGTGAAATCTAAATAAAACTACTAAGCAATTTAAGATGAAAGAAATCAAGGAACTATGTACACACAAAAGATCAAAAGGACAAATAAAGATAGTTGTAAGGCATCACCATATGAATGATTCAGTTAATCTTGGGTTCACTGCAGATCTAAGTTGGAGAACCAAAGTTCATCTTAAAGAGAATGGAATGAGGTTAAATTAGCTTACACATTTGGTATGTCTTCAACCCATTCACAATGCAACTCCAAGTTAGATAAACATTATTTAAGGAAATAACAATTTAAACAATGATCTGCTTAATAAAAATAAAAACCTTTAGGATGCTTGACTTTTCTTAGTGTAATTGCTTCTCCTGGAAATAATTAAGACTCAAATTGGTAACTTACGAAGCTAGAGGACGCTGTAGGCAGACGATCGACTGGAAATAGATGTCAGGGTCCAGCTACACGAAACACCCTTAATTCAACTTTAATGTTTCTATTAAATCTGTGCTAACGCCCGTAGCACTATCGGACGATGGGAGAGAGAAACAAAAGCTAGCATTATGTTTAAATAAGCCATAGTTATGTTTACTACAGTTAGTAGTAAGTCATTAAGGAGGCTTATAGCGGATAATGCTAGTGGAGATTCAGAGTTTATTTAAAAGACTTTAAGATATACTTTGGTGTAAATAGTGAACCGGAAAACATAAACATTAATGTCCCATCATTGCACAAAACCCTTATGGAAATAAAGTTTGTCATAACCTCAAAACACACCTGAAACACATCAGCATAGCTTTGTCTCACAAGCTAACAGGCTAGGTGGCTTAGCTCCAGGTCTTAACCTCCAGGTCGTAACATTGGTCAAACAAAAACTAAAAACACAGTGAAAACTTATTTAAAGTAAACCATTGTAAATGATTAGTCCCATCCTGACTTCCCCTATCATCTCTGCCAAATATCTGCCTTTGTGTCTGATTGTGGTGACAGGCAGTGGCGGCTGGTCAGTAGGGGGCGCTCGGGCGCCGCTCCCTTTAAATCGTTTAGATAATAAATGATTTCTGAACTGCAAAGTACTTAAAAATGTATTTATTTATATTGTGTGTCCAATAGACATGTCAGAACTTATTAAAATAGTAAATACATAATTCTATTTAATTGCTCACATTGTGCACACTTCCTTTCCTATGTGCAGGGCGCCGGTCTAATGAGAATGAATGTAGGCACAGCAACTTGGGCAAGCACGTGATCTGAGGCTGACTTTTAATTGGTTATCTAGGGTTTTTCATAGGGGCGCAGCGCTCTGCGTCCCGGTCACACCCATTCTGTTGTGTCATTACTGGTAGAGTGTCAGTACTGGCTAATTTCTTTAAAAACATTGTGTGATTGGACAATCCCCGATTCGACTCAGCGCAGCTGCAGTTCGTTAGGTTGATTCACGGTTATGCTTGCAAAGTGGAGTAGTTTCAAAATGAGAGAAAATTCTATTTTGTCTTTACAAAAAAATGCTTTTACAAAGCGTTCACTTGAAGAAAAAAACAGGATAAAGGAGCTTGGACCGGATCGTCCTAATTTACAAATTCAGCAGCAGGCAAGTGATCTCTCCACTCCATGGTTGGACATGTAGCAGTGTAGGTAGTAGTCAGCCAGTGAAGAAGTGTCGGACACTCAGTGTAGAAGACCATGAAAGGATTGCTGCAGAGGTGAGTTGTTGTGGAAAATCACTGTTACACTGGTTTATAGTAATGTTATTTAATATATTAGGAAGATGTGCTTTGTAGTTAGAAATACCTTTAGTTGTGTCTATGCTGTGTAGGTATGTTGATATAATGTTTGTCAGCAAGATATTTTATTATTTAAGTTATACTGAAGTTTATGGGTAATGGGGAATAAAACATTTGGTTACTGAATTTTGTATAATCTTGTCCCACAAAAATGCTGTAACACATTTCATAACACAGCCTTAAAAATGGCAGCAAATGTTATTAAAATCAGGAAAACAATCTAGAAGAAGTCTTTTCAGAAACTGTCACGCTCTTGAAGATTCTCATCACCACACCCATGACCACAGCAGAAGCTGAAAGGTGCTTTTCAACTCTGAAAAGAATCAAGACTTTTCTGAGAAACTCAATGACTCAGGACAGGCTGAATGCATTGGCCATGTTGTCAATGGAGAAAAGACTAGTCACAGAGATGACTGACTTTAACAAGAATATAATTGAGAAATTTGCTGGGCAGAAGGAAAGGAGGGCAAAATTCATGTTCAAATAGTGCTATTTTTAAGATTTGTTTTGTTTGTTTTTCATTTGTTTGCTTGTGTGCGCCCCCCTCAGTTTTTTTTAGCACCAGCCACCACTGGTGACAGGGTTGGGATCTCTGCAGCACTCTTGCAGCAGTGTGGCTTGGCACCCGGGTCAGTGTTCTCATTCACAGCTTGGAAAGAACACCACTGCTTTGATTTTCTCAGAACACTGTTCTGTGAAATGTTCAGATTAAAAAAGAAGAAAAAACAGCAGTCGATTTACAGAATGATGTAAAAAACAATTTGCATGAATGTACCAAACAACACTCCTGAGACTCCCTTGATACTTCAATCTCATGGACTTTTATGTTTATTGTATTTATTTTGGTCTTTGTCCCTATTCTGTAATCACTTTCATGAAAGAGAAACTCCTTAACATGAAACAGGCCCCATCTTGGCATTTCTGTTCTCAATTTTTCATTGACCCCAAATTTACTGAGGTCTTGGTTGACAGTGCAGCAGCTCTGTATGGGACATAACAGAGACACAGACAAGGTAAATGGGAGGGCACACTTTTGAAGCTTTGGCAAGGGAGACCCGACCTCCTTGGAGATCCAGGAAGCTAAGAGAAGCTACATTAAGAGATAAAAAAAAAAACATCTTCTCAGTTGATGACCCTTCAACAGAATCTGAAAGACATCAGAGGCAAGGCAAGTCAAGGCAAGGCAAGTTTATTTATATAGCACTTTGCAGTAACAACATGATTCAAAGTGTTGCACATAAACAGAAAAATATTACAGAGAGAAATATTACATAGGAAAAGTTAAACATCACTGTATGAAAGGAATAAGCTAAGTACATTTTTGACTATACTTCTTTTACATTAACAAACATAGAAAGTATAAAATCACAGTACTTAATTATTTCTATTCATAATAAGAAATAAGCTAGGTAAATCCTGGGGGTTTCTGATCTAAAGTAATGTTGTCCAACTTTTCTAAAAGTTACAACTAGAATAACTTTTGTTTCATTGTTTCACTGGAACAAGCTTCATCACTAACATTTCAAAGCTTAATTATTTCTGTTCATATATTGCCAAAAGAAAAACATTACATTAGGCTAAGTAAATCCTTGACAAGACTTCTTTAATTTCACTGGAACAGGTTTCATCATTAAAACTTCAAAGTTTAATTGTTTCTATTCATATATTAACAAAATCCTTAAAGCTACAACTTAAGGTCTCTGATCTGACCTTTCTGAGCTACAGCTAAAATAGGAGGCAAGCAACTGCAGGAAAAAAGCACAGCAAAGACAGTGTTTGTATGCCTGTGTGTTTTAGTGTAAGTGTGTGTGTGTGTGTGTGTGTGTGTGTGTGTGTGTGTGTGTGTGTGTGTGTGTGTGTGTGTGTGTGTGTGTGTGTGTGTGTGTGTGTGTGTGTGTGTGTGTGTGTGTGTGTGTGTGTGTGGGTGGGTGGGTGGGTGTGTGCGTGTTAGTCTGGGTCTGTGATAGTGATGGAACATTATCAGGCAGTTCGGTTCCAGGTCACAGATGTCACAGAGCATCTTGTTTACATAGCGTCCAAGTGAAAATAAGATTGTCTGCCTTCTGAGGTTGACACAGGAAGACCAGATTATGATAATAGCATTAGTTTGTGAGCAGGCAGCCTTTTTTTTTTTTTTTGCATTTTTTTTTTTTTTTTTTGCATTTTTGTCTGTTTTAAAGTCTTATTGGTTCTTCTCAAATGGTGATTCCAAACATCCAAATTTGTGGTCATTCTGCCAAAGCCGGGCTTCCAACTACTCCAAGATCTATTCCAATCCTGCCAGCAAATTCAGGAATTGCAGCTGGCCTGCAGTTCTGTTTACGCAGCATTTCAGTCTGAGTGTTGGTAGCAGACATATCCCACACATAGTTCAGGCAGCCTTGACATGGACTGAAACAGCAAGATGAAGTTTTCAGAATGTCTTGATAGTCCAGGTAACCAAATGGACAGACACACCAACCTCTTGTCAGGAGCCCTGTGTCCAGCTGCAAATGGGGCACAGGGGTTCTCCTTTGCCCAGTTTTCTCATTGAGAAAATTGTATCAATTGCATTGAGAGTCCAGCTGACCAGATCCATAATTTACAATTTGGAGGATATGTAAAAAGGGGCTCCAAACAAGATTGATAGAAACAGAAACAGGGCAAATACGGGGACGGAGAGGATAAGAGAGGAGAAAGAAAAGAGTCTGCAGCAGGAAGAACAGGCCCCCTATAGTTTGCTTACAGGGCAAACAGGTCAGCAGATGATGCAGTCAACCTGGGACTATATTTCAACCTGTAAGACCTTGAACATCCAGAGACTTATCTCAGGATCCTGTATGTGAACTTCAGCTCAGCCTTCAACACCATTAGCCTTGACATCTTCCACCAGAAGCTCACCCAGCTCACAGTACGAGAATTCACCGTCAGTGAATCACCATATTCCTGACTGACTGGTAGCAGCAGGTGAGATAAGGGAGCATTGTCTCCAACACAAGAACCATCAGCACCAGCACCCCCAGGGGTATGTTTTCTCCCACTCATCTTCTATTGGTACACAAATGACTGCACCTGACTGGACGTATCTATAAAACTTAACACATAACACTCAGAGTGCTTAGATTACTACCATGCATATTTGCAACTTTCCAGCCGTGTCTTCCTCTTCTGTAAAAACACTATAACACTGCAAGGCTGCAGGTCTGGACTCTGTCTTCTCCTCCACCTTGTAACACTGGGTCAATCACCTATTTTCAGTGTTTAGACATTTTTCACCCCTTACTGAAGACTGTGGCTTGATGGGTTGAGTAGTCGTCTGGCAACCAGAAGGTTGTGGGTTCGATTCCAGCTTCCCCTTGCTACATGTCGCTGTGCCCTTGGGCAAGGCACTTAACCCCAAGTTGCCTACCGAGCTGCGTCTCGGTGTATAAATGTGTGTGCGTTAGTGAGAGCGACTGGGTGAATGTGGCTATAGTGTACAGCGCTTTGGGTGGTCAGCATGACTGGAAAAGCGCTATATAAGTTCAGTCCATTTACCATTTATCATGTGCCAGCTTGCTTTCAGACCTCAGCCATAGCCCTAGTCTCCAAAAAGACAAGGATCACAGGACTTAATGATTACAGCCCCATTACACTGACATATGTGATAATAAAGTATTTTGGAAGACTGGCCTTGATTTACATCAAAACCACCAGACTCTCTGTTGGATCGCCTACTGTTGACCTACAGGGCCAACAGATTTTGGAAAATGACCCTGTAAAGATGGTAACCAAAGATGAGCCCAAGTTAAATTCCTTGTTTGTCTGCACGAACAGGGAATTCTGATTCTGATTAAAGTCAGCAAGCACATAGGGAGTTGGGTGGAGGTCTGCCTATCAGCAGGACAATGACACATACAGTACACACATCTATATGTGTTAGAATGACCATGTCAACGTCCAGACCTAAAATCAGTTTATACGTTATGCCAAAATGTACTTTTGTACACACACAAGCCATCCAATCTGATTCTGCTACAACAATTTTGTTTAAAAAATAAATAAATACATTTCAGCATCTTGCTATGCAAAGCAAGCTGAGTCTTATCTCAACTTGCAGAGGGGATTTGTAAAAAAAAAGCAACAAAAAAACTATCATGAACATCTTTTCTCTAAATCTTTTTTAGGTTACATTTGTTTATATGATGTGATAACAAAAACTAAAGATCTGTGGTTGTAAATGCTTTTGCTTTTCTATATAGCTTCTACATAGTGCAGCCAACCAATCTGGGGCATTGGTTGTGGCATTAGTTATTATTATTGAGGATAGTGGCCTGCTATGAAATACCTGTGTCCATTTTCCACATCATATCCAGGCATTTATTTCAGGTTGAGATCAGACCCTTGCCTTGACTTTCCAATAGATTGATTTTCCGTTTCTTCAATACAACTCTGTCAGAGAGACATGTTTTTAGCATAGTCTTCCAGCTGTATGGCCCACTGTCCTTTCGGATTCGTCACAAGAGCAGATTCCTTAAGAACTTGTCAGTACAATTTAGAAAACAATACTGTGTTCTTACAAAAAAAAAAATAAAACACACACACACACACACATCCATCCAAGATGTCTCTGAAATACAGTAGACCAAGAGTTGCTGTTTACCACTGCTGTAAATGGGAAAATTGTGTTGCTTTAATTATTTTTAAGCTGATAAAGATCAGACTATGATAGATGGATGTTGTTTTAATAAGCCCATCTACTTTACATGGTGCTTTACACTTTACACTGCTTACAACCCCCCCGGTAACATGCAGAGTAGAAGGATTCTACACACAGTAAAAAAGTTTTGTTAAAATATCTGCATCATGTTAATGACAATCATGATCTAATTTATATTGCATCACGAAGTTCAGTCTGAATACGGTGAGTAGCTTTGTGCTTGTGTGTATTACTAATTTTGTGCACTAAAAGACATTTCAGGTGGTCAGTAAATGACAAGAGAGAATAGAACCACTAATAAGCTTTACATGCATAAATCAACTATTTAACTATTTAACTACCCCTCTCTTGGATTTTACCCTTTCAACTATCTGTGTCTGTCCATTAAATAACATCATTAGCAAAGTCTCTTTGCAACAAAGTTATACATTTTCTCTGTGCACTCTTGTCACCCCAATTGATTTAATAGCCATCCATTGAAACATATTTCACATTTATAGCTTGCAAATAATATTTCTAAACTCACCAATGTAAGCTCTCTTGTTGATAAGGCAACAGATAGGCTCCTGATGTTTTTTTTCTCATAGTGCTTGCAGAAGAAAAGAGGTCATGAAATTATATCAGCAATGAATCGGAGGAGAGCACTGCAAGTGGGTATGTTTACCAAACTGGGATTTCCCCCACAACAGCTTTATACATTAATTCAAAGCTAGTGGGGTGTAAAATAGATTGTGGTGATTGCCCAAACATAATCACTCACATCTTTTGTGTCTCCACAAAGTTTTGAAATCATATTCAGATCTAAGAGGGACTTCTGGAGAATGCCAAAAAGTCATACAAACTTTACACATCATATTCTGCTTTGCATAAAAATTAGATTTACATAAAAAACATAATCAGCATTTTCATACCAATACAATGCATAAACCATTTGAATCATGATGGTGGAGCCCTATATTGTTTGTTAATGTTTTCCAAAGAGCTGCCGTCACTTACATCAACAACAACAGACCAGACTCTTTAACCACTTTAAGTCCTTCAGATTTATTGCTTCACAACATGACAAAATTAAAACAACCAACTATTTACTTTAGTTCAAGTTAACTTTATTATGTTTGGCAATCATTGGGAGACATTTTCATGTAATAAAAAGCATTTGTGTTACTGTAAAATGTATGTGCAAAACAATCAGACTAAGATGAAGTCTCACTTTGGGTCTTTTAAGGCTACTTGTGTTCTTAAAAACTAAAACAGCATAAACTTGGTCACGTTGTTTTATAGTAAAGCTTTTAGCTTATGGTTTTCTACAGTGGATGCACTTACCGCACATGTCGAAGAAACCCGGCATTAGCTGAGATTGCCAGAAGGACAGAGACAGCCTGTTCCCCTTTAAAACAATACTGTATAGTAAAAACAGTTGTCTACTGTTTTACTATCCTCTACACTTAAGAGTACTTTAAGTGTCATACCGTTGTGAAGAAAAGAACCCTGAAAAGTACATAGTCCAGTGGTAGGAAGCATATATCCACAAATACATTTCTCATTTTAGACAAAGCAAAAGTATATTCTAATAACATGGAGCTAAAACAAGATTTCAAATATGACAGATCCAACAAAGCAAAATCGAAATAAATAAATACCAAAGTTCTGGATGAGAACTAAGTTAAATCAGAGAAAAAGAAAGCTAGAGAGAAAAAAAAACTGACTGTTGAAGATCAAAGAAATAAGAATGCATTACTGGAATAAAAAAGCAAACAAATAATGAAAACAAACATTATGCTGTGGAGGAAAAATATCACAAAATAAACAAAAGGGAAAAAAGTCCCAGAAAACAGATAGCCAAAGAAAAAACAAAAACATATAAGGATTTTAACTAAATGTTTCTGAAATCCTCCTGATAGCAACTGATTGTAGCAGTGATGCCAAAGTTGTATTATCTCACCCCACACAAAGGGAATTTTGTCACTTGCTGAGCCGGCAAAACAAGACTTAGACACAAAGAGTGAAATGTATTTAGTCCACTGAGTATTGATACAAGTTCATCAGCTGGAAGGCACTATTTACTGTGGCCTCTGTGGTCTATATCACTGTGAAATAAAATGAAATGCTGCTTAACTTGGAGCCTAGGATGAAAGGAGTCATTGCAGGTATCCATTATCTGAGGGAGAGCAAGAACAAATCCACAGACATATCAGAAATATTTTAATGCTTTTCAAGGAAAAGATTCAAGTTTTGCACAACAAGGATTTTCCCTAAATGTGCTCTAAAAGTGTGTGTGTGTGTGTGTGTGTGTGTGTGTGTGTGTGTGTGTGTGTGTGTGTGTGTGTGCGCGCGCGTGTGTTTGTTTTTATCTTTTGACCAACCAGAGAGCCAGAACTGTACTGTTAGACACTTTCTCTGTTTGGACTGAAAGGAAAAGTCTGTTTCGTTTTCATGTGTGTATCAGGTTTTTTTTTAAACAGTTGCATTTCAATCACATGTCATTCTGTGCAAATATCTGACAGGAACTGTACAATTAAGATAACATAAAAAATGCATTTCTTTGAATCTAAATCTAATCTAAATTTTAAGTTTTGTAGGGATTTGATCCTGATGCTATATTAGTTGCTCTCTCCCAGCGTTTGCGACCATTGTGAAATAGGAATATAGGTAAATGGGGAACTACTGATATCAAACTTTCTCAAACATTTGTCACTTTCTTATTGTTTTGTCTTGCTACTGTATTTGGATCATATTTGTTCTTGGTGTGGGGAATTTGTACTTAACTTGAAAGAGCATTTACAGAAGATCCGCAGTATAACTGAGTTTTTTGAATGCTGAAATGTAACAATATTACTATTAATATGTTAGTGCCGGGTATGTGGTTCTATGCAGTGAAAGTGTGGCGTGTTGTTCCTACCTTTCTCCAGCATGGTGCAACAGTTGGACACCTGGAACAGATGTTTCCCATCGACGCCAATTAGTGAGGAGCATTTAAAGCGACTGGAGAAAAACGGAGGCATCAGAGCATTTGCACTCCCTGAGCGGTACCTGACCCTGACCAGGTCCTAGCTCCTAGTTCTTCCATGGTTCCAAGTTCTCCTTGATTAATCCTCTGTGTCCTTTCCTCAGGTAACACCTCGTTGAAATCTGTTTCTCTGAAGCTCCTCCTGAAGATCTCAAACTCCACTGTTAGATATGAATCCCACGAGCCTTCCTGGCACCCAAGACAACCACTGCTCCTCAAAACCTGCTGGTGTCCCTGGCTACAACTCAACCAGGCCTGTCCACCCTTTAACGTGGGGGCACCATCAGTCTCTAGCCACACATCCACCAGCACTGACAGCTACCTGCCAGTCACTACAGCCCCCCACTAAACACCATCTGCGTAAGTCAGCCTCTGGTACAACATCCTGCGTTCCTACTTGGCGGCACTCAGGCTCACTATTCCTTCCCCCAGTCTGTGACCAGAGCTGTCCCAGTCTGCCACTCCCAGTTCCATCCCCTGCATCCATCCATTATTCATTTCAGCGATACATTTTTATCACTATACTGTTGTTTTCATGTTTGTTGCTTCTGGGTCGATCATGGAAAGCACAAACATGACGGTTAATTAAATACATTTTGGCCATGCCATTTGGACTGGGTTAAGTACCAGTTGTTGAGTATAATGTGTACAGTACTGATAAGGTTAAACCTGCAGAAATGTACAACACTTTCTCACTCTCACATATCACTTTACTGACATCCCTAACACACTCTTGAGAAACTCCTATCTGTCTACCCTCCCAAAAAAAAAAAGGAAAATTAAGTGGGAATTGTTTTCCCTTGATTGTTTCCAATCTCTGAAGAAGCAGTCATTATATTCTCTTCTGTGCCCCTGGTTACACTAAAGTTGCTTTTAAAAATAAGACTGCTCCCAAGCCATAAGTTGCTGCTTCTTCTTTGTCCAACCAACCACTGTTACCTAGCAACCAAAGCATTTGCTGTTCTAAGATCTTGATGTCATTTGCATTATTTCTTTTGCATCTTGATTTAATTTACTTGAATAGTTTGTGTAGTTTATCAGTCAAATAAGACAACTCTCCCTTGTGAAAGGCCACCTTATTCTGTGGGTTTGCATGTCCAGATGATCCAAGGAGCCATGCTGTTGGTAAGGTTCCTGAAAAACGCACCGACCTTCATGATAATACCAATAACACATTTAGTTTCTCAGTATATTAGAGACAAATCTAAAGGGAACCTTATGGTTGGAGTCCGAGCCTTGATGTAAGCTTCTTAAGTCTGAATGAGCAAAGACTGACTGGGATAGAATTATTCATATCCCTCCATTTTAGTGTCTGAGAACTAGATTTATCTCTCTCAGCCTTCTCCTTGTGGCAGAAGAAAAATATGTTTTTTTGAAAGCTTACAAAGAATTAATGTCCTGTCGAAAAAGCACATAGACCTTTCCAGAAGTTAAGTTTGGAAATACTCAATTACCTGCCAAGGCCCTGCAAAGTTGATTCAGTGTTTGATAGATAACATCCTTCCTTTGTGGTAAAGCTGACGGTTGCAAAACTTATGTCTAATGGTTTCTGGAAAGCCCCTCATTTGTGGTCTGGAAATTGCCAGAAAAAATACTAATTAAGCCAACATTTGCCGGGAAATACAGACTGGTCTCCTTTACGACAGCCAGAGCAAGAATTAAAACATCCAACTTAAAAGAAAGTGTTTTTTTATTGTAAAATCAAGAACTTCCAACTCACTGCAGAGTTTATTCATAGATCTTAAACTCCCTAGGTTGTCTTTTCAAGAATTAAGGTAGAACCGACTTAACTATCTATATGAGGAAAAGGGATTACAACTGCAATGATGCAAACGCCATCTTGCTTGGTTGATCAGATAGATGAGCTAATTTTAAAAATATTTCAACTAAACAGCTTTTATGCGATTGAATGAAGTAAGATGACCATTTTAAACAGCCAAAAGTTGCTTACATCTATGGATGAGTGTGGTGGTGTAAAAATGTGTTTATGACTATTTCTAATATGTTTTTTAAAGAGGGTGTTTTGGATATTTCACATCAAAATATCTTTGAGAATAATCTAAGTGTTGATAAAGATGCAATAAGCTACAATAGGGTTAGTTGGGGATACCTCAAACTTATTCTGGAAGAGTAGGTCTGCCTTTACTCTGTTCTGTTCCTTAAAGCAAGTAAAACACCCAAACTAACCATCCATACAAATATTTCTCTGAAAATCAGTGTCAATCTAGATATTCTTACTTAATATGCAAGGAGCTGTTTTTTGTGAAAAGATTCTCCAAAGAATAGCCGTGTGTTGAGAACACACACACATATACATAATGTACAAATACTTTAGGTCAGGAATTTAGTGAGAATATGAGTATAAAGAATCCAAAGGTGGTTCTATCTGTGTTGAAATGGACAGAAGGACAGGTAGAGATAATAGACAATGTAAACTGTTACACACTTATCAAAGCTGTACTTAACTGAAAGTGTCCCAGACCATTTGTTGTAGTGTGCAGAGATGATTAATGACTGTTGACAGAAACCCAAACACTGGGAAGCAGACAGAGTGAGACAGATGAGGCAGATAGAGGCAGAGAGAGAGGCTCCACTTAAAAACGTCCACATCAACGTTGCCGACACTGTGGATAACTGGCCTCTAAAGGCATTTCTTTCTCACCACACACGATTGTCTAACACATAATAGGCCTACAATGTTTTAGGAGGGAAGGGCAAGGATAAAAGTCTGCATTGTTTGTGCTGTTACCTCTTGCTTATTTTCCCTTTTCCCTGTATTAAAGAAAAAAATAGTACTTAAAATTTAAATAATGAGACAAAGCATTTCGCTATTTAAGATTAAAAAAAAAACATTCAACCTAACAGCAGTCGGCACACACAGTCTTCTTATAATTGACTTTTATTATTTACTTAAGAAAAAGAAAAGAAAAATGTTGCCCATTGGAATAGACAGCCCCTCTTCTCATTTAAAAAGAAAAGAGGGGCACTTGCATAGGCAAGATCACAACTGATGTTAAAACTCCCAATTTTGTCTTCTTTCCAACCCGGTGCTCTTAAAGTCTAATATCCCCTTTAACTGTTCTTCAGTCCTTATTTGGTTATTAAATAACCTAATGTGACCTCAGGCTTTAACACCTTGTATTTTGGCATAAGGGCACCCTCAAGTCTTCCCTGGAAAGTTTTTTGTGTGTTGAATGTCAGAAATGTACTTTTTCCAGCCTGAAAGGTCACTCATGTCCCATTTCATTGTTATTTAAAGTCACAGTGGTGGAAAAAGCATGAAGGAAAATCTTAAGTATTTGTCTTTTAAAGCTGGAAGATGCAACAAATCAGTTGGCTTACCTGATGTTGCAGACCTGTTTGAAGAAAGAAAAAAATATATGGTGAAAGAGGGTGTGCTGCAGCTATATAAACATGCAGTGAAGTGTCTCTCATCAAGCTCATGCTGAATCATGCATTTTCAAGTTTTGTCTATTTTTTTTTTTCCCAGATCTACTGATTATTTTTTCCTAATCTTTGTCTGAACGGCTCAGGTTGCTTTGTCTCCCACTATAAAAAAAACAAATTCAATATCACATAATAATATGTATTCATCCATCCATCCATTTTCCGAACCGCTTAATACCTCATGGGGTCGCGGGGAATAATAGGTATTTTCATTTAAAGTGAGTCTTATTTATTAATAGTGTAATAGTAAAATTACCCTGTGGTGCAAATGTAACTTAAAATATGTTTCCAGCAGTGGTTAAGACCAGCTTTGCAACCACTAAGACATTAAGAATTAGGCAACACAATGTGGTACTAATCAGAAATCTCCATGCTATGCTGATGAAGCCATCCTAGAACAACGTTCAGAATAACAATGTTTGAAGGAATCATATAATTTACATCATTTACAAGTGAAAACATTTAGCTTATTTTTATACAATGAATGAATACGTCAACAAATAAATAAATACATACATGGTAGTACTTAAGTCATTTTCCTGTATAATCTCCATATATATATATATATATATATATATATATATATATATATATATATACTGGGTGCAATTTGCCGGGGGAGATGGGGGGGAACCCCTCCCCCCCCCCCCCGGGGGGGAACCCCCCCCCCCCCCTCTCTGCTTGTGACGTCCCCCCCTCTGGTCATTCATGTTTTATCCCTGGGGGGGATACATCCCTCCCCCCCTCTGGTCTGAATTTAAAAATGTATATAAATTAGGGCTGTCAGTTTTAACGCGTAAGACCACAACGCCGACATTTTTTTTTTGTCGACGTTAATTGCGCGTCAAAACACACACACCGTTCCCTAATGTTTTTCCCCACCGCGCTCTCCGGACTGTGTTTTTTTTACCCTCGGCGCTTTCCGTAGTTTCAAGAGAGCTAGAGACTGTAGCAAAACAGATCCGCGCTCACTGTTGCACAGGTTGTTAATTTCATGCGACATTGGGCTTCTTTTATTCTAAAGGCGTTTGTAAATTTCATGACTCACGGGTTGCGGGTTTTTTTGGGCACGTTTCTGAAAGTGAAATCGTTTATTTGGGCTCTAAAATAAGTGACGAAACAGCTTTTTATAAGAGACCTGCCTGCACTAGACACTACGTATCCAGCTGAAATATCCCTCCGCCATAGGAGCCGACGGTAGTAAAGGCAGACAGAGCAACTCTGCACGTATTTTCTGCAGTTTACGGTGCAATAACCGGTGATAACTGCTGAAAGTAGATTACTTGGTGCAGATCACCATTTTATCAGACATTGGTTCTGAAGATGAGCTTTTACACGTTGATAAAATTGCAGAAACCCAACCCATAAACCGTACTTTAATGCTTATTAGTTTGTTTCCTCTGTATTTGAAAAACTAAGGTTGAATTACGTTGCCAAACGAAGGACCTGGAGTTACTAAACAGTTGCTAAACAGTCTCATTCAGGGTACTAAGCTCCTGGCCAGTTGCAAGCAAAGTGTAAGACTGGAATGACCTGGAGATTTAAAACCTTTTTCCAGGCTTAAACTGTATGAATATGGATATAAACAGCAAGCAAAAATATTGTTGTTGGTGTGAAAGCTCAGAATTAGATGTGTGTGAGAGAGAGTGAAAAAACGAACAATAAAACCTATGACTTTATTGAAATGTAAAATTTTTATTAATGCCTAATACCAGGTCTATCTTTGTTTAAGAGGCAAAAAAATATATCGGCATGGTATTTATTTACAAATTTATTTACACATTGTGTAAACATCAGGGCGTCATGATTAGTCATTTAGCCATCATAGTCCAGAGTTTAACATTTGGCACTAGGATGTTTTCTTTCCAATTCTCAAAAGTGCTTGAAAAATAACAAAATACAAATATTTTTTGTACAAGCATGTATTTTATTAGTGTCATTTATTGCAAATTTGCATATTAAAATGCCCAAACAGGATATTACACTTTCAGAAATAAAAGGATAAAACATACAATTAATTTGCAATTAATCTCGAGTTACCTATCGACATTATTTGATTAATCAAGGAAATGATCCCCCCCTCTGTTTTTTTTTGCAAATCGCACACTGTATGTATATATATATATATATATATATATATATATATATATATATATATATATATATATATATATATATATATATATATATCTTCTTTGAAGTTTCTTTAAGTGAACGCTATTTTCATTATACCAAGTGTCTGGGCACTTTATCTTGTACTGTCAGTGTTAACGCACAAACATAATGTAATTATTCTAAAAATGTCTATGATCTTATCATTACTTGCTTTGACTTGGCTCTAGTGGTAGGATGTGATTAGAAAAGGTATCAAATTAATTCAAAGCTTTGTAATAAATTATTCGCAATTTCGTGCTTTTTAATTCCACTTTTATTGAATCACAATGTCTGACAGTAAAAGAAAGTTCAAAAATGAAAATTTTGGTTGGCAGCTAAATTAATATGTACATATGAGCTTGAGATCAGAGTTAAACTCATGTATTGTGTATCTTATGCTGAACCAGGACTGTTATAGTCAATGTCAGATCTGGTGTCCATGCTTGTGGCAACATGTTTCTCACTAAGGAGATCCTGTAGGTTTAAAGTGATGCAGTACTCGGTACATTCTGTACATATTTTCTTCAGCTGGCAAACAAATCTTAGAGGCATTACCGCCAGGGCTGGTGTGGGAGCATAAGTGTGGGCAAGAAATGAGCGAACTGGGAAAGATTACATTTATTATGTTTTAAAGTAAATATTTTTCTGTGATTAAGATTTGAAATTTACAATTAAAAGTTCCAGGTCCACTTTAATGACAAAATATCGGTTTATTAGCATAGCTTTGCTTATTTTGTGACACATGGCAGAATCCTTCCTTGAAAAAGTGTACAGTGAAAAATTAATAAACCAAATGGCTATCTTTAAGGAGCATGTATTACCACATAATCAAATAGGAACCTTCCAGATATGTTGTTTCTGATCAGATCCTTGACATTTCCAGAAGGTTCTTTTGCGACCTCTAGCATCCTGTGGTGAATTATTATCGTTTAATAGGTTTCAACAAAAAACTGCTCCTGTATCTCTGCTCTCACAATTTTTCCATTAACTTTTAATTACTGTACCCGCTAAAGGGGATCCTTTTAATTTTCAATTACACAGGATTTCATCAGTTATGAAAACCTTGAATAATAGCCCGTCCCCATTCATTATTACTTGTCAGCCATAGACACAAAGTATGTGCTGGGTACTATTACTGGGAATTGGAGATATGGGAATTGTTCAAAACAAGACTTTACATGGTTTCTTTTTACTAAATTGTGAATGATAATATCAAACACTACATTTTTAATAACTTGATACACCTGTCATAATATCAATACTGAAATTAGAATGATTTAATAATTGTCAATGTGCACAGGTGATGTTAAAATGGCATGCACCCTATACCATTGTGATAATTCTAAATTAGTATAGTCCAAGTAATTGGACATTAAAAAAATCTAATGAGGTCCCAAGGGGGGGAACATTGATTACGGCATGAATTAAATTGCCAGATGTTGTAATATTTTAGTCCTTGTAAGGAACACAACCTTTAAGCTGCACTAAAGGCAGGGTTTAGCTTCACTAAAGTCATTGAAAATGGTCCTGGCCTTACACGTGTGTAATGAATTAGACAGAGAGGGGACCCAAAATATGAGCCAGAAAGGGTATTGCATTTTTAAAATTTTATTGACAAAAACAGAAACCTGGTGCAGGCAAGAAAAGCTCTGCATGAGCAAGTTAGAGATCTTGGCGGTAAAGTCAGCTGTCTTACTCATTGAAGAGGTGATAGACATTATACCTTTAGTCATGCATGGAAGTCCAACACAGGGAAGACAAATCTAGGGGCAAGGGTCGTAGTCATGGTATAATTTCAGGTTATGGTCCAGAAATCACAAGCATAGGTAGATGTCCAACTATGGCAAAGTAAAGCAGGGAAATCCAAAAATGTGATCATAGTCAAAACAAGAACAAATCTTTATTCGACTATGGTACATTCCAGCAAAACTTGTCTTCAGCATTTAACACATCCATTAGGGAGCAGTGGGCAGCTTTTACAGCGTTTGGGGTAACAACAAGGTAACAGCCATGAAGAAACACTGGACATTTACTTGCAAAAAGTGCTCAATAATTTGGCACTGTCCTGTTCTCTGCAGGGAGCTTATAAGGAGCTTGAAACAGGTTTGCAGCACAGCGGAGCACTAGGCTAGCAGGTGCAGTGAATAATCTTTGATGAGAACGGAGCAGGAGAGGTCTGGCAGAAGATAGACAACAGACCGACCAGAATCATAACAATGATAGATTCTCAGTATATATTAGTGGAAAATAAATAGTTCACCTCTCCTCACATATAGTGCTGTCTTACAAAGCTGCTATTATTTAAAAAACAAATGCAACACATTTTAACTGTGTGATCTACATCTGTATCAGTTCATCTTTCAAAATGTGTTTGGTGCCCACTACATGCAAGCTCAAATCTCAGGCTTTGTTTGATGCACATTTTTCTCTTCTAATGGTAACCTAATCCCCTTAAGCAGATAATATCTATTAGTAACATGGTACTGTTTCTATAGGAGGTGAGGAGCCACACAAAGGAACGGTGTAAGAGATACAATTTACCGGCCATTTAAGTTAAACAAAGAGAGAAGGCAAAGGTTATCCGATATTGTACGGATGAGCTGAAGCCTAACTCACTGACTTTCACTTTAAATATATATTTTAAGGCTGCTAACACGCTACCTTGTCATGTCATAAATGTTGGGTCCCATCATCAAATCCCATCATTTATAAGAAACATGTGCATCATTTTATAATGTGCCCACAGTTACATAATTTTAATTTTTTACTCCGGCTTCCTCCTACAGTCGCTAAAGCTCCATGTTAGGTTAATTGGTCTCTGTAAAATAGCTCTATGGCATAAATGTATGTATGCATGGTTGCTTGTCCTATATGCTGTGGTTCGCCTGCCAATGGCGTACACTTCCTCTCGGCCAATGAATACTGGTGGGTGGGTGGATGGATGGAAAAGCAATGACAGGTTTGTGCTCACAGTCTGAGTGCCCACAAGTATATAGTAGCTCAAAAGAAATGACCAGGACCTGCCATATCCAATTTTCATCTGTGCAGACAGAGTATTTGGATTGCTTATCATGGCATTTAGGCACATTATTATGTGACCATTGCTAAAACATTTACATAGGACTTATGTAATTTTTTTTTCAGAGGAGATTGAACTAGATCCTATTGAAATTTAATATAAATACTAATAAAATCATTAGTTTAACAGCTTGAGTATATATGTATATATTTATATTTTTTGTGTGGAATGTTGTGTATATATATATATATATATATATATATATATATATATATATATATATATATATATATATATATATATATATATATATATATATATATATGTTTGTATATCTGGAGCGTGTAACGAAAATGATTTCCCTCTGGGAATATTAAAGTATTTCTGATAGTGATTCTGATTGAGATGTGGATGCAGAACTGTTATCTACATTGTATATATTGTAATTTTCCAAATGTACAGCCTTGTAGGTAAATCAAGTGTAACTAGGTACTAAGAATTAATTCATTATCCTTTAGATAGTATTGTGTACTTAACTAAACCTGTTAAATACAATAGCTCATTTATTATCTCTCTCTCCCCTATATCTGCCAAGCAGAGAGAAAACATGGAATAGATGCACAAAAATTGAAGGTTATGCCACATATTTGATACCAGTATGGCTTATCACTGATTTTAGTTCAAATTATTTCAGATGGAAACACTATTGCTGCACAATAGCTGCCAAAAATCTTACTGTATACCCAAGTTGATTCCAGTTAGGGATCTGCTATACTCCCTCCTCCAAATTGTATTTTTTAGCTGCTTCTTCACTATTTTCTGACTGGAAAAAGTTCCAAAAAAGAAATGAATATATCTACTCTATCCTGCAGGGAAATGGAAACCATGTCACCTTTATGGATTTTGCCTTCGGCAGAAATAAAATCAAAGGTTAGTTGAAAAAAAGCTGGAAAAAATATATTTTTTAGATATGGGAGCAGTTCGGGGGAAGGGGGAAACTCAACTTGACTCGTTTAACAGACGTGCATCTAAAAAAAAAAAAAAAAAAAAAAAAACTCTTTTTGTAACTGAAACTAGCAGATCTGGATGGCAATGCATGCTGAACATGTGAAATCCCAAAATGTTTGAGTGCATTTATCTATATGTGAGAGAAGAAAAACATTAAGAAAAATATAATCATTATCTGATGCCTTGCAGTCTAAGATTTTATTTAGCGATCGAGAAAAGCTGGTAGTAACGCCAGTAGGGCAGTCACAAACTCACAGCCACACTGGTAATTTCACAGTTCTTGTCATTTTATTTAATAGACTCTTCATCAACCTTATAAAGCTCAGTTCAATGACTGATGTCTTATCATATGAAACAGAGACTGTGCAACTTGTGTTATCTCTGTGGCTAGGAGAGGTAAAATATAAAGTCAATTTCACAGTAGAAGTCCACACAGTCTTGTGGCATCAGTTGTCAGTAATTTTCATTTAAGACACACTTTAGAATAGAATGAAATAGAACAGAATTTATTGTCAGTATTTCATACAATAAAAAACAGTTTAGCATATCATGTTTAGCAATGTGAACATTGCACACATTTCTATACAAATGATATGACACTAAATAGTATATATACAAAAAATAAATAAAATAAAAGCTAGCTGCAATCAGGATATTTACCACATAATGTCCATAAGGTGTCTTCAGTGATAAGACTGTGATAGATTTGACCATTCTGGGATAAAAAGTTTTTTTTTTTAAATCTGCTAGACTTGTCTCTTAATGTCCTAGGGTCTCATTTATAAAGGTTTGTGTGGAATCCATACTAAAAGTTTACATATGCCCAAAAAAGAAAACAGCATACAGAACGAAAAAAACCATGTGCACACACACTAGCAAGCTATTTTCCTTTAGCTGTACCTGAATGTTTGTGTACCAGGTTCTGCCTCATATTCTGCTCTCTGCACGCTCAGATTCAACCATAACTGTTCAATGCATAGCACCTGATGAATGTTAATTTGTATCTAAATGGGTCAGCTAACTTTTTTTTTCTCTTCATGGTTTAAGTTAACCTGACAACAGCCAGATGCATGTCTCGCTCCGCCTAGCTCCACTCACATACATCTGGGATATCGCCCGTTGAAAGTGATTTCCCCAACCAAATTTATGGTCTGGCCAATCAGGACGCAGGGCGGGTGTTTCCTGGACGTGATGTAGCGGAGAAGCGACCGTGAGATTCCAACAACAATGGCGGCTCGCATCGAGGAAGCAAGCGTTAGCATTGATGCTGCTATTTCTTCTGTGTTGTCCAATCTACCTGATATTGTTTCATTAAAAGAACATCAGAGAACGGCTCTGAAGGCTTTTGTTGGTGGAAACGATGTTTTCGCCCTTCTCCCGACCGGATTTGGCAAGCGGTTAGCCGTTAACGAGCGGTTAGCCGCTAACCGTTAGCGGTTAGCGCGAACCATATTAGGAGGCCTTTAGTCCTCAACGCGGTCCGCCCGGGATCGACTCCGACCCGCAGCGCTTTGCCGCCTGTCTCCCCCCCCCCCCTTCCTGTCAGCTCACTGCCACTAGAGCCGCGTCGCTCTCATCAGCGTCACGGGTTAGCTTCGGTGTGAGTGGTTGAAATAGCACTTCGATAAAGATGACAGACAAGTGGCTTATCCAATCATATGCAAGAATTTTTGATAAGCCCCAGCCTTCAATAAAGGCAATTCCTATGGCGGTGTCCCAGATGTATGTGAGTGGAGCTAGGTGAAGCGAGACGTGCATCTGGCTGTTGTCAGGTTAGGTTTAAGTGGCAACCACATAGAAAAAGCAAAGAAACTTTGGAAAAATTTCACAGCGAGACGTTTATATGTAAATCAAACGTAAAAGCTCATATGCTGCCCACATTGAAAGCGCTTGTCAAAAAAATTAAACCTAATTGCTGCTTTACCCGGGGTTCACACTGACTACGGTGGGATTTATGGTCCAGATCCAGTTCTGGTTTGCCACAAATCCTGACTCACATGGCCGGCTGCGGGACGTTCACGTGCCCTTTCGTTGCCAGCCATGGTTTTCAGTTTCTGGGGCAAATCTCATTATCCGGGCGCATAAATATCCTATTTCATCCTCAAAGCCCCACTGTTGCCGTTTTGTTTACACTTCAAGATTGCGTAAATTGGTGCGTTGATTTTATGCAGAAATTCAGCAGAACTTTTTTCCTGTCTTGCGCCTGACTTTCCTGTTGGGCTCGTGAAATTCAGGAGCATGATCCAGTGATTGCTGCAGTGTCCGGTCAAACTTTCTTCATGCAGAATTTTTTGCAGCTCAGTAACTGGACCCACAACCACACATGGCTGATGTGAGTGTTCACACTGATTTTTTTTATTGATTTGGGTTCCTTGCAACGCTGGAACCGTATCCGCACCGTATTCAGTGTGAGCCCAGCTTTAAATGTCGAATGACGGCCGTACTCGGTGTCTCATCCTACCATGACCTGTGAACAAGACACCAAGATACTTAAACTCCTCCGCTTGGGGCAACCACTGACCCCCGACTCAGAGGTGGCAATCCACCTTTTTCCGATTTTCATTTTTACCACACAAAACTTTGGGTTGATATGGTGACTACTTAAACTGGCAAAAAGATTCTGCATGTTCACGTATTGTCTATAGTCTTCTTTGTTGCTGCTGGTCTTCAGGTATATTCACATCTTTGCCTGCCTGGATGTCCTGTCAGACATGTGCTATAGATATCCGCCTCAAGTCCAGCATGGGGGAAGAAGGTGACAAGTGACAAAAAGTAGGATGAAAAAAATGAGGAGAGGACAGAGCAGAATAGGGACCAGGTATGAACCAGCAGAGAGCTTAACGGCGAAGAAACCAGAAAGGGAAACAATAACCCACCAGGTAGCGAATTTATCAAGAATGGAGGAAAGTGCACAAAGTGAGAAGAGAGTGATGACGAGGGAAGAGCAGGAGAATGAGCACTCTACCTGTCAGCGCATCAAAGCCTTGTCGTGTCATATACACGCTCCCACACACTCATCCTCTCACTGCCTCAAACTAATGAGCCAAGTGTCTCTCAGTAGCTTCTGCAACACACCAGCATCATCACACAGCCATTATAGGTCTGCTGTACAGGGAGACAATTTATCGCCCTGAACACAGTGTTTCTATTTCCATTCTATGGTATCACAACCCGAAAACCTTCAACTTGTCATGTTTCTGCTCACCAATTTCTCCTTATTCAAATGCAAAAGCTTACCTAATGCCACAGCAAATTTCAGTTGGTGTGTGCGTTATCAGCTTTTAGTTCATTGTAATACACATGACAGATGCAGCACAAACACGACGAAAGAAGTGCAGCTCTCTAAAGATGTGTTTATCTTTTGCAATTTATTTTGTGCTGGAGTTTCATGATTCAAAAACAAAAATGAAACATTCTGTAAAAATGAAGCCAGGCAGGATGTTAAGTACCAAGGACCTGCTTTCTCTAATTTCATTGTAGCGACCTGTGCCTTACGTATAGGGGCATTTTGCAGAGTTCTATCATGTTTATAATTCCAGCATTTTCACACAATGAATTCATTACATTCTTAATTTCCACATCACTGCCTCATCAACTGCACTTTCACTAACGAAGTCTGTTCACTGTCTTCAAACTTTTAATATTTTTGTCACTCAGCCATTCAGGCAGTATTACACATCCTCCATCTCCTCGCTTCTGGCTTCTCAGAGAAGTCTCAATTATCTGCACCATTTTCTAACTTTACCGCTGCCAGCTTCTACACTCCTTCACCTCCTTTTCCTCTTTCCTATATGCATCTTTCTTTCTATTTTACCTTTATTTTACCAGGTAAATGTTTAGGAACCAGTTATCACTTGTTGGCTGCTGCTTTTGCAACTCTTGCCCACATGCAAATCAGCCTGTTAAGCCAGAAAAGTGAAGATTTTAGAAAAAAAGTTTAGCATTCAGGTAAACTTAAAACATGTACTGAAAAATAAGTTAGAGGAAATAATAAGCAATATGAAATAAGTCCTCAGCTACAATAATTTGGAGGAGATCTGTACCTCAGAGCTGCTTTAGTCACACTATATTCATTGTTCTATAATGTTTGAGCATAATTGTTGGCATTTTAGTTTCTATAGACCAAATATTTGTTTCCCACAATGGTAAAAACATCAAGAAAAAGTTAAGACCTGTATTGTCAGGTTCTTAATTTAAATGGAACTGACGTTAAAATAAATTCCATTGACTGGACTGAATTTCACCATATAAGATTGGCTTACAATTGGACTTCATTTTGACAGCAAAATGTTACTACATACATTTATGCATTTATTTTTAAAACTATTAAAGTCATGTTAAATGTAAGAAAAACTTGTCTTTAGAAAAATGCTGATACTTTCACTGAGACTTGTCACCTTGGCAACTATAAAATAATGAGGAGACTTGTTGCATATGTAGTCTTCCTTCAAAATGTGAATGATGCTACTCAATATTTTGCACATTATCTGTTATAAAGATTTGTTTTTGTTTTTCGGGGGGAATGTCGTTAGGTAATTTGGTCATTTGTAAAACCAGTGTGCCATGTGTGGCATAAACAATGTTCAAAAGGTGTATGTATGTGTGTATACACACACACACACACACACACACACACACACTCTCTCTCTCTCTCTCTCTCTCTCTCTCTCTCTCTCTCTATATATATATATATATATATATATATATATATATATATATATATATATATATAGAGAGAGAGAGAGAGAGAGAGAGAGAGAGAGAGAGAGAAAAAAAACTGGGACCTTTTTGTGAGGAGTTTGCATGGATTCTGTCCAGCTGTTAAGCTGAAAACTATCACATTTAGTGTATTTGTCAATTACCATAGGTGTGACTGCATGATTGTTTGTCATTGTAATTCTCTGTGATAAACTGCTGACCTATCCAGGGTTAACCATGCCATTCACCTATGGACCCCTGCAAATAGGCCCTGAAGCACTGCAGAGATTAAGTTGGCATAGAAAATGGATGGATGTTTCTTAATTTAAACCTTATAGCTAGTTATGTCTAGTGTCTGTAAGCTCCCTTACGAAATGTCAATAAGATCATCTTTTGAATTAGTGTAGCACTGGTTTTAAAATGCAGAAAATCTGAAATCAAACAAATACAATCTTGTGCTTAATAGTTCTGATATGTAAGAAAATGGAAAAAAACAACAATTTGCCTTTGATTGTGAATTACCAAGGACACCTGTTCATACAAAAACAACTTCTGTCACTACAAATAAATTTAGACATTTCATTCAGAAAAAGAGTGTTTAATTTATAGTAATCAGGTATAATTTTGTATTTTATTAAAAAAACAAGCAATCACATTTGTTGGGTTTATTACATAATATTAGCAGGAAATAAAAATAAAATACATTTGTCATTTATAACCTTGTATTTGTGATTAGAACATGAGTGGAAAATTGAGTTGTCAAATGAAAAGACAGAGATGGTCTGAAGGAATGCTTGCTTGTGCAATGCCCACGTTGTGCTGAGGTGTTGCTTCTGGTGTGAAGTGAGAGTTTCAGCTATTCTTTTCCTGCTAAATGTCACAGCAACAAAACTTTCCAACTCCAGTAGTAATGGCACAATGTATTCATTATTTAGGTCTGACATCCTTTAGCTTCTGACAGCCTAGATGGAGTTTGCATTAATGTTTACAAATTACAGCCATGTAGTCAAACTGAATCCGTTTTCATGGAAATACCACCTTGCATATTTTGGTTTTTAAGTTAAATTTTATGTAGTCATCATAAGTTTCTTTACTGTCACTTTAAATTATTTTCTTTGTGTGACTCATCCACAAATATTTGTATGCTTAGCTGCACAGAAAAGCTTAAACTTTCATTAACCTATGAGCTATTCAGAAGAAAAATTAATCTTCCTCAAACTCTGCACATCTGCATGTACATTAACTTTTTATTCTCTTTGGGTTCTAAGAATATCGTTTAAGCATGGTTGAAAGCAGCAGTGTTTTTAAAAAACAATCCTTAAATAATGCAAAATCTAAAATTAGGAATCAGTTTTGGATGTCAGCGGATCGTAAAAAAAGAGAATTCCTCTCTGTTCCATATGTCAAGCCATGCATGCAAACAGTTACTCTTGTTTATTTCGCCCATATTGCATTAGAAACATTAAAAAGAATGCAAATCACTGGGGCAGTGATGATGGATTTCTTTTGAAAAGGATTTAAACAATATGCCCAGTTTCATTACATAAGCCATCGTTCTCTTGCTCATGATTATTCTGTAGCACTACAATGTCAGTAAGAGCTGGGGAAAAACATCAGTGTCATTTTTGATTGCCTGGTTCAAATCTTTCTGAAATTCTCCCAATTATAATCACAATAATGACTGCAAGTCTGCAGATCCTTCATGCCGATAATACAGATTTTGTTTAGATCTGTTGCACCTTAGATAATATTTTGCCTAAAGTTTTGTTTCTCTGTAGATATATTTTTTTTTACTCATTTGGAAATATATTGGGATAAGGTAAAAAAAAAAAACTGTCAGACCTTTGTATAATTTGTATATTTTGTTGAATAGCATGTATAGAGATAATCCTTTTAATGCTATTACAGCTAAATGAAGCTGCCCTTTATGAATTTTAAGCCAGTTCACTTTTAGTTAACATGAGTGGCTGATGAAGTGTCATTCAAACAGACGAAAAGTATGTATGCCATTTGGGGGACACTTCATCAAAAGCATCATACAGGAAGATGAGTGCCACTTCAGCATGGAAATCTACTGGGAATAGATCTCAAGCAACGTCCGTAAGACACTGCAATCATTAGCCTGTACATATGCTGAATGCGTTTTGACTCAGATAAGGGTTCACCCTTCAAGCAGAACACAAACATACAGACAAAGCTACAATGAAATGGTTTAGATGAAAGCATTTTCATATGTCAGAAAGGCCCAGCCTATGCCCAGACATAAATCCCAGTTAGAATAAGGGGCAAATGATGATTTATGTTTTTACATGCTTTTCATCCAGTCAGATGGCACTTGAGCTATTTTGTAAAGAAGGTCTGACAAACAATTTACTGGGTAAATTTGCAAAACTGCAAGAAACATACCCAAAAAGACTTCTTGTTTACCTAGCAAAAGGCAGATCTTCAAAGAACTGCCATAAAGGTGACCAGAGAAACAATTATATTTTCAATATGTACTTCTGTCCTTTTTTTGTGTCTCTGCTCTGTCTTCTTAAACCCCCAGTTGGTTGTGGCAGATGGCCGTTCACACTGAGCCTGGTTCTGCTAAAGGCTTTTTCTTCCAGTTAAAGGGGAGATTTCCTCTCCACCATCGCTTCATGTATGCTCAATATGAGGAATTGCTGCAAAGCCATTGACAATGCAGACGGCTGTCCACTGTGGCTTCACACACTTTCAGGAAGAGTGAATACTATCTGTCAAGACTCAATGCAATCTGATGGGTTTCGTTAGATAGGAAACTTTTTTGACCCGTCTATCTAGATGATTTGATTAAATTTGAATTTGTAAAGTGCCTTCAGATGACATGTGTTGAGAATTGGCGCTATATAAATAAAACTGAATTGAATTGAATTATAAAAGGCTGTTAAGTGTTAAGGACACCTGTAAGTGTATTTTTTGGCGCTAGGGGGCAGTAGTGTTTTTATCTTTGTCAGTTTTCTTCGTCGGTATTCTGCAAAGCTAATACTGTTGTCTCTTCTCACATTTCTTATACGGGGTGACTTTATTAGTTTAAAAGAGATCAAATATGTCTTTGTTTGAGGTATGCCTTATTGTGACGCTCCGAGTTTTCAGTGGATGACAAAAGTGAGTATTGTTTGTTTAATCATGTATGTAGTGTCATATTTGGCATGACTGTTTATCCCTGCATTCATACTTTCTCCTCAATAAGCAAAGTGTAGCAGTTTTATATTAGTTTATAAGCAAACCGCTGCTATATTGTTAATGTGGGTTACGTGGGATGCAGCTGACAGCCATGGTGCTACTGTGGGACAGTGCGATTGCTTGTTCCATGAGGGGAGGGTTAGCAGGGAAAGAATGGTGTGCTGTTTAAGAGCACTCATCTCTGTAATGTGCAGGTTAACCAGTAGACAGTGCTGTTGGATCACCTAAGCTAGTTTACTACTAAATCTATATATGGTGACTGTTGTCATGATTTGTCTTTGGATGAACCCGGACACAGCACACACACACAGTGCTAGTCCTTAAAGTGAGTTTATTGAACAGGTTGGAAGATGAATGACGAGAGGAACCAGAGTCTTTTATGGACGGAGATGAAGGGTGCAGAAGCTGGCTGACAGGAGGAGTGCGGGGAGACTGACCAGGGAGGAACACCAGAGCTGAAGACTTGAGACCAGGGTGGAGCACTAGAGACCAGAATATCAGAACCGGGAGCTTGAGACCATGGAACAGCTGCTAGAACTTGAGAACGTGGAATCAGGTTGTTGGAACTTGAGAACGTGGAGCAACTGGGAAACTTGAGAACGTGGAACAGAATGTAGAACAACTGCAGGAACTTGAGACCGTGGAACAGAACTTGAGACCAGGGAACTGCTGCAGAACGTGAGACCATGGAAGTGAACTTGAGACCGTGGAACTGCTGGAGAACGTGAGACCGTGGAGCTTAACTTGAGACCGAGGAACTGCTGCAAAGCGTGAGACCGTGGAACTGAACTTGTTGAAACTTGAGAACGTGGAGCAGTTGCAGGAACTTGAGAACAGAGTAGAGAACTTGAGTGGAACAAAGCTGAGCAGAGTCTTAGGGAATGACTTGAACAAAAACCAAGTTGAAGTAACGTCTTCTGGTTGACTGTAACAAAAAACTAAGCTGACACTGGATACTGGCAGGAACTGAGCAGGAGTGAACACTACGGACCGGCGAGCAAGAACAGACTGAGGTGAGTATAAATAAGGGTGGAACCAGGTGAGAGCAGTTGAAGGTTGATTGCAGCCTGACAGGTGGAATTAATTATTCTGAGCAGGGAAGGGAGAGAGGCAGCGAGGCACAGACTGCAGCCTACAAGCTGCATCCTGACAACTGTAGCGTGATTATAATGGTGTATATTTGTTTAAGTGATTCTGCATTAAAGGCTTGATGTTTAAATATATTGTTTATTGTTATCATTTACAGAACTTTTACAACACTAAGTTCTCACAATAAAGCGCACAGCCAGTGAAGCCTGTTGCAAGAAGACAGAACGCCTTTCCTTATTTCTGTGTCCTGACGGATACCACATGTTGTTTTCTGCCTACCACCACACAATTTAGTGCCCAGGAATTATCTCCTTTACACTGGTCCTTTGAGCCGGAGAGCAGCATTCATGATGCAGTCAGAAGAAGAGGTTTACCTTGATGCCAGACCTAAACGTGAGCGATGTTGACCTACCAGGCTTCAGGTTTTTGAGGTTGATTATGTAAGAGACCAATCACTATGGAGATCATCACCACCTCCTTCAGAGCAGAATGTGTTCCACCCCCCAGATGGTTCAGCCTATTTGTCCACCTCTCATCCTTCTCAGCGTCTATTTGGTGGCTTCTAGTGGAATGTTGCTCATGCTGAAACATCTATGTTAGCCACAGATAACATTCAGGGGGATATCCAGCCACAGACCTCCTACCTGGAGTTCCTGCATCCTTCAGTTGGAGCTACCCCCAGGAGTCCCCTTCCCTGCTGAGCATCAAAGCCCTTCAGGAAGAGAATGGAATGCTTCTAAAATAGCAGCAGGGCTTTCAGTCCACCCTGAAAGAACTCAGTGAGGCCTGATATGAGACGAATGAGTTAATTGCAGTAGCTTGTTTTTTGAAAGAAAATAAGGATCAGCCTTTTTGTTCAACTTCACGTTCCAGCGGCTACAGACCCTTGGCGACTACTGTGGCTTCAGCTCAAAAGCACAGCACCCCAATCCAGTCAAGGAAGGAAGATGAGTTGGACTGGCCTGTCCCTCCCTCATGACAAGACCTGCCTAGCAATATCAGTGGTCTCAACTTGGGGGATGCACATAATATTCCACCTCCTCAGTATCCTCAGATCTAAGGCAAAAATACTGTGCTCCTTAAAGCCAAACCCTACCATATCCCCCAGCTCAGACCATGCAGGCACTTTCTCACTCTGCTCCTGCCCATTTGGGCTCAAGACCTCTCTCAGCAGTCCTTAGAGCAACATGCAACTTGCCTCCTCCTAACCTTCCTGCCCCAGCCTAAGTGTCAACAAGTTTATAGAGGCCCAAAACCTACCATACCTAAGTGAAGCCATCCAGATCCCAGTGAGTTTGCCAGACTTCCCATTGCCTTGGAGAATCTGCTCTCAGCTGATTCCAAAGGAATCATCAAGTACCAGATTCTTGTAGATCCCTTAAAGCTGGAGGAAGCCTGGGTAATCGCTGATTCTTATCTAAATTCACTCACCCCCTACATTGACACTATGAGAGCCTTTGGCCAGCAATTTGCCAGAGTGGCTCACCTATGAGTCATGGTGTTTAAGCTTTGACAGTCATGCCAGTGTTAAGAGTGTCGTGAATAGCATAATAGGTCTGATGGTCGGCTGGCAAAACAGGCCTGGGAGAACATCCTACAAACATCTCCTCAGCCAAGCTAAATCTGTGAAGTAGAAAGCCTACAGTACATATTGCCAGGGCATAGAAGACTTCTTCATTCAGTGTGAGGAGGTTGCCAAACTCACCAAAAAGCAACTCAAAGAGTGCATTCAGGTCAACCAATGGTGCTGGCTTTGTGCACGAAACCATCAAGCAGCTCAATGCACCTCAAAGATGCCCTGCAGTATCTGTAAAGGGAGATACCTTTTAGCTTTTCGCGAGATAAATCAGAGGCCAGAGAAATCCAACAAGGATGTGGTTCTGAAAGCTACTGTAAGAGCCAGTAGACTATTGTGCAATGCCAAACAGTAAAGTGACAGTTCTAGGACTTTTTCCTCTTTCTTTTCACACCTCTGTTGGAAACTGCTGACTCGCTTGGCTCCATTGCTCCTCGTTGTTTACTCATTGCACTCATTGCAATATCGTACCTCTGGTCACGTGGTCTTGTTATGATAAATACACACAACAGTGCTTTGTTTACCAGCAAATAGAGAAAAACAAAAAAGTGCAAAATAAAATTTAATAAGCCACAGGCACAATATATCTAATGGGAAAACCTTTGTATGCAACCATAGTGAGTTACTGGTGTAGAAATTCATAAATTCATAGGCCCCTTCAACAGTTCTATTGCTGTTTTATTACTGTATGTGTATTGGTTGCTTCTATTTTTTTGTCCTTCCTAACTTGAGTCCTTAATTGTCAGATGAAATAGGAT
Source organism: Fundulus heteroclitus (assembly GCF_011125445.2). Taxonomy (NCBI): domain Eukaryota; kingdom Metazoa; phylum Chordata; class Actinopteri; order Cyprinodontiformes; family Fundulidae; genus Fundulus; species Fundulus heteroclitus. The sequence goes on from NC_046369.1 coordinate 13,890,047, forward strand.
AAATAAACAGGATTTGCTAATTGCAGTTTATCTCTTTCTTTAAACCATGTATCAGTTTCCTTCCTGTTAAGAGTTATTTTGTGTCTGTCCACCACAAAACCCACCCTGGTAAGTAAAAGTAAGGTCCAAAGGGTATGAATGCCTTTGAAAGGCACCTTAAATTGTCTGATGCATTATTTATTGATCTCTCAATTTAAAACCAAGCAACTCTGTCATGGTAATATAGTCGGTTTTAAAAAGTGGACTGGAAAAGTAAACTGGCTCTCTTTTGACAGAGTAAATTCCTCTGTGGTGAATTATCTTTATCCCTAATCTGAGTCAAAGCTCTTTCAGCGTATCATGTAGACTAAGTCCCTCTCCTGAAATCGCCAATCAATGAATGGCCTTGTCTGACTTTTCCTCCAGTCAGTCTCTCTTGATTGCCGGTGCTCAGTGCAAGGTGACAGAACACTACTTCGCCTTTAATTAAACCACTCATCCTGTCTCTCTGATTGGCGTCTATTTCCCACACGAAGGCGGACTTGGAAAGGGAGGAAAAAAGGAGGTAGTGAAAGGCGAGGTCAACACTGGAGGACAAAGTCTGGAGAAGAAAGAGACGGTTTGATTGACAAAGGGGAGTGGGGGTAAGTAAAATAGGGTTTGAAACAATTTGAGCACAGAAATTATGTTCAAAAACTCAAAGACTTTTTAGAGTAAACAGGTTCTTCTTTTTTCATTATGACTGGGGAAAAGTGGATGCAGAAAACTGCTAGATGATAAGAACAGTGAAGCTATACCCTAAATCCTCACTGCAGTTATTTAATAAGCAAGCCAACATAATCTTAAAATGTTAAACTCATAAATTGTTACCCACTTTTAAGTGATAAAACTAATTCCAGTCCTGCTCAGTATGGGAACAGTTTTATCTGTTTGGTTGGTTTGGTTGACTCACTAAACTGTGTTTCTACACCCTTACTGATCCCGAGTTGTCATTGGTACTACAAAAGCACTACACAAATGCAATCCATTTCCCTTTGCTATTCAACTTGACAACAAATGGCAAACCTATGGAAAAACACCAACTTTCATTCTCTGGGAACTGATTCTATATTATAGCTTGTGATGTGATTTCTGTTCTTTCTGTTGCTTTGGAAACATCAGATCTGTTTCATTACACACAAAGCAGACTATGGTTTGTGGGTGTGAAAACAACATATAATGATTGACTAGGAATTGAATTCTAAGTATTTATAGATGGAAGAATGTTCTTCTGACAATAACTACTAAATATTCAGACTAAAATCTGATGCCTCTTGCCTTCCTCAGGGCCATTGCTGTAACCATGAGATAAAAGAGAAAACAACCCGTCATGGCTAAAAGACAATTCTGCATTAATACTTTGTTTGTGCTGGCATCTTTACTTTGTAAATCACGTGTAAATCACGTGTTCCTGACAGAGTTGGGTGCAATCATTGATATGGGCAGTATGGCTCACCACACAGGTTGAGGCTTGAGTTTTTGAAAAAAATAAAAGAATACATTTATTCCATGCACATTGTTGTGGGAAATAATCGTAACTGATACCCCAATTACTTATTGAATAAAGGGAAACTGTGATTTCATTAAGTTCCAGCGCTTTCTTGAGAACCAGAGCAGAGACAAAGTATTCACACCCCTCGCTAGACCACAGCCAGCCCTCTTGTCTGTTCCCAACCCTGGTCTGCTCCGAGTTCTGCCTACCTCCTTCTCACACTCTGTTTTATCGGCTGACCCAGGCAGAAGTAACACATACATCTCAAAGCCAAACATTTATAATCTCAAACAGAAAACACACAAGCATTGACCTTGATTAACCAAGGTAGAATGAAGCTGTTTTCTCCCTGAGTGCAGTTGCTTACATCTTCTTAAAGAAGATAGGTCAGGGGTGATTTTAGGACCTCAAGCTTTAATAATGCCATTCACACACGCTCAGTCAGTTACACTTCTAGCAAGTTTTCTTTTGCTAATTGCAATGTCCTGTCAATAGGGGTGTTGTTCAATGCAAGCACCTTAAGACAATCTGAACATACATGTGTTGACATGGTCAGCAACAACAGTGATGTTTGAATGATGTTCAGTTGTCACTAAGGTGTCCCAAGTGTGTCAAGAAAATGTTCCTCATACAATTAAACCCCCACTGCAACTGAACTCTTGAGCCATGCTTACATATTGTTTATGGCAAACGTTGACCTTACCATCTGAAAACTGCAGATAAATATCACTCACAGATCAGGCAAATTTTTTCAGTTCATTATCATTGTCCAATATTAGTGAACCTGTGGAAACTGTAGTGTCCATTCCCTGTTCTTAGTTGACAGGACTGTTATTTAACCGTTATTTAACCAGGGGAGGTGACAGAACTAGCTTTCATTGACAACGGTGAACTGGGCTATTTGAGGTAAAGGTTGCCTAAAAGAAGTATCCCCATTCTCCTCAGACCTCACTGCTGCTAATGAGATATTTTATTTTACCATTTGCTGTTAACCTCAGAAATGGTTGTGGATGTAAATCCCAGTAGACTAGTTGTTGGTAAAATTATTTGAGATTGTCTGGTGCCAAAGTCACGTAAAATAACTTAAAGTCTTTATTTTAGGTTTAAGCAGCACCATGTAAGTTGTGACCCAAGTATTAGCTTAATTTGAGGTATATTAATGATTTTTCAGGTCAATATTGAGCACGTGGAGTGATGCTCCATGCCGACTGCTTTTCTCACAAACTCACCTATATAATTTGAGATGTTCGGATGCATCGCTGAATGGCTCTTGTGACCTAGAGTGCCACTTTACAGCAGTCTGAGCACCCCTTAAATGAGAGCTAACCTTACATGCTTCTGCTTTTCTCCTCCTTGAGTCAAAGTTTGTCATTGCCATAGTTATTATTAAAAAAACAGTATATATAGTTCACAAAGCTGGATGTTACCTCTTCTCTTCTGTTGCAGTTCCTGCAGCCTTTCATAATCAGATAATTGTGGTCTGCTTCGTCTTCAGCTCCTGGAGCTTCCCCTCCCTTTTCTCTCCCCCTGGCTCTGCCTCATCCTCTCCCTCCCTCCCCCTGTTTCATTGGAAGACTCTAAAAATAATCTAGAGGGGTGAATGTGGTCTGGTCTTTACAAGTAACTCCATGACTTCTCAATCTGCTGGACCAAAGTGGTCTGCTATCAGATTCCAAAACACAGAGGAAGACTGTTTAATTTTCCTTGGTTCTTCATTCAAGAAACACAAGGCTGTTTTGTCATTATGTGTTACCATAACAAAGGTTTTGGTGAGGCAGACACTGGCTCAGACTGCACATAATTACACATAGCACACAGACATGACAAGATATATTTGTTCAATTTTTTCTTGGCAACTTGTCCAGGGTGTAACCTGCCTCTTGTGAAGTGAAAGCGGAAGATAGGCATCAGCCCCTCTTCAACCCTGCACAGATAAGTCGCTATAGACAATGGATAGATGGATAGGCAGAAAATTGGAAACTTGTACATTTGCAAAATATCAGAAGATTTTTTTTTTTTTTTGCTTTTAGCATGTTAAATGAACAAATGCAAGTCTCTAATCCTTGTCTGCTCTGCATTAAGATAATGCATTGAGCTTTTAACTATCAGTAGTTAACAAAATAAGTAATTTTCACAAAGTGAAACAAACATGTCAGGTGATGATTAGTCTTCTGCGCAAACCAATAATCCACCCGAATTGAGATTGTTTTGATTTTACGAGAGGAGAGAGGATCCCTAGAGCAATTTTAATAGATCAAAATACATCAACGTCACTTACTACTCAGATTGAAACCTTAGACATTCTGCCATATTGTCAGAGGAGCAAACCATTGTAAGCATATGATGCCCTTTGTGTGAAACAAAGCTGTACAAAGTAGTTATGGAGAAGGTAATAAAGGTTTCCAATTAAACAGATATAAGTAAAAGCGAATGTGGGCAGTGCTTGGTGCACACAGCAGTCATTTAATAAGGGGAGCTGATATCAAATTTTCTTTTCGCAGGTAAGCAACAACACCATGTCTGTGTCAGCAGTCTAAATGCAGGTTTGAGTGTTAGGGTATGAAAATGTTTTCGATTTTGCATGGCAATGTGATGGTGGAAAAACCTTAAAAAACAGAGTTTTACCTACGGTTAGTTAGACAACTGTCAAGACCACAAAGTGATAGTTTCTATCTAAGACTCCAAAGGGCATTTACAAATGTGTAAAGAAAAATGTGTTGGACAAACTGCAAACGCTTTTCTGACTACTTCTGCAAATTAATAAAAAATGGGCTGTTCTGTAAATAATAGGCACACCTTCGGTTACAACGCTGCTATAGTCCAGTACATTTGACAACAGGTTAGATGTTAAAGAAACAGCTAACCAGATGTTAATCACAAACCAAACATTCAGAATTTTGCATAGATTAGGCAGGACAGTTGGAGGCAACAGGTGAAGGCTGAGACCAAATACCGTTCTGTCTTTCTGCATGTTGTACAGACATATACACATCTATGTATTAGCACAGAAAGAGACATGTATTATGCACTAGTGCACCAGTCCAACTGGTAAAAAAAAAAAAAAAAAAAACTAACAAACAAACAAGCAAAAAAAACGGTTGCACTGATAGACTTTTAGTAACATACCCTGCTTTGCATGTGGGTGTCTCCCTTACAAAAAAGTGCAGTGCTTTACTGGAAGCAGGAAAGACCACACTTCATGGAGCTATACATTTCAACGTTTCCCTGAGTGATCATTTGAGCCCTATGACATAGAGCTGAGGAAAGCAGCCCTGCCACTTTAAAGATTTGATTAAGTAAAACCTGCAGTTGAGGCTGATTGATTAAATGCACTTGCAGTCATTTTCTCCTTTTTTTTCTCTTTTGCTAAGCAGCCAGCAGCAAAACCAGAAAGCAGAAAATGGAAATTACCCAATGTTTGCTCATCCATTGTAAGGACTATGGATGGACGCCAAAATGTGCTATTAATAGTCTATGCTCTTGCCTTATTCTATTGTCACAAAATGCACATCCTAAATCAGTGGCTGTAGCTTTATCTGTGTAAGGTGAATTGTTGAATACACACACACACACACACACACACATATATATATATATATATATATATATATATATATATATATATATATATATATATATATATATTGCGATCTGTGCAGACCCTTTAATTCTGACATGAAGGTGATGCTTTATCTTTAAGATGCAACTGCTGCACAAGGGAGGGGCAGGCATTCTCGGCACAAAGCGCAGCGTGCATTGGTCTATTTCATGTTTCCTTACCTTCCTTCTTATCCCGGGTAAATGCAGCCAGACGATTCTACTGGGCGATACCTTCAGTGAGGCGGGAGATAACGGCATGACTTCATCGTGTCAATTTGAGCACTGCAAAAAGAACCTCTGATGAAACAACCTGTCCTTAAATTTAAAACCTCGGTTTAAGAAGCTCTTGCCGCCGCTCACTAAACACATTACCGGCCGGAGTGATAATGTGATGCATTATAGCTCATTTGAATTGTTAAACATTTCATTAAGACTATTGGTATTTTACTCTCCTTGTATCCCATACAGTAGATAAATACAATCTGCAAATCACCAGAAAACACTGCAAAATTAATAAAACACATCTTTCCTGAAAGGGGGGCAATAAGAAGACGGGAAGAAAAGGATGGAAAGAGCCCTGAGTTAAGGGGTGGCTGGAGAGGGAGGGCCGGACGCATGACATCATTCCCCTAGCTTCTCCGTACGGACAGAGCTCTGGTTTCTCCAAGTGCGCACGGCGGCTGCCGCTGAGGGAGCGAGTCCTCCTGCCGTACCCAAGCGCGTCCTGACCAACCTGCGCTCTTGGGTGGAATTTCTTTTTTTTAAAAATAAGAGAACAAACACGCTCTCTAAATCCCGCAGAGGAACCCGCGTACCGCTCATCACTGGACCTGCTGCAGGGACGCACACCTTTAACGCAAATCCCGGGGATTATTACTTGTTTTAAACATGAAGATGTGATGGGTTTAAAGAGGGGCTTTAAAAGCTGAGAAGACAGAAGCAGGAACTTCAAAGCTCCCGAAAGAGAGGTAGGCTGGATATCCTCATACCGATACTTATGTATGATGAATAGAAATAGGGAGGATTTGGAAATTAGATATGTTGATTTTTTAATGTTTTTATTTACGAGCCATTACTGTGCCATTTCACCACCTGCACCGGAAAAGTATTATAGAAGACTATTTGCACGGACTGGTGCAAACACAGGAGCACCAGCTCAGAATGCAGCAAAGAAGCTCGGTCCGGCTGGCGTGGAGCTTGGCAATTGAGCGAGATGCTCGGAGTCAGTGGGAGATCCGCTCTGCCACCGCAAAGCGCTATAGGTGGTACTTTTAGTGCTGGTGGATGTTTACTGCTTCGGAAAAGGAAAAGAAAATATCCGTTTATCCCTAAGGATCGTATAGATTCCTTTTTTTTTATTTCACTGAGAGTATAAATAAGACTCTCACACATGTAACAAACTGATGCTTGTCCGTAGACTGACATTTCCTTTTCCATTCATTCTTATGTATTAATATTTTTTATGCTGTTGGAATTGAAAATCTATCGCGCGGGAAGGCAAGCCCCATCTGAATGATCTTTCCTGGGTGGATATGTATGAATGTGTGCTTATATGTGGGGGTGCTCTCCATCCAGCAAGTGCGTCTTAGAGGATGTCTTATTGACTGAGTCGATCGTTAGGCGGGTTGCTCTAGAATCCTATGCATAAGCTACTCGCAGATCGAGAGGCACTCAGTGCGCATTTCGGATATGATCATAAATGTCATTTTTGCGGCGTTTTCTCCCTCAGCTCCTTCAGTTTGATTGCACGAGTTCCGATCGGTTGTTAGATGGGGTGAGGAAGCTGACTGTTACCAAAAACACTGTTACATTTTTAGACTTTTGGGAGTATTTTAATCTATATCAATGGTGCATCACATTAAACACGGCGTTTGGGTATAATTTGGAGGTAAAGCCCTTAATGTTCAATAACCTTTTTGAGGTGGCGTCCACAAACCAGTGACAGGGACTTTTTGAAGTCTGTAATAAGCTCTAGTTGAATGCAGGAAAGTCCAACAGGAATGACACCTGCTCCCGTGCAATCGAAATCTTATATAAAGTGTATCTAGACGTAATTTGTAGTTATTATACTATTTTTTAATAATGATCAATATGTCTGCATTGCTTTAAAATTGCAATATTCATTTTAATTAAAAATTCTTGGATAATGCCATTCCTCATCCTTGATTATACCAGGAAATTATCAGTCATTACCTTTTTAATTTATTGTGTCACTCTGTGTGTTCTTCATGCTTTGCATTTTGCATAACTGCACTCATTATTTTAAATCACAAAGAAATGTTTTTTTTTAAAACATGTTGACAATTTCTTTTTTGTGTGAAAATGCAACAAAATCTGATATCTTTCCAAAGTTCTGTCATCTTTCCTTGTCTCCTGCCTCAGTCGCAATGAGTGCACAGCGGGTCTGAAAAGCTCATAAAAGCCAGAGGAGAGAACAATATCTCGCCCGCGCCCAAGTTGTTAAAAAAGAAAATGGGTTTATTCATTTTTCTCTGTACCCATGCTAACTTAGTTATAGCTCTTTTATGGTGCCTGGAAATGGCTTACAGGCTTGCACTTTCTATGTAATGTAATCAAATTTATGATGTTGCTGTGTATTACAATTCCCTGTTATGCTCTGTCACATGAGAAATTTGGAGAGACTTCACCTCCCCCAATACACACTCTCATAAACACACATTCACGCACACACCCACACAAATGCTGCTCACAAGCCCAGACCAGAATTTTCCAAGAACATCACAGCAAAGACGTTGACCAATGGTTTGTACGAGGAGGAAGAACACACCCATTGCCTGCACCAAACGTCTGAGGAAATAGCACACAGTCCTTTCCAAATTATATTCTGACTTATGCCACCACAGATTTACTTTGGCAGCCAATCATATGCTTCCCGAGTTTTGCCTTTTTTCATATTTCATGCTCCTCTTTTTTAATAACAGAGGAAAGTTCGACCTCAGAGAAACCCATCATGGTGAGACAAGTGATGTAATGTTCACATTTGTGTTTTTGCTTCCACGGAAAGAGAAAAATGGATGGCGATTCTGCTGTGGCTTGTCTTTGCGATATTAGAGGTTCTAATGCTTGACAACGGCCGTAGGAGCCAAAGTTATACCGTTCAAGCTTTGTAGCGTTAATCCTGATCATGATGGTGTTTCAGTCACCTTCTGTTAAGATGTAGTGCCACCCAATGCCAACAGGAGATAGTCAGTCTCTGCCTGCTGTCTGAGCAAACAAGCCCCTGGAAGGACAGACATTACTGGAGTGCTTTCTTCTTATTTACTGGGCTGTACATGATTTTATGAAGTATCTCTGCAGGCTGCGTTTGTTCATAGAGCAATCAAATCCCCATATGTGGCAAGCAGAAAAAAAAAAACACGGACTCTAAAATTCGGTTCGCTATGCTGCTTCTATAAAAACTAAAGATACTCTTGCACATGGGCAGTTCTTGCATGAACGCTGCCCTGGGCAAACAGCTCATTCGCTGCCCCCTCAAACAATTAAGGCCATTCAATCCAATCAGAAGGCAGCACACAGCTATACGACAGCTTCAGCTTGCATCACATTCTTGAACAAATACATAATCATCTTTCATGATACAAACCTGCTCCTTTCTCCTCACAAACAATACCCAAACATCACAAATTTGACAAACTCAATGAAAAAAATTTGCAGGCATATTGAAAAAATTGTTTCGCATTTTCCATGAGTTGGCAGCTCCTCTCAGAAATTTCTCTGATTTCGAAATCCTTCGAGTTGTACCCGAAGCGGCCTAATCCAGCAGTTGCAATGAGCAACAGGTCTGTTTGCTGGACAGTGTTTTGTTTCACTGTTAGCTTCAACATTTCTACTTCATATGGCTGTTTCCACGATACAAACCTCTAGAGAAATTACCCCAGTTTGTGAAAATGCAATTTCTTTAAAAAGTAAGCGGAAGCCCTTTAGCTGAAGTCAGAGAGTAGGTCACAGATTAATTTGCACTCCAACCTACGGGAGTTTAGTTTGACTTACAACACCAAACATCCATACCATTTTTAAACAAATTAATATTTAGGAAATCTTGTAAGCAGGCGAAAGTGCTGGTGATGCTCAGATAGGTAACCTGCTTCCTCTTATGTTTGCAGCAAAGAGGATGCACTTACATATCATACAGGGGTTCTAACTCCCCACTAACTGAACAAACAAAAACATGCAATGGAATTTTATTCAGGATGCAACATATGTAAGAAGAAAACACTGTTGTTTGTTTGTTTTTATTTGTGCTTGTCTGCCCCTCTTCCAATCATGCCCTGGGCAACTGCCCATATTCAAAATGTCTATGCTTCAGAAAAAAATTTCCCACCTGGAAGTTGATACAAAAAGAAGATCAAAACTTTAAAACACGTGAAGCTTTTTAATATTTTTCATCTTGCAGGTCACCTGTTAGATGTTTCAAATGGAACTGTACAAGTTAGCACATCTCTGGATAAAATGTAGGCAGACATCAATCAACCAGTGTTTTCTGAATGTATGAGATGGGTGATTGGATGCTGTGTTTTAGCATCCCCTTGTTTGCTTCTGTAAAAACATACTTCAATCACGTCTTACTTGTCAACAGTTTCGGGCACACGAGAGAAGCTGACACTGACATAAATGGTGACCGATGTGTCCCTGCTCACAGACGCACACATGAATACATCCGTATCACATTTACAGGATGAGCCATAAGTCACATTCTGCAGTCTCATTACCGGCTACCGAGCCTAAGTGTTTGGGCCATGTCATTAATGCAGTCAAAATGGAAATGGATGCGAATGGCTGGCAGAGCTGTTTAAGGGAACCCAACACAGAAATGAGATAGAGGGAGAGGAAAAGATTTGATCATAAGCACACTTTATGGAGAGTTTTGCCAGTGTGCATTGCAACAGTCCAATTACTAGGAGAGTGCTTGTTAGTTGTCGCCTCCAGATAAACATTGAGCTGTTTTTTTTTGTTTTGTTTTTCAGTTTTTATTTTGTATGTCATCTTTTCCTGCTGCTCATAGCTGAATTTGAAATTCTAAGCAGCAAAATGTGTTTTTCATAGAATCCTATCTCAAAGTAGTCTCTCCTTCAGCCCATGTTCAGACACACCAAAGTAATGGAGGTTCCCATTTGGAAGGTTAACCTGTGAAATAATCTTTTTTTTATCCATATCTATACAGCAGCAGAAGCTGCAACAGATACAATTCACACTGAGGTAATTATCAAAGACTAGACTGATAGACTGATTGTTTAATTTGACAGTATTTTTTGCACTTCACCTTATGTCCAACTGTATTCCTGTAAAGCAAATCTTGTCACGAAGCATATGGTTACAGAGTCCTTATGCAAATGACTTCTCGAATATTCTAGCAGCTATGGCAGAACACACCATTTAGGCACTGGTTTGTCATATCAAATCTCTCAAACATAAGCTTTTTGGGGAATACTTTGACTCAGAACGAGAGTAAAAGGCAACATTCACAAATATTCCTGAAGGATTCTGTCCTGGTTGTAACCCACCCTGGAGGTTGACACTTTAATGGCTTTGATATGTAGACATTTTCTGGGTACATGACAGGAAAAGAGAAGCTAGGTTATTGTGGAATAATGCATAATTTTGTCCGCATTTCCCAAGAAAGAAAAGGATTGTTTACAAAAGAACAGTTGAGTATCCGTAGTGTGTTAAATGTTATTTCTTAACACATTTATATAATGTCTGTTTGTGTTACAGCTTCACTTTCAAGAAAGTGGCTTAAGGTCAAAGAGGCACGTAAAACTATCTGGTTGTTTTTTTTTTCATTTCCTGCTTTGATGGTCCGGTTTTGTTGTTTTCAGAATAATCAAAACTGCTGGGAAAAATGCAGACATGTCATGAATCATTGTTTTCTGGTGGGAAGAGCACAACATAATCACTGGAAGTCCTTGTTCAGATCAAAGTAGCATGTTAAGGATTTGATGGCTCTTTACTAAAGGAAAATTGCATTGCTAATGTGTATATCCAGACAACCTGAGACCATGCCGACAAGTAATTTGGTTAGGTGAAGCTGTTACATAGCTTCGCTGGTCAGTGGAACATTATTGGAAAGGAATCTGGTACAAACCACAGACAGTAATGTACATCTAGATATAAAACATAAAGACAATTTCAACTTTGTTTGGATAAATGTACATTAACTCTCGTGTACCCCCCCCCCCTTTAATTACTGTATTATAACATGTTTACACAGCAGAGCTCTGTAATTTGCTGTTGTAGTTAGCAATGAAAAACATTCATGTCCTTCAATTACCAGGAACTATGCAGCCATAAGATATTTTACCTATGCTACTTAAACTGTCAGATTTAATGTGTATGCTGTTTTTATAATTTTAACTCTTGGTTATTCTATGACAAAATAATTAATATTTTTGATACATTATGTCACACCCTTGTTCTAAAGGTCTTGCTGACCTTTAAATGCTGTCACCAGTATCAGTTGTTCAGTTCAGATAAAGCAGGGGGGCTTTTTAGTATTTTTTTATTTTTTTGAGAATTTTGTGTCTTTTCCCCACACAGAGACTCACACTTTTCACTGTTCATATAAGTGTAGTTTTGAAAGAGGAATAACAAGAACCAACTGTGAATGAGCTGCTGCAGTTACTGTGAGACAAGCATACAATATTGTTGCACATTGATATCATGTTGAATTTAGATTTTTAATTGTGAACAGTTCTTTTTCCAACATGAACTGATAATTTAAAAAAAAATCAATGTTTTTTTTTTGTAACAAAGGAAGTGGGTTCATGAATTGGAATTTATAGTGGATATCCTCTGATCCCAAACTGCTGGCTGATATTTGACCACTCTGGTTAGCACAATTAGTATTGTTCTTTTGATTTTTCTTTCTTGGCCCTGACCCGTCTATTTAGCATAGGCCAGCAATTTTCAAAAATCTTAAGATCAGGGCTATGGGAGGGCTGTTCTAGAAGTCTATTTTCTGATCATTGCTTATTAGAACATGCAGCAATGTATCTTTTTGTTTAAGGAAAAGTAGAAAGATTTGGGGGTAGTCCTACTTTTTCAGTCCTCCATGCACCTTGAACAATACACTCCTGTCATTGGTAATTAAATAGTACCACGGCATTATGCTGCCACAATCATCCGTAACAGTCAGTACAGTATTCTTAGGCTTCAAACTACCTTCTTTACGCTCCAATAAAATGCTTTTTATCTTTATGACCAAACAGCTCAAGCCTTTTCTCCCATGACCATTAAAAGTTTTCCTTCAGGGGGCCTTTGATTTATAAATCTGTTCAACTGCAAATTTCAGGAGAGCTTAAAGGTATTAACCTGCTTCACTGCAAGCAGCAATGTTAAGGTAACGCAGTTTCCAGTTCAAGGCAGTCCTTAGCTTCGGTAAGGCCTTATGTTTTTGGTATAACAACAATAATAACACAACAAACAATATTACCCATGAAAGAGAGATGTTCTAAAATAATCTCACTCAAACACCCAAAAATAATATGACACTCATAAACACAAAGAGTGTAAAGTTACTATAACTGTCCATACAACTTCAAAGGCTCTGATCCAGGGCCATATTGTTAGATGGTGAACAACATGTCTTAGCTGTTTTGGCATTTAGTGTAAAATGACATTTTTTACCTACTCTACTGGCTTGTACATTAAATGGACTATTAATTGGCATCAAATGTTTTACAAGTTCAAGTTAAATAATATTGTGCTTCCTTGTGGTGATGGCAACACACAAACCGGATAAATAGAAACATGGCATGGTCGACTTCACTGTTTAAAAAAAAAAAAAATGAACTTTAGGTGAACTCTCAATTAAGCTTGCAGGTGTTCTCTGCCAATTAGAGCAGGCTGAGTGCAAAACGGGTGTTGCCTAGCAACAAGTTAATACCCAGTGTTCATGCTTCTTTACTGCCTGAAGCCTTTCGCACACTCCCAAAGTTTGGGAGATATAGGACTGAATCTGCAAGCACCTTACAATCAAACCAAATAACCTGGGGTGAATAAGATCATCCAACCAACACCTCAGACCAAATCTTTTCTTTGAACATCAGACGGAGTGAGTTGGGAATGTATTTATAATCCAAGGCAATTTCAAAACAGAACTTTGTCTTGTATTTTGAGTGATAATAACTCGTGGTAAATTGGCTTTGTGTTTTATGTTAAGTCAATGAGTTTAAGCTTATTTAATTTTGTTTTAATGCATATTTAAACAGATGAAATTATCATAATTGTGCAATAAGCAATTGTGTTTACCCTGATGAGAACTTTCCTACTGTTCTGTGTCTGGTCAGTAAAAGCGTAACACTCTGTAGTAAAGCTCTTGACCTTTAGGGAGCTTTACTAAATTTCTGTAATCAGCAACATTAGATCGCTAGAAAAGTGTCTGTTTTGCTCTCGTCTGACCAGATTTTACTCTCCCGAAATTTCACTGACTTTTTAAAGTGCTCTGCTGCAAACGTGAAATGAACTTCTACAAGCCTTTTCTATGGCAGTAGAGTCTCATATGTTGGGTGGGCATGGAGCCCATTACAGCTGAGTTTATTACATATTGTTTTCATGAAAATCTCTGCTAAATCCAGGTTAGCAGGATTCAACAGGCCCCTTGGTTGGCTCTTTTGTGACTCTTTTCAGATAGTTTTGATTGAAAAGAAGAAATCATAAAGTCTTGCCAGGAGCAACTGGACATGTCTATTTTTTTGTCTGCAAAACTACAGAAAACAAGAATCCAATAAAAATGTCGACTTTACCATTATTAATACCAGTACAACAATCCTACAGTTTGTCATGTTTGAACTTCAAACAGGTAGGGGACTGCAGATTTCTGTGTGTAGTGCTCAAGCTAGGGGTCTCAAACTCCCGTCCTCGAGGGCAGACAGAAGGGTCAGAAGGCAGAAAGGTCAACAAATAATTATTTTCAATTTTCCTGCTGCTTGATCGCCTATTAAATATATAAATAACATTAATGATTCTTCTTAAAGTGTACTTTATGCCCTTTCACTTTTACACTCCAAAGTAGCCCTTTAACTGTTTGCCTGAATATGTATGTCTCTTAAAGCCTTTGCTGTTTTATTGCAAAATCCACAGGCTGCAGATGGAATAAATATCAGGTACAGAGGAAATGCATAAATGAGATTTCCCAGGAGTTTTAAATGAAGGAATTATTTCGCAATATAGTCTCTATTTATCATTAGAACTCAACACATCTGAAGTGCAAGTGAGCCGTCCTCGGCTTCCAGCGTGCAGGGATGTTGTCTGGAAAAGAGACAATTAGGAAAGCTCTCGCTGGATGAGACAGATGTAAATTTCTTCAGGGAGACAATTTTGCCAGACGATTATTTGACATTGCAGTCACAATTCTCTCCCAAGGGTTGTAACTTTTGAAGGTCATGGGTAGCCATTCATCTTGTCTTAGCAATGACAAGTTCAGTGGATAATGCCAGATGCTCCACACAAAGTTGGTCCTTAGCTGGTGACAATAGTAAGCACCAGCGAGGTTATCGGAGTTTTGAAAAAAGCAAGATTAAAAAAACACGGTCTCACCTATTTAGTACATCATAGGTAGACATCTAATTAAACATGAATGAGCCATTCTGTCTTGCGTAGTCAAAAGATTTATTCTGAGTTATATAGGTACACTGCCCAAGTTAATTCTCAGGAGGTGTGCTTGGGTTATCTCTGGGACAGTGCGGCTGGTTTAAGGGTAAGAGAAATCATCTCAAAATAGTGGAATTAAGACACAGTGAGGGATGCCTTGGCAGTGGCCTTGTACATTTCATCTGCAGGTCCTAATAAAACCCTCACAGGCCAGCATTGATCTCTCTCAGAATAATCCATTTAGACTGAGAGTGCCTGGCCATGTGGGGCCTCTTTAATTATTTATGGAAGAATGCTGCTCGGGCTTCCGCTGGGATGCAACAATGTGCCCTGTGAAACCTGTGAACTGCAGATTGCAAGAGAGCAGGGGAGAGACTGCATTCGGAGAAAGGCAGAAGGGCAGATGGAAAGCAGAGAACCAGCTGGAAAGACATTTGAGGAAGAGGCAAAGATTATATATATATAAAAAGGAAAGGTGAGATGGATCCTAAAACCTGTGATGGAAAATGAAGGGATTGGCTGAAAATGAGGAAGACATTATAAGGTGCTGAGGTTAGAATAAAGACAAAAAAGACAGATGAGTGGCGACAGAAAGATAGGTTCTCAAAAAGAGCCTTGAAAGAGGAAGGAAGCAGTTACTGAGTGAAGAAAGGGTAAAATAGATGCTGGAAAATAGAAAAGGAGGGAGAGGAGAAAGGGATAGCTGACATGAAGAAAGACTGCAGGGGTTATGGAAAGAAGGGAAGGAGATGAAAGAGGAACACAAGATAAGAGTGGATGAAAGAGAGGCAGGAAAAATTAGTAGAAAAAGTAGAATGCCATAGGAGAAATACAGGTTAAGAAGGGAGTGTGAGAAGTAGGGGAGTAAAAGAAAGGAAAAAGGTTGTCTGCATGTGGTAAGAGACCGTTAAAAGTTAAATTATGAGGAACACAGGAAGGAATGGCTGACTGAAATTGAGGCAGGAATAGATGGATAGGGAGAGGGTGGCAGATGGAACCTTTTTAAAGCAAGTCATGAACATCTATTGATCATGGCAGAGTTATGGTTGCCATTGTGCTAAGTGGAGACATGCCAGCATGACTGCCTGTAGCCTTCAGTCGATCATTAATTCTGCTGCACTCACCTTTTGTTGGGAGCTCAAAAATAATCTGCAGCGCTCTCACAATAAGAGTTCCTGTTTTACAAGACAAATGACAAAGAAAATCAAGTGTAAAGATTTAATTTAATTCTGATCACTGTGCCTTTGCTCTTTTAATGACTGCAAAGTGTACAATTATTTTCTTTTTTGTAGTTTAAAGTCTTGGATATTCTGTGCAGTTCCTTAGTACAACACACAGCTGAACGAAATTCTTTTTGCCTAGGCTCTATCCTGCAATTACTACGTCACACCGCACTCATAAATCCAGATAGATTTGTCTCGCCTGATACCCTTGATGTGTTTCCCAGCATCCTGTTATGTTTTCCATCCACAGGTTGCTGAATCTAGAGCTCTCATCCCACAGCACAAAACTAGAATTCATTTTTGCACCTGTAAAGTGGGGAGATTATTTTTTGAAATAGTGTCGTCAAAAAATTAAAACTGCACCTGAATTAAACTGTTCATACCCCTGGCAAATTCAACCAAAGAACCTTGTTTCTGATTGAAAATGAGAAAGATATCTCTCGAAAGATTAATTTTCAAAACAGCATTTTCTTTTTATTTTAAATTTGATCTAAAAGTGGCATACATTCTCACTTGGATTCAGGACTTTGGCTTCGCCATTCTAAAATGGTAATTTTACTTCCATTCAGATTAAAAGATTACCTTAAACCTTAAACCAGAGGACTTTGGGCTTAATTTATTTATTTTAAATCATTGGTCATAAAGAAATTAGTTTTACTCATATTTTACTGATTTTGTTCAATACACAAATACTTATTAAGTGATAGGTGGGTTGTCATGTGGCGTCAACACAATCTGTCACCACATTGTATTAAGCAGGAACCCTTCTGGAAAACAGTTGTAAATTGTTTTACCTTGGAAATCCAACCCTCACTCTGCTATCTGTTTTTACTGGAATTTTGTCAGTGTTTTCTTCAATTACACACATTCACCAGAGACTATTAGCTGTGTAATCCAAGAAAATGAAAAGTATGACACAAGACTGCAAAAACCATATAATTGTTTGGTTGCCAGAAACTCAAAAAGGCAACACATTTTACTGGTGGCTATTCACACCAAACCATGCTACGTTTCACCACAACCTTAAAATGCCTTGACAATTATTAAGTAATTTGACTAAATACTTCTAAAATGGCCCTGACCTGTCGAAGCTCAAGTCAGTAGAGGTTCAGTGGAACAGCATCATGGATCTCCTGTGGTAAATGCACAAGATGGTAAGTCTGAGATCTTGGAAGTAACCTTAACCAAATGAGCTAAACATTGTAACAGAAAGGTATTACTTAGTGATAGCACAACACATTTGTTCTCAATTAGTAGGATCCCATTTCCCACCTCTGGTCGCTCCCCCGAGCTGCCTGCAAGGATTTATTGTTTGTCCACAGGCATTGATTATGGGATTCTAGTAATTGTTGTGCATTCGCTTGATTAACAAAGCCATGTTTTCTCCAGAGGTTCTTTTTGCAATTGGCACGTTGCCGGTTTAGTACCCCGCTCCGACCATCTCAGTCGTTGTGTCCTTGGCAAAACACAACGACGAAGAGGGCCCTGTGTATGGCAGCCTTACCTCTGTCAGTCTGCCCCTGGGCAGCTGTGGCTGCTAACATAGCTCACCACCGTCAGGGTGTGAATGGGTGAATGATTGAATGTAGTTAAAAGCACTTTGAGGTCGTCAGACTAGTTAAAGCGCTATACAACTACAAGCCATTTACCATTTACAGATGCAGATATGGGCTAGACAGTTAGCAGTGGGTAGCACTATTGCCATATAGCAAGAAGGTCCTGGGTTCAAGTCATACCCTTGTCCTGGGTCTTTCTGCATGGGGTTTGCATGTTCTCCCTGTGCATGCATGGGTTCTCTCCAGGTACTCCGGCTTCCTCCCACAGTCCAAAAACTGTTCCCTCTCTAAATCCTCTTTAGGTGTGAGTGTGTGCAAGAATGGTTGTTTGTCCTGTTTGTCTCTGTGTTGCCCTACGATAGACTGGCGACCTGTCCAGGCTGTACGCCGCCTCTCACCCATTGACAGCTGGAGATAGGGACCAGCAACCCCTTACGACCCCACAAGGGATAGGCGTGTTGAAAAATGGATGGATGGATGGATGGATGGATGGATGGATGGATGGATGGATGGATGGATGGATGGATGGATGGATGGATGGATGGATGGATGGATGCAGATATGAATGTTCAAATTGTAGGATCAGTATTAAGTCAGGAAAAAGAAATGGCCTACTCCTTGTATTGATGGGTTTTTCAGCCCTTTGGCAAGAAGCTTGGCAAAAATGAGGTGAAAAGGAAAGTGCCTCTAATGTCAGAAAGATATACCAGAAATAATGCAACATACTTGTTATTCTACATATTCAAATTGTGTATTGTGTAGGTATAAAAATTATTTTTTTTGTGTGTTATTATCTCTAAACTGGTGCTTTGTGTAGGGTAGCAACTGTACAACAGAACATGAAAAAATGCCCAAAGATTTAGATTGCCTTTATTGTAAAACAGTTATTTTTTTTGTTGTTGTCCAACTAATATAAAATCTTCTGATATGGATTTGGGTCAGAAAAAGCTAATTTCTTTAGGAGCTGAGAGCTGTTAATATTGTGGTGCATTATTCTGGTTTTTCCATTTTGCATAGGTCTAGAAAAAATTCCAAACCTGTCTATTTCACCATTATAGATCAGGGGATAAACTAATTAGCACACTCACAAGCCCCTGTGAACTTTGACTCCTGTCCTTTGAGAAAGTGATCCTATGATTAATAGGAAGAAAGAAACTGGCAAGGTTAAACAGTAGGGCACGAAGGTATTGTTGCAAAGGGACTGTCATCAAGTTCAAAATTATTTTCAAAAAGTCTGCAGCACTAATTACAACTGGAACCTACAATCTGATGCATAGTTCTTAAGTTAATTGTTTCACCATGAGAATTCTCCAGGTTGTGAGCATAAACATGACTGACTTTTTCTAGCCAAAATAGATTTCCATTTTGCAAACTAATATTTTCATGTTATCATCCAGGGGATGAAGCATGCTATTTAAAATCTACTGACTCCACCTTTTACGGTTCTTAGTTTTTCAATGAGTGTTTTTTGACTTGTATTAAGAAATTATTCTCTTATTAAATATATATGCCCTTTAACCAATTATCGATTTGTAAAGCTGTCGCCTTTCTTCATGTTTTCCTATAAAAAAAATCCTTCTTTACCGCATTGTTTTACATTTATAGAAATTCAGACTGAATCCCAAATGTAAGACATGAAAAAGTGCATATGCCCAGCCAAACTGTTGCATTGACCAATGTGTCAATCTGTCCCTTAGTTATTTGTTGAGTTTTGCCTTTTTGCTATCCAACAGTTCGCTAAAAGCATCGGCCAAGACATGCGAAGGATGCTGAGGTAGAGGAAGAACGAGGTCTAGTTAAGAGTAATTTATTTCTGCTGTCGCTTTGTTGGGTGAAGAGAAAGTGACAAATGCAAGCTGGTTGTTTATGAGGCTGGCTAAGTGCTGGCATGGCTGCTTTTCTCTGAGGTAGTTGGCTCTCTGTTTAATTCATGTCCTTGGGAGGCACATTGCTTTGTGGCATAGTGTGTGGCAGGCGAGCTAATGAGAGGTGAACCTATCTGCTTCTTATTCTCCATCTGCCTCATTTGCACTTTCTGCCCGCTTTCTCCTAAGTCTTCTTCCTATCTTTCTCCCTTTTCCTTTCTCAGTGTCTCTTTTGACCTCTTTTACTCCCTAGCAGCTACTTTTCTTTGCCCACCCACTTTGTTTTAATATTCACAGTCCTGGGCTCAAAAGAGCAAGAAACACACACAAAATCTATTTGAAATTGCCCTTTGCCTGTCCTTCTTATCTTGAATTGCAACAAGGAAATGGAGCACCTTCCTCCTCCTGCCAAATAAATCAGTCAGACCTTTGACAAACCCCAAATAGGACTGCCGATTTTACAAAGCTGTCCTGTTCATCACTTTGATTTATCTTCCCGGAGATGGGAGGTGTGTTTTCTTCCTCTGTTTATGCCCACCCCTGCTGATGCACACCCATTTACGGTCAGTAAGTTAGCAGGTAAGAATAGGTCACATTCAGTCTTCAAGAAAAGCAAACAGCCAAGCGCAGCAGCACTGGCAGTGGGCTCTGAAGCATTAGAAAGACAGGAGAGTGACAAGGTGAACTGAAATGTTGACCTCTTTGTCAACTCCGTTCACCTACATGGCATATTTTCTTCTTTTCCTCCGTTGTACCTTTGGAAGTTCTGTTTTAATTGACACGAAGAAACAACCTCTCTAGTTATTTGGCTGCCTGCTCTTGTTGCATGTCATGGGGTACTTTTTTTTTCCTGTTGTTCCTTGTCTATCATTCCTTCTCTCTTTGTCTTTGTCCCCAAAGCTTTTGTCTTTTCCGTATTTCCGTTTTTTCCTCTGCCTCTCTTCTTCCAACGTTAACATCTTCCAATTTCCCACGGGCGGTCTGTGGTTTTCTTGCTTCCTCTTTACCCTTTATTTTGTGATTTAAATCTCCCTGTGGTTCCCCTTTCTCTCCTGCATGTCTTTTTCCTTGGTCAGACCTAAAATGTTGGAATTGAGGTTCACAAAGTTTAAGATGAAAATGGGCAGAATAAAGTCTAAAAAAACAGACTATAACTTCAGATCATCAAAACTCATTTGAATTAGAGCACAAATAAAACAAATAGCACAACTTACTGCACGCTAAATGATTAAGATTCTGTTTAATAATGCAATGTGTTGTCAATGGATGACAATAATTGATCACAGAGGTATTGTTCAAATGTGACAACATGTGACAATAACAATGTCCTTTTTAAAATGTTTACTTGTACATCATGGTATGCTTAAAAAGGTTGATGTTTAAGGTTAGGATATCTCTTTCTGTTGTTGATACCACATGTAGCTGAAGTATTACCATAACCTTTATACATGAAGGACATATGAGCAACAAACACCTGTTCGACTTTGTAAAGTGCCCTGAGATGACATGAGTTGTGAATTGGAGCTATGTAAATAAAATGTATTTGAATGAAATTATTTGATACAATTTGTATTGCCATTCAATCACAAGTCACTCTCATTCAATGGTCAAATTTAGCACAATATGAGTCAATGTCTTCAGATAGAATACATTAGGAGACAGTGAAAGAATGATGTTTTGTGACTTAATGAGAAGGATGAATAAAACATACATAAAATAACTTTACAAGAAGACCTTGAAAAAACTGAAATGTAACAAATGTGCTTATACATATTTCATTAGCTTCCAGATTATGAACAATTTAAAAAGTTACAGTTTCAATGAGGATACTACATAAATGCTCATAAATTGAAAAATGTAAACTTCACTTTCGCAGTGACAAACTTCACCACTACCAAACATGAAACATAGGAAAAGCAACAGAGAGGTTTTTCCTTCTATTGTCCGATTCTGTGTGAAGAATTGTGCTTGACTGACGCCTCTCTGTGTCCTCTGGTGCGACACTTCAGCTCCGAGAAGGGAAGCAATACATTTCTTCATAGATCTGTTAAGATAGCCACCTGAGACGTACCACCACTACACCTCAATCTTGTGTGTTTTCATTCATCGCTCAGTGTGGTCAGAGGAAGGTGAATCCAATCTTTACCTGCTGTTATAAGAGGCTGTAGAAAGATTGAAAATGCACTTTCAAGAAAAACATGTGTCAATCAATTTGATTTTAGATTGCTTTGACCACGTTTTTGGTGGTTATTTGGCATTTGGAATATGATTGCCCTCACTTTATCTGCCATCTCCACACTGAGACTCTAGGACAGGGGCAACATGTTGGTGTGTGTCTGATTTTGCATTGACCCCTTATTATTGCTTTTTTTTATGCAACATGTTTACTTTGATGACTGTAATGACTGAGAAGGCCAATGATTCGTGCTCTATATATTAAAAAAAATAATCGGCAATTCACTTTGGGTTATTACTGCTGCAATTACCTCAAAATATATGCTTTTAGTTTGCTTGCTGTCATGGGACTCTATACCTGCTAACAGGTCAAACGCCAATCTTGCCTAACTGTGATAGTCACCTGTCATGTATTTTTCATGGCTCTGAGTGCCTCTGTCTGTTTTCATTCTGTGCTTCCCTTCTCTAACCCCCCCAACACCCCCCCTACTCCTCTACTCCCGTCTCTCTACCAGCCACACTGTCCTGACCTGGCTTCCACCACTGCCGCAGGTTTTTACTGGGCTGGCACCCTCTGTTTTCACTTATTGTTCTTACAGCGATTATGACCATCAGACAAGCACATTAAATATTTAGGGGAGTTAGGGCCGGTGCTTTCACTTTGTTCTCATGGAGCGCACACCGCAGACATCCAACGTGCCTGCTCCTCTGCAGCATGGCTGAGCACAGATACACCTGAGGAGGAGACAGATAATGTTTGTAGGTATGTAACAGAGTTCTTACTTCTGTGTGTATGTGACTGCACAATATTGTATTCCTGCTTGCACTCCCTGAGCTGTATTTACTGCTATAATCATTTCTTTGCTTGCTGTGTGTGTGTTTTTTCCAGTGGCTGCCCCTCAGATTACTTTGCTGTTCAATATTAGAAAATTTAGATGCGAGTCCACCCTCTATTTCCACCGCGGGAGGAATTGGAATGATCAGTTGCTTGAGAGAACAATAAATAAGCTCCTCTGTGGTTGATTTATTCAAAAAACACAGAGGGACATTCCCATTTTGCTTTACATCTCATTTGATCGCTATATTTGGGAGTTTAGAAACAACACCACCTAATTTTACTACACTGTAATTTTTTAAAGAAATATACAATTTACCAGGAAAGGTTTGTTTGCTTCTTATTGTCATTTGAAATTGATGTTTTACTATTATCCAGCTCACAATATTATATGATGTAATAGGACACAATAGTTTAGACAGTAAATCACAACGCAATGCAATATAGCATGATGCTATATGATACAACAAACAGTGTTTGGTTCACAGCAACAAATCTAGATTTAAGCAGCATTTTTGGAAAAACCAAGAATTCTGTTTTTTTGTTTACAACTTGTGCAACAGTTTCACAAACTTTAAGATGTTTTTAAGAATCTGTAATCTGTGCAGAATATTTAAATCCGGGTTTGACTATGTCATATGTTGCAGTTTCTTCATTTGTCTAATTTATGCCTGGTTCATGTGGCAAGATTTCTAAATTGTCGACCAATTTTCAAAGTCCGAGGGACACCACACATAACGATAAAAAAAAATCATAGATAAATGTTATCTAATGACAGCCTGAAAATCAGGGATTTCTTAGAGGTGGCTCAGCTCTGTAACCAATCAGCAACAAAGCTGCCTACTAGCTAAATCCAAACAGACCCTTTTACAACATAATGAAGCTCCCATGACTAGAGTAAAAACATTTCTGCATTTTTGTCTAAGTTTTGTCTTGCAAAATCTTTAACACATAGTACAGCCTCATTTAGTTAAGTGTTTGAATGTAATCTGAAAAAGCAGATAAGTGCTGTGTTAACTTGTATTGGTAACATTGCACTTTAATTAGCAAACCTTACTGCTCATTGGTTAGTTAAACCTTCGGGGAAGACGGAGCATGGCATGTACTGACATTAGCACTTTTTCCCTGGTTCACCAGGGGTGACTGAGGCTCTGGGGGTAGGGTAGTCATCTTGGAACGTTGTGGGTGCAATTCCAGCTTCCCCCTGTAACAGGTTGATAGGCAAGTCACTTAATCCCAAATTGCCTACAGATCTCTGTATCTGTGTATCAATGTGTTGGTGTCAGTGAGTGCAATTGGGTGACGGTGGCTATTGTGTCAAGTGCTTTGAGTTGTCAGTATACCTAGAAAAGGGTTGTAAAAATTCAGTCCATTTACCACAATTGTAACCTGGTTCCATTTGTACAGTGAGATCTCAAGCTTTTCTGTGCTATGCATCACTTTTGTTACATTCTGAATGAAGCCAGGATCAGTGTGTATGAGTAACTCATCTGTTTCGGCGCCTCTTAGCTCTATATGACTGTTAATGTGTCCTTGAATATTATGCCAGTATAGTATATTTTTTTATGTGCAAATAGATACCAACTTTATCATTGTTGGCGGACCATTAAGAAGTGGTATTCTCACATTGCTTAGAAATCATTTGTATGTTGTCTGTCACTCTGCAACCACTTTTTGTTCTCCATGGTATCCAAATGTTGCAACAAATACAACTAAGAAGTGGTTGAAACTTCCTCAATGCTTTCATGATCCAATTATGTCACCGCGGTTAATGGAAAGTCTTCATTAGTCAGCTCTGTCAGCACAACAGGGAAAATATAGAACTTCTTCTGTTCTTACTTTAAAATAAGAGTCTCAAATATAGATAATAGGGTGCTAACCTTAAGCCACACCTAAGACAAAGTCACATAAGATAAGTAATATTGTTTTGATATTACAAGATCTTTTTACACTTGTAATTATTTGGGATGATCTCTCCACTTCTTATAATGCATTTGTAATTTTAAGGCGTAAAAAAAGTGTCATTTAATGTGAAATATTAAATTGGTTATTTACCTGAATGAAATTAAGAGGTTGTTTGCCTTTAAAATGCACCCTAAAAGTATTTGCAGAATAAAAGAGCTTCTCTGTCTCAGCTATTATTTTTCAGAAGCATTTCAACCAAGTAGGCAGCTAGAGGTTCAGCGAGTTGCTCAAGGATGTTTTGACAGTTTTAAAAATGAAATGTAATGAGCCAGTCGTGAGACTTCCATCTGCAAGTCCAGCTATGTTAGTTTGTAATTTTACTTTGAGTGCAAGGGATGTCGGAAGTGTTTAGCATCCGAGCACTGTGTTTGATATTATGCTCACAGTGGAGCTATGAGATAATTAGAATTTTATATTTCAGTAGGGTTTGCTGGATTTTCTTAAAATAGCATAGGCTCCCTGTGGATCTCTTATAAAACGCAGGTTACTGAAATAGGAAAAGCCGTCTGCATTTATTAATGACTCTTCTGTTAAACCCTTTACTGTCTTCTAACCCTGAGTTACAGTCTCAAATGTTTTGCTTGAAGTCACTGACTGAAATAGTTTATTTATCTGTTTGTTTGTTTTATATTCTGCAACTAACTGAAATATGCTTGATTTTGGTCACACACAGACCTCATAAGGTAGCTGGATTCCTGTCAGATGTGTGACTTCAAAATCTCTTAAATTCCTTTCTTATAGGTATCAAATATAAGCCTGACCATTAGATCTTTAGAACGGTTAATAATAAAGACGTTTGCCCAGTTGCTTTTGTAGAAGTAGTCATCCAGTAAAGGCAAAGAACAAAAATTTTTGGAGAGTAAAGTGTACTTTTTATATGTTGTGTGTAATCATTCTTCCAAGGGCAGAATACATCTCAAGGAGATATACTGCAGAGTAGCCATGCCTCTAATTTAATTCACTATATTTT
Organism: Fundulus heteroclitus; assembly: GCF_011125445.2. Lineage (NCBI taxonomy): Eukaryota > Metazoa > Chordata > Actinopteri > Cyprinodontiformes > Fundulidae > Fundulus > Fundulus heteroclitus. Next base: position 13,915,355 of record NC_046369.1, read on the forward strand.
ATAAATGAGAGTTATGGCCCCTTTTAAAATGTGAACTGAATTATATGTATATGTAAAGTTGAATTATTTATGTATTCAATAATTTATTTATTATTGGTGCTTTTATTAGTGTTTTTAATTCTGTACAGCACTTTGATCAATCTGTGGTTGTTTTAAAGTGCTTTAGAAGTAAAATTTGATTGATTGATTGATTGATTGATTAATTGATTGATTAATTAATTGATTGATTGGTTGATTGATTGATTGATTGATTGATTGATTGATTGATTGATTGATTGATTGATTGATTGATTGATTGATTGATTGATTGATTGATCATATTCGGGTATGCTTTTGGAGGAAGGGTAGACGTATTTTTTTCCTACAACAGTTGATCTTTTATGTGTGCATTGTTTGCCTCTTCCTTAAAAACAACCCCCCAGAGCCTTTTCCCTTTGTGCAGATTTGAATTTCTAACCCAACATCATCCACATTTGCTTTTACTCTCTTTTAATGGTTGTCTACAGGATGAGTATGATGTATGACCAGATCAGCTGGTAGTAGAAGTGAGGCTGCAGAAGGTGAATCTGCCAAGAAATCCTGGAAACAACTGATTCATTTTCCCTTTTTCTTTGCTAGACTTCCGTGTGGTTTTTATGCAACTAACCATCTGGTGCACCAGCTTTGTCATAGCCAAAAACCTTCATAATGTGCCTTTTTTTGTTTCCCTGGTCTTAAACACCTACTGACAACTGCTTTAAAACCCAGAGGAGTACAGTATAACACATTTAAAGCATTTAAAAGAAAGAGCATACTTGAGGCAGCTTTCAGGCTCACTGATAATAATAATTATAATCTATATGTATGCACAAGTGAGATCATATTAAGTGATTAAAGTCCTCGGTTGTAAAACCCATCTAAGTAAGCAATGAAAAGAAAGTGACAAGCTGTGATGTGTGCTTGTATAGGCCAGCTAGCTTATCCTTTTTTATGTCCTCCTCCTCTGAGCCTCTGCCTAATGGCTGTTAATGAAGAGGGCATCTTTGCAGAGATGACATGTGCTTGTCCTCTACTGGACACACACACACAAACACACTGAGGTTTGGCTGACTACCCTTCAGAATACTAAGGCTGACATTAATCTTTAAATGACTGTTGCCTCTTCCCCAAGACTTTTAATCCATTAGTGGCCACGTCTTGAGATGGGGAGAGATTTCTAGAGAGGCAAAGGCAGCGAGGATGCAGGCAGTAGCTGCGGTGGATGTGTGTGTATGTATATGTTGCAGAGGAGGTGGGGACAGTGGAAAGAGGGCCATGGAAAGGATGATGTCAATGATAATAGAGGATGAGGACAGAAGTGAAGGATAGGCAGAGGAAGGCTTAAGCAACAGAGAGAATCAGAAAGGGAAAACGATGGCACAGTGTTGCGAGTGGAAAATAGCCTTACAAAGAGAACACAGGTTTGTTTAAACTCTTCTCTGTGTCAGCGACCGGTTTAGTCCATCTTACACACCTCTGTGTCCTCCCTCTGCTCCTCAGGGACTATGTAGGATGTAGAAAACACAAAACACTGACTTATGTCTGATTTTAAAATAATGTTTGAAGGCGAGATGGGGATACCGGTCTCAAATATTTTAGTAATCAACTTCTTTATTGAATGACCCCGAGATTAATCAAGTCAGTTAGCCCTTCTACATTAAGGGCAATGTCCTACTTTTTCCATATAATTGTGCAAACTCACATGTAGACAAATACCACAACCCATCATTTAAAGTCATTTCAGTCTTTTATACATGTATTTCCACCACTCTGTCTTTGTATTAAAGCTTAACAGTCAACTAGGTGTTAGCCCAGTGTTTGTCCAAAAATGAGTTGTGCCTTTTGTTTACTCTCACAAGCAGATCGAGTCAGTTTTGTGTTACAGAATAACCTAGAACTCTTTGTTTGTTGTTCCTACAGCATGTTCACTGACAATCCCAAAATGTCTCTGTGTTCTGTCTGAAAACATTTCTTTGATACCAAAGGAATTTGAACGCAGGCAGCCTCTGAAACCCATTCATTTTATATTGCATGAGCAGCACAACATTGCTCTTGTATTTCTCTGAGTAAAACGCAAACGTAGTGGAGCCAAAGCTCAGGAAACCTCGTTCTGTTTCATTTCCATTGTTGAAATTTGTTGAAGATTGATTGCCCTGTGTTGTTCTGCATAATCTTGTCAAAAACACGGGATATCTATCAATGTGTTTCTGATTCAGCAAAAGTAGCTGGTCTGTGTGGAAACCCGAGCCCCTTCACAAGCCCTTATGCTGCTCTCCAGATCAAAGCATCTCATCACAATTTTCTTTTCCTCGTTGTTTGTTTTCTTCTATGTCCCTTTGGCAGGGCTTGTTTCTGTTGTGTGATTTAGCACAAAACAACATAGCTGATGGTGTGGGATCTTTACACGTAGTAATTGGAAAATGAACCACTATCCACTTAATTCAAAACTCTGTGTTTTGAGCTTTAGTCATGAAATCATGTATTAAAATTACGGGGTTTATCTATGAGTTCCACTAAAAGCTGAGCGCATGTTGCTTTGGGTCTGAACGTCACATAAAATGGAAATTCATTCGTAGAATAAAAAAGCATCCTTAAAACGGGATGTAATATTCCTCTTGTAGATTGTCAAAAATGCCATCAGTATTAGAAATTTATGCCACTCCGATGCATAAATTATCAGTATCAGATGCGATAAACCCACAGTCAGAATGTTCCTCTCTTTCTCGTCTGTACCTTTAGCATCTTTGGCACAGTTATCTGTTTGAGGTGGGCATCTACCACTGAGAGGCTCTATCCTGCAGGCAGAATATTGCGTTGGCAGGTGTGAGCTCATGACATTTGGAGTGTATTAGCCAACAAATATTGCTTTCCAACACTCCTTTGTGACATTAATATTGTGCGCACTGAGATTATGATAAGGGTACATTTGCGATATATTCTGCTGCGCTACCTTAATATGATAATAAGAGGCATTGGACTGTTCTTTCTGTGGTGGTCCTTAATACAGATCCTTATTTGATATTGTTCTAACTTACTTTGATACTCCAGTTTGTGCACAATGATTTGGGATGTTGCATATCTTCCTTACCTCTCTTTGACTTGATATGGTCCAAAACTAATAGCATTTTGGATCTTTTCCAGGGAACTGTGATAATCTGTCCCCAGTCAAACATGTGAAAGCTGAATAGTATGCAGTGAATTGAACAAAATATGGAAACAAAATATCAAACCAGTTGTAATCAAGTCATTCAGGATTACCTTTAGTTATGAGCTGAGTTCATAATAATATAAACCAACAAAAAGTAACACACAGCAAGATGTGCAGCCCTTCTAATAAAGGTAAAGATATGATTACATACTAAACTATTAATCTCACTACCGTCTTTGTTTTAACATGCTCTTTCCTTTTTCTCTTTGCTTTAAAACGTCCTTCTTGTATCTTATTTTTCTTTTTCCCCCTCTGCTTTGCTTTGTTTTGCTCTTTTTCCGCCATTCTTTGCTATATTCTCTACTTTCTCACCTTTATTTTCTCCCTAACAAAAAGTTTTTGTCGTCTCTGCCTCCACTGTTGCTTACATATCAGTTTCCTTTCCATCCGTTCGGCTCTCTCCTCCAAACCCTCTTCCCTTTCCCACATCCTCTCATATCCTCTCTTCTCCTTCCCCCTGCTCTAAGGGTGAGCTGTAGTGACTCTGACATCATTACCCTTGTTGTGACAGGTTTCATTTGTACCCTGTGGACCTATACATCAGCCTGACTGATAGTCCAGGGCCTGGGGCCAACGATGCCCCGCCCAGACTGGGACAAGGTAACAGACAGAATGGTCCTAAAAGTCACTCCAGCCCAGGTACCAGTGGATCTTTCTCCATTAATCTTTTCAAAGTACCAAACTGGTTCAAAGCCAATCACCCAACCTGAAACATTGTGTTACTGTGAAACAGCTCAAATAAAATAAATTAAGGAGAATGTTCGTAATAGACCCATCAATGCTTAACTGATAGGTAATACTCTTATCTATCTAAACAAATTTGGATGGCAATGAAAAGTGCATTTTTTCAGTGGCTTAATTATTAAACTTAAGCCCATGTGTTGTATAGATCTATGAAAAACAGATATAACTTGTGTATATCTCAGTTTTAAAACCTACCATTCAGCTTGTCAGAAAGTTGTTCTGTTTGTTTGTTGCTGTTACGGAAGACCCATGAAAAAACAATTTCCTTAATACAAAAAATTATATTTTACGGCCCATAAAAACCACGGGGAAGGCTGCTGACCTGACAACAAACTTTCAATGACATCCTCATTGAGCAATTGAGTAGTAACACAAGCAGGTCACAAACGGCCATTGAAAAGAACTTATCTGTCTACAGAGTGATGTCTGTATATGAAGAGGCACATCAGTATAAAGGAACCACTGATTGGTTTATTGCAACCGTTGTTATATAAACAAAGGAAAACTGTAATGACTTGTTGCACTCAAAAGCATATAGTTTGAAGAAGTTACTGACATAATATTCAAAACTATTCCTCCTTAACAACATTTGTAATGGTGCAGTCATATTCGGCGGATGTGGGGCATTCAACACCAGCAGACTCCATACCATATCCATCTCTGTTTCCTCATAAATCCAGCCAATACATCAACAATACCTTCAGACTGCTCACAGGCCTATTGATCTGTGGTCATATTAATGTGCGGTTCATAAGCTCTTCGGCATCCTTTGTAGCCAGACAAAAATGAATCCACTTTGAGTGTGGCTGCTTCTAATGGCTAAATTATCCTGTTTGCTCACAATGGAACAGATCCCAATTGTTTTCTTCCAGTTGTACCGAGTAGAAAGCTAAGAAAAGAACCATTAGGGGAAGATATCACACAAACTCTCTGTTTTAAACTAGCTGGGTACCTGTGAAATGCCAGATTTGAGCATTAAAGTAATGGATTATTTTTGTGTGAGGATAGATAAGATAAATAACATATAAAAGCCCATAACCAGTCATAAGTTTCATTATTCCGAGCTTTTTTTTTTATTATTTGATATGTTTTGCTCAGTTATATACTTCAAGGTATAATGTTTTTGTTACCAGAAACATGACTGTCATGATTTAACTTCTCCCCATTTATTCTAGAATTACAGTTTTTAATGTCATTAATGTTTTCCTGATATGCAGTTTTGATATTAAGCTCCTTATTTATTTATTTTCTGTGCGCTAATTAACAATGCAACAACTCCTAATCTGCTGATAAGGTTTGGTTCAACACTGCAATAGTAAGAGGAGGCTGGTGGTTTTGTATGAGTTCTTGCTCAATGTGCTCTGATGCTTGCTGTTAGCTCAGCAGAAGCATTTATAAATAAGGGTCTGCTGTCTCGCTCTTTAGTCAATACCCCTCCATTCAGCATGGAGGTTAGCCAGGAGCAGAGTTGAGCAAAGACATTTTTCATCTGCTATCCTTTGGAATACAGCCCTCTGGTGATGTGTGTCTGTGTGCACTTTCTGCTTTTGTGTAACTACTCGTGTATGAAGGTAAGCTTGCAAAATGTCTATGCATTTCTTTGTGCGAAAATACATTCACAACCAGGTTTCTGCTGTGTGTGCTGAAGAAAAAGACTGACCACACAGAAGGCGCATTAATCATCCTGATATATTTTTTTTCTTTTTCTTTCTCTTTACTCTCTTCTTCGCCTTTTGTATTGTAAGTTGAGGTCTGATGGATGACTGGTCTCTTTCCCTGGATTCTAGGAGAATACTTTTTACCTATCGACAAGCCAGACCCCGTTTGGGGAATACTAGCTTTACCCTACAGCCCATAGATTTGGAGACACTCAGTGAGGCTCCTCATGTATTTATGTATTTCACAGATGGTGAATGTGCTCTACCTGCCCTAAAACAGTGCTGGGAAACCGACAGATGTAAGGAGCAGTAGAACTACACCATTTTAGAGAGCACTGTGTACCCTTCTGTAGCTTAAAGCATAAGCAGAACATTTTTGAAGTAAATATACATGTATATATATATCCATTCATACATGATCCCTGCATGTTTATTGACAGACAAGGTAAAACCGGTTAAAAAGCCTTAAAATAAATTACCGTAAACCTTTATGACAACAGACACAGGGGCTTTGTTGTCTCTTTCTCTACTTTGTTTGTTTGTGCTGTTCATGCATTTTTTTTCAGTGCAAGAGTCTCACAATCTCACACTGAAAGAGTTGCTGCATCCAGGCGAAACCGCACACTGTATCAACACAGAAAAGTTTGAGGATAAAGATGAGACCGCATGAAGCCAGAGGCACTGTAATAGGCGTTTTGATACCTATGCCATGCCAGTGAGTGGTGCGGTAACGCTACTACAGATATGAAGCAGAAAGAAAAGGAATGAGGAACAGGGAGAAAACATTGGCTCCATTAGAATACATCTTTAGGGTAAGGACTCTTTAGCCAAAGTGGAAGTGCTTTTCTGTTGCATAATGATGTCGGAGTTAAAGGCTGTCCGAAATCGTCACATCCGTTCAAAGCTTCTTTACTTCCCATAAAAGGCCAAGGAACAGGAGCTAGGAGCTATAATTAGACATTTTAGGATGGAGCCAACGGACACAGGAGAGAGAAAGAAGGCGTTTGTGTGTGGACCGAGGACAAGGCGATCTTTACAAATGCAGTACAGGAGAAAATCTGTTAGTGTGAAATCCATAATAAATTGACTAGTGTCTGAAACACAACAACAACACCAAAGTCTGTCATAGTTGTTTCTTGTGTCAGCGCATGCACAAACACGGCAGTTTGTAGCCGGTTACGCAGATAGGGGTATCAAGACGGTGCTGCTGCGGGGGGTGGCAGCGCCGTGGCTTCAGACTTATCCACTCAGGGAACAGGTTTCAAATGTAGTCGGTTTCACTTCATCTGGATGGGACCCCCTATCCGACCAAGAGGTTCATTGGATCCAGCCAAACCCAGCTCTGTCTGTATGGGGCCTTCGTTACATCCAACATGCTTGAATTTGAGTGCATGCATTCAGTTTAAGAAAAAAGGTTTTACACAAAATCTTTGATGCCCAGATTATGGTGTATTTTCAATCTGTTTTTCACTTTTTGAGTTAATCAGAGTTTAGTAATCCGCATTTTCATGTTTCCCTCAGGAATAAATATTATGTGAAATGGAGGACCAGTTTTCTTAGCCAGTCATAAAACAGGTTTAGACAAAAGAGCAAAACATTGAGATAAGGCAGATGTACAGTTAAGACAGTAATTATTAATACTAATTTCAGATTGATTTAAATTTAAAATCATTTTGTCAACCAAAAATATTGTTTCTGATAAAAGATAAGGTAATCATCTCTTACAAGATAATAAAACAATGTAAAAGGTAAGAAAAGGTTTCTTAGTTACCCCAAAACCCTACAAGTGTAACTATTCAGGCAGGATATAGATGGATGAATTTATAGTTAAACTTTTTAATAATGCGTTGAAAACATTATTGTCCCAGCTATGCTTATATGCAAGGTGAAAATGGGATGTTTTGGTTTCTCAAGTTTGGTGAAGGTTTCCACCCTAGGTCATGAAAAGGATTATATCCAGAAATCATATTCAATAAAAAAAAACAATAAAAAAAGAAGTCAAAGCAGCTGTCATGGTATTGCAGTTGGTAAGACTGCATGTGTTATGTGCTTTTTATAATTTGCTTATATCTTCATTATTTACATATCAGCTATATTAGTTTAATGTAATTAGTTTGTGTTCAGAAGCGGAAAAGTTTGGGAACCAGTGTTTTAGAAAATGTGTTATAAAATGTTTTATGTGTCAAAAATGCTGACTGGTAAACCCCTCCAAAAAACAGTTTGCCTTTCCATCCTAACATATGGGAGTTTGTTGCATTTGTAACTGCAAACGGGTAAAATTAAAACACCGATGAGGAGATAGGAATTAATATGTTAAACAGATCACAAAACAAGGTTTAACAGCCATGTGGAAAATGAAAAGAAATCTGGACATTAACTCGCCACCCTTACTTTCTTTTGCAGTATAATAGGAAGTAAAACCTGCTATAATACATGGAAAAATCAGATGCTGCTTTATGATATCCTCGGGTGAACTATTGACTGTAGATTTGTCGAACGGTTGTTTGACCAACTGAGGACAAAATCGAATGCATTACTTTGCTCACAACCTTATAATGAACCACATTTAATTAACGCACAAATACAGTATTTCCTCCTGTGTGCCCACTTTATGTCCCATTTTATTGGGCCAGGATACAATAGTGAGGTGGCATGTTGAAGAAATTGTACTTTATACTTGAAGTGTGTGTCATACATGTGCTTTATGAAGTGTTTTACACCTCAGGCCCAGATTCCTCAGTACCTTCGATTTCAGATTAGCGAGGCAGTCGGAGGAGAATTATAGAAACGTTGGCTGCAGCCGGCTTCGGTTCATGGCCTGACCTATTTGACCTTATTTTGGATTATTTAAAGCATCTGTTACTTCCTCTTGTTTTCCTCTTATGCATGATAATATACTCTCATCTTTTCTTAAGCAAGAAAAGGAGATGGGGGGGGGGGGGTAGCTGTTGAGACAATGTTGAAGTGACTTTAAAAGTAAGTACCATTATACATAACAATATAGGAAGGGGAAGAGGGGAAAAGATGTATACAGTATAGTAAGTGACTCTTGCTTCCTTGACTCTAACCTCACTTGGATTTTGCTCCCTCCTGGGCCTTCTCTTTCCTCATCTTGAGTCTCTGTAACTCAGCATTGTCATTCACCTAACCTTGCTGGCAGAGTGGAAGGTTTCTTGGCGCCTGTAAGTTGTTCTTGGCAAACCAACGCAGGGGAATAAACCTCAGCCTTTTCATGATGAGGTGCTTAGCAGATGTCTGATGTACAGCTTGACAAAACTTCAATCTCCCAAGGACATGTTTTCCCCTCAGTACCAGATCTGAAACAAGATGTGCATGTTTATTAGTGAGTGCAGAAATAGGACTTTAAAAGCAGCCTACACAGGTATTTGGCTCATTGGGTGAAATTAAGATAGGAAGAGTGCGACTCCTTTAAGTAACCTCTGACACACTGCAAGCGGATGAGCATGCTAACATTCCTTTCCTGGTTGAGCCCTTCAGGATAGCAAGTGTGTCACATCCGTGTTTACTCATGTTATTAATACTGTGGCACAGGAGTCTAAGATTTAAAACCATGTTGTCCACTGCCTTCATTACCCAGGTTAATGAATGGTGACATATGCTTGTGTCTGTCCATGCAGACTGATATAACTGAAGCTGACAGAGAGAATCTTCCAGCTAATTTTTACACAGAGATGATTTATCTTTGATCACACCAAACAGGATGAATACTCCCCGAAGAGAAAAGAGTAAACAAAAATAAAAAGCTGGTGTTAGCATTATGATTAACTGCATGTTAACAGATCTTTGGAACTCAATGCTGGCATGTGTAGGTGAATTAGGCAAATTAATGTCCTCCACTTCAGTCTGCCTAACCAAATTTCACACGTTTAGGTCACCCTTAATTAATTTTTTCCAGCCTTTGTTTACCACACAGCCCCTTTATGCGATTGATTAGTTTTGAAATTGATCATTTATTGAGCTCAGCCATGTTACTTTGTTTTATTAGGTTGTGGCTCTGTAGAAAATTAGTTTAGGGTTGAAGGCCGTGTTGTTTGAATGTTTATGATGGTTTGTTACATTTATTACTGTGCAAAAGTTTTCCTACTGCTGAAACCTTTTCAGATTTTATCACATTGTAGCCACAAACATTTTTATTTTGGGTTGCTCTCGAACGGTTGAAGCATGGGGCAGGACAGGATGGATTCTTGTGTGTTTGTGAAACCCTCAAACACTGTGAGAATTCGGCTTGCAGGGAAGGTCAACTTTTGTGTGCGTCCATCAAAAAATCCAAATAAAGTACAATGAAGTTTGTGGTTGTGATGTGACAAAATGTGAAGAATTTCACAGGGTGTAAATACCATAGTAGAGCTGTTGTACAGTAATTTTAAGTTTTCCTTGTCACTGAGAATGTTGTTGGAAAGACACCAACCTTGCTTTCTGTACATTTACCTGCAAACTGATTTATTAGTGTTGTATTTTTTACTTGATCTAAAGAAAAAAAAATATTTTATGTTTTTTTATCCATCTTTAGAATGAGAGTGCAGTGTGTGAAAAGTTATTTTCAGTTATACCTCTGTTAATTTCATTGTGTACAATTGCTCCAGTTTTACTTAATGTGCACAAGTATTTCAACAATTATGTAACGACTATTTTATGCTTTTGTTTGTATTTTTTCTTTTTGGTCTCACTCAAAGAAGTAAAAAAGTAAAAAGTCTTTAGTTAGCTTTATTTAAATTATACTTGAATCAATGTTTTTTCGATATAAAAAGCATGCATTTCACTCATTTCATGAGTACTCCCTTGTTTCAGGGAATCATTTTAAAGTGCAGCACTTATTAGTCACCATGAGGCAGGCTGTCAAGACTCATTTAGAAAGTAGGGATATTAATTAAAAAAAATAAAGTCACTCAAATATGAGTTACGATCTTTGGCATTCTTAAGTTAAGCTTGAGTCACCAGCTCAACAGGTTTCCATTGTATTGGCAGTAAAAGGAAAGATAGTAAATTTGTCAGGGGTTTAAACTGTGATAAATGATTGATGTAAATGATTTGGGGAAAAAGTTGTACTTTGTTGTGACACCTTAGAAGTAACATGAATTCTGTTTTGTTCTTTTATTATTTTGACTGTGATAATGCTTACAGCTTTTAAATGGAATATCCCCTTTTAAATTTACCTACATATTCCAGATCCTCCGTGACTGCTCCGTTCCGCTTACATACGTGCACGTCGTCCGACACAGCAACTATGTTGGTTGTTTTTGTTTGGATTTTTTTGGGATTTTTCACGGCTCTAGTGGCTCGCTTTTTTTATGAATGTAGGCTGACAGGAAGGGGAGTGGACGAGGGGGAGAGACATGCTGCAAAGGACCGCAGGTCAGATTCGAACCCTGGTTGACCACATCGAGGACTAAAGGCCTCTGTATATGGGTTGCGCTACCCGCTGCGCCACAAGTGCCCAACTATGTTGTTGTTTTAATTAATCAGAACGGTTCTACATTCTCCATGACTTCTCTGAAATGCACCATCAGTGGACAGCCTCTCCGTCATTCACCCTCAAAATACGGAACAAGTCCAATTTTCTACTCCGTTCCAACCCGTCGGACAATTACAATCGAATCACAAAGGGGAAAAAAATGCTAATAACATCTGGTTTGTCAAATTGAAATAGGGCATATAAATACAAAAACATATAAGCTTTCGTTGGCCATTGTACGCACCCACACTTGATGGAAGTAAAAATACGGCGAGTCGATGTATTATCAGCAACAGAGAACTTTTCGGACGCTGTTAAACGGATGAATGAAAAGTTTGTTTTGTTTCGGGCTCGGGCTCCAAGGAACTCAGGGTGGAGCAAGACGGAGTAACCACGGAGGTAGTAGGTGTTGCTTTTTTCAGGGAATAGAGCGGACACATACTGGAGCGGAGCATGTGGAATCTGGGGGTATGTCAGTTCAATACTTTCAATTCTTTCTTTATCATGGCATGTTTGTTTTTTTATCATGCTATGCTTGCTGTTCCTCCTGGACCTAATAAACAAGATCATATGCAGGCTAAGTTCAAAAGTTATGCAGCATGCTTTTACAATTTACTTGGTCAATGGGTGCCTCCTTTTTTTTAAAAAAAAAAAAAAAGGTAGAGAAGAGTTTCACGGGCATTTCTGGTTTACTTCTGCAATTAAGCTATTTCTGCTAGTCATTTCTGATTGAGTAAGGTCAGCTTATTTACATTGGATGGCTCTAAAATGGGTGCATTCTCATTTAGTTCTCATAAAAGGTGGGTTATCGATTTCTCACCCTGCTATGTTGAACTGGGAGGATAATATGATGAAATATCCTAATGCTACAATCAGGGAAATTATTTTCTTTGTAAATGCTATGAACAACCTGAAACCTATGGAAGCTTATCAGTACTTACACAGCGACAAAGTCGGATGTACGCTCAATACAGGAATTTGATGTGCATGTAGGCGGATGTTTACCCAAGCCAGTGCATGAATGATTCCTGGCCATAATGCTCGGTGGTGACGGAGGATGGAGAGGTGGAGACTGCGGGCTGCACCTGTACAGCTGGACCCTAACCAGCCAAGCAGATGCCAAAAGGCAACTACGCTCACCTTACAATGTACATATTTATTTGTTGATTAGTTGTTATTTGTGATTAAGTTGTTGAAATTGCTGTAATGTGTGCAATGTGGTTGACTTTTTATTATGTTATTATGAGGCTTGCATATCTGTTATATTCTATGCGATTTCTGGCAATCAACTACAATCGCGCACAGAGTCCACCCCGTCATCCCAATGCAATTTTGAAAAGAAAAAAAAATGGCTCTGTTCATTCATAGCGCTATTTCTCCCTATGATTCTAGTTCACACAGAAACATACGCGCACACAGTCAGACAAAGAAGCACACATACATGCCAGTGGTTCGCAGGTCCACTAGGACAGGAGGTACTGTAGCCTTTGTTACATGACCCAGAGACGTCGGCCAAGGAGGCTGATTCAGCTCATCACGAGCATGGCTAACCTGTAAAATAAGTGACAAGGAGGTGGATGTGGTTAATTTTTCTCATTCTGTAATAACCTGATGCTGCAGGGAAGACTCAGTAATGGCACCTGCAGGATAGCTGGCCCCTCTATTTTCTCTGAGTTCTGCGTGGGGTTGGGGGCAGCTCATGCAGGTGGAGACGGTGTAACTCTTTTATGACTTTATTTAACACAATGCAGAGTTGCTGTCTTCAGTCACAACGCAGACCGTACACCGAAAAATATCCTGTGACCGCGGAAACCAGACCAAAATGGCGGTTATGCTGTGAAACTGGTCTATATAGTATTTTTACAAATGACCTTACATACTGTGAGTTTTCATAATGGTTTCATCCGCTGGTTTATTCACAGTCTAAAAGTTTGTTTCAGTGTGTCTCAATTTAATCTGATCGCAGGTATTTGTTCAGGGTCCCAATCAAAGCTTTTTTTTTTTTTTTTAATGATTAGCAGCTACTGTGGATCTACTGTCTGTTCTTTTGCCAGCCACAACCCCAGAAGGGTAAAAGAGTCCACTTCTGCTGCCTGTCTGTCTACGTCATGTGATCCTATCTGTCAATTTTACTGTGGTCAAATGGTTAAGATGTTCCCAGGGTCCCAGGAGAGTTGGTAAGAGTGAAACTGAAACACTAGCCATTATAATTCACAGCATTCAGCGCAATGTGTGAAGCAGTGGAACGGCTTTTTCTTGTAGGTTTTGTCAACATGCAATTAACGGGAGCTGCACTAAAGTAAGCTGCGAGCCAAATAATCAACAAACTCATCAAAACAGAGTTTACGACTTCAACAAAGTGGCCGATACAATGCGGCAAAATGTCAGCAGCTGACATAAAGTGGCAATATCTCAGATTATAGCCGCTGTATTTCTTTAGAAGCAAACGATAAAGCGAATTTCAGGAGATGCATTTTCAAGACAGTTTATTACAGCTTTATTAACCTAGTTTATCAAATCAAAATCCAGACTCAATTTCAAGGTTTACTGTAGTATTGTGGCTGTGTTCCACTCATCAGTCATGAACATCAGGGTCTCTGCAGGTGGGCTATCTTGATTTCTATAGTCGGGTCACTGATTCAGCAGTTAACCTAAACAAAGAGCTTCATTCTGTTTTTGTTATTATGAGTATTCATTTCTAAAGAAGCGTCTGACTTGATACATAAGATGTGAGAAATGTATTTTGTAAATGCCCTTGCTTCTCTTGACTATCATAGTGAGGCAAAGCATGTGTGTGACCCACTGATAGTTCACCTTGTAATCTTTTGATGGTTGAAGTTATTCATGTACGAACAAAACTAAGAGAAACAATTGTTCTGCTTCATAAACCAAGCACCTTTCTTTAAAAGAATTGACGTTATAACAGCATGCAGCGCTGCCTTGAACTCAGATCTCTCACACAGCTGTTGGGCTGCAGCAGAGATGAGCCTTGGCTGAGTGTGTCACATCAAACAGGCACACGGGGAGAATCAGCAGCCAACGGGATCTGATGTTCACTGCCCATGCAAGTTCAGAGGCCAAAAACCTTAGATTGTTAAAAAAAATAAAAAATAAAAACATACATCAGATCAAATTTGCTAATTTCATAATATCCTGTAAGTGGACATCTATTTTAATTCCATTTTTCATTTTCAAATTCTACACATCGCAAAAAACATAGCTTGAACTACACTTATGTTGATCATAAAACACTGATGAAATGTAGCGTGTGATTTTACTACACAGATTTTCGAGTATGCTCGGTAAACATCGATTCCTGAGTGACTCGGATTGATATCAAGGGCATAAGAATCTTAATTGGTATATCCCCAGTTACATTCTTGCCATTTTCCTTTCTTTTGCTTTACTTGCAACGGTCGACGCAGCAGGTCAGCCTGGTTTATATGTCGTGTTTAATACAAGGAGGTGAGAAATAGAGGTTAACAGCTATTGTGATTTAGCGTCATTCTCTCACAGCATGCCAACCAGTGAGAGTCACAGCAGAGTATCCTATCAGGTATGAGGTGGTAAGTATGCAAAATGCTTAACAGCCTCTTACACAGGCCTTTCCACAGAGAATCAGAATGCAAATTGGTCAGGCTCTCAAACCTATTCCGAATCAGCTAAATAAGGGGGTAGCAAGGACATCAGAGCACCCTCTCACACACACACACACACATTGGGTGTGTGTACAAAAAGAAAGTACAAAGGCAGACATACACACAGCTGGCTTGCTCACACTCAAGGTCAAGTAATATTGGCAAATGCCAAGATAAAAGCAGAGCATCACTTAAGCCTGCAGAGTACTCTGGGACAACATCATATTCAGTATTACATGAAACACAATGACAGTGTTTTATTTAGGTTATCTATTTATTTATATCAGGGCATTTTTTATGAAAGCCCATCTATTCTCAGCATGATTGAGACAAATCACTATGCCACCATGAAAGCTCCTCTTCTGATTAACTCTTAGTGGATTGCTTTTTATCTGTTGGCATTTGATGTACAACATCTTTGTAAGGGGATGTGGTCGAATGCAATCACAGGCCCTCTCATGGCGGCGGGGGAGAGCTTCCGATCGTCTGCTGGTTCCCGAGAGAGGCCATCCTTCAGAGAATATTGACTGTTTGACAATAACACAATGTCTGTGTGTGCATGAGGAAGGCTTCTTTACTGAGACATTTCAAATTCCTGTGTGTGTGCGTGTGTGCATGAGTGTTGTGTCTGTGTGTTCTCTGAACTAGTGGAGAAATAGGAAGAGAAAGCCAACCAGGGGACAAGGGTCACCCATCTTGTAAGAGGGGTAACAGAAATTCCATTTTGTGTTCACAATTTTTACCAAGTGCAACAGCTCTGCCATCTGTGTTCTCAGTTTCTGTTCATACTCAGAGATATAGCAGACTATGCTCTAGCTAGCTGCAGGGTAAGCTGTAACCCTGCAGCTGCAGGGTTACAGCTTACCTACTGTACCTACTGTACCTACATTTTAGAAAATGTCTTTCCTCAGTGAGAAGCATAACCTTTTCATTAGACATGTTGCTAATATATATAAATTTTTTTTACCAGATGTAATAGTGGTCCTCATTAGCAGTTGCATAAATTGCTCTACAACTCAGTTTTTCTCACAGTACATTGGTTCTTTGGCTGATGTGTAACTTTTCACAGAATTATTAGCAGATAACTCTTCATATATTGTTGCTAATCAGGGCACATGGGGGTTTCTTTCATGCTTTGTGTCCATAAAATAAAGTAAAACTGAATACTTTTATTGGCTCCTTGTGTTTTAAAAGAAAAATCTACTCAACAGATGTAAGGCAAATTTCCCTTACATGCTCAAGCTAGATCAATTACGGGCCTATCAAATGTAACTTTGCAACAGCTCTAAGTTTAATGTATTAATAAAAGGAAATTCAAGGGAAAAAAAGGGAAAGGGAAAAGAAGACTGAATGAACTCACATGATATTTTCACATGCGACAACTAGAGGAACTAGGTCTTTATTTTATCCTAAGTCATGTTTCACACATGCTGAGTGAGATGTGCTCTTACAGCTAAAAAAAATCTTAAATGAAACCTTTAGAAAATAAAATAGGATAGAAGCAAAAAGGTATTGTGCATATATAGCTGTTATTTGTTTAGCCCATCTTTGAATAAACAAGCCAGTTTGTGGTCTGATTTTATGCTGTGTAGTCATACACACATTTCTAAATACTGTCCAGTAAGTGGAAAGTACTGGTATTGTATCAGTACAACTGATACTGATACAGTAGCAATACTGATGTTTGAAATTTAGGGTAGTTTATGATCATTTTAGGTGAACACAAGCTGATGTACCAACTTTTAAACATAACTACATTTGCTGGTCTAAAATTATGGATTAACATCAAATCTAATTAAGACTAAGGCTTTTAAAAATTTTGCTTGGAGATGGATTGATGATCAGGAACTGTTCCTAACTAAGTAACAGGCAGTCACCAGCCATGTGACTGTGACTCGGTGGGAATAATAGTGGGATAAGTTGTCTTGCAGTTAAAATGTTGTGGGCATGATTTCAGCTTTCTCTACCACATTTAAATTTTCACCCGGGCAAGAAACTTAGCCCCAAGTTGTGTAACAATGTGAGGACGACTGGGTGAATGAGACTACTATAAATGTGCTTTGACTCTAAAATATCACATAGAATAAAGAATGCAATTACTACCATTTCCACTGTTAGCAATTATGTTTTCTTATTTTTACAAATGATAATGCAGACTGCTGACAACTGCCATCTAACATATGCTTGAGCTTTGTGACAGAAGCAATAGCAAAAGATGCCTAAAGATATCAAAAAATTGGCCGCAGTGTGCGCGTTCATCGTCAATAACCAATACTTAACCAAAAAAAAAAAGCATGTATCAGTCCATTTATTGGCAGGGCACCTAAATCAGCCAACCTCTAATTCTAGCTACACACTGTATAAAATTATGCATTATGTACACACTGGTAAAGGGTTAATGGCAGCAGTAGCTCCTTTAGTGGCTTCATCTTGTATAGAAACACGGCTAAATACACAAGCTCTGAAGCAGTTTACAAGTCTATAGGGTTAACGAGCGCACATACAGTTAGTCACAGAAAAAGCACAGTTAATGGCTATGTTCAGGAGAGAGACAGAGACAGAGAGAGTTAAACAATTAAGAAGTGGGTACAGTGTGTCACCTATAGAATTAAAACATGACATAATTGGCAGGAGTATCTCCGCCAATGGGCCTCTCCAGGAAGGTATCTCAACTAAACACCAACATCCGGCAGATGTAGCTTCTGTGAAGAGCAAAACAAGAAAACAGATAGGTAAAAGCTAAACTAATAGCAAATAATGCTAAAATAGTGAGTATAGAGAATGTGGCGGAATGAGGAAAAGTGACCAGTGTGTCCTAGAGCGGCCTAAGCTTATTGCAGCGTAGCTACCAAGATAGCTCAGGGTAACCTAAGCCACTCTAACTATAAGCTTTGTCAAAAAGGAAAGTTTTAAGATTAAGATTAGTCTTAAAAGTAGACAGGGTGTCTGCCTCATGGACTAAAACTGGGAATTGGTTCCACAGGAGAGGGGCCTGATAGCTAAAGGATCTGCCTCCCATTCTACTTTTAGAGACTCTCTCAGTCTGAGAGGATAGTGTTCTGTTGGGAACATACGGGGTAATCAGATGTCTGATATATGATGGAGCTTGATTACTAGGGGCTTTATATGTTAAAATGATTATAATATTTAAATTTGTGTATGTGTATCATTTTAAGAAGACGGATATTGTTGAGTCTGAATGTGGAAACCGTTTCTGGAATAAAGCCTCTGACAGCTGGTCTAAGTTTCACTCAGAATGACACAGTCACAAGCTAACATGCATTAATTCCCATCTGTGCTATGAGCTTTCTGCTTGAGTGACAGTAATTATCGTTTCAGTCTTGACGTTGAGACACCAACACTTTTGATGTCTTTGTTTAAATCACAATAAGAGCTCTGCCTCAATCACCCACACAATCATAACTCAAGCTGCAACACTAAACATACTGTCGAGTTAGATTTGCATTTTTTCTGTCTGCAGTCATGCTCAGACATTGACATTAATAAGAAAGAATCTGTGAATAAATTACAATTTGCATACTGTATATTGTAGATTTTTGTAAAGTAACATTTTCATACGCGCTTGTGTTGTAAATTTGCCGTCATGTTAATGAGTTCGCTTGCCTCCTAAGGATGATGTTGTTTAGGCAGTTCCTTCCAAAAGAACTACATACACAACAGAGATGCACAATAGTTTATTTTTTTCTTTTTAATGGCTTTAAAGGGTACTTATAGAAGTTAATCGCAATAAATTGGAATATCATCTAAAAGTTGATTTATTTCACTGATTCAGTTTAACAAAAAAGTCACTCATATATTATATTCTTTCACTCAGTTTTGATGATTGCGGCATACAATTAGTAAAAAACACAAATTCAGTTTCTTAGAAAATTTGACTGATAAAAAGAACATTCTTAGCACAAAAATAACTTTAGTATGCCCATATTATGTACAGTATGTGCCCTCAATACTTGTTTGTCTCCTTTTGTGTGAATTACTGCATCAGTACAGCTTGGTACGAAGGCAATCATTTGGGAGTGGCTTAATAGGGTATTTAACAGTTGCAGCCCGTGACCTGGACATCTGTGTGCGGTGGCTCTTAATCACAGAATCCAGCTGTATTACACACAGTGCAAATCTCTTTCAAATTTGTGGATTGTTTTTACTTCACTATCCTCTCAAAGCTCCGGCCATGCCCGCAGGTTGTACACCTTTTTTTTAACACACCTTTTTCCTTCCACTTACATTTCATCAACATTTTTATTTTATTTTTGTGGCACTGGTGGCCTTTATGGCCACATCGAGGACTGAAGAATTTGTATGTGGGTCTGCGCTCTACCTCTGCACTACCACTGTGCCCAACAGCTAGTTTCTTTAGCAATGAGGCTTGACTGTCTTCAGGAAAACTATCCATTCAGCTGTCTTCCCCATAATTCTGTAAGCCATGACAAATATTGATTCCCATTGATCTCACGTATTGTTCTAATTCTCTAAGAAACTGAGATTTGCGTTTTTATTAGCTGGACGTCAAAATCATCAAGATATCTGAGAAATAAATGCCTGTATCACTGTTTCTGTAATGGAGCTGTATAACATTAGAGTTTTGAAGCATAATACTGAGATAAATAAAGAATTTAATAAAGATTTTCAGAGGTTTTGAACAGACTGGGTACAGCTCCTTAAAGTCTGCGATAATAAAACAACTCATGTGTTCCTTGGCATCCCCGCTCTATCTCCGACTAGCATTCGTCTTGGCTGTCCTAACCCTAATCCTACTGATAGGATACAAATGGGACACTAGTCGCAGATAGCAATTTCACAGAACCAATTTAAATCAGCTTTTTACCTCATGCGGTGTCTCTGCTTGCTGTGTCTCCTTTCATGCTTCCTGGGAGACACCCCTCGCTGCTTGAAAACATAGAAGCTATCCAAAAGTTCAAAGAGTAAAATTCTTCATAATGTTTCGAGGCAAGAATAGCATCCACATGCTTTTTTTTTTTTTTTTTTTTTTTTGAAAACATGTTTTCTGATTTAATTTAAATCCTCTTTGCATTTCTTACTTTTTATTTTTCAAACATCACAATCATGTTTAGGGTTCCGATTTCAAGCCAGGTATCATATGATATGTCCTCCTCCTCCTGGGGAAGGTTATGACACTAGAGAAAGGTCACACCTCAGGATGCTGCAAATGTGGTTGGGCTAAAAATCATGCCTTTGCCCTGTATAGAACAGGATAGTATGTCATGTAGTGACTTTGCTCCTTTCACACAATATGAGCATGTCAGGAAGGGAAAAATCAAGGTCTTACCCTTTTTAACCGTGTTTCTCTGCTCCAGGGTATCAGCCTCTGGGGTTGATAGTAATGGAGTAATCCTCTTATCTGTTGCTGCTTCCCTTACCCTCACAGATCATTTTTCTTCTGCTCTAGTGTATCATTCCATACTAAGCTGTAGGTCTAATTTTTTTCCCCCATGTGACTGTGAGGTGCTAGGTGCCTTGGTTCAGATTACAAGGGGGAAATTCAATGATAAAAAAAAAAAACATTACAATTAAATATGAATTTGAAGTGGTGATTCAATATGTCAGCTAAATAAAATTGAATTGAATTGAATTGAAACCTCAATTATAAATTTAATCAATATTTTAATCCTTACTAACTTCTTATATTATGTGCGTAGAAGGCTTCTCCCCCCATTATTCCCAAGAGAAACCCAAACAAAAAAAATATGCATGGTTTTGCATCCACTTCCAGTAGAACTGGACTGAATTCTATTAATTATAGAAAAAATTGGTAATCTTTTAGCCATCATGTCTGATACAAAGTATTATACAGTACACAATAAAATTGTTGGTACACATTAAATCCTAACACGCTGCAAACGTGCACACACTGGTACAGAAATCAGTGCCTCCGTCCAAACGAGTTGGACATGGTGAGGAAAAGGTGCCCTGCTGCGTGGCTGGTGACAAAAACTATTTCTGTCCTTGCTCTGAGACGAGGAGAGACGAGCAGGATCTGCAGAGATGAACGCTAATCACACTCTGCTGAATAGCACCACGGGGAACAAGCCACACCTAACATTACCATTCTGCCTCCTGAAACTGTCATGCCTTGCAGCCCCCAGTGTGCAGCCATTCAAATGTCTTATGACAAGTGAGAACATACTGATGGAAAAATTAAGCTTTGTGCCCCTTTCATTTAGACAGGGGCAATTATTATGGATCCCTTTAAACAAATGCTTTTCATTTGCATGATTAATTTGAATTTCTGTGGAATTCCGGACCTCTCGGGCTATAGACAGAAAAGGTCTGATTCAAAGAAAAGGTTTAAAGAGGAGCCATAAAGTTGAATTTGAGTGCAACTGTGATAGTAAGAATTATATCAATTGAAACAAAATTATATATATTTAATGGCTCTTCAACTTTGGTTAAACTATGAAAGGGTTTTCTTAGGATTGTAGACTTTAAATTCTTATACTGAATAAAGAACGAACTAAAAATAATCTCAAGTACAGTAAGTTAAACATTAAGGAATATATGTTTTTATTTATCATAAAAGTGGGACATTTATAAAGAAACTGTATATATGGTTGGCTTTTGAACGGTGTTTTTTTTATCCTTTACATTTACATTTTATGTTTGAAATCTGCAGTTTCTTCACTATGCTTCATAGGAGTAACTGGTCAATTTAATTTGCTCGCAGTCTAGACTCTAGAAAAGTACCACTGTCTAGACAGTAGTGGTTCTTTCCCCCTTTTCATGTGGCAGCTCATTGATTTATGAACGAGTCTAATGCTTGAGGAACCCTGAGAAAGCAGATAACAACAAAAGTGGATTGATGTTTTCTCATGTTAATGCTCTCCCCTGTAAAGTGTAAAGAGTGTGGTTTAGATTTAATGTTAATTGTAGATGTTGCAAAGGGCACTATAATAGTCTATCACAGGGTAAATAAGCACATTTGACATGCACTTATTTGCTCACTATGCAAACACGCGCTTATATTACCCCATTGGGGTGATAGGGTGTGAAGAAAACTACACAGTGTGATGATAGCTTTCAAATGAGTGGTAAAACTACTCCACATTCCCTCTATATGTGTGTTTATAACAATAGGCAGAAAAGCTTCTTCACCAGGGTTTTTTTTTAGCGAATCAAGGATTTAACAGAAAACAGCAATTTCAAACAGCTATCAAGGCCACAATCGGATAAGGAAATAGATTAGCACTGTTTTAGTACCACTTGTAACCTGTCCACTGTGTACCCCGCTTCTCATCCAAAGGCTGCTTGAAACAGGTGCCAGCTTCCCCTACAACCCAGCACAGATAAGCAGGTATGGACAGAGGATGGATGGTTTTGATCCTAATGGTTTGGAATATGTTTAATAAAGTAATGAAACACAGCTTTTATAACCATGTTTTAGTTTACACACGCACACCACTGCTTCAAGTTATGAAGGAAAAATATGTATGTGGAGACCCTGTAAAAATATACGTCTTCACAGTTGAACATTTAACCATCATTTTATTGTAGCAATGCGTTGACAATTTTAAAACAGTGTTTCTGATACGTACTTGAATATTTTTTATTAAATTAGTTTCTGTCTAGACTTCATCGGTTGCATTTTTTGCTGTGATCACGTTTTATTTTCGCCATCAATTAAAATGAGCATAGCCTTCTGTTCATTTGATCAAATGAAGTTTTATACATCCACAGTTTAGACTTGGAAACATAGAAACCATTCCCATTGGTCATCAGGGACTTTTCAAATAAATGTTTTTCCACAAATGATGGACTTTTTATAATGTAGAAGATCAAAGAAGGAACCAAACTGCAGCTATTATCTAGAAAAAAAACTTTAAAGGCCTTTAGAAAGCCTGAAGTATAAAATATTGCTTGAAACTACCTTTACAGTTTACAAAATATTCTGTCCTTTTAAAAGGAAAATGTAACAAAATGAAGGATGTCGTGAGAGTTATGCACTTAACCGTATCCCACAGAGCTCATGCTTCTCCGTTTCTTAGCAATAAAACTGATATACAGACTTCATTTAAACCATTTTAGATGTGACTTGAAGATTTTTGATGTCTATTTATTCTTTGAAATGGAACAGCATTTTCATATCTTACCCCAAAATGCTTTTCTTTGCTCACAAGCACGTTCTGTTTGTGCTCATCCAGGGTGTGATATCATATCACATAATAGAATCTGATAGAGATGGGCAACAGGAGGACATGGGGAGATATATTGGTTGTTGGAGGGTGGAGAGCGCAGCCCATTTGTCAAGACTTTATCAGTCGTATCCTGGAATTTGTCAGAGTCAATAACAAGAATCGCCGTGAATTGATGGACGAGCCTCTAACATAAGGCATAGATATCGAGGAATCACTTCATATGTATGGAGACAACTAAATAGATACAGGAGTATGAAAAAAGTATTTACCCCCGTACAGATACACACAAAGGTTTCAGAGCATTAAAAAAAAAAAAAAAACATGCCGGGATCCTAAAGTCAAATGGCTTTAACCCGACTGACACATGTCAATAACTTTGTTTCTCATCTATTGCAGAATTTCTATGAATCTGTTGCTTATTTAAATCTTTTAGCCTACTTCACGTTGTCCTGCAGGTTCTTTATAAGTGATTTTTTTTTTTTATCTTGACAAAATATGTCATTAATCACAGTTAATTTGTGGTTTAGTAGGAGGGGCCATTATATTTTCAATTAGGAACAGGATAGAAGGATGGACAGACAGACAGAGTGATTGATTGTTGGTTCTCCCCTGAATACTAATTAAGAGGGCCTCCTTATCTTAGTCTATTTATAGAGCTATTATTGCATTTCAAAATGTGGTAAAGATGAAATACTGACAGCTCAGAGAGCCATTAGCTGCGTCCTGATACCACTTGTTTTAAGGGGTTTTCCTCGCTGCTTCCCCACACATAATGCTGTTTTAAGTGTACTCCTAGTGAACCTTGGCAGAGCTACATCTCTAAAAAGAACACTGTGTGTAGAAGGATCATGTCTGCAGGAGTGTGCAAAGAAAAACAAGTTGCACAAGCATGTCTGTGTTTTACTTAACAGTCTAAAACAAACTTTGATGAGATTCTGGAATCGATACCTCTCAAGGGAATTGGGGGAAAAAAATGTCAAATTGAGTTCACTGTTTACTTACATTTTTTTTATATACCTTCCTATACCTTTTCCATTTGTTTGGATCATTTGCTTACTAGCATGAACTACATTGTGAAACTTGTAACACCTGCCTCTATGATAAAATCATCCCTGTTGCAGAAAAAAAAATGCCTCTTGGGACTGGGAAGCAAAGCTGCGGTCACACACTCGCGGACAGTACCTCGACGTTTCTCTAGCTCAGCAAACATGGGATGGTTGGGGGGGGGGGGTTGCTCTTGGCTGGAGATTCAAGGCTGTAGTTGAATACGGCAAGGTGTGCCAAGTATCACGGCCGTCCGCGTCAATCGATGGCCTGGCTACCAGAAGGCTGGGATCAATGCTGCCCTCCCTGTTCACACTGCAGGCTTCTCTTGTTTTTCTCATGGACATCTACTACAGTCTTTCTTTCCTTTGCACAGCCTTGGTGGTGAGATTAGTTGCAACCTAATTTTAAAAGGACAGATGGAGACAGATAAGTACACAAAATGTGTCTGTTTATTTGATGGAGGCTGACCACCACCTTTTTTTTTTTTTTTTTTTCTTTTTTTTGGAATATAGATATTTTTCAGGGCTTAACCATGTGGCCACAGGCTTAAAACATTGGAAGCACCTGGTCCATCAGATTTGATCCCTTATTACTGGGTCAAAAAAACATGGCACAGCATGAGCTAATTTCCATGAGTTTTAAGGGCAGCCAGACGCATGGCGTCTTTAAATCCCTGCAAGAAAAACGGATTGCACGTAAATATGTTACACTAATGCTCAATCACAGCTGAGAGCTTCCTTTTAAGAGCTAGCTGCAAATCTCCAGGGATGATGCTGGACCTCAAGTTTCTGCTCAAATTCATGTAGTACCTTTGAAAAGTATTTAGACACATTGATCTTTTTTTTTCTTTTTTTTTTTTTGCATACTGTCAAGTTATAAACACAAACAAGAAGTGGAGGGAAAAGAGTGTCTGGTGTTCAAGTGTAGCATTCCCTGGTATTCAGGGCCTTTCATCTGATGCCACAAAATAGCATTCAGCGCAACCAATGATAGTCAGACAGCATCTCATTTCTAAATAATGTCCTTCTGTGTTTAACTGAATCGTAGTATAAATACAGCTTTGCTGTGAGGGGCTCTGAGGTTTGTTGGTGAACATTAGTGAAGAAAGAGCATTTTGAAGGCCACAGATCACACCAGAAAGGTCAATGTAAAGTTTTTGAGAGGTTTAAAGCAGGGTTAGGCTATAAAGTATTATTCTGAATGTTAAAGGTCTCCCAGAGTGTGTTTATCTGTGGTATAGTAGGCTAAATGTCTGCATCTTTGAAACGAGGGACCCGGGTTCGAACTTGGTTTCATGAGCAAGGGAATAAAAACTCTGCCAAGACTCTGTGCAAGTTGTGATGACCCCCCTGAGCAGCCCATTGAACTAAACATATCCAAGGGGACTGTTCAACCAGTCATTTAAAATTAGAAAAATATGGCTCAAATGCAAACCTACTCAAACCAGACTTGTCTGTCTATAACAGGTCTTTCCAAAGTGCATTTGCTCCCATTGGAAAAATATTATGTGGCCCCCAAGAGTGAGTCCAAAACGGTACAGTATAGATTTTTCCCTCCAGCAAATGAACTCGATGCAAATGCCACTTTTTGTAATTGTTTAGGTTTTTTATGGCAAATGTTAGCTACAACACTCACACATTAATTTTTCCAGTTCTGATTTTGTGCTTTTGTTCTAAGATCAGAGAAGGGACAGCACACCCATTTATTAGACTTGGCTTAATATAGCAACTTTTAGAAATTCTAGTTTTGTTTGCTGGGAATAAACTAAACACATTTTCTAGACCAATATAACATAAAATATTCAACCCTTACACTTTCTTTTATGAATATAAATGGCCCTTTTTCTGACCTAAAATAACTTTTATTCATTTAAACACTGAATGTTTAATGTATTGCTGAGCAGGTAACATGAAAATAATTCCCAAGGAAATGATGTTGCTTTTTTCTGAACAAAAAAGAAACAAACACAAAACAACAACTAAGGTCTTTGCTGGAGATTTTGGCCCACACCTCCACACTGAGAGGTGGGGTTATTAGATCATTATTAAGAGAAGCAGAAAAGAAAACGTAAACGTGGAGGAGCTGTAGTGATCCACAGCTCAGGTAGAAGAACATATCAACTGGTCAACTCTCAGTCATGCACTCTACAAATTTTGTCTTTATAGATAAGTGGCAGAATGAAAGCCATTAAAGGTCCTGCCTACAAGTCACCAGAAGCAATGCAGGGAATAATGGGAAAGAAGACACTATGGTCAGATGAGACCGAATTGAAACGTTTTGTCCCACATGCAAAACATAACGTGTTAGAATATTCCAGGAAAAAATTCCAAACCTAAATTTAATTTAGAATATCTAGCAAAACATATACATGGACTGAATTGAGAGCATATGCGATAATCAGCCTCACTGAAACTAAGGAGGTTTAAAAGAAGAATGGACAGATTTCAGCTTCCAGATGGGCTATGTCGTAGAGCCAAAACAACTATTTTAAAAAAAATTACTTATGAGGGTTAACTAGATGCCACACGTTCAATTTCTATTTGCAAAAATAATGTTAACAACCATGTATCATTTACCTTTTACTTCACCACTGCACACTATTTTGAGTTGATCAAAGGAAATCCCCCAAAACACATTGATGTTTGTACTTGCGATGTGCAATAGTGTCTAAAGGTATAAATACCTTTTGTTAAGGCACTGACAAGTGCTTTTATTGTATTTATCATTTAAATATATGTGGTCCCTAAAAATGAAATGGTTTTATTGATTTTCACACTGGATTTACACATTATTGTTACTGAAACAAGAAAAAAAAGTGTATCATCATCATATCTGAGCAGCATGGCAAGATCACCCTCTACAAAGTTTGTTTTTGTTATTATTGATAAAATAAAAAAAATTATTAATTAAAATATTTTCAATAATGACATTTTTAACATGACCTGTGTTATTCAAAGCATTGTTTTATTTCTCGAGTAACGGGAATAAAATAAATTTAACCAGTTTGTTTATGACTGATTGATAGTAAAACTTATCCAGAACATATCTACAGTTCCAAAAGGCCAGTTTTGGGCAAAACAAGATCTTCTAATTCCCACTCGGCCTCTGAGGTCTTTTGGCAAACAGAGAGCTCAAGTAGAGAGAGGGGTTGTGGGAACGCCGTCTCTCTGGTCTCAATCCTAATTCTGCTGCCCTGCTCAGTCGGATAAAGAGGCCACCGGCACAGCCTCCAGTGTTTCAAGTCTGATTAATCTTCTGATTAGGTTAATCCAGTAATGCTTTGTGGAGGAAAGCAATCCCCCTCTAGAAAGTCTCCGGTTCCAAAAGTTATATTTTCTCTTTCAGGTTCTCATTGGGTCTTTCTCTGGTAATCTCTTGACTGAGGTTAAAGGTGTTGATCTTCATCACAAGCCTCACATTGTGCTAAAAGTTTCATGAAGTGGACTTCACATCCTGTTTAGACTGTTACTAATTTATCTCTGGCTTTGATTTCAGTTTATTTTCAGCTGGTTGAGTTTTTGTGAGACAAACACTTTGTTAAACCTTGGTTCAATACGGGGCCTTGGTTATTGTGCAAGGAGACAAAAGTTAATGAAAATCAGTTTGATGAGAATGCTTTACTACATGCCACCGGAAGATACAATAGGACCCTTTTCCTGATTTATCACCAGAGTTAGAGCGATGAATAGAAGATGTTAATGAAGGTCAAACGACAAAATGCTTATTCTGGGTTCACAGTGAGGTTGAGTCTATTAAATACCCCCCCCGCCCCCCTCCACCCACCCACACATATAACGTCTTTCTGACGCACGCATACACACATGCACAAACACAAACCCATTTATAAAGCCCTTTGCTGCTTAATGATTAGAGGAAATTTACTCCACATTGTCTCCTGTTCTATCGGATAATGTTTTTGTTGAGTTTCTGCTTAATTAGCCTTTTTGCTCTCTACCCTTTTCCTAAAACACACAATAAATAAAATGTGCTGAGCTCATATGCAATCCTCTGGTGTATTCAATAGCCCATTTATTTCTACTAATCAAGCATTAGAGACTGCTCGTAATCCTGCTTCCTTTGGCACGCTGCCTTTTGTTTTCATGACGGAAGTAGAATTGTTTAGTTTATTAATTGATTTGAGGGTAATTTTAATCATCTTGATTGTTTGGATTTTTTGAATTATTTCACGGTGAAACGCATGCCTTGGCGTGTGATGAAATGTGCGAAATAGGGACACAAATGCAGACTCGCAGGAAGGAACACAGAGGAATTTCTTAAACTGAAATTCAATAAGAAACTTTGTAAAGACAGGCACCCAAAATATGTGGATCCAAAACCGGCTGCAGAACAAAAGGTCCACCAGGACTTTCATTGAGAGATTTAATCATATTTGCCCTAAGATGGAAGATTATGTGTACGTGGTACTGCAAAGATGTTTCTCAACTTGATAAGGCAACCCAGGGCACATGCTAAGGTAAAAGAAGTAGAGTTTAAAATCAGAAAACCAATCACAATACAAAGTCAAGCAGGAAAACGAGTCAAACACACAAGTTGAATGTGCAAAATAACATGCTTTTCACCACTGCAACTAAATTAAAAAAGCATGAATGTACCCTTGCAAATTTCATCCTGGAGGTTCTTTGATAGGATTAGTTGTTCTTGCAACTTTCGGTAAGACAGCAGTTGATCTTAATTTGGAAACTTAAAGGAGAAATAAGCAATAATGACATGCTGTAGTTAAAATTGGAAGATATACACAATGCCTTTCATGGACACCTGCCATTTACTCAATGGTCCGTTGTTGCACTGAATTTCTACTTACACTGGATACGTATATGATGTTGTATTTTGTTCTATTTCTGGTCCGCTTCTCTTACTGGCTTCCATGTTAACAGGCTGCTGTTCTTTTCCCAAAATAAAATACCAAATGCTGCACTCTGTCTTGAGAACCCTGGGAACTTTAATATGATTGGCTCAGGAGCCAGGAAGTAAACACGGGCTACACTTTGAACTGAAGTAGTTCCGGACCGTACCTCTAGGTTTGAAAGGGAAAAACTTGACTGAGACATTGTTGATAGAGCAGACCGATTGTTTATACGGAATGATACTTCCATCCCAGCTGAGAAATGAGAATTATTTATGGTTCTTGCTTATTGCTCCTTTTAACTGTGCTGGATACATTTTAATGTAAGTTATCATGGTGCTTGACCCAGGTAAGAAGGGAACCAACTTCTTGAGACTTGACTCCCGAACTGAACCTGCATTTTCCTTGATACAACAATAATCCTGCTTCAAATTACAGATCTGAGAGCAGAAATTAAAAAAAGATAAAGGGCACTGACTAAGAGAATAATACAGGGCTCCTCTGTTACTCCAGACTGGAATAGTTTGGAAATAAATTTCAGTGCTCTCCAGGTCTGGAGAGATACTGGACAAAGAAAACAGAGTATGGTATAATATGTGTACTAGAATTTATTTCCGTTGTCCAAAGATTGTGTCCTTTCTTTTCTTTTCTCTCTTTGCTTTTGTGTGTCCTTTCTTCTTTATTTTGTGCTTTCTTGTATACGTCTTACTTCTTGGTGTTTTGTCTTCCTCTCCCCCACTGCTCTTCCTTTTTTCCCTCCTTTCATTTTGTATCTATCCTCTTCCTTGTCTTGAATCTTTTCTGCTTTGTGTCCTTCCTTCTCTTCCTTGAATCCTATCTTAGTTCTTTGCTAACTAATTTCCCTTCTTGTGTTGTACCTCCTGATCTTTGTTCTTACTTCATGTCCTTAAGGCTGGCCCTCCTTCCTTCTTTCCTCGTGTCCTTTCTGATGTTCTTCCTCCCTTGTGTCCTGCCTTCCTTCCTTGTGTCCTCCCTTTCTTCTGTGTTTCCTTCCTCCATGCCTGCCATCTTTCCTGCATCTGGTGAATATTGCCTACTTAAGAACTGTCTGCCATAAATTAATGAAAGTTTTGTATTGTATATTTTAAAATGGGTATAAAGGAGCGACATCAATAAAACCAATAACACAACATGAAACCAAGGGAAACCCAGCCCAATAGGAATTTAACCATGGCGATAGGGAAAACTCAACATACACATACAACAAATCTAAATCAACTCAAATCAACCCATAGACCGCGATACTGCATTTAAATCTTTCACATCTAATTACTTCATGGTCATAGTATCAAGTGTGTAAGCCCAAACAATGTCTTTGCAAAAAGCTTTGAAGTAGTTGAGGCAACGTGAATCACTTTTAAGGTTAGATCAAGACATGTCATTTTCTTTGTTTAGAATGAATTATGTATTTCACTTTTAGGAAAAGCATGAAAATGTGGTTCAAAGTTAAACGTAATCAACAAAGACTTATTCACTCAGGTTTAGGTAGATGTGCTTTGGAATCTGGACACTTTGTCACAACATATAGCTGGAGGTTAAAACAGCAATTCTGCCCAGCCGGTCACCTCACAGTTATACCATATTCTTTCTAACATCAGGCCGACCTGCTTTTCCCTCCTTGGATGCAGCGCCCATGGCAACAAGCATCACTTCTAAGTGGTTGTGTGACACAACTCTGGTTAGATATCGCCACTTGTAACCACTCCGCCTCAAGTTACACCGGGCACCAACCTAAAAGGGTTTAAATTTTTAATTTGTGCTGGAGAACAGAGATCACATCTGGGGAGTATAGCATATCTGTAATTTATTTAACAGTCCCACAGAGGACAAGTTATTTTGGAGATAGAAAGCAAGGAGCTTAGCATCCGGGTAGCTTTTTTTGTTTTCTCTCTCTCTCGCTTTCTCTCTCTCTCTCTCTCTCTCTCTATCTCTATCTCTCTCTTTGCTAAAGGGCTCGTAGGTAGAAATCAACTTGAAGTGACCTACTCTCTGATGTTAAGGGGCACTGCAAATATTTTTTTTTTATGTTACTGTCCCCAAGAAAAAGGACAACAGCCTTTCTATGCACTTCACATAAAACCTACTTCTTCATCCTCTCTAGGACCAATAAAACCTTTTGCTTAGACGTCTTTTACGTTTTACCCGAGTGAATAATTCTCCAGCCGTGTCAACCTATTTAGCGTGACTTTAAACACTTCTCCATTTGATGTCAGTGTCTGACGAGCCCTTTCAAAAGTGCTCTGTTCTTTTTGACAAGTTGCTTTTGCAGGCATAAAATCAAAGGTGTGTCATTCCTTGTTCCGAGTGGGTCGTATTTGCAATAACAGGTGCGGCCCGCACTGCGCTTTACTCGAGCACTAACACACATGCGTGCAGCGATCTGCAGTAATTTATTAAAATTACTACCAAAGCTGTTACTTATCCACTGTAGTGTGTGCGCATGTGAAAGTGGGGTAAAAGAGGGTGGGGGCAATGAAAGCTGGTGGTGGCACGCTATCATGAAGTTCATCCTTAATGAGTATGGATTAGCAGGGATGATCCGGGCTTTGCAAAACCCCTGGTCCACGGCTGGTGAGAGTTGTGTGTGTGTGTTTTTGTTCATGCATATATGTGTGTGAACTGATTGGAGTTGACATCATTGCACAATTCAAAGTCATTTCGGAGATCTTTTTTAGAATGTTCAGGTGTACTGTGAACATGCAGTTCGTTCCTCTTTGTGCATATATATGTAAACATCAAGAAGTTATCTAACCCCTTCTTCCTCCCAGACGAGCATTAAGAGCTGATTCATATTCCTTAGCAGTGATTTAATCGTTCATTTAATTATTTGCAAGACATTGCCCGCAAGAGGGTAATAATTGCTGAGCTGTGTTTTAAAAATTTCTCCAGGTTGAGTGAACAATATAACTTCTACAGCAAATTCTTGGTCAGAGTGCTGCTAAGAGAGAGGTACAGGAAAGCTTGTGACCAGTTTGAATTTGTATGCTGGATCTCTTAGTCACGTCTGAGTGAGAGAGCATGTGAGTGGATAAATCTCCTCACTTCAGTTGCAGCTTTTGATGAGCTTTTTGAACCTTGGAATTGAACTGGTGAGGTCAATCAAAGGCCAGCAGGTAAAGGACTACAAAAGCTGAGAAGGCACTTGGAAAAATATGTGAAAATGTAACACTTTTTTAAATTCAGTCAAACCAAGTTTATTTATAAAACACAATATTATAATATTGTGTTTTATAAATAAACGTGTAATGAAAACTCTATCATTACAGTTACTCATATTGTCCAGTCAGATCCTAATTACAGTCAAATTTAATCTCAATAATATGAAATTTGAGTAAACACCAACCCTTGAGGAATCAAGTAAAAGCCAAAATCATCACATTGCAACATACAATCACCAGCCATATTATACTTTTCCAATTGCTTATTAACAATGCCAAATCAGTCTACCACCTGCCAGCAACTCAGCACATTTAGGCATCTAGACATCGTAAAGATGACTTGCTGAAGTTATAACTAAGCATAAGCATAGGGATGAAAGGGGGATTCAAGGGACTTTTTGGCATGGTTGCATGGACCAAATAGGTTGGTTTGATTATTTCTGAAACTGGAGGTCTGTAGGGATTTACATACATAACCATCTCATAAGTTTACAAAGAATGGTTAGAAAAATAAATAAAATCCAGGATTGAAAGGCCTTGGGTGATTTTAGAGGAAAATAAGCAGATTGGTTAAGGGTGCTGCAAAGGTAACAGAAGCTTCCAAGTGTTATAATATAGGTATACAATCGTTAAATGTACAAGCAGATTAGCTACAGTGGCAGAGAATCAGCTGAAAACAGTAGACCAAGACAACAATTTGCTAAGGTACACCAAAATTGATTACCTTGTCCAATGAGTCTCAGTTTCAGCTGTTATAATCAGGAGTCGCTGGGTCAGAATTTGATGGAAACAACATGAAACCATGAATCCGTCATGTTTTGGACTGATTCAAGTTGTTGGTGGTGGTTGTATAGTGGTGTGGAGGATATTCGTTCTTAGGCACCTTAGCACTAGTTGAGCATTGTTTGAATGTCGTAGCCTACATGGGTATTGCTGCTGACCATGTCCAACCCTTTATAACCACAGTGCATCCACATCATTTGGTAACTCTGCAGCGACTGCATGACAGTATGAACCAAAATCTCTGAGATGTTGCAGAATCAATGAATCATTGCAGCTCTGCAGGGAAAAGGGTCAAACTTATTATTAGCAAGGTGTACCTAATAAAGTGGCCAATGACTATATAGTGGACATTTTACGACAATCGCAAGCTGAGTTCATATCATTTAGTGCACTATTGTTTTGGCAATGAAGCTTTGGTTTCTGCGAATATAATGATTAATCATTGTTACAAGATTAGGAGGAAAACCAGAAATTTCTTTAGTGTCAGAGTGAGGCATAGTTTATTTTTTTGTAAAATTATGACCACACATCAGATGCACTACAGCTGTGACTGGACAGTCAGAGACTAATTTGAGCAGTAGGCATAAGCATGAGACTTTAGAGATGATCTATAATAATTAATCCAATGCATCCAGGTCTCCCTCCTACCCTGTGTCCGTGCACGGCACAGAGGAAACACACCCCTAACTGTCCCTAAACATTCAGGCTCGGGAACACAGCTGTGACCACCTCGGCACCTTTCCAATCCAATGTCACCAACGTTCCAATTGAAGGACATTGTAAGGGATTTAGTCAGTCTCTGTCTCCCTCTCTCTTTCTCTCTCTCTCTTTGCATCTCTGTTACACCCTCGCACCTCCACAATAGAATACACACTCTGCTTTATCATGTTCATCATTTCAGGAGCCATTAACATGCAGGCCTACAATAACATTATTTATGGAGACGTTAATATTAATATTGACCTGTGTGCTGTCAGGCAAGCTGATTTATTGAGCTTTGGAATAGAGGGCCATGTTAAGGTGACAGGTGTCATAATTGAATATCAGTCACTGGATGCCAATAGACAATTTCTTGCCACTGACCAAGCACACACCGACCTGGACATAAAAGGGGGGGAAAAAAACCTACACGCCCGGACTCGCTCCGATGCTGAGTAATAACTAAGAACCACTGCCCCTATGGAGGTCTGCACCATAGATTCTTTTAGACAGCCTTGCCTGGTGGTAATTATGACAGAGGATTTTGTGACAGCATGTAAATATAATTGACTCCGTTATACTTATCTGCTCAAAACAGGCTCTGCTAATGAAGCTCCATTTAGAGGCTCCATGCTCAATTAAAGTGCCTTGCAAATGTATTCAGACCCCTTTTTGACGATTTGTCACGTCATAACCGCAAACTTCAGTGTGTATTGTTTGGATTATATGTGATAGACCAACACAATGTAGTGTGTGACTGTAAAAGCAAAAATGATATGCCGTTTTCAAAAAACAATTACAAATATCAAACTAAAAAGGTGTGTAAGCCGTTTTTGTTGAACCCACTTTTTTTCTGATACCTTAAAAATACAGTCCACTGCAACTAAGTGCCTTCCAGGGTACTTTGAGTCAACCTGGGGATAATTTCATTTTAGTATAGTTAAACCTCTATGAAGGTCTCAGGGATTTGTGTCTACAACATTTATGGACAAACAGCACCATAACGATCATAGAACACTCCTAAGAGGTCAGGGATGAAATTGTGTAGAAGTTTAAAGTTGAGTTGCACACTAGAACAACACCTTGAGCTTGGATTTCATCATTGAGCACTATTTAATCCATGCTTAAATAGGCACAGAATGGCACAGATTTGAACCTTACAAGATATCGGCATGCATTATTGAATTATTATTAACATAAGAAACAATAGGGTGAAGATAACGCTGAAGGAAATGCAGCGAATAAGAGCTGAGGTTGGAGAATCTGTTGACTACAACTATTCGTTGCACAATCCACAAATCTATAGCCTCAAGGGAGGAGCTCCACAGAGGAGAGGTAAAAAGAAAGCTATTGCTGGCATGGCTTCAAATTTTGCTTTTTGATCATGTGTCTGTTTAAAATGTAACTTGTATTTGTTCACTTGTCTGAACACAACAAAAAAAAAAATCCTGGCTTGATTGCAGCTAGAGCAAATTTCTGCGGCAAGGATTTTCACATGTACAAGCAGAAGAGCTCACTTTACTCCTATCCTCAAAGCTCTACAATGGCTTTCCGTTCTGTACCGCTAGGCCGTGGGCCAGAATCTGTACGGTGACTTTTCGTATGAACTGTCAGGGGGCAACTTTCTTGCACCGGGATAAGTTGCTACACATAGCAGTGATCTCAAAACACCAATGTTCCCACGTTTTCACTTGCACATTAAGAAGTTATAGCCGATAAAAAATCTAAACTGTGGCGCTCCAGTCCAATAAGTCACGTGATTCGATTTTTGCTGCTCAGCCAATCCGATCGCTGTATTGTCAGCTGAGCGAGTTTACCACGTCATCATGGCTGCGCCCGTAAGATGGTTGTTTCTGTTGTGTCTGTTTCCAGACGAAGAAAGCCCAATAATAGCATTTTGTGGCGCCACCTGGCAGAGATCTTGATGGCAAGAAAAAAATAAATAGCCCAGACCATCCATCCATTCATCCATCCATCCATCCATTCATCCATCCATCCATCCATTCATTTTCTAACACGCTTATCCCTGCGTTCGCGAGGTGCCGGTCCCTATCTCCAGCTGTCAATGGGCGAGAGGCGTTGTATAAACTGGACAGGTCACCAGTCCATCGCAGGGCAGAAATAGTCCAGACTTTTGCCCAATTTACTGTGATATCACCAAGACCTGCTGCGCTAGGATAGCACAGGTGTCGTTGTGCCAAACGACTTATCCCCGCCAGAATTTGTATTCCCTGCGCCAAGAGCGCATTCAGCTGGAAGAATGAATCTAGTCAACTCCGCCTCATTTCCAACCTATTAGGCGTGGAAATGAGGATGTTTTACTTTTCTTAACGAAATATAGCAATGGTGTCGTTACATTATCGTTCATCCATCCATCCAGTATAATACGTTATGAGAAAGAAAACGGTCATTTCCAGATGTGTCACGAAAATATTAGCTTTATGTTATTAGATTGTCGAATGTCTGTCTGCTGAAACCAAAATCCACCTTCCTAAGTCCATCACAGCTGTCTGCTGGTTCTCTTTTTTTCTTTTTTGGTAGCTAAACCCGCATGAATAGATTATATAAAGCGGATTTCACGTGTGATCAAATGAACACTGAATAAAGGCACAGCCAAAATTAGCAGATTTAATAAGATTTTAATTCAACCAAGAACCTTATCGAGATATTAACCGTATTAAGAAAACGAGATATGTCTCTTTTAAAAATAGAACAACGTATTAGGAGTTTAAAAAAAATAAATTTCATTTTACTAGAATGTGATGTTTAAAATATTTAGACTTCACAAAGCTGGAGGTTAAAACTTTTATTGATTTCAAAAATACAATACAAAATTCTACAAATTCCGAAGGGGATAACTCGTTTGGCACAACGAGTTTATACAACGCGTCTCACCCATTGACAGCTGGAGCTCGGCACCAGCACCTCGCAAACCCAGCGGGGATAAGCCTGTTAGAAAATGGATGGATGGATGGATGGATGGACAGATGGTCTGGGCTATTTATTTTTTTCTTGCCATCAAGATCTCTGCCAGCTGGCGCCAGAAAATGCTATTATTGGGCTTTCTTCATCTGGAAACAAATGCATACAAACATCTTACGAGCGCAGCCATGATGAACTGATGAACGCGCACAGCTGACAATACAGCGATCTGATTGGCTGAGCAGCAAAAATCGAATCACGTGACCTCTTGGACCGGAGCGCCACAGTTTAGATTTTTTATCGGCTATAACTTATTAATGTGCAAGCGAAAACGTGGGAACATTGGTGTTTTGAGATCACTGCTATGTGTAGCAACTTATCCTGGTGGAAGAAAGTTGCCCCCTGACAGTTCATACGAAACTTCTTAAGGAAGCGTCCTACAGATTCTGGCCCACGGCCTACGCGTCATTTTTTAAATTTTGGTACTAACCTTTAGAGCCCTGTGTCGGCTAGGTCCCTCTTACGTCTGTGACTTGATTCAGCCTTACCCTTCTGCTCGCATTCTGAGATCTTCTGATCAGAACCTGCTAATGGCCCATTGAATCCATTTTAGGAGGAAAGGAGACAGGTCCTTCCAAGCTGTCTCACCCGGACTGTGGAATGCATTGCCACTTTACCTGCACTTGGGAAACTCCGTGGATGATTTAAAAAAAACAAAAACAAAACAGCCAAAAACATTTTTTTTATATATTTCTTTTTTTTTTTAGGTTTTTACAGCACTTGTGGCTCGTTTTTCGTACAGTGGGCCTCCAGTTGATTTCTACGGAGGGTTAAAAGGACAAAATCAAAACAAATAAATATATTGTGAAATATCTAAATGTTAATTTACCCTGAAATACATAAATGCACCATTTAATGTCCCATTAAATAATGAAATGTGTCATTAAATTTACTTTTTAAATGATGATGATCAACAGTTAAAATTTTTTTTGAAAAAAATTGGTTTGAATATACATATAATTATTTCACTCTATTTATTTCATGATTTCTGTGCAGCAGAAATTATTTAGACTGTCAACTTCACCAATTAAACTCAGTGGACAGGATTAGGCGGCTCATATCGTGACCATGAAGTCTGATTTAGCCTGACAGCTTCCAGCACCACAAGTGTCCATCAGCAGGTCCTCTGGTGTCCAGCCCGATAAGCACCGATAACCTTCAGGCCACAGCCCCTGCAGTGGAGGTCCTGAACACACTCTGTTCCAGTTCCATGTCCCCAACCTCCCTCGGGTCACGAGGGAAAGTCTCCCAGAGGTGTAAATTGAAGATCACTTTGACAGGTTCCTCTGCCAGATGTTCCTAGCTCACCCGTTGGGGTTTACCAGGTATATCAGGCAGCCTCCTCTGTCACCAGATCTAACTCACTACCGAGTGGTGATCGGTTGACAGCTTCCCCTCTCTTTGCTCGAGTGTTCAAAACGTAAAGCCGCAAGTCTGATGATATGATTACAAAATCAATCATCGACCTGTGGCCCAAGCTGGCCTGGTTCCAACTCATGAACCACCTTGGGCAATAACACGGTGTTTGTTACAGCTTGAAGGTCGAAAGATTGTTATTAGAACCTTTGCATCTTTATTTGACATTTTAACAGTAAACATTCTACTTTGATAGAAATAT
This sequence comes from Fundulus heteroclitus, assembly GCF_011125445.2. NCBI lineage: Eukaryota > Metazoa > Chordata > Actinopteri > Cyprinodontiformes > Fundulidae > Fundulus > Fundulus heteroclitus. The sequence continues at coordinate 13,953,437 of NC_046369.1, forward strand.
TAAAAAGTAAAATCAGTTCAATTTAAAATTAATATTGTAATGTTCTGTTTTGGTTTTTGATTATGTTGCCTCTCTCATGCCTTTGGGTTCATTTCCTTTGTAGTTTCTGTCTTATTTTAGGGTTTAGTCTGTAGTGCCTTAGGTAATCCGCTCCTTGTATTAGTTCTTATTCTGTGTTTAGAGTTTTCTCTTGTTCTTAGTTTTATCACCTGTCAGTTTCATTATTGTTTCCACCTGTCTGTCGTTGATTAGCCCCTCCTCGTTTACCTGTCTGCACGCCTATTTATTCCTGCCTTGGTTCTCTGCACTCTGCGAGAACGTCTTTTTTCATTCCTCACGTTGAAGTGACCGGTAAGAGCTTTCCAAGTCTCTGTTATATTTTTGATGCCCTGTCTGTTTTTGCCCGACCTGTTTTTCTGTTTTTGGAGTCCTGCACCTGTTAACCCCAGATTGTGTTTTTGTTTTTCCCCAAAGTCTGTTATTAAACCTTTTTCTTTGAGCGCAGCTCCGAGTCTGGCTGAATAACGGGTTCACTCTTAACAAATCATTACAGTACGTTCTCGCCAAAAGTTACCATGAACCCTTCACCGACTCGTCCCTTTTGTTCCGAAAGAGCTACGCTCGGCGAAGCCGGTCCCTTGCCCAGTTTACCGGCTCACGCCATTCACTCACCGGGTCTTTTCCTGGAGGCGGAGGAGGGATCGATGCCGGAATCTTCTTTTGAGGGAACCCGGCTAGCGATCTGTCCTCCCGGTGTCGGTCCCAGGCGTCACCTCCTCGTCAGCGGCACTTTCCCGCAGCGATGCCGGCCAGACCCTCCCTTTTTTCTGGAAGTCGAAGCAGAGGTGGTGCGGGATCTCCGCCCGGACCTTTTTTCCGAGCCGACTCCATCCCCCTCCCCAGAAGAACAGGCACAGGAGTCGCCGCACGCTCCGACGGTTCCGCTCCGTCAGGAGGAATCAGCATCCCCGTCGGGTCCGCCGTCTCGCCGCCGTAGGAGGAGGCGTTTACCTGCTGTTCTGCCTTCCACTGTTGCCGCGCAGCGGGTCGAGGAGCCAGCTCGGCCGTTGACTGCGACCGAACCTCAACCACAGACCACTTCCTGTTCGTCAGACCCCGCTCCTTCTCCTCCCGCATTGGAGTTGCCCACAGCTCCCCCTGGTGGTGTTAATGACCCTGAGCATGAGGTCCTGGAAAGTAAAATAAGAACGTTTGCCCCCATCATTAAGCGCCTCAGGGAGGCTTTATTTCTGCATTACTCAGAGGAGTTGGAGAAAAAATTAAAGGAGGTTGAGGGACATTACAGGTCAGCCCTTCGGTCATTTTACAGCCGACCAAAGTCTGTCCCCGAGGGTCTGGAAGACGCCTCGGCCCCTGAGTCTGTCCCCGAGGGTCTGGAAGACGCCTCGGCCCCTGAGTCTGTCCCCGAGGATCTGGAAGACGCCTCGGCCCCTGAGTCTGTCCCCGAGGGTCTGGAAGACGCCTCGGCCTCTGAGTCTGTCCCCGAGGGTCTGGAGGACGCCTCGGCCTCTGAGTCTGTCCCCGAGGGTCTGGAGGACGCCTCGGCCCCTGAGTCTGTCCCCGAGGGTCTGGAAGACGCCTCGGCCCCTGATTCAGCCCCCGAGGGTCCGGCGGACGTCTCGGTCCCTGAACCTGTTCCCCAGGGCCAGGACGGGGTTCTGGAGGACCCGCCTCCGCTCAAGTCTCGTGACGCGTCGACCCAGGAGGGTCTGTCGCTGACGTCCGACGTAGGAACCCAGGGGGGTCCATCGCAGACGTTCGACGTGGGAACCCAGGGGGGTCCGTCGCAGACGTCCGACGTGGGAACCCAGAGGGGTCCGTCGCAGACGTCCGACGTGGGAACCCAGGGGGGTCCGTCGCAGACGTCCGACGTGGGAACCCAGGGGGGTCCGTCGCAGACGTCCGACGTGGGAACCCAGGGGGGTCCGTGTCGGACGTCCGACGTGGGGACCCAGGGGGATCTTTCGTTCCTCGGGCACCCAGGGCCGCCGAAGAGGAAGCAGCAACTGTGGCCTCCTGAAGACTTAGAGCCTCATAGTGTTGTGTTTAAGCCAAGACTCTTTATTACCCTCATGGACAGCCAAATCTGGGAGAGACTTTATTGGATGTCCCTTTCTGAGACCCTCCAGGAGCTGATCCTGAGACTCCTGGTGGCTAAGGGTCTGACTTTGGCCCCTGAAGCCTGTAGCCCGGGGCCTCCTGAAGCCTGTAGCCCGGGGCCTCCTGAAACCTGCAGCCCGGGGCCTCCTGAAACCTGCAGCCCGGGGTCTCCTGAGACCTGCAGCCCGGGGTCTCCTGAAGCCTGTAGCCCTGTGGTCTCTGTAGTCGTTAGCCCAGTGGCCTCTTTAGCAGCCTGTAGCCAGGCTCCCACTTTAGCAGCCTGTAGCCAGGCTCCCACTTTAGCAGCCTGTAGCCAGGCTCCCACTTTAGCAGCCTGTAGCCAGGCTCCCACTTTAGCAGCCTGTAGCCAGGCTCCCACTTTAGCAGCCTGTAGCCAGGCTCCCACTTTAGCAGCCTGTAGCCAGGCTCCCACCTTAGTAGCCTTTAGCCAGGCTCCCACTTTAGCAGCCTGTAGCCAGGCTCCCACCTTAGTAGCCTTTAGCCAGGCTCCCACTTTAGCAGCCTGTAGCCAGGCTCCCACCTTAGTAGCCTGTAGCCAGGCCCCCACTTTAGCAGCCTGTAGCCAGGCTCCCACGTTAGCTGCCTGTAGCCAGGCTCCCCCTTCAGTCGCCTGTAGCCAGGCATTTCCTTCAGTCGCCTGTAGCCAGGCATTTCCTTCAGTCGCCTGTGGTCAGGCTTCCCCTTCAGTCGCCTGTAGCCAGGCTTCCCCTTCAGTCGCCTGTAGCCAGGCTTCCCCTTCAGTCGCCCGTAGCCAGGCTTCCCCTTCAGTCGCCTGCAGCCAGGCTCCTTCGTTAGTCGCCTGTAGCCAGGCTCCTTCGTCGGTCGCCTGTAGCCAGGCTCCTTCCTCCGTTGCCTGTAGCCAGGCTCTTTCCTCCGTCGCCTGTAGTCAGGCTCCTTCGTCTGTCGCCTGTAGTCAGGCTTCCCCTTCGGTCGCCTGTAGTCAGGCTTCCCCTTCGGTCGCCTGTGGTCAGGCTCCCCCTTCGGTCGCCTGTAACCAGGCTCCTTCCTCCGTTGCCTGTAGCCAGGCTCTTTCCTCCGTCGCCTGTAGTCAGGCTCCTTCGTCTGTCGCCTGTAGTCAGGCTCCCCCTTCGGTCGCCTGTAGTCAGGCTCCCCCTTCGGTCGCCTGTAACCAGGCTCCTTCGTCAGTCGCCTGTAACCAGGCTCCTTCGTCAGTCGCCTGTAACCAGGCTCCTTCGTCCGTCGCCTGTAGCCAGGCTCCTTCGTCCGTCGCCTGTAGCCAGGCTCCTTCGTCCGTCGCCTGTAGCCAGGCTCCTTCGTCCGTCGCCTGTAGCCAGGCTCCTTCGTCCGTCGCCTGTAGCCAGGCTCCTTCGTCCGTCGCCTGTAGCCAGGCTCCTTCGTCCGTCGCCTGTAGCCAGGCTCCTTTTTCAGTCGCCTGTAGCCAGGCTCCTTTTTCAGTCGCCTGTAGCCAGGCTCCTGCACCGGGAACCAGTGACCAGGCGTCGCCGCCTGTAGCCGTCAACCAGGCGCCGCCGCCTTTAGCCTGTAGTCCGGTGCCGCCACCTTTAGCCTGTAGTCCGGTGCCGCCGCCTTTAGCCTGTAGTCCGGCGCCGCCACCTTTAGCCTGTAGTCCGGCGCCCTCCGTACCCTTTAGTCTGGCGCCTACTGTTCCCTGTAGTTCGGCGCCAGGTTTTATTTTCTCTCTCTCCAGGTCGCGGCGACGGGCTCGGAGGTTCCTGCTCTGCCGACGGCCTCGGAGGTTCCTGCTCCGCCGACGGCCTCTGAGGTTCCTGCTCCGCCGACGGCCTCTGAGGTTCCTGCTCCGCCGACGGCCTCTGAGGTTCCTGCTCCGCCGACGGCCTCTGAGGTTCCTGCTCCGCCGACGGCCTCTGAGGTTCCTGCTCCGCCGACGGCCTCTCAGGTTCCTGCTTCGACGACGGTCTCCGAAGAACCTGTCACGCCGGGGCCGCCCGCCGGAGAACCTGTCACGCCGGGGCCGCCCGCCGGAGAACCTGTCACGCCGGGGCCGCCCGCCGGAGAACCTGTCACGCCGGGGCCGCCCGCCGGAGAACCTGTCACGCCGGGGCCGCCCGCCGGAGAACCTGTCACGCCGGGGCCGCCCGCCGGAGAACCTGTCACGCCGGGGCCGCCCGCCGGAGAACCTGTCACGCCGGGGCCGCCCGCCGGGACGTCCACCAGACTCTTTTTCTTTCTTAGAGACTGTTAGTTTGGACTCTCCCAATGTGGGTAGTTTTCTGTTTCAGACCCTGACCCTCCGTCCTGGAACCCCCTCCTCCCGCCCGGGTTTATTTATTTATTTTGTTCTGTCTTGGACTTTTGTACACATGGAGGGCGTCTAGTATCCGCCCTTGAGGGGGGGGCTCTGTAATGTTCTGTTTTGGTTTTTGATTATGTTGCCTCTCTCATGCCTTTGGGTTCATTTCCTTTGTAGTTTCTGTCTTATTTTAGGGTTTAGTCTGTAGTGCCTTAGGTAATCCGCTCCTTGTATTAGTTCTTATTCTGTGTTTAGAGTTTTCTCTTGTTCTTAGTTTTATCACCTGTCAGTTTCATTATTGTTTCCACCTGTCTGTCGTTGATTAGCCCCTCCTCGTTTACCTGTCTGCACGCCTATTTATTCCTGCCTTGGTTCTCTGCACTCTGCGAGAACGTCTTTTTTCATTCCTCACGTTGAAGTGACCGGTAAGAGCTTTCCAAGTCTCTGTTATATTTTTGATGCCCTGTCTGTTTTTGCCCGACCTGTTTTTCTGTTTTTGGAGTCCTGCACCTGTTAACCCCAGATTGTGTTTTTGTTTTTCCCCAAAGTCTGTTATTAAACCTTTTTCTTTGAGCGCAGCTCCGAGTCTGGCTGAATAACGGGTTCACTCTTAACAAATCATTACAAATATTTTATGGAGGATAATTTATAAAGCTAATAATTAAAGCATAGTGGCAACAAGAGGCATTAAAGAGGCATTCAAGGTGTGTAGACTAGAACAAGTGAGTGAAAATATTTTTGCAGGCTACTGAAGTGATGATGGGGATCATACAAAAAATAATCATGGTTAGTCGACTAATCGGGGAAAAAAAATCGATAGATTAGTTGACTATTAAAATAATCGTTATTTTCAGCCCTAAAGTAATAAATTAGTACGCCAAGACCTGTTAAATTAATTAAACAACAAGGAAATGTTGAAATCACAAGGCTAACTACTAAAACTGTGCGACCTCCTGACACACCTCTTCACTTCATTTTTAAGGATAACAAATTTGACTGTAACCAACCACTTAACAGAACCTTTAATTTTTCATGTTTTTGATTTGACGTTTTTATTGTTACAGAACTAATTTTGTGAGCGGTTATGCTGGAGTAGCTTTATTAAAGTCATTGTGTTGTTTGCTGCATGACGTGTTTAGTGTTGGGGGGAAAAGCAGAAACCTTTGGCAATTTTTTTTTATAATCTGTGTCAGTATGATGTTGGAGTAGTATGAAAGAGATGTTATTTCTATTTTCTGTTATTATTCAATGAAGTGCTCCTTTTACAGAGCCTTGAAAAAGACCTGTCTTGTGTCTGCAATTTCACCAAATAGTTTTCAGTTGTACCGCGGTAATTTTCACAAGGGTCAGTTTTCTGTTTCTGTCATTTAGCCAATGGTTCTGGTTAGGTAGACCTCCTCAGGCTGAATACATTTGTAAAGTTCCCATTGTGCTAGTGTTGACAGCTACATACTGTAACCACAGTATGATTCACTCCCTTGCCATATGTACTACATTTTGTTGTTTTTTTGTGGACATGTAGTACATCAAAGCAGACTTTTCCTGGGAAGCTGATCATAAAACAGGTTCTTGAAACAAAGGAACAAGACCCACTGTGCTGTAGAGGTAGAAAATTTAATTAAAAAAAAAACACAAAAAAAACCAGAATGGAAAGTATGCTGTCTGTCAAAGCTACGGCATTAACACGTTCTATTTTTTACCTGGTTCTAAAATTGTTTAAATCGAACGTTGTGTACAAATACCACACACAACAGTTATCTTCATAGAAAATACTCCAGGAAGATATACAAACAAACATACACTGTGTAAGATTTTCTTTTTTTTGGGAAAGTTGAAAATTATGAAAATTATTGTTTTTTCATAAATGTCACAATAATCACAGATTTTTTTTAAATGTTTTTTTTTCCGCTTTATTCCGATTCAGAAGTTTACGTACACAGCAGTTATATCACCTTTAAACAATTTGGAAAAGTCTGGTTTACAATAGTTTTGTTGGTTTCAGATGGAATAATTAACAACACAGTTAAATGGAGGCACACCTGGATGTATTTATTAACCCCAAACAAGCTGCTTCCTTGTGTGACATCATGGAAATATTGAAATATCACAGCACATCACCACAATCCTGGTCCATTTGTTTGGTATGACTGCCAGATGCCCGAAGGTTTCCTTGTTCATGTTTATGAAGTATCATAAGAGATTACAAACATCATGAGAATGTTCAACAACCATACCATTCAGGAACGAGACCGTCTCTGTGTAGCAGAGATTAACATGGTTTTGGTGCAAAACGTGCTGTGCAACCCCAGAATAAAACCAAAAGACATTGCAGAAAGCTGGTAGGGAGTGCTATTATCCACAGCGATCGGAGTTCTGTGGCAACATGTGCTAAAAGGCCAAGAAGAAAGGGGGTCATTACTTCAAAAAGGAACATAAAAACCCAGATAACAGTTTACATATACAGTTGGGGACAAATGCTTTCTGTTGACTGATGGAACTGAAACCAATAATACATTGGGTGGAAAAAGGAGGAAGATAAGATGCCTAAAAAGACTATACCAACCTTGAAGTGTAGGAGAGGGAGCCTCAGGCTTTGTGGCTGTTTTGCTGCAGGAAGGACTGATGTTCTTCACAAAATTGAAACAAGAAAAAAAAAGTATGAAAATATCATACGAACATCACAAGACATTTGCCACAGACATCTGGCAAATTACATTTGTGCCCAAATGTAATTTGCCCATACATTTGGGCACAAACGTATCTTCTAGATGGACAATGACCCAAAGCATGCCACTAAGTTAGTAAAAGTGGCTGAAACACAAGTTAAAAAATTGATTGGCCCTCACACAGCTCTCAAAGGGTATGTGTGAGCAAGACAGCCTATAAACCTGACTCCGTTACTCCTGACTCAGTTAATGTTCAACATTCTCCTATTGTTGCAGCAAACTGATAGCAACTTTAAATCAGGACATTTATATCTCCAGTTTATCTAAAAAGCCAACGACTGTAGGAATAAAAGAATTATTCTGTCTGTTTAGTCTTCACCTTGTGTGTGGTGGCTGAGTGGGGTCCATCAAGACTTTTTTAGGCTTCGGTTCCTGATCAGGGGTCTCTTTTATAAAACACAGCGTAGAATCCATACTAAAAATTTAAGTTCGCCAAAAAAATGAAAATGCCGTACGCTTTATAAAGCAATGCACACGCACACCACTATGCAATGTTCCTCTACAGATCACAGCTGGACCTGAATGTTTGCGTACCAGGTTCCGACTCATGTTCTGCCCTCTACACACCCAGATTCAACCCTAAATGGTCAATTCACAGCACCCCTTGAATGTTAATATGTATTTAGAAACGTTCAGCTGATTGTTTTTTTATTTCATATTCAAATGGCAACCGCGGAGAAAAGGCAGAAAAAAAAGTTTAACAATTTCACAGAGAGGAGTTTATTAAATGTGTAAATTAGAGGTAAAAGTACAGACGTTGTCCACATTAAAATAACTTATTAAAAAGTGAAATGCCAGATGATAGCCTCACTAAGGCTCCATGTTGAAATTCCTCCGAAGCTGAGCATTCAGATCGACAATCTGAGAAGGAATTAGAGCTGATAGTAGAAAACCCCGATAAAATATTGTGCGTGCTTTTATTTAACATTGAAGTGGGCTTATGGGTATTTTTTATTTACTTGAAAGGTCCTTATGTGTAGTTATGTGTCACCAAGTCAAGCATGAATTACATAAGGGATTTGAATGCTTATGATCAAGTCGATCCATGATTAAAGTCTGATATGGATTGAAATCGAATGTCTAAAGAATCATCATGCAGTTTGGCTGCAATTGACCACTTTACCATCTGCGTCGTCAATTCCCCCCGTCTCTAAAATGAGAATAAGCATCGGTCAGAGTTGCCATGAGGGCCACACATTTTTTCCATCAAGTTTTTTTTTTTTTAATAGATCCCAACTTTTGTATGGAAAGTGACGTATTCAAGTTTCAGGCCCAATTTTGTGCGTACACAAGCTTTAAAAATGAGGCCCCTGGACCTTAGATTATGTGTTCATAATCTAATTCAATTGCATCCAGATATTGTTTCCACATTCTTTGATAGTGCTCAGCAAGCGGGTTTTTAGAATCAGTAGACCAAACCTGCAAAAAAAAACAAAAAAATGGAGGATAGATTCAATAAAGCTACTGTAAAACATTTCCATAAAGAAACAATCAACTTTCAAGCTCCTCCATTTTTTGAAAAAAGTGCATCCTCTGATCAGCTTTTCTGCACACTGCATCAGCCTGGGGCTCAAATGTCAGTTTGTTGTCCATCATATTGCCCCGGTACTTATATTATTGCTCCCCATCCACCGGCTGCTCCTTTATAAAGACTGAAGGGAGAGGGTGAGTAGCCTTCCTAAAGTCTATGCACATTTCTCTCATTTTTGACACGCTAATGTCCAAGAAGGACAACTGGCCTTGGCCCTGTCCATGGACAGTTAAGGCATCAACATTCAGCTAGGAAACAATGACTGAGTCATCAGCAAACTTTGTAATATGAAGATTATCATGCTGACTATGTCACATATTTGTGTAAAGAACAAACAACAAAGATGAGAAAATGCAACCCTGAGACTCAACTGGTCCGTTTACTTTGACCTACTGTGTCCTATTTGTGAAGACATCAATTAACCACAAGATCAAGGCAGTATCCACGCTATTTTATTCTCTCTGCCAGAATGTGGGGTTGCATGGAATTAAAGGCTCATGAAATGTCAATAAAAAGAAACTGCACAAAGGTATTTGCCCCCTCAAGGTGAGTAAGTGCCATGTTGAGCAGGTTGGCAATGGCATCATCCACCCCTCTTCCTCTCATAGGCAAATTGGAGTAGACCAGCATTGATTGAATGTGACTGAGTTCACATTTTATGATTTTCTCAAAGATATTTATGATAAGAGAATTCAGGGCTACAGGCCTAAAATTGTTTTAAATTGTTCAAATCCTATACTTTCACTCCATATTTTGGCATTTAGCAGATATAAATATTGATGGTAATCGTTACTGACCTAGATAGAAAAAGTTTAGTTTGTTTTACTGTCAGACATTGAGAGAAAAAGGTTATGTATTTACTTAAACAATGTTTCTAAATACCTATTTTAGCTGAAATTGCAAAATGCTTAAGTCCCTGCAATATAGAAGAGGGGGGGGGGGGCACTTTCTATTTATCATGTCCGTATATGAATGTACATGCATTTAAGTCATCTTGTCAGTCGTTTCTTTTTGGCTTTTCTTTTCTTTAGACATGTAACAGCTGTCGCTCAGTGTCCAGTATAAAACTGGAGTAGCCAAATTTCCAATGCTTCTCTCTGATGTTTTCATCTAACTTATAATATATTTTTCCATATCAGTACTACAAACCACAATAACAATCTATGATCATCTATGTCTAGGAAATTTGGCAAACCACCTTAAAGGAAAGGTATATATATATATATATATATATATATATATATATATATATATATATATATATATATATATATATATATATATATATATATATTAGGGCTGGGCAAGTTAACGCGTTCATTTCGCGTTAATTCATTAGACTATTAACGGCGATATTTATTTTATCGCGCATTAACGCATGTTGCTCACATGCTTTCAGTCAGTGTCAGTCAGCACTCACAGCAGCACCCTGGTGCTCCCCCTCCCCTCTCGTACATGGCTCAGCGGCGCCAGCCAATCAGCACGCAGGCTCAGCTCTCACACAAACTTAACACACAAACAGCTGAGAGAGACCGCAGCAGCGAAAAAACATGACCAGGGGAAGTAGCACCGTTTGGCTTTATTTTAATACCGTAAATGAAATCAAGCTGTATGTTTTGTAAAAAGCCGGTTCATTTCAGTGGAAACACAACAAATTTATCTAAGCACGTGAAAAAACATGAAAACATCGAGCCACAGAAACGGAGAGAGGAGACGAAACTTCTGTCATTGCCCCGACAGACCCACAGACGTCTCTGACTGAGGCGTTTCAGTCCTCCATGGAACATCCAGGTAGATCAGTGTTCATCTTCAGCAGCAGTTCATGTTAACTTTCAAAGTAGATATTATCTATCATATGTTACTGGAGCCCACACATAACATGTAATTAAGACCTTGAAAGAACCCAGTACATATATTAAAAAGTGTTATTTAAGATAAGATAACATTAGCTAATCCTTTTTTTATCCCACGACGGGGAAATTTATAGGATTAAAGCAACAGGCAGGTGCACACAACACAGACAAAATTACATAAGGATTGAAATATATAAGAGGTGGATTAGCGAAAAAACACTGAACATAACATTATTATTATTATTATTATTATTATTATTATTATTATTATTATTATTATTTAATTGTAATAATAAAATAAAAACCACAAAACCCAAAAGGTCAACAGTTTCATGATACATCCAGCTTAGGGATTGGCTAATATACAGCAGGTCAAAAAAGGCCATATTTTGGCTGCAGTGCTTGCTGTTCTCTTATGAAGAAAAGATCAACCAGTGCACTAAATTCAATAGATGGGTTGAAAATATCCAGTATAAAATAAGTGCTACAAATGCTACAACACTTTTGTTCATATGGCAGCAGAACATTAAAATAAAAGTGCTCTTTACACTACTTTTGAATTAATTCTTGGAGTTTGCGCATACAATGCGATTAATCATGATTAATCGGGCAAATTATGCGATTAATCGCGATTAAAAATTTTAATCGTTGCCCAGCCCTAATATATATATATATATATATATATATTTTTTTATAGTGACATAATGAAAACTGTATATTTTATACAGTTCTTTCTAAACACTTTCAAGAACTCTTTTTAGTAAAGCCAAGCCTCCTGACTCTTTACCTGTGTTTATTCCCCACAGACGTTCCTCCTCTCCGCCTGTTTTAGGGTTGTACTTATCTTCCTGTCATTTCTTCTTTGCTCCATATTCTCATATTCCTCTTTTCTTTCTTTCTTCACCCACAGTGCCCCCCTCCCCCCAATCTTTAAATCCCCCCCCCCTGGTGTTCACCCATCATTTTCTCACTGCTTCCTTACTTTGCTTTGCTCAGCTTTCTTGACATCTGCTTTCGTCGGCCGTCCTCCTGACTTACCGTATCTTGTCCGTCACTGTCTTCTCTTTTAACGCTAAGCTAGTCCTCCAACTCCTTCCCGTTTCTCTGCTCCTTCTTCTCACCTGACACATCACACTCTATTGATTACCTCAGCTTAACATTTCTCTGCTCCCTTCCATTCACACCTCCTCCGTAGACAACTCGCACCCATTCTGTTCTCCTTACACTGCTGCGAATATCTATTTTCTGCTTGGGGAACAATGCAGAGCGAGGTAGTGGGTGGGTGACAGTAAAGTGAGGTCAGGAAGACATCAGGTGCTACCATGGTAACATTATTATTTCATTAAATGAGAAGAGAAAAAAAAATCTTGTTTTTTGGACATTGATGGACAACTGTGTTGACATTTTTATCATCTATTTGAAATGGCCAGGTTTTGACTTTTTTTTATGCTGCAGACATTTTGAGCGTTAAACAGAGAAGGTCAGCTCTGTGTTTTCCTCGCTTTAGAGCCGTCAGGCTTGTTCTGCAATGTTTGCTCAGGGCCTCACAGTTCCTCTTATCTGAATGTACCTTGTGTGATCACATTGCTGGAGAGAAACTACATCCACCGATTTCGGATCACGCCTGTTTTCATTTCCCAATTTGCCTTGCACCATGATGCTCGGCCATCTGTCTCAGCACGGTGACTAAACTCAATGCCAGTGTGTTGCAGGGTCATGAGAAAACAAACCAGAATTGCTTTTCACATGAGTGGAAAAAGGATAACTTAACCTCCGTTTTGGTAGGGGGGGGCAGCTCAGTGTGGTCATTGTGCACCTGTATGTTATTAGGAGGACTCCAGGAGAAATTTCTACAGTCAACGAAGTTGACACAGAATATGGTTTAGCTTCCATGGTATTTGGCCAACCCTTCATTCCGGCTGATTAATGGCATCTTGCCCGGCAGAGGGAGTGTCTTCTGCGATGGAGGAAGCGGTAGTGCAACAGCGTGTGTGCAGTGAATAAATGCTGTACATTAAACAAATTCTCCACGCTCATCTTGGCAGCAGGCATGTGGGAGTATTGCAGACATTGGCCGGGTGCTTTGTCTTTTTTTTCCCCTCCATGTCTCACTGGAACACATGGAGACTTATATTTATGCAGCATTTACACAGGTTCCACGTTTGCTTTTTGTATGGGCTTTGACATGCACTGAAATCTAACTATCCATGCCTGATTTGCCCTTTGCTGAAGTAAGGATACCTGGGAATTGTACTGCAGCCAGCTTGTTAGGTGACATCGACTGCAGCAAGAACCAGTTTGATTCCAGTGTACTGTTAGAATAAAAGATCGTGTTGATGGTCGGACACTGAGGTAATCATGTCCACAGAGTCTGGTTTAGGGGGGACTTTCTTCAGACGGCACCCAGTTCACCAAACAGCAGGTGAGAAGGAAGGAAGTCAATAACATCAGCCACAGATGGAGAGGAGTGAGTGGAAGCTGTTATCTCTGGGGTCAGACAATTCCATTTTCCTGATACAACACAGCGCCACGATGACTCATTTATGGCAAGATTTGATAGGATATTTTAGGAAAAAGGAAAAAGTTACTTGATTTTAAAGTTTCATTTCAGTTTCATGCCATATTAAAAATATATATATATTCACTCACCCCAAAGAAGAAGAAGGGGAGAGTAGATTTTTTTTTTCTTTTTTTTACCAATTTTAAATGGAAGAACCTGTTCTGTTGGTAATGTTTCCTATTACAGCAAATCACCTTGGCTGTTTGAACACCTTGTCAAAAAGAAAGGGATATATTAGGAAAAAATAAGTATAAAATATATCACAATTTTTTCAGTAAAGGTATTTCCAATAAGGCTGATGAGATGAAATTCACACTTCCTGTGGGTAACAATGCACACTCTTCACACATACAAAGACATCAAAACAGATTTGTCCATAAATTATGTTGTGTCATAAAGGGGAATAGATAAGAAAATAAGTTCTGAACACTTAAAAGAAAAGGCTTTATTGTTAAGGACACCTTTAAGTTACCTCCTGTGAAACTAGAGATATACAGATTGGATTTTGACCCTGATCTTCAGGTTTTACATGGATCTTTATTTTTTGCTGTGTCAGATGATTGACTGAAAAAGTAAAACAGCTTTATTTTCTTTCTCTGAAACCAACAGAGTTTTTCATGGGAGTGTGTGTTTGGGACAATTTTTACCTTCAGATTCTGTTCAGAAATCTCTGAAATTTCTCCAATCATTCTTCAATTATATGAAATCTGTCATTACCATAGACTAAAAAAAAAAAAAAAACTGTACATGGTATTCCAACCTCCAACCTTTACATTGGCTATGCTGTTTATTGTGTGATCTGTATTCCCATTCATCCTTAAACATGGTGTGTGCCATTACATTCAAACTGTTACATTTTGGTTTCATCTGACCAGACCATGTTCTTGCATATCCAAAATCTCTGCTCTAAACTTTAAAACTGATTCAGCATGTGGAATCCTTTGCGGTGCGTGCAAAAGGCTATATTGCTGTTAAATTCATTACATCTTATTTTCAGGTCTTCCTGAAGTTCTCTGCCAGTGACTATTGACTCTTGGGAAACTCTTTTGATTTTGATTTTTGTCAGAAATCTTACAAGGAGCACCTAGTCATAGCTGACATTTGGAAATTAAGAAGTGAATCTGTAATCACTGTCATTGGTATGTTTTGCAACAATAAGTTTGTGAAAGTTGCGAGTGCTTTAACCCATCATGAGATGCTGCATGTGTTGTGCCTTGATGATGGTAAACCTTTATATAGGCCATCAATGAGGTCTAAACCGGGCAATAATTTAAACAGATAAGGAATAGGATTGCTTTCTAAAGAGTGATAGCTGGTTTCTTGGTTTCCTATGAGTTTTTGCACTTTCATATCTTCATGTGTTCAATCCTTAATCACTATGTTGTTCACATTGAAAATGTGCAGCAAAAAAAACTTTGAATGTCGTGTAAAAGGTAAATATTTATTGACACTCATTTCAGAAAGTGAAATGCATAGATTCATCAGAGTGAAGTATTTCTTGTTATTGTGATGATTATAGCTTACAGAAAATTAAAAAGCCAAATTCAGTAAACTCGGAAAACTAAAATATTACATAGGAGTAATAAGAATATATTTTCTAAACAGAAATGTTGTGCTTCTGAAAAATGTGTTCTTTTCAAATCACTCGATACTTGGTTGACCCTCCTTTTGTATGAACTACTACATCAATGTGGCGTGGTATGGAGGCGATCAGCCTGTGGTACTGCTAAGGTGCAGTGCAGCCCAGGTTGCTTTGAGAGCAGCGATAACTTCACTTGTATTGTTGGGTCTGGTGTATCTTATCTACCTCTTGCCAATACCCCATAGATTCCCTATGGGGTTCAGGTCAGTTCAGTTTCCAGTCAAACACAGTTCTCAGTTTGTGAATCTCAAGGTTCTGGGCTGGACTTCTTGTGTCTTGTCGCTTCATCCTGATATATAAGTTAGTGAGGCAAGTTTTGCAACTATAAAGTTGCATTAATAGTTGGATAACCAGAAGACCTTTGATCAACAATATCATCTTACATAGGCAACACCTGAAACAATTATTGGTACCCTTGGAAAAGGTCTGTAAAAAGCCTGAAAGTAAATTAATTTGTTTATGATCATACTGTCACACTGGGAAAAAAATTGAGAAATTCAAAAAAGAAAAAACAAATCCCACCACGAGGCCTTTAAACACTGGGTATATGCAAAAAAAAAATTCACTAGGCAAACAAATAATGACAAATAAAAAAAAAATATATTAATGAGGTAAAACTTTTGCAACTTAGAATTTCTTCTTTGTCATCCAGAGGTTCCATTTAAAAAAAATCAAATGGGGGTTAAATTGTGAATATAAATACTATCAAAACTACACAAGAGAGGTTAAAACGTGAACACTTTTATTCAAAGCAAGTTCAGCTGAAAATTAAATAATCTAACAGCGCTGTCTGATATTTGGTGGGAAACATGGTGATTTTTTAAACACTCTAAACCATACAGTAAAGTCAAGTGTTCATTTTACATAGATATTCCTCCAGTGTAACATTCTGGCAATCATATCTATATTTTTATCATGAAAAACACTTGGCACAAGGAAAAGACAAGCTCCACTAACCTTTGCCTTGAGATATTCTCAGAGGTTTACGAGTGGACAGCTACAGATTTCGACGAGACACTCTTGCCTTTGATGAGCATTCAACCTTCAGTATAGCATTCAACCTCCAGACGTATAGTAACTCATAGAAACACGAGGTAAACAGTACAATTCAATTCTGTACATTAATTCCTCTACAAGTTGATCTCATGGGTGATTATCAAAACATGTATCGGGTCACACGGTCACGTGCACGCCCGCACTGTTACATGCTTCCACATACTCTGGTCAGGCTCATTAGAGATGTGAAGGAGAAAATGATTTAAAATGAAGGGGAAAAAAAAGAATGAAGGAACGGAGGCCAGGAGGGATTTCATGCAGATTCGCACTCCACAGCTCTCTGGCAATCAGCAGCAAGCCTCCTCCTCAGCTGAGAACTGTCGTCCTCTGGTCACAAAGGGCAGGAGATGGGGAGAGAGGGGGAGAGAGGGGGAGAGAGAAAAATCATCTGTGCATTTGTTGAATTCCCCCCACCTTGCACTTGAGGAGGCAGTTCATTTGGTAATCTCTTTCATTAATGTTTCTCTTTCATTTTCTCTTTTTTCCCCCCACCTCTGTCTGCCATGTCTCTGTCCACTTTAAAGGTGCGAGCAAGTGAGTAGGAAGAAGAAGCAACTGGAGCAGCTGAAGATATGAGGCTAAAGAGGTTTTGAAAACAACTCAGTGGTAAGTGGGCCAAGAAAAACATTCACAGAGCCTCCCATTTCGGTGTTATTTTGTTCTCCAGTAGAACTCTACATAACAACCAATTTCCACATCACTGGACACAAATTCAGGCTTTTGTAGTCATGAGAGCTCTCTAAATGTTTGTGCTCGGTTTCTCCTTTCTTTATTTCCTCCTTTACCACACCTTTCTGGGGTTTCACGTTAACATTTTCTCGCAAATATATGCTAGTAATAATGATTAAAAATGTATTTTGAGCTTCTGTGAGAGGCATTCTAAAACATGCTGAAGATGCGGTTTGACGTGTTCTGCAATATAAGTAAGTAAAATGTATTAATATAACAACTCTTTAGGAACAACAGGAACAACATCTACAGAAACATTTAAAAGGGCGTTCAGAATAGGAAAATAACATCTTTGGGGGAAAAAAAATCTCCCCAATAGCTTGACTGAGTAAAAAGGTCTTCATCTGCTCTGTAAAGGAACGAACATTATCTATACAACATAAAGATGAGGGAAGCATTTTTCACATTCAGGTGCGATGGCTTGAAAGGTGCAACCTGAACGTGTCTTAATTATCAGTTAACCATTTTGCAATGTCTGACAAACAATCCAGTATAGCTTTGATAATTAATGTAATTCAGAGCCCTTCAATTAAGAGTGCAGATGGATGTCATCTGCACGAAGGTGATAAAACATGTTAGATTTTTTTTCTATATAGTCTGACTAACCGTATAACAGATAACAATGTGGGCCTTTTTTACATCCTGCTGAAGATACATTCTCACCTGTTTTTCAATGCATACAGTTATGTTACGAGTGCTATTCATTAAAAAGATACATAAACAATTTCTCATATAAATAAATTGTAGAAAATAACCATAAAAAGAGTTAATACTTAGAGGTTTGATTCAAATCTAACTTCATGCCTGCTACCTTTTTTTTTTTTTTTTTTTTTTTTGGTTTTTGTTCTACTTCCTAATGATGATCGTAACACGACACACACTGAACTGTCATCTCCCTTCACACATCCCTTCACACGTCTCTGCATGAAGCCCATCCATTCAGATTGACAGCTGAGCTCAGGCTGGGAGAGAGCCATCATCTACCTGTCACAGCGGGCTGACACTTAGGGGCTCCTCCTGCAGTTCCAAATTTCACAAACAGCATAGGCGATATTTTGATCAGGAAGCCATCACCCATCAGTTTAGACACATTATATATCCAGATGCCCAGGCTTTATGCTCACTCGCCTAATTTTTCTTTTCTTTTTTTTTTTCTCTGGTATGCAGGACTGAGAATTTATTTTCGAAGGTCCGGCTTAACAATGATGATTTATTGTTCAACCAGAAGCAGCGTTGAGAATCCTCCTGAAATTAAAAAACTATTAAAACCGACTGCCGCTATCTTTTACCCTACCTGTTTCTTCATGAAGAATCTCTCTTTTAGGGACGTCCTTGGATATTGATAAAAGCACATTCAATGGCGAAAGGAGACGAAAAGGCACCTGAAACTACATTAAAAACTAATTTCTCAACATCAATAATGAATATTTTTCAGATAATGAGCTATACAATATATAACATGTTGTTTTGGTAAACGCTCACCGTGTAATTTGTTCTAATTTATTTATTGCTCATCCATTCCCCCTCTACCCATCTCCGTGTAGCTCCACGCTCACACAGATATTACAGCACTAAGTCAATATGATATACCCCCATAGTGTTGTGAAACATTTCCATCTCCACAGCTCCAGCCCAGTGGATGGTTTAATTCTGAGCTGAAAGATTTGCTATAGTTGACACCACTGCCACCACGCATGCCATGTCCTCATTTCCATATCATCGCTTGATTATTGCCACCACTGGCGTAGCAGCAGACATGCAGAAACTGCGAATGAATGTGAGCAAATGAGTGTCAGAGCAGATACAAGCCCAGGCATCGCGTCTCTGTCTCCTGCAGAGTCCCAAGCTTCATATCTTCGCAGGCCCAAAACCTTAGGTTAACAGTTGGCTGCTTTCAGAAAACTGAGCCACAGTTGCACAGCGAGTTGTTTTGTTTGACTGCAGAAATTAACGAGAGTCAAGATGGTCCTTGAAAAAAAATTGTACAGAAATGTATTCAATAGTTTTTCAAGTTTTTGTTTTTTGTGTCTTCACTGCAGGGGTATGCGGTTTCCTAATTTAATTTATTTAAAAGGGAGGATTTAAAACATTGCGGCAATTGTATAGCCTGTTTTTGTAAATATAGCAAATATATTAAATCATGTGAGTTTTAAACGACTATTTTTTTTACAATACATTGCAAAACAGATCTCTCCACAGCAGTTAAGTATTAACTGATGCTAACTTTCTATTTCAGTAGCTATGATGTGTTTTTAAAGCACACACAGATTAGTCTTTTTTTTTTCCCTCAAAGTCGGCTTTGATTCTGAGCAGCAAGAATATAAAGCATATTCTGAAACAAAATAATTGTAACAAAGAGCTTAACATTAAAATCAAACTTATTGTAAAGGCATTGGAATCAACATGCTGATGATCAATTACATAAAAAAGAATGACTTGTAATTTTCCATGTTTTCCATGAGACGTTGCAATAATGGAAAATGGTGACTGTTACACATCCATCCATCCATCCATCCATCCATCCATCCATCCATCCATCCATCCATCCATCCACCAGCTATGACTGCCTGTTGTAGTTGAGGGTTGGAGGGGTTAGAGAGACCATTTAAAGGCCTTTGCAGGTGTTTTGAGTTAATTAGCTGATTAGAGTATGCCACCAGGTGTCTTCAATATTGGACCTTTTCACTATATTCTAATTTTCTGAGATACTGAATTTGGGGTTTTCATTAGTTGCCACTTAATAATCATTAAAATTAAATGTAAAAAACACTTGAAATATATCAACCTCTGTGTTGAATGAAAAGAATAGGCAAGTTTCACTTTTTGAATTGCATTACTGGGAAAAAAAATCTACTTTTTCATGATATTCTAATTTGATGACCACCTGTATATATCTTCTGTGCCCCAGACAGATTCTGATCAGATTGATGTTACACAACCAGCTGCCTAAACATCCACTTTACAACATTACAAGAAAGTCCAACTGCTTGGGGGAAAATGTAAAAGAATGAGGAAGGACCAAACTATTTGGACGGTTCCATTCTGCATAATTGATTGCATTTTGATGCTACCTTTACTGAATATTGGTGTATTTATTAATATTTTATGTGCAGATGTAAAAAGCTTGGAAGACTCACATTAGCCAAGTCTTTCAGTCTTGTCTAGTCAATTTCTTTCAGAACGTCTAATAATTTATTACTCTTAAGAAAGAATGTTATTGTTTTTATTCGATGCTGATGGAAAACAAATAACAGTATAATAGTTTAAAATGTGTACAGCAGTAATACCAAATAGGTGCAGCAACCAGTTATTACAACTGGTTGCTGCACACCTACATAGAAATTATCAACCTTAAACAGTTTTAAAGGTAGGTGGACTAAACATAATGAGAAATACATTTTTAAAAAGTCACTTAAACCACTACTTCCTTCTGACAAAATACAAAAAACTGATATAATGGGGAACAAAATGCCACTTATTAAATACCACATTCTTCGAGTCTGTTATCAGTTGTAATAACACATTTCACAACTTCTCTCATAATGTGAAAGGTTGATTAATGCTGTTCTAGAGGTTCGACCTCACCTCTGCTGAGCTGCTTCAGGTCTTTAGCAAACAAACCTACCATTAAAAGCCCTTTGGTCGTGTGCTGATAAAAGGTCACCCGTGTTAGTCTGCCGGCAGGTGTAATTTGCAGCTTTTATTGTGCCTTAAAATGAGACATCCATCTCAAGAGGAAATAAGCCTCTAATTGGGCAAAATGTCATTAGCATTTGTTTGACAGTTACAAAACACTGCAGTCTGATTGGGTTAGAGAGGAAACATGCAGCTGCTAACGAAGCCTGTGGCTGCTTTCTTGGCTCTGTTGAAATTGGGCCGTGTTCCTTTTGCGTGCGCAAGATTTGGAGAAAAAAACTTTCTGTGTCTCCCCTGTATGTCTTGCACGACCTTTAACATATATTTCAGTTTGTTGGCTGCCTGTTGGCGCAACACCTCAGATTTAAAGAGACAGGGGCAAGACAGGTTATTCTTCGTGTACCCTCGCTCGAACAAATCCTTAAGGCCCTTGCACTGCTGACTGAGCTTTAAAGACAGTTTCTGTGGATAAAAAATAAAATAAAAAAATAGCAGCCGCTCTTAAGTAGCTCCCAGGATGTTAACAGCACAATTAAACAAAGCTCTGCTAATCTTTATAGCTGGCATCAAGAGGCACTGTGTTCTCTCAGAGCAGCGTTATAGGTAACATGGCACCAGGAGTCTGACAGAGGAGATAATGTGCCTGATGAGCTACCATAGTGATGCCTGAAGCAGTTAGAGTACCAAAAACCATCCCACTATACATCCTAAAGACCGAGGAGGGGAAAAAAAAAGGGGAATTAATTAGCATTACTCGATTATAAATGCTCCATTTATTCGCAGCAGCATTTAAAGAAATGTATAGTGACCCCAGATTTTCTATTAATGAATACGATTATGCCAGCGCATATATTTTCATTGTATTTGGGGGAACAATATGTTTTACTCAATATACATCCCTTCCTGAGAGGCTGTAAAGCTGTGAAACCATGATGCATCGTAAACGTGCTCCTTTGCTTTAAGAGTTGTCTACCGGGATTTTTTATATTTTTTTTGTCTTTGAAATGTGAAAAAGTTCCAAGCTGAATTTTCTCGCAGCATTAACTGTATAGCTGTATTGAGTTACGCCGATAATTAGCATTATCGACGCAACTCGATCTCCCAAGTCAACCTGGTAGCTTTCACTTTAAGCCGACCGTTAGACAGGAGTTTGTACTTCAGGCATTCAAAACTTATGCACTTATGCCTTTCCAGTGATTAGTCAAACTATCTCATTATATTTTAAGGAAGCTGATGGATGAAATTAAACAACCTGCTGATGTGGCCTTTTGCTGAAGAAGAGAAAAAAACGAAAAAAAACTTGAGATGAGAAATTTTTAAAGAGGGTTAGAGTGATGCTATCTTATGTCTATTAATGCAGTCATTGCTGTGTTACCCTCAGGCCATAGGGCCTAATCCAGAGGAGATGGATTGAATGGTACTGTGGCTCAGGCTTGCCAGACTTATTCAGGTTCTGGTTGAGAGCACAATGCTGTGTGGGCGAATCTATTCTGTCCTGGGCAGGGCACAGCATAAACATTGCCCAGGGAACACAGGCAGGCATGCAGGCACTCAAGTGGACAAGAGCAAAACTATAAGGATGGTTGCTTCTAATTTCTGTTCTGCTGCCTCTCTGTAGCTCCCGTTCAGGGGGGGGAGGGGTAGGGGGGCTTCAGAGCAATCCAGAGAGGAAACAGAGATCTTAATGTGCTTGTATTAAAAAAAATCTTGCATTAATATACATTGAGATTTTTTTCTCAATGGTTTCATTAAGCATTTACTGTTACCCTCCCTTTTCCTCATGCTTACTCAGAGTCCGGATAATCTGCCACGATTAATCCAAATGTCAGCTGTGGAGCAGAAACTTGCCTACTCCCTCACTGATTTTAAGGGGGATCTGCCTTTTCTCCACGGTGTTGTGGCGCTCTCACCCCTTTGACCCATGTGTGCAAACATAGTACCAACGCTCCCCCATCCCTTTAGCCTTCTCACTGCCATCCCCTGGCTTTCGCAACCAAATAAGGAAGACTGAGCTGCTGAGAGGCAGCACGTCGGTCAGCCAGCCCACTGAAGAGGCCATTAGGGAGCCAGCAAGCCACTGAAGAGGTTGGTAGAAAACCACCTCTGGCATCACTCACTGCTCCGTGCCTCTTATGCGTCTTCTTTGCAGCGCTGAGATGTGCACGCTTGCATAAAAGTGGACATGCATGCAACGGCAACCTAACAGCATTGATGGTATTCAGATAGAAGGTACTGAATACAATGACAGGCATTGAATGTAGTTTCAACACACACACACACTTAAAGAAGGACTGCAGAAAACTGCGCACTGATATATTTAAGAAAGCAACGCTTTTTAAAATAGTTTATGTCAGAATTACTGTGTTTACATTTAATGCTTTCCTGTTCACTTCTAAATGTTTATTTTTTTTTAAATCACACAAGGTCAGCTATTCAGAAAAAAGACATTCAATTAAATAAGATGTGAAAACATCTTATTTAAGTCTAACAGTTTTTAATAAACTATCATGTCTAACCATTCACTGGTAGGGACATTCAGGAATACGCGAAGCTCTTGGTGTTATTGTGAAGTGGAGGAAGAAAGATAAATTAATTTCAAAATATTTTACAAGCGAAAATCTGAAAAATGTACATTTGTATTCCAAACCTGCTCAAACTCTCTCATCATGGATGGGAAAGTATGAGGCAACATCAGTTTTCAACCACTGCCTCAGAGTCTCTGCTGGATTTGGCTCTGGACTTTGCCTCGACCTTTCTAAGACATGAATCTGCTCTGATCTTAACAATCCCATCTTTTATCACGCCAGTTGCTGTCCAGAGATATTGAGAAAGAACTGCAACTCTATGCATGTCATGGGAATATGTCACGTGAGGTAAATGTTAGCTACGTCAGAACGCTTCACCAAAAGTGTTTCCATCTGCCGTTTTGCAGATTCTTTTTCGCAAAAGTGAAAAACCGCCAAATTGAGGAAGTTATTTCAAACTTTTTGAAATCAACCTTCTCTAAAACAATATTTTAAAATATTAATGGAAATACGCCTACTGTATGTTTAGTGTTGCCACCCCTGTCATGGGCTCAAGTCTCTTAGCTGCGTCTAACTGATCTTCCAGCCAGGATTACCCTATTTTTATCTCCATGTGAACAAAGAACCCCCACAGCATGTTGCTGCCAGTTGCTGTTTGGTTTTCGTCTGTCAAATAAAATCCTGATCAAACACGTCAAGGTTGTAACATGACAAAATATGAACATGTTAAAGGGCTGTGAGTACATTTGCAAAGGACTGGGAATCCTATTCCTCCACAAAAGAGCGTTTCCTCGTGCAGCAATGTCCACACTGAGCGCAGACATGCCTAATGGATGTTTTATCCCTTAGAAGGTTCCTTTCGAAAACCTGCGTACAATACTCCCCAGGATAGACAGGACACAAAGTAAGACAGCACTGCTGCAAAACCTCTTCCTCCTGACTGTCTGCATCTCAGTTTGTTTCTTTGTCCCTCCCAATCCATTTGGCATATTCAACCTTAGTCGTTTACCGTACTGCACATCTCAGCAGAGTTCAGTGGAGCTGCAGGGAAAATCATTCCCTGATACTGAGGTTGAGCAGGTTAAAAAAACACGAACAAGTTTAAACTGAAAAAGAAGAGCAGATTCTTCAGGTTTGGAAACGAAACCATATTCTGGATAGATATCGAGTTAAGCATATTATTCTTGCTAATAATTGTGTAATTAAAACCTACATCAGAGGCATATTTGTTTCTTTCTTTAAAAACCCCACTGTTTGAAGAATGCAAATCCCTCATTAAACTCACACCAGGATTAGATAAAATATATACTGGATAACCAAACTTTGCTTTTCACTGCCCTGCTCACTTTGTCGAGCTTAAAGTGTGGATGAACATCTTTCTTCAGTTGAATAATAATAATTATCTCTATTGGCATTGCAACATACATTCCAATGAAATTTGTCCTCTGCTCTTAACCCATCCCTCAGGGAGCATTGGGCTGCTCTGTGTGGTGTCCGGGGAGGATTCTGGGTGGAGGATTCAGAGTGCCTGCCTGTGGGAGTCAAACCAGGAACCTTGTAGCCTCTCCGAGACGCAAACGCCCTGCTCTCTAACCACTGGGTCACCACTCCCCGAATTTGTGCAATATGCCCAAGACTGTTCATACCCCTGGTACATTTAGGTTTAAGATTTCTGGTAGGAATTGAAACAGTCATCTCTCAAAAGATAAATTTAAAAAAATCTGGAAATGGAAAAATCTTCATTGGCATTACAGAAATTAAACCCTTCTTATAACTCATGGCCACCTTTTTGACTGTTTTACTGGTGTTTTGACAATTTATCTCTGGTGAAAAGCTGCATGTGTTTCAGCTTGGACAACACCCTTGCCATCACCCTAATCTTTGGCTCCATCTGCAGATTCTCAGGCTATGTTCACACTGCAGGGAAATGCGATTCAAATCCGATCTTTTTGCCCACGTGGGACCTTTTCTTGGCAGTGTGAACGCCCCTTATTCCGATCTTTTCACCCCGGGCCGCAGAAAAAAAAATCCAATATGAGCCACTACTATATGTAGTACAAATTACGATAAGTATCAGTTTTTTTTAAAGCAGTCTGAACGGTCATGTTGCATTTTATCCATCTTTGACGTCACACTCCTGTCTTTCGCTACACATCCACACACAGTAGTAGCAGTTAGCGCTCCATAAAAGACCGTTGTTAATAGCTGTGCTGCTTTCTTCTTACCTTACTTCGTTTTGCTATGATGTGGTCTCAATATTATCGGCTCCCATTGCTCAACAGCTTTTTAAGAATAACAAGTTGAGATGCTTTTTGACATCATGGCCAGGGGACTACAGATGAAAAATAGCCTTTTAAATCATGAATTGTGATGTCATTTGTTTTATTAAATTGCACTGCCCCTTTCAAATAAATAAATAAATAAATAAAATCAAAATGCCGACCGGTCTCTACAGGTTTTTTTCCCCGAGTTTTTTTTTAGAACAAAACTTTATTCAACAGTTCTAGAAACAATTACATTCACCATTACTTCTTTAAACAGCGCGCTGCTGTGTGACGTCTCCTTCTGTTAAAAGCGCACGGGGGTCACTTTGGGGGCTTGAACCGTTCAGACAGCAGTATGATGACGGTCGCATTTAATAGTAGTATGAACGGCTACCTCAAAAAAATCCGATTTCAGAAAAAAAATCGGAATTGAGCATCAAGACCTGTAGCGTGAACGCAGATGAAGATTCAAGCCGAAACTCTGGCATGAGTCATTTTAGCATGTTAATATTGCTTGCTGTCAGAAGAAACATGGTTTGTAAAATTACCTCTTTACTTTAAATCTACCAGATGTATGAATGATTTTGGGCTTAGCTGCAGCTGGAGTAATTAAAACATCCTCGAATGTCAGAAACAGGCTGCTATCTGATCCATTCTGTCCACTTTTTCTAAGCTGTAAAACAAAAGGATTAAATTCCATAAGGAAGATGTGTTTTCAGGAACTTTCTAACTTCGACAGCATGAAAACATGCTTTTTTGTCATTCTACTTTGCTGAAAAAAAGAATTAAAAAAAATCAGACAGAGCGAACGGATTCATTCCCTATCTGCAGCTTGTATTCATTGCATTCCCATCCCTGATCCTCCTACTGTACCCAACAAGCTCCTATCTCCGTTCTCAAACTCCTGCCTGTTGTAGTGCTCACTTGTGTATCAAGGTAATGAATTCATAATCTCTCCCGGGCTCTTTGTAGATCTCTATCGTGGTGCAAGATAAGGGTAAGCGTCGTTGCACTCTAATAGCCGTCAGTCTTCCTCTCTTCCTGCAAACTGTGAGTGTGTTTACAGTTTGTGTGTGTTTGGGGAGTGAGGGGGGGAGGGGGGGGAAGCTTCCACTGCCACAAACCTCATTGAACCGCTCTCCATTTTAGCTTCCCAGGGCAGAAAGAAAAATATCCTGGCCCGGACGACTGTCACTTATCAGTAAACTGTCGAAGCTACAAGGCAGCGGTTGTCTTCTGGAGAGAGGAGCATTAAACGCCGCCCCACTTCATCTCTTTCTACCTGTGTCGTATGCTCACATCACTTAACACCTTTGCGACTCCAGCTGACAAATACTCAGCTGTGGAGAAAGTAAATATCTGAGGGGAGTCAGGCTGTCTCAGAGTCACTAAACTTGTAGCAAAGGGTGGCACTCGGGGTGGGTGGGGAGGGGCAACCGGCTCAAGCATGTGGTTTTAATTGTGTTTTCAGTGGGGTGATGAAATGTCCTCCATTTGAGCACAAGCTGGCAGTAAGTGGGTTGTCGCCTCCAGGGACAGGGAGAGCAATGGCCTGCTGCTATCGTAGGTGATTGTGCCTCGGCCCCCTAAGGGTGACAGAGATGAACGAAAGGGAGCCGGGAAGACAATGCAGACAGAGGCAGCGCTCTTTTTTTTTTAAGTCTCAAATGGGTTTAAAAATGGTGTAAGTCAAAGTGAGAGGTAAGTATGTGAAATTGGGCAGTCTGTGTGTATTTACAAGCGTTCAGGAGGCTTTATAATAAAAAGGGAGAGTGAGGCTTGAACCAGTTTCTTGATGTTTTACAAACAACTTATCTATATAACTGATATCGATGAAAAAGAAATGCTAATTTTCAAAGAATTTATACCTCTAGAACCTGTTCTTTGTTTTACTCATTCTACGACCACAACCATCAGTGTGTTTTATTCTCATTTTATGTGACACACAAACACAAAACTACACGTAAGTTTTTGCTATTACAAATGTAAAAAGTGTTTTATGCCTTTGCATTTGGCCCCCTTTACTCTGATACGCCTAAATATAATCTGATGCAACCAACTACCTTCAGAAGTCACCTAATTATCAGAGTCCAAATGCTGCTCAGGTTTGATGGGAAATAAATGGGAGAAAAATACAGGGTGATCCTGGGAATTATAATTTTAAAAAATACTGTCCGAGGCAGCAAAAAACTTGAGACTGTGGCAGACGTTAAACCTCCAGCAGATCTCTAACCCTAAACATACAGCCAGAATTACACAGGAATTGGTTTTCAATCAGCTCACATTCATGTGTTAGAGTGGCCCAGTCAAAGTTCAAGCCTAAACAAGAAGGAAAATCTGGAGCAAGAGTTCTTTGTCAACAATTCCAGTCTAGATGTGTAACGCTGGTAGAGCCATACTCCAAAGCAAGGGGTCACCAACCTTTCTGAAACTGAGAGCTACTTCATTGGTGTTGTGTCATACGAAGGGCTACCAGTACTGACCTTTGAACTAGAAGAGTCAGAGTTCACCTTAACTTTGTGTAAAATAAACACAGTTTTCATGCTTTGTTATAAATATTGTAATTTTTAAATTTATATAAATGCAAGTGTGAATAAACAGGAAGAATAACAGAATATAATAAAGCTTTAGATGCAGCTCACAGGTGGATTGTGCTTTTTTAGAACAGGCTCGTGGGCACCACATGTGGTCCTCGGGGCCTACTTGGTGCATGTCGGCATCATGTTGGTGACCCCTGCTCTAAAGGACAGGTTCTTCGAAGTATCAACTCAGGGGGGTTGATCCATGCTCTTAACACACTTTCAGACTTTTTTTGGGGGGGAAGGAATAAACACCTGGAAGAGATTAAATGTTTCAACAAAGAAGAATCCGCCCAGAGGACCTGCTGTACTTTCTTTTTTTGATTAAACACCACAGATCGTGTTCTCTTGGTTTAGGGTTAAACTATGTACCACTTTGTGCTGGTCAGTGGCTTAAAATCACAATAAGATCCATTGCAGGTTGAGGCTGTAAAAAAAAGAATCAATGGGAGTGGATATTTTTGGAAGACAATGTATAATACTATGACAGTTAAATCGATTATTTAAGAAAAGAAATCTGTTAAAAAATGAATCGTGATTAATCACATTTCGAGTCATTTTAATAATTGAATTTAAGTCATCAATTCAGCAAAGGTCACTTTTATTGTTTGTGTTTTTTTTATTTATTTATTTATTTATTTATTTATTTATTTTACTTCGATATAGCTTAGTTTTAAAAGGCTGTGAAATATAAACATTAGATGGACTGTGCTTGATGTGACCAACAATTTTTCAACTTTTGGTTGAAACCACATCAAATTTCACCTAGTGACAAGGTGATTGTTCACTGTAAAGCTTGTGCAGTGCAAGGCAGATGTTTATATGGAAGGAGTCTTGCAGCTTCCGTCATGTTCCGAGTACTGTCTGTCTCAAGCACTGTTACCCTTTCCTCTATCGTCCGTTCCTCTGCCACAGTTTGAATGTGTTGCACAAATGCCAAAGCCTAGTGGTGCTCAGTAGAATTCCTTGTTAATACAAAGAAAAGCACCAGTTGTCCTCAATAAAGTGAGCTGCGTCAAGTTATCATTGCTAGGAGAAGTCCGATGATCCCATGTGAGAGAGACAAATGACGTTTTCTCCAACGGGCTTTGCTTCATGCCTTGGTTTGTGTACAAAATCTCTGTTTTGGACATTACAGCTTTCCCTCCAGGTAAATGATAAGCAGAGTCTTTTTTTTCCCATCGCTAGCTTGAATGAGCAAACAGAAGATTATATGGGAATGCAGAGGGGTTACGTTTCAAATGAATAATTGCGTTAATTTATTTTATAGTGTCAAAGTAAAAGAAAATAACACAAAATGGTTTGCACGATAATCTTAATAGCACTAATAAACACAATGGGCCACTTCAGCAGCACCATAAACTGATAAAAAAACGGAATACAATACATATTCTTTTTACTTTTGTTTATTTGAATGGCTTTTTCTTTTGTGGGATTCTCTGGCATAGCCGTTGTCTACATTTCACAGCAGCACAAAATAGGACTGTTAGTTAACAAAGCTCACAAGTTGTTTGCATGATCTTAACTCTCCCCGTGCTGTTCCGAGATCCAGCGACAAGACGCAAACGATTAAACGCTCCTCCCGGCCGGAGCGTTCGCCACATCTTCCGCCTGCTGAATTTACATGGCGTTTCTTGAACACTCTCAAGGAAAACAAAAAAAAGTGGACAAGGAGAGGGCAGGGGAAGGGAGCTCGCTAAATGGAGGAGTCTCATTATTCCGTTATGGATTGCACATGTCAGCGAGTAAGTGCTCTTTTTATCCCTCCAAAGCACCAGCCGCGGCCACCGAGCACATTTCCCTACCCAAGTGAAATTTAGCATGTTAAGGCTCGTGCCACCAGGGGAACAGTGGTGAGAGCACTGGGCTGCTTCTAAGATTTACCGTCTTGATTAAATAAGGGAGTGCAGTGTGAATAACAGGCCAAGGGAGAAATCTCTACAACATAAACATGTGCTTTTTGTACATGATAGCCCCCCCCCCCCCCCCCCCACACCAGCTATTCCCCCAGCCTTGCCTATACTAGTACAGAAACACTTTACACACATCTACAGTTCACGTGGTGTCCTACATGTCACACTGGATTTTAATCAAAGAGCAGAAAGGGGGCAGTGGAGGCTCACTTGTGACTCCAGAATGGCTCTCTGCCAAATCTCGGCAGGACACGTCTTTTTGAAAGGGCTTGTTCCCATCCATAAATGCCTGCAGAACTTGAAAAGTTCACACAAAAAAATATTGCAGCTCTGCCTCCGTTTAGACAGAACAGGCCTTTTATTTGATGTACTGTGATTAAAAAGTTCTAGCACCCTCTATAGATTACTTAATTCCGTCTCATTTCTTTTCAGGTTCCCTCTGTACACCTGCCTTAATGCTTTGAAAAGGTGCTTTGACTCGGGCAGCTGCCAGCAATTTTCGGTCGAACACTTGTAACTGGGCAAAGGGGACAGGTTATTTTTCCGCTCTGAGGCCACAGAGTAAATCCATGAAAAAGTCAGCCACTTTTACAACCTTCTGACCATGAATGTTTTTATTTTTTATTTTTTTTGTCTAACGTATGATTTCACTCAAAAGACCCTGACCGTACTTACCTTCAGTGACATTTTGCTACAAGCTTACCGCTGGTAACTGACTGCAGGTCAGCTGATTGATGTGTCTGGTGGGACTCTAGCACCCTACTGGACTTTGTGGACACCAGCTGTCCCCATTGAAATTCAGGATGAGCTAACCAATTAAAGTGTGGCTGGGTGTTCAAATCAGGCATTAAAGCATATAAAAGAAAAAAGGAAGACGAGATCAACAAAGAAGACTTCCTAAATGTTGATTGCAATGCTTTAAATAAAAGACTTTGCTAAATCACAGTTGTATTCTAAAACTGTTCCACTGGGTTAAAATAGTTTCAAACTTTTAATGTGAAAAAAAAACAAATATTTTAAAGTCGAAGCCAATGAGATAAACTGCCTATTAGGGGAGAGCTAGGCAAGTCCCAGCCTTTGAAGTTCCAGCCTATTTTTGCACAGATTTGCTGAAAAAAATTTTAAGCAAAGCAAAAAAGAAAGAAAGAAAGAAAGAAAAAATATATATTTGTTTTTCTCTTGAATACTAGCTGCATGTTTGAGACACTTCATCTTCCTGTCTTAAAATTTAGAAACAAAAAGCCATTGTGAAGTGACTATAAAGTAAACTTATTATATGAAAGATTAGTAATATGAACCAAATTAGAAAATAATAAGAAAAACACAAATGAGTAAATCAATTGAATAAACATGAAATAAAACAGTCAAAAATGTAAAAGTTTTGGAATCTTTGTTTAAAATTTGAATGATATGGATGAGAAACCACAGACATCTTAGATAAAAAGCTATGGATCAATGTGTATTGGTTCTGAAAAGAATGTGCATCCCCTTTAAAATTTGAAATTTTTAAGACTTAAAGACCATTATCAGTCATATGCAAATATTTTCTACTTCTAATATTGTTTCACATACAGTTTTTATTTATTTATTTTTTGGGAAAAAAGATACTAATCTAGAAAAAAGTTACAATAACCTGGGTACAAAACTAACACTTTGATCAAGCACCTTTTCATTCAATATAAGCAGTCTGAGTTAGAAATTACCTGTACTGGAAACTATTCATGATTTCAGCCACCCAACCCCCTGTCAAAGCTGGAAAAAAAAGCCACTCCACATTATGATGCAACCACCACCACCACATACCAGCACCACATTTCACTGCGGACGTGATGCTCTTTTTGGTGTGCAGTGTTGTTTTTGTGCCAAACTTACCTTTTGCAAGCATGGCCCTAAAGTTCAAATTTATTTTCATCAGACCATAACACATTCATCCAAAAAAGGGTATTTTAGTCTGGAACATTTAGGGCCTTTATTAGAAAGAGCAGGCTTTCATCTTGCTACCCTACTCCTTGTCCAGACTTATGGAGGATGCAGAAGACCGTCACATGTAAAACACAATCAGTAGTGTTTGATAGTAGCTGCAGCTCCTTTAAATGTTCCTGAAGGCCTTTTGTTACCCTCCCTGACCAGTTTCCATTCAGGATTTTTTTTTAAATCTGTTTTGGAATAAACACAAATAGATTACAGAACTGTTACATCAATGGCAACAGTATAACCAATAGTGCCACTATGGCTGATTAATTAAATTCATATTGGCTGACGAATTATCAAAAGATTTCCAGCCTGTCAATTCTTTCAATTATTCACTGAAAACCACCTCAACAGATTCAGTTTATATTAAAAAGGTGCTCCATACAAAGTTGCAGAAAAGATCAATAAACTTTATTTAGGAAGAATATCTGTTTTTTTTAGTATAAAGATGTTGTTGTCAATCCATTGAAACAGCTTGTTGATATTTCCATAGGTACTTGTATATTCCCCAGTGGTTGGAAAAAAGCAGTAATCATCCCAGTGTTCAAAAGTGGAAGCAAATACTCAATGAGCAACTATTGCCCTATATCGATTTTACCAATTTTATCTAAAAGAAATGTAAACGTTGTAGCAGCACAACTGATAGACAACTTAGAAGTCATACAGCTCCTCCACCCACACCAGTTTGGGTTTAGACCATCAAGTTCCTGGGCTAGGGCAATGTGGTGGGAGCTGCATTCATTGACCTTAAAAAGGCCTTTGATATGGTCACACAGCCACAGTTTGCTTTCCTCTAAAATGTTAAATTGTACTTTCTCACATGAGGCAATGTTGTGGTTTACATTTTTGGGCTTTGACTAGGCCACTCCAGGATCTTCATTTTGTTTTTCTTCAGCCTTTCCACTGGTGTGTTTTGGATCACTCTCCTGCTGCAGAAGTTCTTTTCAGCTTCAGGATTTTTTGGTAGACAGTAGAAGTCATGGTTCCATTTATCACAGCAAGTCTTCCGGGTCCTGCAGCAGCAAAACAGCCCAAGACAAATCATATTACAACCACCTTATTTTCCTGTTGCTATGGTGTTCTTTTTCTGAGGTGGAATGTTACTTTTGTGCCAGATGAAATGGGTCACATGCCTTCCGAAAAGTTCAACTTTTGTCTCTTTAATCTACATAATATTTTTCAAAAGGTCTTAGGATGATCATCAAGATGTGTTCTGGAAAAGTTGAGACAGGCCTTAATGTTCTTTTTGCTCAGCAGTGGTTTTTGCCTTGGATTGCAACCATGCAGGCCCTTTTTGTCCAGTCTCTTTTTTATGGTTGAGGAATGAAATGTGGGGCAAGTGAAGCCTGATGTTGTTGTGGGCACTTTAGTGACCTCTTGTATAATCCGTTGTTGTGCTTTTGGACTAATTTTGATTGGCCGGCCGTTCCTCGGAAGATTCACCACTTTGCCATTTGTGGATAATGGCTCTCAGTGGTTTGCTGGTGGTCCAAAGCATTAGAAATGGCATTGTAACCCTTTCTAGACTGATAGATCTGAAATGCTTTGTCTGTTATTTGTTTCTGAATTTCTTTGGTCTAGCTTTTGATGATCTTTTGGTGTACTTCAGTTTCTCAGCCAGGTCCTATTTAAGTGAGTTCTTGATTGAGAACAGGTGTGGTAGTAATCAGGCCTTAGTGTGGCCATAGAGAAGGTGAACTCAGGTGTGATTAAACCACAGTCAAGATATGTTTAGACGGAGCAGTATGCGGTCACTTTGTCAGATTATGTTGTATTAAATAACTTAATGGCAGATACAGAATTTATCAAGCATTACAACTAACCCTAAGTGTGCCACTTATGTGACTTTCAGCAGAATTGTAAAAGAATGTCAGCT
This sequence comes from Fundulus heteroclitus, assembly GCF_011125445.2. Classification (NCBI taxonomy): domain Eukaryota; kingdom Metazoa; phylum Chordata; class Actinopteri; order Cyprinodontiformes; family Fundulidae; genus Fundulus; species Fundulus heteroclitus. The sequence continues at coordinate 13,986,673 of NC_046369.1, forward strand.
GTTGATCTCCAACATGCTTTTCATCTACAGCAGATATGTTGGAGATATTGATAAGCATTAGATGTATTAGGCCTGCACACAAGAGGCTCATTCATTGCCTACCTTTAAAACTTGGTTTAAAATCTACTTTCTTTGGCATTTACCACTAGCGAGACTTAGTTTTTGTTTCAAATTGGTTTTATTGTTTCTTTGTGTGTTTTTATGCATTATCATTGTATTTTAGTTTTTTAACTGATGTGTTTTAGTTTGTTGCTATGTACAGCTCTTTGTTTCAGCTGTTGGCTGTTTTTAAGTGCTTTATATATACATATATAAAAAACATATGGTATGGTATGGCCTACTGTGCTTTGGATCATTGTCCTGCTGCAGAACCCAAGCTTTGGGACTATTTGGTAGAGATTATGGTTCCATTTATCACAGCAGGTCTTCCAGGTCCTGCAGCAGCAAAACAGATCCAGACAAATCATATTACCACCACCCTATTTTACTGTTGTTATGATGCTCTTTTTCTGAAATGGGGTGTTACTACCAGATGCAATGGGTCACACACCTTCTGAAAAGTTCAACTATTGCACCCCCCCCCCCCTCCCCAAAAGTTTTTTTTTAAAAAAGGTTGGATTGTGCCCTTTTCTCCCCTATATAAATTATGAGCAGTTTCAGTCAAATTATACTGTAATTCTCAAAAATAATCGTTTTCAGTCTTGTAATAAAGTAAGAAACAGTTTTTCGATTCATGTCTGAAATAACTTTTAATATTTAATGTTTGAATATGAGCAAGTTTATTATATTGAATATTAGCAAAGATATTATTGCATCAATGCCTTCCTGGTGTTCTATTATTAAAACGTGATCACTGCTATGCTGTTCCTAACTTCGCAGCACACTCACACAACCTAAAGTAAAACAAATAAAATATGCTTGTCTAAGCTTTTTAACCTCAGATTTATAACAAAATAAAAAGTCAGAGACCTGTTTTTTTACGAGCTCGTTTGTGTTTAGATTTCCGAGTCGACGAACACGCTTGTGAACGCACCGAGTGGTCAGACACAGGCAACGATTTCGGAGAAGTCAAGAGGCGAAGTTTATGAGGCGACATTGAACGCAACACAAGGGTTCTGCGCTTTTTTTTTTCTCCCCCATTCCCCTTCGCTTGAAAGTGGGGGATAGAAGAGAGAGGGGGGTAGTTGACTCCTGTCTCCCCACCCCCCAGCTCCTATGATGTGGATTTGGGAAGAAAGGGAATCCAAACCTGCGACGCGGAGATAACGCGAAAGAGATCCACATTTGGAGATCCGTGCGCGACTCTACCGCGCACGGATTATTATAGTGTGTTTTTTTTTTCTTTTCTTTTTCCCTTTCCCAGAGGAAGGTTCTGCTTTAGAGCGTCTGATCTACGTGAAAGGTAAGGGATACAACAACAAAAACGCACGGAGGATATTAGAGGAGTATTTTAAATCTGCACCCTCCGTTAACAAGTGACTCGCTGACGTTCGACTGAGTGGAATAAAGCGTTTTTTTTTTCCTGCAATCGGGGGGACGCAACGTAACCATTCTTCAAGGAGAAACTCAGCTGCGCAGAAAATGCATCTGAAAACTGTCCCCCGTAAACCAGCGAGGGGGTAGATTAAAAAAAAAAAAAATCCAGTTTCTCGCTCTCACACGCTGGGGCTGAGTAAGTGATGGAAACTTTTCTTCTTCTTCTTCTTTATTGTTCTTAGTTTTGGGGATCTGTTTAAATGATACGGGAAGGATCGCAGAAGATGTAGGAATAGTGCAGAGTTTGTTTGGAAGATTTTAAATTCAAAACGTAAAAAAAGAAAAAAGAAAAAGAAAAAAAAACTTGCTGGCCGTAGCAGCCTTCTGGGGGAAACCAAGAAAAGATCCACATGAGCTGGATGTGTTTTTTTTTTTTCTTCCCAGAACTAATTTCTGTTTCATTTAGGTCTGATTTTCACCACATGATGTCTTTGATCAACTATTCAGGACAGTTAAACTAAACCGCAGTTGAGTAAGTCGAGATTCGGACGCTGTTTTTTTGGACCTAAAAACAAAGAGAAAACGTATTTTATGAACTTGTTTTGTACACCATGGCTGTTAAAGCGGAATATTCCCAAGCTGAAAGCTACTGAGTAAAACTAGCCCTTGTGTTCTGGGAGAGAGGGACTCCTTTACTGTCAGATCTGAGAAGGGATACGTGGATATGTTCAGATGTTTAGCTGGAAAGGATGTTTGTTTGCAGCATATTTACTACACATTCATGGTTTCTGTGATGTTTATTGGTTTAAAAAAAAAGTGGAGTTGCTTTTGACCTTCTTGCTCTTTTTATTTTATTTATCTGTTTTTTTTTTAATCACTTCTTTTTACTTAATCCTCTGCCCTGAGGTGTGAGTTTTATGTGATAGCTCATGGAAGTTTAAACATAGCTCCAGGCTATATAGTTTTGTTCCTTTTCGTCTTCTTCATATTTATGGTGGTAAAGGAGGTAAATTGCAGTACTCTTTATTTTAATAGAACCATTAATAATACCCTTTCCCAAGGGTAACTATGGAGCTACTAACTCTGTGAACAGTGGCACCACTAAGGGGGCCCTTGAATCAGGGGATTGGTCACACTTACACGTTTGCTAGCCCCCCACTGTCCTCCTAGGCCAGACATCCTTGTGTAAATTATATTTTATTATCAACATCACTTAAAGAGAGCCCCACCACCCCTTACATTTGGTAAGATCAAGTGATTTTGATTATGTCACCCCTTTAAGGACCTTCTGAGGCAGCCCTCACCACAGACAACAGGTATCTGTGCTCTTCTTCTGTAGTCAACACACACTCTTTGCATTTCCATTTCTGATGCAAGTTCAAGTTTTCCCTATTTTCTCGAACTCCTGCTCATCAGTCTTGCGCTGGGGAATTCAATTAGCCCCGCTACCTTGCATAAATAAACCCATTTGTCTTGTGATGAGAGTCACATGTTGATTGTCAGCGGCAGAGAGGAGTCTTGTCCTTCAGAGTAATTGGACAACACCTAAACCGAGAGGCTACACGTCAAATGTGCTCTGGATTCTTGATGTGGCTTTAAATTAACAATTTATCACCCCTGATCACTGTCAAATAACCAGGAAAAGACGGGATATAAGGCACTGGAAATGCCTTGGATGGGCTTCCTGGCACAGTCGGCCGCGCATGACCAACGTGTCTGTTGCAGCGATGTCAGAGAGAGGGTGTGTGTTTTGGTTAATGGTGTGTTTATTATGTCTGTCTGTGGAAATCACTGATTGAAGTGCTTGTGAGTGGTAATGAAAGGGGGAAGAAAAGGGAAGAACTGATCAGTTTACATCCTTTAAGACTGAGTTCATTAGACTACATTTTAATCTTTTTTTTTTTCTACGGAAATCCTTTCCTTCCATTTGAGTATTGAGCTAGCTGAGTATTAACATCTATATTTTAACCTGTTCATATCTTTACACGCCAAGGAATTGAATTGCTGTAATATCACACGGCGCATTCTCCAAATAGAACATAATTTCTCTTCTTGCTTGAATCATAAATTCTCTAATTCAGGCATTTTAATTTTTAGATTAAAGACATAATGATATCAGATCATTAATCGATATAATCTTCCTTTTCTACAATGCTTTTTGTGGTAGATTTGTTACGCAACCTTGTGCGGTGTTAATTTTACTCTCTGGCAAATTAACAGCGTTTTGGTGGCATCAAGAGCTTTGCAATTAGTCACATTGTACTTGACACAACAACAGAGTTAATAATAGCCATGCTGAAGTGACTGTCATAGTAAAGGCAAAGAGAGAAATGTGCGCCATCAAAAGGTGCTTTAGCCCGCGTCGCTAATTGTGTTTATTCATTTTAATTTTCTCCGAGTGCTAAATCAGTGCTCTTCGGGCGAAACGGGGCGCAATTAGTTTGGGCTGTGAAAACACGAGGCGGCGTGTCTGTCTCGTGAAGAGTTCGCTCCTCTCCTCTTTGATTTGCGGATTAGCTGTTCCTTGACATCCGCGTTTCTTTCGCTGCCACATAACAAGTGTGGGGAAACACGGAATGGGAGCAGAGCTCTACTGTTGTCGAGTCGGGGCGTACACAATGGAAAGATTATGTTAATTTCAGCATTCGCGCAACCATAGTATATATATCTGAGCGTCGCCTGAAGCAGGTGTAACACATCCTGTGAGGAGTGCCATGTTGTGAACAATGCCAAGTTCCAGGGTTCCAGTGCAGTCTGGAAAATTACAAAATTTGATTTACTTCTTTTCCAGCATAAGCATGGAAAAAGGAAAACAAAATGTATTCCTGCTGTTCCATCCATCCATCTATCCACTTAATGGCTCATTGTCCATCCATCCCTCCTTCCTGGAATGGGGAAAAATGAATCTGCCTGTTGCAAAGGCGATACTTAAGGGTTTACCCAGTCAGCTATAAAAGCTGGAGTTGCTTTTAAACAGTAGAACATTTGCTTTGCTTGTGGCCTTTGGTTTGATGTGTCTATCAGAAATCATCCATGCAACTCCACAGAATGATGGTCTGCTGACTGCTGTCAACTCGTAAGTACTTCAAAAACAGCAGTGGAAAAAATAAAAGCTTTCCCATTAAGCCTACTAAAGATATTTTGGCAAATTACAGCCTATTACTCGGTGTTAGGACCGTCATCTCCCCATCAAACTCCAAATGCATCATGGCGCATTCTCCTGTAGAGATGAAGTGTTTTACAATGCAGCTAAAATCTTTTATTTAAAAAAAAAAGGTTTAAACATACAAAAATGCATATTCCCTAGGTGCTCTCAGACATTTCTCATAGAATAGTCAGAATTTATACATCTGACACAATATATTTAGGTGCTTATAGATTGAAAACTAAATGTTACTGTACTGATGGCTTAAAATATCAACAAAGGCGAAACTGGCTTTGTGTGTGGCAGGAGCTGTCTGGATTCAGCTCATCCAGACACACCTGCTGGCTGCCTTGGTTGTAAACTTGGCTGCTTGCCCTAACTTGATGAACAACAGGGATGGCCAACCAGATGACCTAACCAGGAGTACCGTAAGGCCACATTTGAAAACAGGCTCTCCTTAGATCGAGAAGGGAAGTAATTCTAAACAGAAGTCCAATCTCTTTTAAACAGAGATGACAGCCTTTGTAACAAAGGTTTAGAGTGGCGTGGTTGCATTGGAAATGATGGCGCTGGACGGATCTATAGTCTTTTTTCTTTTGTCTCTTTTATAATCTTTTATGATCACTAAAACGTGTTTATTCCTTGCTGCACGTATAACCTTTTAGATACAACCTGAGTTTGCCGATACAAAAATTCATTTACATTTACGTCGTATATTGTGACAAGATCTGCTGTGTCCTTCATCCAGCTATGCTCCAGTATTATAGTTGCACTTGTGCAAGCCTTGATAAACCAAATAAAAAGGGGATTATTGATCGGAGGACATGTATTCACATATTGTGTACAGAAGTAAAGGTGGCGCTCCCACATATACAGAAATACACTAATCCCTACCAGATAGTCTGGTAAGTCTTTTGGGAATACATCCACACACCGTCACCCCCCGCCATCTCCACCCCCGCTTGCCTGACTCCCTCGGTACCTCCGCGTTTCAGAAAGATGATATGCTTCAGCTCCTTCTGATGAAGTGACAGTAATCTTCTTTTGCAGATGCACGGGAGGGAAGTCCCCGTTCATTCATTTCAGTATCCGTCTTAAGGTGTAACACACTTGAACAAACAAGGAGCACAGTTTGTTAAAGCCAGCCTGGGGAAGCTGCTAGACTTCTAAGATTCAAGAAAATATATTTTCCCCCTTGTTCCCACTGGTTGCTATTCTAAGCATTTTACATATACAGACTCTGAAATAATCTGCTGTCAACTGAACATGTTTGAGTCATCGTAGTGGTGTTATTTACCCCAGTGCTACTTTGCTAACTTTTTTTTTTTTTTTTGCATTAGAAGTTGGACTTTCTTGGGCTTAGAAAAATTTATGTATTTGCATAATGCACACCAGCTCAAATGCCTGTGACTGTGGTAGTCACGTGTGTCAATTTGCAGTGGTTGGTTGCACTGGGATTACCTGTTCAAAGCATTTGGATGGATTGCATTGTTAAATGAATGAACAATGTCAAACTGTCCTGATCCTGCAATGCAAATTTCTAATGTAGAAATTTTGAGTACTGGTGCAACTTCTTGTCAAACTGCCGTTGGTGAAGATGTCCCGTTACATTTTTCTAGTACAATTAAACATCTGTGAGTACATTGCTCGCGTTGTACTTTTCTGGATATACCTATGTCTGCTTGACATAAAAAAAAATCTATGTGGATATTATATCTAAACATAATGCAATAATATGGTAAAATTTGTGTTTCAGAATGGTTTTCTAATATTATGAGTCTGTTGTAACTATAAACCATAATGCCAGATTAGTCCTGGGCAATATATTGAAAAGAACTGATTGGGCGAAGCGACACCTAGTGCCTGTCTACCAAAGGTTGCTTTTAGCCAATCACGGGTTAAAATTAAAATGTAAGCAGCTGTCGTCATTAGAAACCACAAAAAGATAAGTTAGTCAAGCCGTTTCTTGATGTTCTACTATCAAAGATGAAATTGTGGATTCTTACAAATCAGATGTGATAGCAGTAGGTATGTGTGCGTCCTCCTGTGCTGCCATGTTTGTGATGGTTCAGCTGTGGGCTCAGCTGATCTTGCTTTCGTAGCACTTGTATGTCCCGCCTTAAACCTCAATCCTGCAGCGTGATTGGCCCGAACAGTCTTTGGTTCGGATGCAAACGGTTGAAGCTGGAGTGGTACAAGATGGATTCTCGTGTGTTTGTGACCGCACAAATACCGCGAGAATTCATCTTGCAGGCAAGGTTAATTTATTTACTGCTTTTTGCTACAAAAAAAAATGAACCTGTGAGACATTCGGGATAACGCTTTGATTCACAGATGCCTTTTTATAATTACTTTATACTGAAAACGTATCGAGAGAGATCCTGTACATCGGCATTCAGCCTGAAAATATCGAGATATTATTTTTGGTCCATATCACCCGGCTCTATGCCAGATATCATAAAGCAACAAGTTGCAGAAAGCTGATGTTTGGGCACACGCCTGAAAATCCCAGTGAAGATTATTGCAACTCTTGCAAATCTACAATGAGCGTGTGCTTTTTGTTGCTACAGTGGGAAATTATTTGAAAGGTGATTGGGTTAGCTTGAGCATGTGTGCTAAACGCTGGTAATCCGCCGGTGTTTATTGTCTAGCCAGCGAAAGCCCTGGGCAAGATGGCTGGGCACCATTAAGCTGACCCCCCGCCACACACGGCCTCCGCCACCCATCTGTGTCCCCCTTCCCACCTCCTTTCCCACCCAGATCCTTTTGTTCCTGCTCTCTCCACACATGCACACAATCACCCAAACTTTAGGGACATCTGGTGTGAGGGTGGCCTGAAGAGGAGGGAGGGAGCAGGCACGCTCAGCTGCCCCGGGGATACGAGGGATGTGGGGTGCGCTAGACTGGGGTCATGGAGAAACATGTGTAATCAAGATAGTGGGGGTTATTGTCATTGAGTAGTGAGAGGGAAGTCTAGTAGCTAAAGAAGAGTAGGCAGATAATTGATGGATGGAAGTAATTGTGTGTAATGCAAGCACGGAAACACGGGCCGCTGGGAAAGAGCGATATTGAGAGGGAGAGCGACTGAATAGTGCTAGTGAAAGAAGGGCGATAAAGGGAGGAACGAGAATAATGAAAGAAGGGAGTACGCCAAATAGACTCGGGAGGGAGCGAAAGGAGGAGAAAGATTTGGAGAGTGCGAAGAAAGGGCGAGAAAGGGAAGCAGAAGCAGCAGGAGGAGGAGGAGAAGAGGGAGGGGGGCCTGCTGTTGTGTTGCATCACTCAACGCTTGCTGGGGTTAAAGAGGAGTAACTACCTGCCTGTCAGGCTGATTGTTCATCCCTATGCATCAGGGGATACACGTCCTGGTTTATGAGAAATGGCACAGAAACACTATGTGGGCCACTTAACCACAGAAAATGGCTGTCTGCGCATCTCGGGGAATACAAGAACTGCTCCCAGGTTGGGCTTTGTAAGCCGGTGATTTCTTTACGCACGTGATCCTGCGATCACCTCCATTAATGCAAGTCGGTTTTTATTACGGCACATGTTCTCATTTTACCCACTCTTGTTTAGCAGCCTTGCTCGTTCAAATAGTTTATTTTGTATTAATGATTCCCATACCACAACAAAAAACCCTCCATCAAAGAGCTTAATAATAAGGCTTCCTCAGTAATTACAACCTTGGTAGCTCGGGTGCCTTTTCAGACGGCACACTTACTCATCTTTCAGTTAAATGAAAACAAAGCCCATGCACTCCAAGTATGGATACACAAATTACAGCGTACCAGTGGCGCGTAAAAGAGAGCAAAGACAGGGAAAAGGCACCGGAGGCAAAACGCATTGAGTTTCCTCTCACTTTCTCGCCGTGCAACGCAAGCTTGCCTCCCAGAAGGGGAACAAAGGTTTGTCAAGCGCATCGCGGTGAAGAGAGTAAAGCCTCCCCAACCCCTGGGAAGATAAAAGGTGACATTTGTATGTAAATGGAGACAGACGCTCTCCACTGTATTCCAGCTGAAAGGAAATGAGAGTGGGACACCTAGAAAATTCTTCTGTTTTGAGAAGTCGTTGATTATGCTGTTTTTCTGACGTTGGTTTTGTGCTAAAAGCTGAATGGAAAGGCACACCTTTGAGAATACGTGGCGCCAGAGTTTATGATGAAAATGTTTCACGCGCCTGCACACACTAAGTCATGTTACGTAACGTATGCTTATGATAGCCGTTTAATTACCAAAACAAACTTGTTAGTGTTTTTAGGATGACACGCTGATGAAACGTAAGGGTTTAACCAAAAAAAGGTGTGAAAATTGGCAGACTTTATTTGGATAGATTTGATTCTGAGTAGAATATATGCACATTTAACAGCTAAAAGACACAAACATGAATAAATTCCAAAAATATAAACTTAATTCTTACTATTGAGATAATTTTGTTCTCGTATGTACTTCCATGTTAAAAAAAAAAAAAAAAAAAAAAAAAAAAAACCCACAATAAATGCAAAAGAAACAAGAACATTTTTGTTATTTAGGCTTGAAATATTACTCAAACGGTAATTAACAGTTTAAATTTATTCTTTGCAACAATGCATGTAAATCATCTCACTAAAAAAACAACAGCTAAGATGTGTGGCTCTTTTGCAACAACTTCCTCTGGGTTGAGAAATTCAACTTGTTTGCAGATTTTAAGACATTTGCGTCGCCTCTAATCTGCTTTGAGTTGAATAAAAGCCGTTGCCACAATAAAATAGCTAATGTTAAATGGTTGAATTCTAATACATTTGAAGCGCCATCCATAATTATTTTTATAGTGCAGCTCATTAAATTTTGTTGCAGTTCGGTTTTGATGGCTGCTTTTCAGCTTATAGATTCTCAAACAAACAACTCTCCTAAACAACTAGTTTAGGAGAGAAAAATGAAATAAATCCATACAGTTCTTATATGGCTCAGGCTCCTGTAGTTGCTGCACCCCCTTATTTACTCCCAAATCACAGTGTCAGGGAAGATAATCCTGATTAAAAAGTGATTGGGGTGGGGGTAAGAATGGTATCATGGCAATCATATGAACCAGCCATGGTAGGGAAGATTAAAGCCATCAGAAGGTTTGGGAAGGGACTACCCCCTACTGCTGTCACATGTTCATGGGTCCAGACAGAGTGCTGCTGCCTGTCTCATTAAATGTCTTACTTTTTTATTTTTCACCATAATGTTATTTTGGATGTCATACTCTTTTGTATTTTTTTGCCTGGTTGTTGGTTTATACTTCATCCTGACAGATAAAACTATATATATATATACATATGAAGTTAATAAAAGGAACGGGGTGAATCAATAGTTTAAATGTAGAGATTAGTACCCTTAATTATTTTCCAGTAATTACAGTTTAAAGACGTTGGGGTTGGGGCTTTTCTGGTTGTTAAGTGATGGGACAGCTGATACAGCGCTCACAATTTTTCAAGAACAAGGTTTTAAACGAAACCATTGTGAAGAATAATCAACCACCTGCTGAGAGGGGGTTGGCAATCCATGTTCCCCAAAATCATGCGGCACTGCTCTGCTTGTAGAAATCACATCAGGGCATCAATTGTCATTGGAACAACCTGATTAACTACTCAGACCAAAGCCATTAAGAACCTCAAACACTAAAGAGCAATTTGAGAGCTGATTTTATTTTACTTTTTTTTTTAGGAGCAATTGGATCAGCAGCCAGAGGTTGACTGGATCCCCACATTCTAATATGAAGGCTAAAATCTAAGCAGACGGCTATTCGGTTTGTGAAAGTGGGGATTGGGAAATAGTTGGAGAAAAGTAATGTGGATTTCTAAAGTGAGATAAGTGAGGCTGTTATCGGAATCTATTTTCTGTCAGCGTGGTTAGAAAGTGTTAAAACAGATGAGCGGGGACTCATCCTTGTTGCGCCGATTAAGCTTTCAGGATGATTCCGCTCAGTGGGCACTAGAGGAGAAAAAAACACTTCAGAGAGACTGAAACTCCATGCGTAAGAGAGATGAAGAAGTCAGTTAGAGTAATAAAGCTGAAAGATGAAAACATTTTACTCAAAAACAAACAAACAGGCTTAACAGAAACAGATATAGGCTGGGTAACTGGTCTAAACGTTACAACATTGTGTGTATGAATGTTTGATTCCCAGGCCTGACCATCTATAAACTCATAACTTATGTGGATTTTGGTGATGAGCACAGCGGATTTGATTAAAAGCTGGATGACTTCAATTAAATGGAAAAAAAATATGAAATAATCATCTTTGCACCAGAAACAACAACTGTAGCAATAAAACAGATGCTAGGGCCTCTTGACACCTTGGCAAAAACTTCTGCTAGAAACCTTGGGATAACCTTTTGATTTGGGCTTTGCACTTGAAAATCACATCAAATCTCTGGTCCTTTGCTGTTTCTACCACCTTCGAAACATTGCCAAATTCAGCCATATTTTCTCTCATCCTGAGCTGGAAATTGTAATTCATGCTTTTGTTTTTCCATCACATCTGGATTATTGCAATGCACTTTACACGTGTCTTACCAAAAACCTCCCTAGACCGGTTGCAGTCTGTAGAAAATGCTGCACCTGTGCCAAGATCTTCAAAATCTTGTCACATGACTCCACTACTTATGCAACTTTATTGGATCCCGGTTTATTATAGACTGTATTTCAAGATCTTAGTTGTGACTTGGACAGCTCTGCATGGACAGACACCAGTGCACATCTCTGATCTATTACATCCCTACACCCCCATTAGGGCTCTGAGGTCCAGTGATCAAGACCTGCTGATTGTCTCCCATACAAAATTGAAACCTAAGGGAGACAGAGCTTTCTCTTCTGTCGCTCCAAGACTCTGGAACTCCCTTCCTCAGACGCTGAGACCAGCAGGCTCTGTGGTTTCTTTTAAAGGCCAGATAAAAACGTGTCTGGTTTTGTTTAATTTTGTCTTGTGTGTTTACTTTATCTTCTGGTGTAAAGCACTTTGTGATTTTTATCTTGAGAGGTGCTAAATAAATAAAGTTTTACTTGCTTACTAGCTGTAATATGAACATAAGGTTGACGACTTCAAGCCAGGCTGTGGTGCTCCCCATCAGCAGCTTTGATTAAGTCTGCTTGCCAGGGGGCTGGGTGGGATCTGCACTGAGATAAATCCCACCCTAGTCTTTAACCCTCAAGGCAGCCCCTATGACATTTGTCATTTTACCCCAATCTGTAATCCCAATAGGGTGGAGGCAGGGCTAAAGACATAAAAGGGGGGAACAAAAGCAGGTTTGGCATGGGAATCTGGATTTCTGTTTGCAGCCCCTACTGTATTTGCCCTAGAGTTAGTGTAGTGGAAAATTAGGGAGAGGCAGACACAATTAAAGCAGAAATAACAGTGTTTGACTCTGTTTCGGCAGCGAGGCGGTGTGGGGAGGATTACAAGCAGAAGGGAAACGAAGACGGTGGCTTAGGAACAGCAGGTAGATGGGGAGCGGAGGGTACCTCATTTTTATGGAGATAAAAGAGCTCTAATGAATTTGAACCAATGCCCTTCAGGGATATGCCATAAGGGCAGAAATAGGAAGGAGCAGATTGTGGTTGATTATTTTTTCAAACCAACAGCCAAACTGTCTTTCAGGCTCAGAAGGGTGTGCACGATTTTGTGAACACTAAGATGGCCGTTGCCATGTTTGCCAACTGCTGCAGCGGAGGCCTGTGCCAGTGCTCGGAGAGGAATTAACGCCAGAGAAGATGTGCCTAACTGGCCAAGTCATAATCAGTCTGTCTGCCAACAAGATCACTTATCTCCATATAAATTCACCTCATCTTTCATTGGCACTCTGACTTTTTTTATTTGATGCCGTATAATAGTAGAAGTGAAGACTTGCATAAGCAATTAAATTGTAAGATGAGGAAAAATGGGGTAGAATAACCGAAATTCTATACATAGTAACACCAGTTTAGTTCCTAAAAAATTACCACATTCAATTATTAGATTTGAATCCTTTTTTAAGGCCTTTGTGAGTAATGAGTAACAGGTTTTAGCGAGGCTCTTAGTGTGGCAAAGGTTGTGAATTTACCTGGATTCTTTCCTATCGGCCTCATCAGGCCATGTTTTTACACCATGGTGTTTTACCACACAAGCGAGTCCAACAGCAGTCCGTGGTCTGCACTCATGTGGAGGTAATGGTCTGTCCCCTAGGCTGTGAGCCTGGGCAATAAATAATGAAGCAGGCCCCTCTATTGTAAATCACAGAGGGATCTTGTTTAGCTGATGCCTTTTGGGAGTATTGCTCGAAAGTAGTGCGTGCTACAAAGTACAGCCTAGCTTTAGTGCAGCCAAGCAGGCAGGCAGAAAGAAAGAAAGAAAGAAACACTGGACATGGTGGGGTGGGGGTTTGTCATGTGTGGGTTGAATATTCTAAGGGAATGGAGAAGCTAAGGCACGAGCCGGTGTATCGTTTTAATGTCCAGTCAAAGGCCGTTTGTCATGTGTTATCCCTCTGTGATATTGACATTTTCATCCAAAGTGGGGTTTCGGCAGTCAGGCAGAATGCACTTGTCTGATGCAGATCTGTGCGATTTGCATTGGACCCACAAGGCAACTCTGACCCTTCCCCCTCACACTAAGCAGAGCACAAAACTGAGAAATTACTGTACATCAAAACAATGGTTTTAAAACCCTGTGCCATGATGTGAAGGATGCAGAAAATGTATGCCAATTACAAACCTGGAAAAAGTCTTGTAATTGAAAAATTACAGCAGCCCCAAGCTACAGACTAGGATTTTGCATCAGTTATATGGCTAAAACAATACGTCAATATGCTGCCAACAATCAAATTAATTTTAGATACAAAGATGACGTGATTTATCTCGACATATCTATGCAGTCTGATTTACTGATTTTAGTGTAAAGTGTGATTTGATGCATTTTGGTTTGATTCAATACAAGTCAAAGGAAAGAAACACTACTATACTGCAACTGAGTAAACTAATTAATTACATTAATGAAACAATAGCGTTTTGCAAACAGGCGTTGTCTATCCATTCTTGTCCCTTTTTATAAAACCTGACTTACAATTAACAGAAACGCTGAGGCTTAGTGCAAAAACCTGTAAGGCTGAAGATGTGATTAACCCTCTTCCATTAACTCAGCAGCCAGCAGAAAAATGCATTTTCTATTTCACGAGCAATAAAATATAATTTCGGTTCGCAGCCGAGTGTGAAGCAGCCAGGATGAGGATCAGTGCCTCCAAATCCGAGGCCATTGTCTCGAGCCGGAAAAGGGTAGAGTGCCTTCTCCGGGTCGGGGAGGATGTCCTGCCCCAAGTGGAGGAGTTTAAGTATCTCGGGATCTTGTTCACGAATGAGGGGGAAAATGGAACGGGAGATCGATAGGCGGGTTGGTGCTGCGTCTGCAGTGAAGAAGGCTCTGTACCGGTCTGTTGTGGTGAAGAGAGAGCTGAGTCCGGTCGATCTACGTTCCCACCCTCATCTATGGTCATGGTCCACGTCGAGAGGAGCCAGTGGAGGTGGCTCAGGCATCTGGTTAGGATGCCTCCTGGACGCCTCCCTGGTGAGGTGTCCTGGGCACGTCCCACCGGGAGGAGACCCAGAGGAAGACCCAGGACACTCTGGAGGGACTATGTTTCTCAGCTGGCCTGGGAACGCCTTGTGGTTTCCCTGGAGGAGTTGGCCTAAGTGGCTGGGGAGATGGAAGTCTGTGCCTCCCTACTAAGGCTGCTACCCCTACGACCTGACCCCGGATATGCAGAAGAAGACGGATGGATAAAGTATAAGATTAGCCTCCAAAAAGTTTTCCACTTTAAGTTCAATTCAATTCAATTCAATTTTATTTATATAGCGCCAAATCATGAAACATGTCATCTCAAGGCACTTTACAAAGTCAAGTTCAATCATATTATACAGATTGGGTCAGATTATACAGATTGGTCAAAAATGTCCTATATAAGGAAACCAGTTGATTGCATCAAAGTCCCGCAGCATTCACTCCTGGGGAACCGTAGAGCCACAGGAAGAGTCATCTGCATTGTACATGGCTTTGCTGCAATCCCTCATACTGAGCAAGCATGAAGCGACAGTGGGAAGAAAAACCACCCATTAGCGGGAAAGAAAAACCTCCGGCAGAACCGGGCTCAGTATGAACGGTCATCTGCCTCGACCGACTGGGGTTACAGAAGACAGAGCAGAGACACAACAAGACAGACAAAAAGCACAGAAGCACACATTGATCCAGTAATCTGTTCTACATTAGATGGTAGTAGCGGGTGAGCCGTCTTCTCTGGATGATGTCACAGTTAACAGAACGCCAGACCAGGTGTACCTACTATGAAGAGAAAAGAGAGAGAACAGAAAGTTAAAGCAGAAATGACAACACATAATGCATAATTGAAGAACAGTAGAACTCAATAGAGTGAGAAAATTAGATCCTGATATACTCCAGTAGCCTAAGCCTATAGCAGTAAAACTATAAAGGTAGCTGAGAGTAACATGAGCCACTAGTTATAATTTTTGTCAAAAAGAAAAGTTTTAAGCCTAGTCTTAAAAGTAGACAGGGTGTCTGCCTCACGGACCAAAACTGGGAGTTGGTTCCACAGGAGAGGAGCCTGATAGGCCTGTAAAAGTTCTTGTTTTGTAACTTCTAAAATATTCAATGCTGCTGTAAACTAACACCAGTATTGCTTATAGAAATGAACTATGACTGCGAGGTAACTCAGCTTTGCTGAAAATGTGGTTTCTAGACATATGGAGGAGGTAGAAAGGGAGTCTCAGGCTCTTATTATGAAGGGGTAAAGGAAGTTTCTTTTGAGTTGGTATTGACCGAAACGAGCTGGCAGAAACCCTCAGTGACCTATAAGCATTGGAGAAGCTTTTACTACTTTTTTGTGGCAGTATTTGGGTATAGAAAATAAAAACGGTAGCAGTATAGAAGAGAAAATACAAAGGATTTACCAGTACCCTGATAAATCATAGAAATAAAGCAGGGATTTCCTAATAAAGGAAAAACATATCTAAAATATTTGAATTTGACATTTTAACCTGCTTAAGGTATCTCACTAAATTGTGTACACGCGTCATATTTTTGTATCTATAATATCTTGTGATGGAACAACAGTGAAAATGTGATACTTTGAAACAATATATGCTGGTCAATGTACAGCTCTGCATAGCAGTATAAATTTGATGTCCCCTTGAAATAACTCAACACAGCTATTAAAGTCTAAACCGCTGGCAACAAAAATGAGTTAAGTCCCAAGTATAAATTTCCAAATTGTGCTCAGCCAGCCTTTGGTGGTGAACAGTTATGCACCCTGAGATTTTCTGTTATTTTGTCCTTTTTATACTATTTAATACGTATTTAAAGTTGTAGGCATGTTCTGTAAATGAAGTTGGTGCAAACTCTCTAACAGTCCATTTGAACTTCAGATTCTAAGGTAACAAAACAAAAAAATGCCTACGAGGGTAAATACTTTTGCAAGCCACTGTAAAGATCATCTGGTTTTAGTCACCACCCAACATTTTGGTGTATCGCTTTCTTTCTTTTTTTTGTGTAATAAATATTTATAGTGCTTTTTTCATGGTTTTTTTTTTTTTTTGGTTTTCCCAAAAATTCTGTCAAAATCATGTCCCATTTACTTGAACCCACAGCTGTGTATCGTCCAGTCTCATGAGCTATATCAAACAGTGCATCCCTGTTAGTAAAAATTATACAATGGCAATGCAATAAAAGAAAAATCATAATAGAGCAAGTAATGATTTAGTAAAGACCTCCTTTATTTTCAAAGCATGTGTTTTTTGTTGTTTATTTGAATTATTATAATTTTCTTTTGGTAATTTCACAATTGTTTAGCCCTAAAAATATATGTAAAAGTGGGCTATCAGAGCAAAGGAAAAAAATTGTCTTGTGACTTTCGGCTGTTTCAGTTCTTTTCTTTTTTTGTGACTTCTAACAAAATATTCACCTCCCCAACAGAGAGGATTTTAATGTAGTGCGTTTATAAAAAAAGAAGCCTAAAGGAACCTTGAGAAACCTGGCCAAGTATTTTAAGTTGACTGCTTTCCTTCAGCTCAAGTGCCATCGCTTACTTCAAAGTGGTATTTTTTTTGCAAGAAATACTCTGGCCACCTCTCTGCTTCCCTCTCCCTTTTGTGTGGAATTTACAGCGCACAGAACCAGTTTAGGAGACTGTCAAGATTTATTCGTAACCTAAGAGGACTCCATCTGTGTGTGTATTTTTTTTTTTTTTTGTTCCTCTGACAACTTGTGGGGCCTACATAGTTGTGTGTGTATGTGTGTGAGATCTTAAGCATATCCAAGGAGGCCTGTAGATGCTCAGCGGTGGTCTAAAGCATTGCTTTCGTCAACAAGATGGAATCCAGAGACTGAAAGCCATGTGTGGAGTCATGGTTAGATATGTTTGACCCCTGTGGTTCGTTGTTAGAAAGGGGGATTATATTGTGGTTGGTGAGTAAGGCTTTTTTTTTTTTTTTTTTTACGATGTGAACATGGAAGTCCCGCTTAAAGGCATGCTTAATATCACCCTCAAAGTCTGTGAAACCTCGTCTTTTTACATTGCAGCTTATCATGTGCCAATGGATTTCATGCCAATGAAACAAATAGCATGCTCCGGATAAAATGAGCAATTGCTTGCTTGCACCAAGTCAAATCATGTTTGTGCTGAGAGGTTTCAGTGATTTTTTTTTTTTTTTAAGCCCATTTAGACACCTTTTAATTTTTCACATGACTGTAATTGAAACATGCACTTGATGCTTTCCACTCTAATGGCTGACTATAGCACCAACATGTAAGCTCTTGAACAGATGAGGGTGTCTTCTTTACTAACCATCATAAGAGTGTTTTTGGGTGTGGGCGTCTGCACATTCAGGTATCTCCAATGTCTCTATTAGTTCGTGATCATCACTTAATTTCTACTGGCAGCCATCTGTGCATGAGAAGTTGTGTGCAAAATTCCCAGCTGCCGTGTGTGTGTGTGTTTGAGGGAAGGGGGGTGGGCTTTCTCTTGCCAAACATGAGAGGTGAACAATAGGTGATTTCATCCCATTCATCTCTGTCATAAAGAACTAGTTCAGTATAAATGATCTGTTAGCTTCCTGGACAATTTGTCATTTGATTCCCTTACAGCCAGTGTCCCTTCCCTGTTTATACCACCTGCCAATACACACACCCAGCACCCCGCATCCTCACTTGACTTATTACATCGGAGACTTTTGTCCTCTTGACTTTAATTTTTTTTTCCCTGCAACGGTCAAACACTTCAACGGGCTCGCATATTAATGTGAGCGCACGTTTGATCTCGGATGGCCACGCCAGCCTCAATTTTAAAACCGCTTTTGTTCAATTTTTACTCTGCATATGTAATCAGATGTGCTTAAAATGCTTTCAAGAGTTTAAAACTTTGCCCACCAGCAACCAAAGTGTTCCAAAGTACCCCCTCCCCTCCTTAGCTTTGAATAGCTGCCAAATGTTCAAGATATTTTTACTCGGCCCCCATGAGTCGGTGGCAGTCGTTAGCTGAGGAGATTGCATGCACTTGACCGCTTAGTGCAGGCAGCGTGGGTATGCAACACTAAGAGCTGAGACAAAAGGGAGACATAAAAGGAGAGAGAGAGAGAGAATGCTGACATTTTTTTTTCTGTGTGTGTGCTTTATGAATGGTTTTATTTATTTTCTTTAAACCTGAAAGGCAGGCAGGACAGAGAGAGAGAGAGAGAGAGAGATGTGGATGGGGGGAATAAGAGAAAGAAGCGGAGGAGGAGTAGTAGATAAAAGGGTTCCTCTGAGACCAGCGTTGCCTACACTGAAAAGGAGAAGACTGGGGAGGTCGAAGAAGAGGGAGCATCAAAACGAGAGGAGGAAGTGTGTTCATAAGACAGGGAAGAAATAGTAAATTAGAAACTATGATGGAGAGAGAAGAGGTGAAACTGAAAAGGAAGCGATATTTTTTTATTTATTTTTACCAGTCCTTTGACAGACCATATGTTTTTTGTTTGCCGTAAGCATCATTATTTGCAAATTGTACCAATCTTCAGTTGGATTTTCAGTGCTTTGTTAGAATGACAGCTCGCTTAAAGGACATTATCAAATAATCCATGTAAATGGGTGTGTGAATGTGACAATGTTGGTTCCAATCCAACAAATGGAGAAAGAATCAACAAAAGACAGCAGCAGGATTTAGTGAAATGATAGAAAGCGCTTGCAAAAAAATGTCAATCTTGGAAGGCAGTGTTTAGAAATTTCTCTCAGTGCAATGTGTTGACTCTAAGCTAAGGTAGCACAATTTATCACAACTATATCTTAATTACGTTGTTATTGTGAGGAATATTGAAATCACAAAAGACTTCTAGGCTTTTTGGTAATCAGTCCCAATGTCTTCAAATCCCACTTTGTGAGGAAAAACTCTAATATCTTTGGTTATTGTTACATTGTAATAGAAGCCCACACTTGACAAAGATGACAGTGACCACAAAGTGTGGGCTTAGCATTAAAGCGACAAGTTACGATTTATTAGCAACTGATTTAATTAATTCTATACTGAGCAACAATATCATTGTCCCAGATTTCTTATTTTCAACTCTAACTGTAACATTTACTGTGTTAATGTCATTAAATGTGCAAATATAGTACTTGTATACTTTGAGGTATTGCAATCTCCCTGATTTTCTATGTTCACATGGAAATGTTTGGTTCATGGAGATCTGATAAAGCATCAAAAAGACTCCATTTATGATGAACGAAATGTAAAGCATTCAGCATTTTGCTGAATCAGGCACCTATTTATGATTTCAATTATTTCAACCCCAATAAAAACAACTCAACTCTCCTTTTTGAAGATATTTAGTATCTCAACCTCTTCTGCTTAGTGCTTTCTAGGTTCAAAGCAAACCTTTTCTAGGTTTGCTTTGACTTCTTTGGAGAACCCCTGTAGTGGATGAGACTTTAGGCCACAAAGGGGCAGAGTATGAACTTACGGAGGTAACAGGTGATCTGCAGGGTTACGTGCAGTTCTGGCACGTCTCTATTTCTTGATACCAGTAGCTCACCCAGACACTGCTGTCGGACTACAACAGGCCGTCTAATTCTCTTTGAATCCATCCTTTGAGCAAACATGGCAACAGAATACCTTGTACATCATCTTGTCAGAATATGTTTTTTTGCGCCTCCTTGGATGTCATGCTGGTTTGCAGTGTTGTTGAAACAAAGGTGAATTATGCCCCTGGAAGCTTTTCATTTTTTATCAGTGACCGGCTCATCACCTTATGTTCCTGAAGATGACACCCCTTGATGTTGAGCTTGGTTTCTGTCTTCCTCTGAGCAAATATTAGCCAAGATTTCAATCAACATGATCTACTACCACCAGTAGTGCTCTCTCTCTCTCTCTACCTCTCTCTCTCCCTCTACCTCTCTGTCCTGTCTCAAATCAGACTATGGTGGTTGATTAGCAAAGTAATCAAAAAGAAACATGGTTTAAAAGTGTTCACTCCAAACATGGGCTGTCTAGGTCTTTTAGAAATAACTGTTGATTGGATCATTGGAAGAATATAGCTTGGCTATCTTTAGTAGGTAGGTGGGACTCTGAAGAAAATGGAACAGCTGTTTACAATTTTATGGTTTACGAGTGGCAGGAATTAGGTGTTACAGTGTGATGGCCTTTTTTCTGATGTCAGCCTTACTAAATTCACACCCTCACTGCAATATTTCAAAAGCCCTGCGGTGCTCCGCAGTACCGTAGCGTGCGATTTGCAACTAGATCCCTTGATGTGGTGGTGGTGTTGTTTGGTTTTTGTACTCCAGCGGTTATGTTGGATCGCCATCAGCTGTCACGTGGTT
Organism: Fundulus heteroclitus; assembly: GCF_011125445.2. Taxonomy (NCBI): domain Eukaryota; kingdom Metazoa; phylum Chordata; class Actinopteri; order Cyprinodontiformes; family Fundulidae; genus Fundulus; species Fundulus heteroclitus. The sequence continues at coordinate 14,007,143 of NC_046369.1, forward strand.
TCTAGATTCATGTCTAAAAGCGCAGACAGTTTTTAAAGCGGCTTTGGATGATGATTTAGAGGACATGTCTTCAAATTCTTGCTCTGATTCCTTTGTTTATGTACTTCAAAACCGTGTCTTGTTACTCTTAAAAACAGCATAGAAGCATTTCCAAAGAGTTGCCCTGAAGGGATTCAGTGTTGTTTGTGAGAAATGGGGTATAGGCATTCCAGCAACACTACATTACCACCATGTTGTTTTATGGAGTTGAAAATAAGCCATTTGAATCCAACCAAGCAGTGCTGCAGAGAAATATTTTTGGGCCAGTAACGGAGTAAGGAGTCAGCGAAAAACACAGATGTACAAAGGTCTATTGTTGTCCATAATGTCAGGTTATATTTCCATAAAAACACCAAAAATATGGATAAATTAGTTTAAAGTTGTTACATCCCAGGGTCATAATGTTTTAATTTAGCTCCAACACCCAGTTGGGAAATTTCTGTGGACTACTGCCACATAAGCAAAGCACTTTTAGCATAATTGTACCTTTGGTGTAGGCCTCTTTTCAAGGCAAGGTATTGATTTACTCTCTCCCTCTGTCTCTTTCTTGTGCTGCCCTTTGTTTTTCTTCACTTCAGCTTTATTTTCCCTCTTGCATTCCTCAGCCGAAACACTCGATCTGATCTCTGTCTTACTCCTTTCTCTCTCTATACTCCCTGCTCTGTATGGTGCTCAAGTAGCAAAAAGATACAATTTGATTACAGAACAAGTGCTGCCCACCTTACGGTCCTAGGAATCCTGGTTGGTAACCAAATAATCTCGTAGAACACGTATGCAGAACTTTCATTTGCTGAGGTTGTGTTTTCAGATCAATGGGGAATACTATGTCTGTGCTAAAAAGAAACACCTGCAGGTGTAATATTACTCTAATTGGCACAACGGCATAATTGCTCTGCAGCGTGTGGAAGAAATAATTTTTAAAATAGGAAATGCATTTTATGGAGCTATGTGTGTATTTACAGATATACATATTTACAGATATATATATATATATATATATATATATATATATATATATATATATATATATATATATATTAGGGCTGGGCAACGATTAAAATATTTAATCGCGATTAATCGCACTGATTAATCGCGATTAATCGCGATTAATCGCATTGTATTTACAAACTCCAAGAATGAATTCAAAAGTAGTGTAAAGAGCACTTTTATTTTAATGTTCTGCTGCCATATGAACAAAAGTGTTGTAACATTTGTAGCACTTATCAGTAACACATATTTAGTGTAAAGCTCAACTTAAACATGTAAAACAAAAAATAGCAATAATAATAAATTAAAGCTTATTGCCACTGACAGGGAATTCTCTTTATGGGGAAAAAATCTACCAAAAACAGGCAATTTCTGAGGTAACAGCAGGGAGCAGCATTACCATTTTATGTTTAATACCAAAGTTTAACTTGGCAGTGGTTACAACTAACTTGTTTCTGTCATATTCCATGCTGGAAGAACTTTAAACTGAAATGCTTGCTAACTCGATATGCTTGCGTTACTTGCGTTTATTTGACGTTAACACGCGGTTTTTTGTTGTTGCTTTCTCGCGCGCATATAGTGAATGGCAGGGGGAAAACAGGCAAAAATACATGGATACTTTGAAACGAGAAGCGACTTCACCGACGGCGTCGATGCAGACCCCCCCCCCCGCTCCGCTCCGCACAAAACTTGTTCCGGCCGCCAACTCACCGCCTCGCCTCGCCTAAGCTCGCTCGCGGTACCTGCGGGAAACACCGCCTTCCGCATGTCAGCTGTGTTTTTTCCGGCCAGCACCTTTCTTCCTCTTTGAATCTGAGGCTGGGCTGACAGCGAGGTTATTGGCGCATTATCGCCACCTACTGTTCTGCCCCAAGGCAGCTGTAGCTACTAACATAGCCTGCACCACCGTCAGGGTTGTGAATGTGTGTTTGTGCAATGGGTGCTGAATGACTGAACTGTAGTGTGAAGCGCTTTGGAGGTGCAGTTCAAGACTAGTTAAAGCGCTATACAAGTACAAGCCATTTACCATTTAATCTGACTGAGCCATTATGTCGAGAGAATATACTTGCGTTATTATGCCGTTATCATATAAGTTGAAAAAGGTCTCCAAATGACAAGATTTATCATCCAGAAAAATATGTTATGACAGGCCTACATTTTTAAACGATAGCAGTGGTCCCACCCATGCAGCAACTATCACCAAGTGTTTGAGATAACTAGATATACGTGTATGGTGGACACACCTCCAGGGGCTTCGAAATGTCTTTCAGCGCATCACGCGGATCTTGCGCGTTTTGAATCTTTCCATGTGTTTTGCGCTGCGTGTTTGGCCTCTAGAGCGGCTGAAAATCTGAACTTTTGCACGCAGAACATCAACCAATCAGAGAGATACTGCTATGTAATGTAGTGGCGGATTGACGACAGGAAAAATATCTTTCCTGCGGAAGAGCAGAGTATAGGGTTTTGTCAATTATGACAAGCCGTCCAGGTCCTGAATGTCAGGCTATGACCATCATCATCAATATGATGTTCTTTTCTGAAATGTTCCAAATGTAATGGCATGCACACCTTACCAAAAGTTGTACTTTTGTGTGTGTATGTATATATATATATATATATATATATATATATATATATATATATATATATATATATATATATATATTGCAAAATAGTTTATTTTAATGTATTACAGACCTCTGTGCTTTCCAGATTAATTTTTATACACAATGCCGGCATGAGTTATGTGCCAATTTTAGTTGTTCCTTTTGCTTCTGAGACACATGCATGGACGTTAAAGTCAAACAAATATTACAAACACATGGTCATCGTTAGTGTTACTCACAGCTCATATGTGGGGAAACTAGCAGGAAACTGTTCTCTCCTTATGTTTTAAGTTTGGTAGCACTATTTCAACACTGCTTCTCTCTCCTGTTTTTAAAATATTTTCTTTGGTTCTACATGAACCAAAGCCACATGGTCTATTTAAGAAAATAGGGGGGAGATGCATTACATTCTGACTACAACTCTGTGTCCACACACATTATTTTCATTGGACTTGCAAAGCTTAGGATATGTCAGTGCACAAGAGTTACTACCCAATAATCATTAGTGTACATCCTTTGCATGCAAAGGGTGTGTCCACATCATTTATGTCTCTGGATTCTTGTTAATGTTGGAGAAAAAGTGCGTCTCTATTTTATACACGTATGTATAAAATAGAACTGAAATATGCTTAATTGTCCCACTGTGAGAAAATTCAGATGTAGTAAAGATAAAAGCAAATGGAAGCGGTAAAGAAAATGGATGACTCCAAAAAGTATATAAATTTATGTTTGAAACCTACACATTGAATTTATTTCTCATTAATATAAATTTAAAATGAACTCTGCACACTCTGTGTTTAAACTGTACAAAACAATAAACCTATTTCAAATTTATTGCAATGCCTACATCATGTCTATCACTTGAGGAATCCACCAAAAATGTACTAAAATACGGTTTGTCTTTTGCAGTCGAATGCTTTCTGAAATTAAACTTGATCCAAATGGCTCTGCTCTGAAATATGTGCTGTGTGTAACTTTGGGTTTCTGTGAACTGGTCTTGGCTGAAGTGTTGATTTTCAACATTTCAAAGAGACTTATTCCAATCCAGTTTTTCAGGGCTGCAGGCAAAGCTTACCTGTACTGTAGTCCCTCTTACTGATCCTCATAGTGCACTTCATTCAGCTACCGCTCAGATATATAAAGTGGAAGGTTTGCGGTAGCAGAGCTAAAGTTTGATGTTTTATTCACATAAAGTTGGTAAAGTACGGGTATCTTAGCTGCTTCTGATGGCTACATTGTGTAAGGTATTTATATTTCAGTTTTGATTGCCATTGTTGTTTCACATAAATAAACATACCTTTTATCGAGATTTTAAATGGAGATGCACCGATCAAAGTTTACTGAATGTAATTACTGATTTCTGTAGCTCTGATGTGTTAGCCCGTTCTGATTTATTTAAAAAAAAAATTACCTGACATCATTCAAATGTTTTTCTAGTGGTGGAGTAGAGGCAACATCCCATTGTGTGTGTGTGAGAGAAAGAGCAGTTGCTGTAAAAAGGGATTTGCTTTTTGAAAACAAAGATAATCTGATTACAGCGCTGAGATTTTAAACTGCCTTAAGCATATTTAGGTGCTTTTACACCATAGTAGACTGGGACAACTTGATTCAATTGGGCGAGGAATGAAAAAAATTATCACACTTTTATTTGGTGTGGTTTATTTTGACACTGCTCTTTTAAAAGGTGGCCAAACTGCCTGTATAGTTTTACACAGTTCCCATTTGGGAAGTTATCACAAGAACGTACCCAGTTTGAGCAGCAAGCTATTTTATGAATTTAATTTAATTTAATTTAAAAAAATGCTACTTCCTGTTTTGAATTATAGAAATCCAAAATCAAAGTTTCTGTTGGTGACTGTTTAGTTTCATTGATCTACAATGTTCATTCTGTATAGGAATAGAAGAAGAATAAAAAAATGTATTTCTAATGTATTTCTGCAAACCCAATACACAGGAATTGGTATTGTGGCATTTTACATCTCAAGAAGAGTGCTACTTTTGAATCTTCTTAAACACAAGAGATTAATGGTTAGTGAGATTTGGTCATGGTTGCTCAGTAAGGTGCATTTATTGATTGGAAAAATGTTGGATTTTTGAGTCTCCAACCAGCTCATCATCTGTCAAGCTGAAAATGTTCCAATTGCAGTCAACGATATTTAGAATTACACTCTGTGTTGGCTTGTTTGTTTTGCCTCAACTCATACTGAGATGAACATAATCTGTTCTCTTGGGACAAATGCACTTATTACATTAATGTATTATGTTTTGTTTTTTTTACGACAGGAACAGTGAACTGTTGGGCTCACTTGTGTCTTTATTTGTGTTGCCTTCTTTGCTTCTAGTCTAGCAGATTCAAGATGTTCTGTCTGGATAAACCTCCACGCTGCAAAACACAGCGGCCATGAAAGTTGCCATGCAAACACAAATGCACACAGACTCACGCACAGTTTCACATGCACATGGCCAATTATCCTAAGTCTATTACAGCAAATTATGTCCCTCCTGTCTGTATATAACGTCCCTTTTTATTCATGGTCCGGGTCTGTTGAATATGTATGTTCAGCCTACATTTGCTTTATTCTTTCATTCTTCAGTCACAGATTGTGATCTGCAGCTGCCAGGATTCTCCATTTTACACAGCGAAGCTCCAGACATGACTCCTTACCATAGATTTGCAAAATCTAATATGTATGAGCAAACTGCAAACATGTCAACCTGATGATGAAAGTCCACAGGCAGCCGCAGACTTTCACACGCAGAGACACAAACAAATCAGGCCTTGTGTTTATTTGAGAGCAGGCAGTCAGCACTGCGGAACATGGCTGAAAAATGTCTTGGAATGTGCACAGCTGCTTAAAAGGTTGGGAGATGTAACCAACTCCAACAAATCGAAACATTGGCAAACATGTCAATAAGCATATAGTGCCAGTCAATAAGTTGCACCTTTCTGTTGATATTGTAGAGTTGTGCAAACACATGAATGGTAGATGCGTGTTCTTGTGAGCACTAAATATTTAGGTGTCCTGTGGGGCTCTCTGTAAAATCCATGACTTACAAACATAAGCTGAACATGTGTGCTTAAGTGGTGGGTGTATGAAAGACAAAGTAGCAGTCAGGAAGCTATTGAGGGCCCCTCAAGTCTGGAGGAATGCAGAACTTGGGGGGGGGATGGTCAAACTTGGTTGGTTATTGGATAGAGAGGGGAGTCAAACTCGGAGCTGGGTGTGGTTCTCCAAATTTATGGACACACACACATGCACCCTCTGCAGCCTAGTATGTTTTCACAGTTCGAATAGGCTTGCACAGATGTTCACTGTTTATATGGCCTTCATTAGCCTCTATTCAACCCTCCTCGTGTGCTGCTACACTGAGTGTGCGCGTACACACATATATACGTACAGGCTGGAACTTGCTATTTTTAGTATCAGTTTATTTAGGAAGGGAAGAGTGCCGCAACAGGCAGAAAATTGTCTTTTTCTTTACCAAAGAGGAAAAAAAAACAACTTGTAATCTTCCCTGAGCTTTTTCAACCTCTTCTCTTCATTCCTTCATCTTGCCTTACCCAATATAATATATTCTGTAATCTGATTAGAGAGGAGCATTCCAAACTGTAGCAAAGGCACTTTTACTTCTTTGGTTGATGAACAGACGTGTGACCAAACCTCCATCTTACAAGACAACTTACAATATTGGAGTCATGACATTGACATGAGATTTTAGTAGCATTTTTAGAAAGTGAAAGAAGGGTTAGAAGTCTTATTTTTTCACAAATAGATTAAATGCTCCAAAACTGCAAGCTGTTTTTATATCATTTAGAATTGGAGTAGCATAGTTAATTGCAGGTTAGACTAGTCTATGTGTTGCAGTTTTTATGCTTCTCTAGTTCTATGGTAGCCCTAATGCTAGATAAAAAAACATTGAAACAGCACGGCGATATTAAAAGATCTGTTCATTGTGGATAAACGTCTCAAATATAGATATAGGGTGTCAAGCACAGAGCACTTACCTTAATTTTGGTTCCTCATAATAAAAGCTTAACCAGATAAAGTCAGATGCTGATGGTGACGGGATGCTACATAGATGAAAAATACTGTGGCATTTTTACAGCATTTTAGTATCATAACAACATGATTGACAAGTTTAGGTAAGATTCTTGAATCAATAACTTATTTAGTTAAAAACTCCTAATGAAAAGGTTTCCCCAAAACTTATAGAGTGTTTATGATAATCTTTGACCAATTGCCCATAGGTGCATTTGAAAGGTCAGACACTGAAGTTGGAAGAGAAGACCTGGCTTGCTGTCTCCACTCCTATTCATCCAAATGTGTTCTTTGGGTTGAGGTCATGACTCCGAGCAGCTTACGCAAAGGTTTTCTTTGCCAAACTCACTCATTCACGTTTACATGGACTTTGCTTTGTGCGCTGGTGCTTTCCATTTTTAGAACCATCTTTGTTGCTTTTAACTGACCAGTATTTCCATTTTGCGTTGCATCATTGCTTTGATGTTGCCAAGGACAAGATTCAAACCTGTGTCTGCAGGCTCCAATTTGTTCGGAGTGTTTTTGAGCATGACAACCAGCAAAACTAATAAAAACACGTGGTCCGACAGCCACTTTTGCAAAGATCTCACTGTGCATATTGACCAAGGTGTGGAATGTGTCCAGTTGCCTTTTGAATTGACGTGCTGCTGGTGTTTCAGTGTCTCCATGTGTGTCCAGTCCTTTTTTTTTTTTTTTTTTTACTGGGTATCCAGAGGCTCAGCAACACTAAACTAATAAAGATTTGTGTGTTTTGAGTGTTTTGAATTTCAATGAGGCTCAGATGCGTGCAGAAAAGTGGGGGTAGGTAAAATCGATTTTCAGCTGAGCAAAAACAGATGCATGAGAGTCGGTGAAACTGCGTTCATACAAACACGCACGCGCACACACACACACACACACACACACACACACGGACAAACACACAAAAACGAATGCACAAGAGAATATGCCAGCACATCACAATCACAGACACTCACACCTACCCAGACTACTCATACACTCTTGTATTCAGGAGGAAGGTTAATTGAAGGTTATAACTGGGGAGCTAGAGATGAGAGGCTTTCAACGGGAACATGTGCTTGTGTCCGTTATTCACCTTCTTTACTTGCCCTGACCTCCCCACCACTCATTTCTCTTCTTTTTTTTTTTCTCTCCCTCTCTGTCTTCATCCAGAGCCCAGTCAAAATGTGCAGCCATGCAGATACCTACAGTCTCATTAATTCAACCCATCAGCTGTACTGCAGTGCCAGCTCTCTCTCTCTCTCTCTCTCTCTCTCCCCATCTTCTATTTCCATATGCAAACACATCTTCTAAAAGGATAATATAATATTCCACTGCTTAGGTTCACGTTATGTGGGTGCATTGGAAGTTATTGTGTCAAAACATCTTGACTGCAGTATCTATAGCATGCAGTGTTAGATTTTTGTTTGATGTTTCAATCTGTGTCGTTTGAAGCTATCAGATTCTAGACGGTGATTGAGACTTAAATGAGAAACTCTGTAATGAGATGTAAAAAGTGAGATAAGGATGATAAAAATGTGAATCTAAACATTGAGCTTTATGACTTAATTTGAAATCAGTTCTCCCTTTTCACTTTGATAAGTAAAACAATGCTTTTTAACACATTGTTTAACCAAGACAGGAGCTAAGAAAAAAATATATAGAATAGCTTTATTGTTTCATTATGTCACATAATGAAAGATAAACATGGAGTCTGTGTAAATAAATTCAAACTGAAGGACACAATATTTTTCTTGTTTAGTGACGATTTGTAGCACTATGTACTTGACTGAGCTAAGATATGTATAACCTTGAAACCATGAAGAACTCTACTCTTAACCTTTCTTCTAGGAGATTTAAGCAGCATGTTGACTCTGGCTGATCAGATCGGAATTTTTCACATTCTTTTTTTAATATTCTTTTTCTTGGTTTTTGTGACACTAGTGGCTCGTTTTATTTTTTCAAAGTACGCTGACAGGAAAGGGGCTTTGAGAGAGGAGGGAAAACATGCAGCAAGGGACGTCACGCCCGGAATCGAACTTGGGTCAGCCGCGTCGAGGACTAAGGCCTCCGTACGTGGGTCGTGCTCCCTTCCCCTGCGCTATCGTATCAATTCAAGTGTGGCTGTTGGCTGATCATTTACAAGGGTTATAAAGTGGAAATTAGTGCATAACCTTGACATTTGGGCTAAAGTCTTTTACTAAAGGTTGAGGACACTGTTTATGCAATGGAGAAGGGTGGTTTTTCATGACTTAGCATGCATGCATATGTATGTGCAAAATTGCATATGTATGTGCAAAATATGATGGGTTTATCATATATATATATATATATATATGATATACCCATATATATACATATTGTGAGCATTCATGTTTGCATGCAAGTGATACTTTGCACTCAGTGGGTTTCGGTAGGGCTTTATGTCTGCGTTTAGGGGCTGGCCTTGTGTGTGCCCTTCCATCGCTACCCTCTTGGAGCCCCTCTCCCACACACATTCATTAAAATGTCATCCTAAGCTGGACCATCCATTCTATCTGTGGAATGCAAGGGGTTGGGAGGGAGCACGTGCACAGACATATTGAGTTTCTTGAAAACAGAAGGGCTGTTACAACACAAGACGTAAAGCACTTTCTGCCTGGGAAAGAAATGCCTCCAACTTGCCCTGGGGACTGTATGGGATGGTAAGAATCAGCAGAGTATGGTAAGCGTTAGTAAAAACACAGCCAGTATTTACACCAAAACTTAAAACACTAATTTATAACCTGATCTCATTGCTTTTCTTATGGTGTATGCCACCCTAATCTTTAGTGCCATATAAGATTAAAGTCTGGACTCTGGTGGGGTCACTGCAAAACAATAACATTATTTCCAGTCAAAAGAAACATAATGCTACAATCAAGGCTATTTTACACTTAAATTCGCCATGTGTATGGAAGTTTTTGGGCTTACCTATAGCAGTATTGTGCCAAGATGTCTTTATCCCAAAGATATATATTCCATTAGTTAGAAAACTAGAAATGCGTTTGACCTTAAACACAAAATAGGTCCCAGTGTTAGCCAAACAAATTGGTTTTGAATAGTATTTTCTGCTATGCTTTTCACATATTTACCCATTTTGTCTAATCTGCTGGCGCTGCTGCTTCTGTTGGTTACCCATATTCTGATTCCTTTTTGCAACTCAAGATTTATCAATAATGTCCTTTAGGTTTTATAATACAAGTATATAAGCAAAGAAAAGTATGTTGAAAAAGGTTGCCCAAATTTTCAAAATGAAGGGAAATAAAAACTAACGACAGAACAATCAATTTCTAAAAACAAATATTTTCTCCTTGAGAGAAACATTCAGATATTGATGTCTTTAACATGTCAGGCTTTCTTCATGTTACTGCACAATAACTGCTCAAAGTGAAATATGCAGCCAAATTCTGCTATGCTTAAACATGTACTTTTAGAAATAAGCATGCAGTTTTGTTTTGACATTTATTATTACCTGTCATAACATGTTCTTAGTATGGTATTGTTTGTGTTGGGGAGGAATGCAGAAACATTTGTTTAATATTTAAAATTATGAACAAAACTTTTGTTTGGCTACAGAAAAGAGAAGATTGAACTCAAAGAACAGTCAAACATGGTTGAGGGAATGATTACAATGCTTACATGGCCACCAAACCTTGCAAGCATGACATTAAATTATGTTTAATTTGATGTTTAAAACAAAAAGAAGAACACCTTGTTCCTTTGAAACAAAGCAATAACCAGTTTTAAATTTCTGGTGTCTGGCAAATTATGATATCACTAAAAGGAAGTCCTGCTAGAGTTAAGGCAAGATCCATATGCAAGACATTGATACAGAGCAAGTCTAGTCCAAAGTCCCACTGAATACATTTAGAAGGACCAGCATTGCATAGCTAACAAATAAATGGGCTGTTGTAATTATTGACAATTCTACCATTTTTCATCGTTAGACTGATTGCATTGTGTCCCGTAGCTTTTGAATTCTATCCAGTGGGTTGAGGCTTCACTATAAATAGAAATTTGGCATTCAAAACTTTTACTTGAAGATTTAAACGCCCTTGGGCACAGCCTAAGGGATGAGAAGTGCAACGAAGAAAAAGTCTATTACAGATTCATTATTGAATACCACCAAAATACTCTTTTGGGAATATTAGTAGGATACTGTTACCAAACCAGAGCAGATCAGAAATGCCCTTGAGTAGATTTAACTACCACAAACTGTATTTACACCACTACATCGGTGATGCATAATCAGTATGGGCAAGGAGCATCTAAGCTGTTGGTGGTTTGTCTATTCCTCTTCCCCTTTTCCTCCTCTTCTCCACCTTTATTCCAAACACCTTAAGTTCCACAGTAAACAGATAAATGAATAATTTAATCATGATTGATCCGTTTGTTTCGGACTCAAATGTCAGGGTGTCATTTGATGGCTCCCCTTGCCTTCACCCCCCACCTTACATACCTTCCCGTCTCCTCATTACTCCACGGGGCCAAACGACAGGCTTTCCTCCCTTTTTAATGAGGAGGAGGAGGAACCTCTGTGACTGTTTAATGAAGGATTCACTATTTGGTCTGAGCAGAGCTCTGTTTGTTTCACAGTGTCTAACTGACAGTGTGTTTTTTTTTTGTTTGTTTGTTTGTTTGCCCCCCCCTGGAATCCTGGGTCTGTGTGAGTGTGCGTTTTGTTCTAAACTTAGTTGCATTTTGGATGCAGAAACCTGTTCCAGGAACCAAATTAGTTTTCTTGGGCGATTTTCTTACCCTCTTCATTTCTGTTGCAGGAATATCAACGGTGGAAATACATCAGGAAACTTAGTGAAACACATTAATGATCTCATTTAAATAAAAACATTCAATTTATTTTCCTGCCGTAAGAGCGACTCTGTCAGCTTCAGCGGACAGTTTTGCATCCTGCAGTGAAAACACACAAACAGCCAGGGATCAACAAGGTTCAGGGTGGCATAGTCAAAACTAGATATACACCAAACAGAATTTTATGGCTGTTTTCTGAGCTCTTTTTTCTATTAACCTTTGACGTGCAAATACCAACGCTAGCAGACTCCCACTCTAGAGTAGGTTTCTTTTCACAGAGGAGGCATTTGTTTGTTCAAACAAAAATCTAATATTTTTCCTAGACCTTGTACTATGAAAGGTTTTCGGCCACATTAAGAGCTGTGGCAGTATCGTAACGCCTGTGTGACAGAGAATCCTTCTTGTTATCCTCCAAATGTCTTCCTCTCTCTCTCTCTCTTTCTCTCTCTCGCAGCCTTAATGAAGTACAGACATGTTGTGCCTTGTACAAAATCATAATTTTTTTTTCAAATAGCTTCTTCCCTGACTTTATTTGAAACACCTCAGTTATATATACTAAGATTGCTGTGCTCTGTTGTTGTAACGCACATTTTTAATTTAGAAAAAGCTGCTGCTGTAGTGTGCGTTGCTGCACTGTTCTGACCCTGTCTCTTTTAGCATTTCTTTGCGAAGACTAATCACCAAGTTGTTATTTCTTCCTCTTCCTCTTCTCAGAGAGGAGTGAAAGCCAGCCAGACAGGGGGCAGACCGAGAGAAAGGCTAAGAAAAACTGCATGCAGATGAGCGATGGTTAGCATGAGAGCCAGTGGAGAGAAAGAGGATGGTGTAGTCCGGTGGGGGATGCTGGAGGAGCCGTAAGAAAACAAGTGATTATCAAAGGAATCTGAGGAGGGCATGCAGAGTATGAAAGGCGATGAATGACAGCATTTATAGAAAATATAAATAAAGACTGTGTAAACATGAAGCAGAAAAGCCTTATGCACTCTTGCCTTGCATAACTAAATCATGAAAAATAAGGTTTGTGTGGAAGAAAAATCAAGCGCAGTGCCGCCACTGCCTGATTAAAGTATGAATGAGGAATAATTCATGTAAAATGCCAAATGATCTGTTGATTTGCTGGCTGCTTCGTAGCATAGGGGTGCTTGCTATTTACATTTAAATAGGGTTTAAGTAAATCTCAACCAGACGAAAAACAAACAACTTTTTTCAGTTGGCAAACATCTATTCCTTATATCCGGGGGTTAAGAAGAGTATTCAGGTGTTTTCGTCCTCTTCTTAGTTGAGGTCTTAGCATGTTTTAATATCTTCCATTCATCTGTGTGGTCAGTCAATTTGAGCTGTGCCGTACTTTTGTTGTCGTCACCACCTGTACGCCAGTGAAATGGTGTTAACCACTGCTTGGAATGTGAATCTCATCTCTCTCAAGAAACCAGAAAACAACACATAAAAATGAGAGAATAGCACCTTACAGTAAAAAAAACAACAACAACATTACAGGTCAATTCTGTTGCTGTGGGAGCAGATAGATGTCAAGCATTAATAATAAGAGATGATAAAGACAGAGAGACAAGGGATGATAATGGGATAACGAGAAACAGAGGGGGGAAATTGTAGTTTGTGTGTATTGGGAGGCGCAATAGCTCATGCGTTATCAGCTGCAGATAATGAGTGTAGAAAGGGGAAGCTGGTTCGCATTTCCATGGTGCAGGAAAATGGCAGCCAGCTGCAGTTCAGCTCTGATGTTGCGTGCTCCCCTCTCAAATGCACGCAATTGCGCACGCACACGCTGTCACTCTGGTGGAAAATGCTGCATGTCGCTGTCGTTGCTCTGGGTCTTTTCATCAGTTTAACCTGACTACGAGCTTTCGCTGCAATGCCCAGGTGGCTGAGGCGGCCTAGTGGGACCTTGTTAAGGACACGGTTGCCATACTCTTATTTCAAACCCACACTTAATATCTGGTGCACAGAGAAGACTCCAGACTCAATACATGTAATTTTGATCTTTTTTTTTTTTTTGGTTTGATATTCCTAAAACAATTGAGAGACTTCTTCAGAGTTTCGCCAACTTTGGCCTTTTAAAAGTCTTTTAAAACTGTCTTGGAGAGAAAGATTGGCTGTCCAGAAAATGTAATTACTAAGTAATGCATTAAAACGTGCTATAATGATTCAAAAGAAGACATAATCCACGCTTTATTTTATAAAATCTTTTCTATTGGAACATTGGGGCATTTTTATAGCGGGCGACTAATTTAGTCTCATACAAAATGTGTTTTACAGGGTTGAGCACAAGCTGCAGTCTTAAGCCGAGAGTATGCAAGCTTGCTGTGGGGCCTGATGGGTTTGTCTTCTTGACTCCCTATCCTCCTATTTTTTTGTCATTGTCTCCAAATTACCTCAGAGGATTTTCTGCTATCATGACAAGAAACACAAGCCTGAAATGAGGGATGAAATGGGAATAGAATACTGATTAACTTTATAGTGCCTACTAAGCTGATTTACGTGTGTGTGTATGTGTGTGTGTGTCTGTGTGTGTGTGTACAAAGATATGTTCACGTCTGTGCATTCTCTTGAATTTGCATTGTAGCATGTGTTAGCAGAAGCCAAAGTAATCCATACGGAAGCTCAGCCACACACGCGTGCACTCAGACACCTCCAGACAAAATGCATTCATAAATGTGGAGTCTTAGGAAAAGACAGAAGAGCGGACGTTTGACCAGATGGAGCAGCCTGCTTCTTGCTGGGTGATCTTGACGACAGCCGAATGGCTTGAGGTGCACCGAATTGACTGACCACAAGCGGACACATTACGCAAACATATTTTGCACAAACACTTTGAAACCCACTATCTCATTGTCTTGTTTCTAGAAAGTTGCATACACTACACAGATTTTCCTCCGTTTTAAAAGGCCTCCGGTCAAACTGTATTTTGGTACTATCGGGCTGCATAGTATCAATTGCAATAATTGCTTATTAGCACTGTCCAAGCTTGGGTCTAAAAAGATATCAATACCCATTTCCTCCTCTCTACCATGTTCTCTTCATCCACCATTCCTTTCCTCTTCGCCTCTTTTTCCCTCTGTTCCTTGCTTGCTTTGAATCGTGACTCTCAAGTCTGCCTATTCCCTTAGCTGTGATTATGAGCTTTGGATTCCAGCCTGCATGCATTTCAAGGCCGGCAGGCTTTGCAAAAAAATACAGCCCTCTTTTTCAGTCCAGGAAATATGCATGTGTCTGTGTATATGGATGTATATACATAGAACATATATGCACATAGGTAGACGTGTCTTGCGTCAACTTTATAGTGAGCAACTAAAAAAGAAAAAGGGGAAAAAATGATAAAAATCCAAGAACAGATTATAAACAGGCCTCCATTTGAATGAAAGCCAGCGCTCTGTCAGACGCCAACAAGATGAGCAGCTTGGTGGTACAGCATCCTGGATTGGGTTTCTTATTTTCTCGAGCCTTCCTTTTTGATTTTGTTGTTTGTTGGTCATTGATATCGCCTCGTCGCAGTTCTACTTCTGCCACCAATGTTTTGATTTTGTTCTGATGATAAGCACTTAAAGGCACGGTGAAAAGAGAGGGGGCGTTGTTTCAGTCTATCTTTAAAGCGGCCCTGGTGAACAGATTTCATGGTGCTTCTGACCCCGGCTGAAGGGAGAGATGGATGTGTTTAACAATTTTCAAGTTATTTTCGAAAGGCTGAAACAATCCCAAAAGAATAGTCAAAAATACAACATCAGTTACAATGCCAAGCACATTTTTGATCACTGTGGCTAAACGGGGAGAAGTATTAAATACTGGTATGAGATTCTCTCAGTATGGAAATGTTGTATTGGCACAAAAAACTGTAAAAGAAATCCAATAATTTATTATACCAGTGAATTAATTTACCCTATGCATTATTGCAGTTAGAATAATAATGCGATTTTAAGTTGATAGATAGACTTAAGCAAAGTTATATACACATTAAACACTGGGTAAATTTAATAGTAGCTTTCAAGAGCTTTCTGCACTTTCTGTGCATTTTAACCCTTTCTCTCGTTCTACTGTTTGGATATTAACACAAATACAAGAGGCTGATATTCCTCTGATGTGGTCAATTAATCGAGCTACCTGCTCCTTCAGCCAGCATGTAGTCGGGTGTTTAACAGACAGGCCCCTCTTAGCTTGCCAGCTGTCGTTTGAATAAATGAACAAACGTAGAAACAACAAATGTTAGCAGAAGGAAAAACAAAACAAGTATTGGAAAAATTAAATCCATCATTTCTAGTTTGATAGACTGGTGACCTGTCCAGGGTGTACCCCGCCTCTCACCCATTGACAGCTGAAGATAAGCACCAGCACCCCTCACGACCCCAACAGGGATAAGCGTGGAGGAAAATGGATGGATGGATTTTTAGTTTGATAAGGAATAGGAAGAAGCAAATGCGTATCAAACCCTACCCCTGTTTAACTCATCTAATACACATATCATGGGGATAGCGTCAAACGCATTTAAGAGTGATGGGTGCATCAGCTGCTTTAGTTTTAAAAACCATGAATGTCCCTGTTTATACAAATGGAAATATTTCTAGTCGGTCTTTCGTGTGAGCAAAAGAAACAAGAACCCTTCCTTCAGCCAGCCGACCATTAGTGTACAAAGAGATGGATAATGTGTTGTGTTGCAGGCTCAACTCATTCAGAAAAGAAAATCTGGTCACCAGCACTTTTTCTGGTCTTATTAGGTGCACTTCAAACTATAGCAGGGATAAATAGAAGCGGGTTAGAAACCAAAGCATTTTGCAACATAGTATGCCTTCATTCCAGGAACTTGCCCATGACGTACCCTAAACTCCATTTTATCCCTTTTCTTGTCCCCTCTGTTGGACTGTGGTCACCCTAAAGATGAACATGTCTCCCAAAAATCTTCGGTCATCGTTTAAGGCACTCAAATTTCTATGTGTACATCGAAAACCATTTAGAGCTGCACTGCATTAAGTAATCGTACGATGGTAATATTACTGGTAAGTATTCCAGTGACAAAATCAATTGCAGTAAATACACATTTCCCTCACTAAACTGTTTCGCATCTGTCATTACACCTTTTCTTTGATCGTTTTATAGCTTGGCCTTAACGATCTGTGTCAAGCATGGGCTTTTACTTCAGTGAGACCTATTCAACAGGCTAAATGTATAATGGATTACAGGCATGCACAGCGTCCTGACACCTGGGATGAAGTACCCAACATAAAACAGCATTTAGAACAGCTATATAAATATTGCACTTTGTGATGTTACAATTTTTGTGACCTATTTCGTAGGGCTAATAATGCATGTTCTGTAAATGCAGTGTTAATTAAGCTTTGCAGTTCTGTAGTGCCTTTCTTTCTGTGTTCACAGTCTGATAGCTTTTTAGAAAAGATTTCAAGATTAAAATAAGTTAAAAGAAAGTTGTGAGAAAGTTAAATGAGTGGCCTTATGTTTTACTTAAACACAAAAACGAATGGAAATCCAGGGCAACCAGGATCTCAAAAGAATATAAAATCTGTTGTGAGACTTAACTTACTCTATTGGCGTAGTACAGAGCCTTTAAATCTCTCATTCAGAGATTCGAGCCAAGATTGAGTTTGTTGTCTTTGGCCTGTGCAGTTCAACCCACTGAAATGAAAGGATTCTGTTTAGAGCTGTGAGATTTAAGGACAGCAGAAGTTACATTGCCCAAGCATCGGTTGCCAAAGTTCTCCTAAGCATAATGTTCCATGCCGAAACAACTGCATGAAGGCCGCTCGCTGCCGTCAAAGCTTACTCAAGACCATCCCGTCTCAATCTCTCCCACACGCAGTCTTGCTCTAAATACTGTTCATTGTTCTTCAGGGCACTGGCACTGGCACTGGCACTGGAACCGCAGTTTGGTCTTTGCTCCATACAATACATCCGACTGTTTCTGCACCCCCCCCATTTCAGACTGCAGCCAAGTCCCACATCCATCGCGTTGCTTTATTATCCGTCACCTAGACATGTCATGGCTGCCCGTTCCCCTGGTGTTTCTCTCAGTGTTCCTTTTTTAAGAGGACATGGGTGTGTGTCTCATGTCTTTGTTTCCTTTTTCTTCATGCTACAGTTGTGCATCTAAAAGGTGATCCACAGTTTTGTTCTCTGCTTTTCATAACTTTCACCCATAGTGCTGTGGAAAAATTACATCCTGACAGATTTCTCCTGTTTGTTTGTTTTTTTTCACACTGAAATGTTTTAGATCATCAAACAAATTTTGATGTCCGAAAAAAAGTAACATGAGTAAGTGCAAAATACAGCTTTCAAATGATGGTTTTGTTTATCAAGGGCCTTTTATTAAGCGTTTATTCAAAACGATTGAAAGATAATTGTTTAAACTTCCTATGAGTGTGCTAACAACTCATCCATGGTGTCATAGATAAACCCAGGACAGCGTCTAAAGTACTGCATACTTTACTTACCTACTAACTGACCTCCGTTTTTATGGTTCAACAAAAATAGGGAGCGTTCCAAACTTTTTCTTTATATCACTACTGACCAAAGCAAAACAACGGCCAGTTTCACGCCGACTGAGAACATCTTGGTGATGAAAATATTCATTGGACTGGTGAGACAAAAGAGAATATTTTTTGGAAGACGTCCCATCACAAATGGTGTAAAACTTACACAGAAAAAGAAAGTCATACTGGCAGTGAAAGATGGCGGTGGTAGTGTTATGATCTGGGGCTGCTTTACTCCGTCAGGACCTGGATAATTTGCCGCAACTGACGATCTGGTCACGAAACTGAGCTGAAGAACACTGGACAATGTTCCAAAGCACACCAGCAAGTTTGCCTCTGAATGGTTTAAAACAAAAACAATAAAATTTTGGTAGTTTAAACTGCTTACTTTAATCCATTTAAGATGCTGTTGCTGGACATGAAACAGGTTATTTATGCTTGAAAACACTGAGTTTTGAATGAATTAAAGCAACTCTGCAAAGAGGAGTGGGGCAAACCTTTTCTTGCAAAAGACAGACTGTCAGCAAACACTTGAACAGAAGTTGGGACCGCGCAACAAATTACTAGGTGTAGGGGTGATTCTTTTTTTTTTTTCACACTTTTGTTTGGATTGTTTTTATTTCTTACTATAAATTAGATCGTCTCTTGAAAGCTGCATTTGTATTTGCCTATGTTATCTTTGATATTTAAATCCGTAGAAATGCATGTGTCCCAGCTAGCGTAACAGTTGATTTTCGAGGCAGAGCAAGATGTTAGTGCTGTCTTATACTTTCTCCTCTTTCCCTCTCTCCTCTGACTCAATTCAGTGTAGCACTCAGCAGACCAAAGCACGGTATAGGTGTGCACAGTGGTAAAATGACAAACACAGAGAGAAAATAAAAAACAGCGGGACAGAGAAGGGGCTTTTTTATGCATTAGTTGCAGAACTGAAAAGCTCCCCACTCAGTCTACCACTAGTTAAATTGAGTGTGGGCACTGCAGGCAGGGAAACAAACAAACCCAGCAACCGCCATCCACCCCTTAACAACAGGGTGTTGTTTTCATCCTTTTTTTTGAATTCGGAGGAATAAATTTACCTTTGTGCTTTGCGGTCCCGCTAAACTGCTTTATATGCATGCCATAGCATAAGTGTGTAGCTCATAAACAAACCAACATATGTTGTAAGGTAATTTCATTGCACAAGAGTTAAATCGGGTAGAGATTGATGTGCAGCTAAAGATGCCCTGCTGTGAAGGAATGTAGGGAGTAAAAAAAAAATTTTTTTTTAAAGAGGTTTACCATCTGTCTGACCCCTCACCTTTGACCCGAACACACCACCCACCCTCCCGAACAAGCATTTCTCTCTGGGCCCGTGTGAAATTCATTCTCAAGTCAACAGCGGACAATGACGGGCCGCGGTGGGGGTTTGAAGGGCTGATCGAGGTGGGGAGGTCATTTGTTGGACTAAAAGGGTCAAAGGGTGGAGGGGTACTGGAAGGAGTGACAGCTGACTTTGTATACATACTGCCCAGGCTGTGTGAATTTGTAAAGTTGGTATAGGCCCGTCTGTTTGGAAGCAGCATGTGGCCACTGTTTTCGACGCTTGTGGGAGCGAGTTTCTTGGAACCCAGTGGCGTTATCATCACCGCCCGTCTTTTGGTTTGTGCCCACATGCATGCCAGTCTCCCACAAAAACCCTCTGTCTGTCGCAAACAAACAGACTCTTTCTCCAGCCATCGAGGGGAATTCACAAGAAAAGCCTCAGTCTTTCAATAAGCCGCTGTAGCGGGATACATTAATATGGATCATGCAACATTATAACCTCCTCCCTCCCTCCTCTCGTGCACCATCCGCCTGCCGCTAAGCAAAACTCGGGTCACATGAGGTGGCCTGGGCTGCAATGTTCGCTCTGTGAAAGCGGGACTTTTTCACACTGGGCTCTCAGATGGCTTTCTAGAGACCTTTTGGGAATGTTTAGCAGAAAGTTGTTTGTGTTCTGGTGTCCAAAAATACTACGGCTGAAACTTTCTTTCTTTTGTGGTATATTTCAGTTCACAGTTGGGTTTTTAGACTCTACCATAAATATGAGGTCACTGTCCAGGGTAACTCGCTGATCTATATTTGCCCCTTTGCTTGCTTTAGGTTTAGTATAGTTGTCTGTTGATATTTTTCTTTATTTTCCTTCTTTTTTTTTTTTTGCTTTGTGGTTGTCTGCAGTAAAACATTGGAAAAAGAACCATGTAATCAGCTGAATCAGATTTCCAAAAAATCTTAACCTTGTTGTTTTACCAAGTGTTGAGTCTTTTGTCTCATTATGTGTTTCTTTTAAAATACATTGAAAATCCCCAATTTTCATTTTCACCAATCTTATTCTTCGTTTTCACTAAATAGCCTGCCAGAGGAACACAGAAGTGCTGCTGAAAATTCACTTTGTCTAATGACGTGTATCAAGGTTTATCTTAAGTCAGCCTGCTGAATTGAGGTTACCACTATTTAGCATGTTGATGGGATTTTACCGAGTTTTATAAGCAAATTAATGAACTCCATTTTCATTTTATTCTCTTAATAAAGGAGTCTGAAAGAGATGACCACTTTTGATTAAGAGTGTGGTCTATCCTAATCAACTGAGCCAAAAAGAGTTTTGTTTTTCAGAATGTGTGCGTGTGTGTCTGTTGTACCGTTTCTTTGAATAACAAGGTGTGAGTTTTTGTTGCTCCGGAAAGATTAAGAAGCAACCAGAACTAATGAAGTATTAAAGCTCATGAACCAGCTAAAAAAAGGGAACCTTATAACCGCAAAGAATGCAGCCTTATGTTTTACCTAAAAATTATCATAACCAAAGCAAGTGCCGTAACTTCTTCAAAGCAAAATTTGAAAAGATAGGTAATGGATCTCATTTACTGTGGCGGATGAAAGCAGATTTCTTTTTAATTGATTTTAATACTTTGAAAAGGTGTGCCAAGGACTTAACAAAACAGAGAAAATGAGCCATTCTGCTGCAAAAAGCCGCCTCAAACTAAAGTGTTTAGTCTCCAACTGTGTTTTTTTCTCTAAGAATGTATAATCAATTAGTGTGTGATTAAAAATCTAAAACCTACAAGATGAGTTGATAAACAATATTGGGTTAATTACATGGAAACCAATGTTGTTTGTGTCTTGTCTGTCACTCTTTTTCATACCCAGAGTCTGGTAATCCAGCTCGACGAGCAGTTCATGACCATCCTCTATCGGCACAAAGAGCCATGCAGGAACTACTTCCTTAGTTACTTCAAAATAAGATTGCCAAATATAGCTAAACCAGGGTGTGGTGCATTAAACACTGAGCTTACTGTCGGTATCTGATTAGCACTTTGTGAGACAGATCTTGCTTTAACGAGAAATTTTGTTGCCCAAATTTCTCACATTTTTATTTAGCACTGTAGCTTAATTTAAGTTTAACTGAGCTAGATATTCAAAATTTTGTGTTTTTTCCAAAAATAGAAAGAACATCTCACATCTCAAACGTGTTAGAAACAACCTTGCTTTAGAGTAAAATCACACAGTTTAGGTTCGATCTCATCCAGATTATTTTAAATTAGTCACCTAGCCCTTTCCGTTAGCAGTGTTAAACTATGCATCAGATGATACCTTTGTTGTAATTAGCAACACATGTTATATAATTTTTTCACTGTGCTTAGAAATCATACTATACATTTCTTGTCTCTCATTATGTTACAGCTCTTTTTTTACTGCATACTCTAAATAATGTCTTAAAACTAATAGTGGTGATGGCAACTTTGAAATGGCAAAGTAACTGAATATTGACCTAATTAATCAACAAAATGATTTGTTTTGATGATGGTAGTCACTTTTTTTTTAGTATCGGTAGATGGAGATTATGTTACAACTCTATTGAGGACTGTTTAAGCATCTAAAACTATAAGGTTTTGCATTCATGCTGATATCTTTGTTGCTTCTGCTGATTTTGAAAAGTGGTTCCAAGAATATTGGGGAGAATATTTTCCGAAGGAGGTATAAAGGAGGATGTTTGTTTACCTAAGATGTGATATTTTTCATTTAAGTGCAAAGAAATTAGCAAAATAAGTCACGTTTTTTTGCTTTGTCATGAAGTCTGTCTTGTTCAGTCTGTGGTCGACATTGGATTCAAATCACAGGCTTTCAGGTGTGTTCTGAATACAGATAGAAAATGTGTATATTTACAGCAGCTAAAGATGGCCCAACTTCCTCTTAGGTGTGAACTTTAATAACATGCAGTCGTTCCGTGTAGGTGTCAGTTTCTAAATGGTGCACATATCTCATTTTAGAAATGAAACTTCTCAAACCCCGCTGCAAATGTTACAGTGAGGCCCGCCAAATCCAGCAATGGGCTTTGAAGACATTTTCTGAATGCTCAGCCCTGCCAGGCTCTCCCTCCGCTGCCTCCTACTTGATCACTTAGAATAATCTCATTCCCCCCCCACCCCCCTTTTCCCATCCCCATCACATTTTCAGAATGACGAGGAAGCGTGCTTCCCCATCTGTCCCGGTCGCCCTTCAAAAACTTTTCTCTCCCTCCTGTGGTACAATTTAAAGGGCATTCAAGCTGCTGGCCAGACGGTGCAATGCTTGTCTGACTCTGCCGGCACCCAGCCAAAAACTGATGTCACCCATTTTCAGCCCCTCCCTTTCCCAGGATTTAAAAGACACCATAGTCTTTCTTAAACAGCTGCCCCATTTATACCAATCTTCTTCACATCTCCTCCTTCTCCAGCGTCCAACTGTGACTTAGTATTTGTTCTATAGAAAAAGGACTCTTGAAAATCCCTATTAGTCATCTTTTGTGGTCTCCTTCCTTCATTCTTTTCTTCGTACAGTGATAGCTATCATAGATTCTCACCCTTAGCCTTTAGTCTTTGTCACCGCTGGTGGCGACAACGAGAATGCACCAAAGGCACAAATAATACATTGAAATGTGAGCGTGTATGAATTTCACCAGAAAATGTTTAGCATCACAACACAGCCAGGTTACACAGGCGCCAGATAGTGTTTCACCCCACAGGGGCAAATAAAATGACTGTGCAATAAAGTCCACATGTAGGTGGTCAGCTTGACCCCCCCCCCACCTCCCCGCACCCCCACCCCCAATCTTCCCACATGCCAATCTGTTCATCTCTGCTGCCCAGCGCCAACTCTTGCTGCTGTGCACTCAACCTCAGCAGAGGTGGATTTGAGCTAAAAGCCTCACAGTGTTTGGTTTTTATTGGAATGACAGTGCTGCCTCATAATGTTCAGAGTAAACCCATTTCCTGCCGATCGAACTCCGGGTAACACCTGAGAGAGAGGAACAAGAGCGGCAAAGATTCGACTGGCTTGTGGTAATATTGCCGCAAATCATTATTTAGCCCTCAGAATCCTTCTTGGAAGTTGTGAAACAAAAGGTTTTTTGTTTTGTTTTTGTTTTTCCCCAAATTGCTGGGGAAATGAGGGTTACCGGAACATTTAGTAAGGGGGGGGAAAAAAAATAATGATTTTGAGCTACAAAAAGGGCAAAAATCTCCTCAGATCAATACGAAAGTTTATGGCGGTCCCAGAGCGACAGCAGATGGCAGATACAAGGTGTATCTTGTGTGTTAGGCACTATTTGTTGGTATGGGATGAATGAACAGTGAGAGGAAAAGCCCATAGGAAAGAACTCCAAAGAAGGGGTTGCCAGGGCAGGGAAATCTGCAGTCTCTTAATGAGGTGAAGGCAGTGTAGTTCTCCCAACCAATTCAAACAACCGTTCCTTTATAGGGAAAAAAAAAGAAAAAACAGTGGGTGTTTACTCGTTTTCACAGAAAATATAGGTACCATGGATGGACATATCCATACATCAACATCCAACAAGTCTGAATGGTTTCAAAATAGATAATAAATGACATAACCCTGAGATTAACAAATATACACCATCATTTCCAAGTTCCAAGAGTCTTGGTCTCTTGCTGTTTGATTAAATCATGTTCATGTTGTAGAAAATAAACTATTTTATAAATCAGCCTGTTATATCTTTTTGCTTCGTCTTACCTAAATGATACTTAAAATAGCTAACGTTTAGTCTTCCTCCCAACTTCCAGCCTGAAGAGTGTCATTAGCCAGACCTGGCAGCCATTAGGCATGGCAAGGTAACTGACTAGATAATATTTAAATTTTTGTGATTCAAATCAGACGGTCACCATTCATGGTGTTCAAGGAGAAAGTCTTCCAGTTCTATATATTATAAAATAGATTTAAGTTGATGTTATACAGAGAGTAATTAAATAAAAATTACAGAAAACATGAAATATAGCATTTTATGTATTTTCCAATTGTAAGGCTGTCTTTTTCCACTGGGCCTTCACAAATAGGTTGCTAATTACATCAGCATCATGTTACGAAATGAATGGCAGAACCATGTGGCTGGAACATTAAAAAAAAGGTATCGGATCATTTACATAATAGTCTCGCAGTTCCATGCAAATTCATGTGATTTTCCCACCAAACATCTGCATTGCAAGTACATTTTAGTATGCATGAGCTTGAGAGGGAAGCGGTAAGAAAAAGAGAGAGAGAATGGAGAGACAATGATCAGGGCAAAAACATTGTAGAGACCAACATCACTATGGGTTTCTGTAAATGCACAGCAATCTAATGCAGACGTAAGACTGTGAAGGTGACGAGCGTGAGGATGTGGATGTGTGGTCGGTTTCATTGCTTATTAATAGCTCTCAGAATCAGCGCTGTTAATATTTAAACATAGTGAAAATCAAATAGATGTCATAAACAAGGGTTACTGCTGTGTACCTATAGAAATTCTGTTGTTGATGTGAAGGTAAAAGGCACAAGCACTTCAACAGAGATGCCCTAACAAATATATAATGTAGGGACAGAACATACCTTACACTAAACATATGCAATACAACACAAATCTAAAAGGGAATATATATATATATATATATATATATATATATGTATGTATGTATGTATGTATGTATGTATATATATATGTATGTATGTATGTATGTATGTATGTATGTATGTATGTATGTATGTATGTATATATATATATATATATATATATATATATATATATATATATATATATATATATATATATGTATATATATATGTATGTATGATATATATATATATATATATATATATATGTATATTATATATGTATATATATGTATGTATGTATGTATGTGATATATATATATATATATATATATATATATATATACTATATATATATATATATATATATATATATATATATATATATATATAAAACTTCATTTTTGTGTTGATTGCTCTGTAAAATATGGGAATTGATGGAAGGCTGTAAACTAGTTGTGGTAAAAGCTCTATGACTAAGGGCTGACGCATAAAAAAACATCATCTAATGTGAAAGACTGCAGAGTGGGAGAAAGTAGCTAAAGGCTGAGCATGAATGGCAGATGGGGTTTTAGAGAGGGACATAAAAAAAGGTAGCATTTGCTTGAAAATTAGACCTTTTTTTTAAATCTTGAAACAAAAAAGAATAGAGAGAAACACAGTTATTTTTCCCTCATAGTTGTGAGGTTAGTTCAAACTTTTTAAAGTTTGCCATGATTACCAATTCTGTCAGAGATGTTGTATGACAAAACGTTGACATGGACCTGTCAGCTGAAAACAGTGGCTCCACAGATAAAAGCTATGCCACAAACAGATAATGTTCATTGCAGCGGCTTGGAGCCAGTATCTGTTTTAGCTGTTTTTAATCACTAATTTTCTATTAGAACATTTTTAGCAACATTTTATTAACATAAAGCAGTAATCTATTGCTATTTATTGTGAATTTGACAAAGTGGTGCTTAATTTTTAATTCAATTAAATTAAATGTATTAAGTATCTTGATTGTGTTTTTGCTGTAGATGGGAACCTTTGCAGCAGTTCACTTTTAAAGGAGTTGA
The DNA here is from genome assembly GCF_011125445.2 of Fundulus heteroclitus. Taxonomy (NCBI): domain Eukaryota; kingdom Metazoa; phylum Chordata; class Actinopteri; order Cyprinodontiformes; family Fundulidae; genus Fundulus; species Fundulus heteroclitus. Next base: position 14,033,068 of record NC_046369.1, read on the forward strand.
CATGTGTAGCATTGGAGGGTAGGCAAAATATAAAACAAAAACTGAAAATATACAAGTATCATAATGTTATCTATTCCATGCATCCTGCATCCGTGCAGGGCTGCTGGGGGACTGGTGCCTCTCTTCAGGCGGGGTACACTCTGGACAGGTTGGCAGTCCGTCACAGAGACACACAGGACAGACAAGCATGCATGCCTATTTCTACTTTTAAATATTTATACACTTAATATTAAAACGTTTTCCTCTGTTGTGGACTATTTCGCTTACTTGCTGCTGACACACCTAAATATCCCCACTGTGGATTACTCTAAAGTATTATTCCATTCATAAGAAATGTTGGAATGGACAAATGCTAACTGAAACAGATGCTTTAGTGTCTGCTCTCAAGTAAACTTTCTTACATTACAGAATATTGTGTATTGTCTATTCTGTTTTTTTTTATAGAGTGTCTTTTATAGAGTTGAGCTGTCCACTTTGGTAGAGCCACAAGTCAGCTGGTTTAATGGCTGCAGTATTAAAACAGTTTTACTATAATAAGAATAATAAATGGCAACCCTTTATTTCCACGCCATATCACTGCGGTACATGATTGCAATAATTTTATAGGCCATAAATTGTAACTTTTAAAACTGTATATATACCCACCCCATGTCTGTTGTAGGCTTTTGCTTTTTCTTCTCCCTCAAAGCTCTGGAGGAAACCTTATAGTTGTTCCTGGATGGACACTAGAGTCGGATGATCTGCCGATATATGTTTAGGCTATTTTACAAAACAAACAAAAGCTGTAATTTAAGTATCAGGTGTTTTAAGGCAATTTGTCAGACTTTCCACAAATGTCCTTATATTATGGGGAACTGATGTATGTCTGTAAGCTTCCTTGAAATTTTAGTAGCAGGGCTTGATAGTGTCCTAAAACCTGTTTTACATCCCCTTCAGAAATCAAAGAATCTCTGAAAAATAATAATAATAATAATAATTCACCCCACACTGTAAACAGTACTGGGCTAGACAAAATGCTGTAAATATTCTTTTTGAAAGTGCAGACATTACATACTTCGGTGTATTCATCACACAGAGCAAAACTCTGCTCTTTTTGACCTTGTGTAAGAACTGAAACTCCTTTTCATATTATAAGAGGATTTTTTTTTTTAATGCAGGTCCTCAGGTGAATGAGATTTCCTCGGTGAAAACGACTTCACATTTTTCCTGTGTGCATGTCTCTAATGATCTGATTTTTGTACAGTAAGTGTGCATGAGTGCATGGAAACATCTGGTTGTATTGAGTCACCTCTTTTATTTTATTTTTTTTCCAAGTGTGCATTAAATATATTGAGTCCATATTGTGTCGCGCATGTGGACAGGTTTTATATCTACTGTTTCTGCACTCATTTCATGCTTATAGTGCAAATTCCCTATCTCCTCTTTCCTCTTTCGCCTTTCCCAATCTCTGTAATCTAATGCATTAATATCAATATTGCATGAGGAAACGAGCTGAATTTAAAGCTTGACCATGTCAAAGTGAGAGTCGCTGATAGCCGGTGACTGCCATCACTCAGTGGAAATTGTGGCTGTAATTACTGAAGCCTTGCATCGGGTTAATATCTTGAGTGGAAGACATTTTTCACAGGGCTAAATGTTTGATATGCGAAATATATTCATGACCAATCAATCTAAACTTTAAAAAATACATTTGGCCACATTCATCTACAGCTGAAGAGTGCCTTCTCATTCTCCATTTCATACTTGATTAATCTCCATTTGTTTAACTGTGTTTGTATGTTGAAAGTGCTAAAACAAATTTAGCATTTTAATACTTTGGACTTACTTGAGTCTCGATGATGAGCCTCTGAGGCTGTGGGTTGATGGATTCTTGCATTTAAATTTTTTTACAAATTCCTTTTACTCCAGCTAGCCTCCAGTTACTTCATGTCAAAAACTGAACAACCTCATGCGGTTGAGACCAATTTTATGCATTTGATGGTTTTCTCTAATTGTGTGATCCAACAGTGTCCATTTCCAAGTTGCCCTGACATTTCAAGTGAGACATTGATTGTTTTCTGCCAAAACAACAGCAATCTATCACTCTTGGATTTTCTGTAAAATTAGCAAGTTGTCATCTAAGCGGTGTTAAAATCTGTCGAGGTTGATCATTAGTCGTTAGCCTGAGATGAATGGGGAATTAGCTCAGGGTTTATCCATCGACCAGCATCTCGGCTTCCATTGCCAGAATGCGATAAGCTCACGCTGCTCTACAACTTTTAAAAGAAACTTGGAATCTAAGCTTATGATTCCCGAGCTGCCAAAACTCCCCCGGCTTCCTGTCGGTTACAGGATTGATGTTTGAGATTTTATTTTTGGATTTTAAGGTTCTTAATGGTCTGACTCCGTCTTATCTGATCTTTTTCCACCATGAACCATCAGCTATAGAGCACGCGATTCAGACAGCCACATGCTTTTAGGTGTTCCAAGATCAACACCGAAACGTAGAGGTGACCGCTTAGATTTTTGTGGGTTTACCTTTCCATTTGAAAACTGCTCAGAGTTTGGAGACTTTTAGAGTGCTTTTAAGGACCCATTTTTACTTTGTGGCTTTTAGTGTGGGTGGAGCCTGACATCTTTTTTGTTTTATTTGTATATTTTATATTTATTTTTCTTTCTGTTATTCTATTTTGTTTTTTTGTGTGAAATAAATTTAATCTGTTGTTTGGTCTACTCATTCCTGTTCTGTCTATGTTTATGGTTTAATAAAGTAGTTTTAAAAAACTACTAGTAAGTACTACTTGTAAAATAGTAGTTTAAACATTGCTGTGCAGCTCTCTTGTGCAAGTTTTGTTTGTTTAAAGTGAAATATTCTAAAAAGTTGCGTTCAGCTACATATGCATATCTAAAGAAACATGCCTATGCTTGTGACATTTAATATAACATATAAATATGATTCATATTTTCCTAACGAAACCTATTAGTGATGCTGAGTTGCCACCTAATGAAATGGAGGTTTTATTTTGCTTTTGACAGCTTTTATCTGGTAAAATCCTAAAATATATCCGTTCAGACGTTGATCTTTTCTAACCTCTCGCTACTTGTTGCCTTCTGTTTACCTTTCCGAAAAAGAAGGCACCTTAAAGCAGTTTATGCTCCAAGTGGGGTTAAAGCACAGCCCACACTTGGCCTTAGGTTATGTATGGGGAGGCTGCTCAACAACAATAGCTGTTGTAATTGTGTTGCACAGTTTATATAGCAACCACAGGTGAGGATGGCCGTGCCCTGAGGGGGAAGCTATAAATCATAACCTTGACGTCTTGTGAGCAAAGATGTAGTAATTCCCTACGGGCATGCACAATTCCCTCTACCTACAGCAGTGTTTACAGGCAGAACAATAGGGGCATCATTCGTAAGAACCTTAGCCAATTTGATACTCTCGTATTCTCTTTATGAATGTTTCAGCGTTATCCTCCAATGACATCACCTGCTCTCCAGGCCAAGAAGAATAAAAAAAAGAGCCCACACATGTCGGTCGTGTGTGTGTATTATTGTACTGAAAGATGAGCAGGGCTTCTGAATAACACCCACTCCTTGTTGGCATGATTTTGCCTTTAAAGATCCATTGTTGCCCCCCCTTCCTCCCCCTTCCCCTGGCTTTGCCGTTGTATAAGTGCAGCCCTGTCATGTGTTCTCAAATTTCTCTGAATTTCATACGTGAAAAGAGAGTGCTCACAAGCTGAATGGAGCTTCTGCTGCCGCTCGCTTTCGCCGTATGTGCTTGTGGTTTTATCTTCGGTGTTGAAGCAGCTGCGTGTGTCTGCCGTGTTTTGTGTGCTTGTCTGAGACAGAGTGGGCCACAAGTTGTGAAGGAGGGTGGGGCACTTTATGCGTGCTGTCTGAGGTGCTTGGTTGCACTGCAATTAAGTCTGGTTTTCTGCCACTTGGAAGAACACAAAAAAAAAAAAACACAACGCCCTTGAAAACAACTACTATAATATAATAACTTTTTTTTTCAGATAAGAACTTGACACTTCTGCCAAATGATCATTTCATCTTTTAAAAAATGTAATATCTGACCATGCACAGTCATATTCACTATATTAGAATATATATTCCCATGAGGCTCGTTTGCCAGAATAAAAATTCCTTTTGAACGTAACATCCTTTAAGCAGGTGTTAAGTATACTTTTCATTAAGCTCACATTTCTGTATTTAATGTGTTTTTTTATTGGTCTGATGTATTATTCTAATCTTAAATGTCTTGTTTCCATTAGCTATAGGCAGGAAATCATCATAATTATCACAAATTACGGCTTATAAACATCAGTCTGTGTGTAATTAATCTATATCATGTGTTTCACTTAGTGAATTGAGTTAGGCAACTGAAATAAATGAATGTATCAGTAGCATTCTAAATTACTCAACATGACATTATAATTTCTTTTCTTTTCTTTTATAATTTCTTTTCTTTATTCTCTTATCGGAGAGTTGTGCCTGATTTCTGATCTCTGATTTTTCAAAAGCGTTTGGTGTGCCGATATTGATTTTAAATAATTTCTATTGGTCAGTCAAATGTTTCTTTCTAGCCGTCCAGCCATGAGCAATCATTTGTAGTAGAAGCAGAGGTGACGGCACACTGCATGTGAGAGTTGCTCTAAAACAACAACAAAAATATTTGGAGTTGACATGTTGATCTTTCTTTAACATCTTATAATCGTAAATAGTATGGTTAGCATAGCTGGAATGACTAGCTGAAAACAGCACCATTGTGTGATTGTGTGCTTCCTATCTTAATGTCTTTTGCTCTCTCACAGCTTAAATATAGTAGAAACATGGTTTAGCATGTCATGGAAAGCAATGTTTCCTTTTTAACTGTTTCTTACATATTTTGCGCTTCTTATGATTTCATTTCGAACTTAGTGATGCTGAAAACAGCTAACCTCGGCTCTTCTTCGGTCAGAGACAACTTCCCCACTGAAGAGTGTTAAGGTTGATGTGACAGAGTAGTGACTGGGAGTGGTGTATGCACGGGTATTAAGAATTAATTTAAAGTTTCCAATCGATGGTCGATTCCGATCACCATCCAATGTTTCACTACAATCCACTTTGACTCCTAATATAAGGTTGTGGTTAATGTGCACCTCGATAACTGTAATGTATGTGTTATGTATGTCCGAGTTTCAGTTTGTATTCTAGAGTCCGACAGGTTTTTCCCTTGCCGGCCTTTGATGCGGATTGTGTATGACCGATAGAGCCTAAAAAATTTCTATTGTTATTGAAGTGGATTCATTGCACAGCTCAAGCACTTGACACACTTGTTTTAACCCACACTGCGTGACATGCAACGTTTAATTAGAAAAAATGTGATAAACATTAAATGAACAGGTTTAACCTGCATTGACAGAACAGTGTCATTAAACGTTATGTTATAGTTGTTTAAATTGTCACCACCTTGGTATACTTGAACATATGTACCCTGTTAATCACCTCACGTGTAGGTAATTATTTTCCTTTTTGAGGAATTAGTCTCACTCCTCGTTGAGTCACAGCTGAGGAGTACCATCCCTAAAGCTTGGAGGAAATTATATTCTTTCTCTGTAACAAGAATGCTGAGACGGACATTCTTACAAAAGTCCTTCATTGAATATTGCATTTTTTCTTGGTGCTTTTTTTTTCCCCTCTTCCTTTTCCCAATACGGCACATTTGACAGTGTCTCAAGTACTTTTAACAGATATGTCCAAGAACGCAATGCATTCATTTATAATTAGAGGGGTTGTATAACCGATTGGTGGCTCTGTGCTGCATCAGCCATATCAATGAGAGAACTCGACTCTGGTGGGTTTTGACCTCGATTCTCATTTGTATTGAGGGATTAACTGCATTTCGACCAAAGCAGGAAGACCTTGCTTGGAATATCATCAGATGCTTGCGTAATTGGATAAGGACGTACTGTCAGGATCGGGTGATTAAAATGGTGAAAAAAAGACAGGACAACGATTGCCCTGCTGATAAAGAGATATGATCCTTGTTCGAAAAACGTAAAGGTTAAAGGTTTGTGCGACGTGACACTTTTGCTTGTGGTTGTGTCACTGGCCTCATTTGACCTTACCACCAATTATCTGTCAGTAGCATTGAAGGGCCGTGAACACTGTTGCACATAGTTACATTTTGTGTGTTTATCAAAGTCACAGGTCATTTTTGGCAAAGAAAATGCTGGTATTTTTTAACTCCAAATGCCTTGGGATAATAGTCTCCATATGTTCCACAACGATGCCCATTGTCAGGCAGACGGCTTGTAAATGTACATGATTTCCACGGATCTTAATAAAATGCGCCTGACGTGTTTTAATGGAAATACAATGACATTTCTCTGTAACACCACAGACAAAGAAGCATTGAGGAATAGAGGCAGATGTCTTTAAAAAGTCTAGTGAAGCACCTAGAATACCACGACTTGGATTATTTACTTCTGTAACGGCATTGCATTTTTCACTAATTTGGTCATGGACTCAAGTTAAAATTTACTGATGTCTTTATATAACGGTACCATGTAACAAATATCCAGCAATTTGTTTCCGAAGGATTTATAAAAATAGTGACCACTAAAAATAGCTTAATTTTTTAATCTTCACTGAAAGGCAGTTGGCATTTTATGGTACGTACATAAGATTTACATTTTTTTTTTTTATCTGTGTCTCTTTCCAGAGTGCCAAGCAGTTCTGCGTGAAGACCCCAAGCTTCCCTGGTCGGACGGTCCCTCGGCTCCCTGGCCGGGTCATCTATTCGTCCCACCCTGCCCCCCCCAGCCCCCTCTTGCCCACCGTAGCCGCCGCCAAGATGGCCACCAGTGGTTCCCCTCGTCTCTCCTTGCCGCTGTTACTTCATGTGACCACTCTGCTGCTATCACTGCTGCTCACCTGCTCCCAGGCCTTATGTAAGTATCAGACCCTGCTTTTTAACTGTTTATCTTTCACATAAAATATGTTTTTTGTACCACAGTGGTCAGGAACTTTGGAGATTGAAGTAATTACAAGCAGGATTGTGAGATTACCTTGTAATATTGTCTTTGAGGCAAGATACATTATTCGCATGAGTAATGACAGAATACTGGAAACATGGTTTTTATTAGACTTGTAAAGAGTAAAAATTCCAGTCTCAGTTCTAAATTCAGCTATATTTGAAGGTGACTGTGGCAGAATAGGTAGAGTAGTTGTCTTGCAATCTAAAAGTTGATTCTAGCTTCCTCCTGCTACATGTCAAGGGCACTTAAGTTGCCTTCAGATCTGCATATTGGTCCAGGAATGTGTGTGTTTATGTGTGTGATTGTGGCTTTAGTGCAAAGTGCTTTGAGTGGTTGGTATGACTCGAAAAGTGCTGTATAAATTAAGACTATTTACCATACACTGATTTTTTTTTTTTTTCTACCTGGTAATGAAAAAATTTGCTTAATTTAAGGTGACCAAAAAGAGAAGAAGGTGCAGTTTTTGTGAATTTGCAACTTTCAAAAATTATAAGTAGAGTATCTCTGGAATCAGAAATGGGAGATGTCAGAAATAAAATGTGCTGCATGGGGGGAGCATCAGAAGCCATCAACTCTCCAAGTTTAGTGCAAAAACAACAAAAAAAAAACTCTTCAAAGGTTAATAACACTAAGTTGGCTAGATTGCAAAGTGCAACGTCCGTATTTTTTGCACCTTATATATGATTACCGTTGTGCTTACTGACCGATTTTGTGCGGTACAATGTGCTGAAAAATATGTAAAAATGTGTGAGTACGACTTTGGCAACCAACGAAGCCGCTCCGCTCAATGAATGTTCGGAGCATTACGCTACACTGTGTCACTACCTGATCAGACCCCTGAGCTGTCTACAAGACTGCCTGACTGTAATGTCAAAACTAGAAGTCCATTCATGTAAAGACCCCCACATACTCGGGTGTAGTTCACTCCGTGGAGGTCCGTGCGTACTCGAGGTGGAGTCAAGGCAGACTCCGCGCATATAGGTACGTGTCACACTATAAACTCCTCTGAGGCAAGAAGTCTTTACATCGAACTGTTTTATATGTGACACCGAGCTTGATACACTGACCTGCTCCAAGCAAGCGGTCGCAAGGACTCACAGTGTGTGCACACTACGCCCAAATATGTGGGCGTGCTGCCTAAAGGCTCCGACATATAACTTCTAGATTCATTCAATCTAAAAGTTCCGTTTATTTTAGTTTTATTTTATGTATAAGAATCGGGGCAGTGTAACTTAGGTCCAACTACTCTGTCCGACAGAGACGGATAGAGAGCTGTGTACGTGAAGGGGCGGAGTGATATTAGTGATATTACACACTTGGGAAAAATATTTAATGCACCTTATAATCCGTTGCGCCTTATACGTCGACAAAGACGTACAAAGACACGTTAATTCACTGTGTGCCTTATAATGCGGTGCACCTTATGGTCCAAAAATTTTGTAGGTAGATCTTACAATCTCGGACCAGTTGTGCTCTTCGTGGTCGCATTAGCAGTTGTTTTTTTTTTTTTTGTTTTACCACTCTGGGTATAGGTGGTGCATATCAATAGCTGCTCACAAAGTTACTATCTGTTGCCCACATAACTGAAAAGTACATTGTAAAAGCCAATGAAAAGGAATAAAATTAGTGAAACTACATGTCTGCAGAATAAAGTAATATCGTCCTTTTCATATTCTATTTAATGTTGTTGCCATTTTGCCTCGTTTCCAGTTCACCATTTCAGGCTTGAATTAATTCAGTTACAAAAAAGGCATATTATATGAAGGGGTAGACATCCGTACTGAACATTTTGTTTTCATTGCCACCTTTTCCCACAAAGGACAAGGCTGTACAAGGTTGGTTTTCATTTTCATCAGTTATGCATCTGGCCAGTGGTGTGGCTCTGACTCACATTAGTTGGGTTACGCCAGTCCGTTAACATTTTCTTTTCTTCAGGATCTTTAAGTTTAGTGATCCCCATAGGTAATGGCTAATAACTCCTATTGGGGTGACAGTTAATTAGTGTTGGCCTCAGAAAAAGACAGGAATTGCACCACATGTAGGGCTGTGAAAAACAACTGGTGGCTAGTATGAGCAGCTCATTAGCATGGTTGCTGTGATGAACCCATGTGTCTATACAGTTGGGATTGGCAGAAGATATTTTGTTGTGTCTTGCACACATTTTGAAATCAGCTTATATGTAGTCATTTATGTAAAAGTATGCATTGGCTACATAAAATTATAATTTTTCTATTAAGTGGACACCTAAATCAAAGGAAAGCACAAGCTAAATGGTTTACCTTGTTGATTGGGTGACTCTAAATTTCCATTGTAAAAGTTTATGTTAACCTTAAACATAAACTTAAACAAATTGTTTAATGGGCATATATCCTAAATACCGACACTGTTCTAGTAGATTACTGTACTGCAAAGTAAGCTCTAATCTGACTAAAGCACCTACTAAATGATGGTAAGCAAGGTTCCTGACTAAAGTTAAATGATAGTTATTGGTGGACTGTCAACAACTGCATTGAATTATGTTGTGAGCCAAATTATGAATAAGTCATAAAAACAGTGAGGAAACTCTATTGGTGTAACCTCAAAAAGAATATCTCGCTGCAGACCGAAATAAAATAAAAAATCACACGTTTTGATTTCTTTTTCTATTAAAATGAACCAAAAATGCCCCCAACCATGAGCTTAAAACTTGGAAACGCCGAGTAAACACGCACGTTTAAGCCAAGCACTTCCCAGCAAAAAATAGACATCGTCAGCAGGACCATGTAAGTTTCTTAAAAATAGTGTGTGCATGTGTCAAGTCAGTGTTGGAGCAGAACATAAATGCTTATGTCCTGAACTCCGATTGGTCCTAAATATCTGTTTCCATTGAGGAAAACAGATAACAGAGACTGTTGTATTAGATTGGTACTAATAAATGCCTAATCTTAAAAAAACAACAACAACCTTTTGAACAGGTCATCCCTTCTGCAAAAAGATGTCTCATTTATTCATGGTGCATCTCTCCCTGTTCACTGATTTATCCTTCCTAACTTCTCTTGTTCGTAACAAGGGTGCATCAGTAGTTTCTTATCCCATCCTGTCAACTCCTGCTTAGGATTTGTTCTGCACCATTTCCCTGTTAAGATGGGCTTAGAGTAGCATTAAACAGACAAAACAAGGATGAGGCTCCGTAGAGATATAGAAAAGGTGGGGAGGTTCCACTTGGGTTTCATTTTTTTTAAATCCCACATGACTGTGCTGGTGAGTGCATATATATATATATATATATATATATATATATATATATATATATATATATATATATATATATATATATATATATATATATATATATATATATATATATAATATAGTATCTATGTTTGTGTCTTTGTCTCTGGATGTAATTTATGTCCGAAGATGTAATTTGTGAGATAAATTGCTTTTTTTAACCTTTTAGACTTCTGCTGTGTTTTTCTTCATCTCAGTTTTGACATTCAGTTTTTTCTCAGGGGTTTATGATAACTTGAGGACCACTTGATTTTTTTTTATTTTTTATTTTTTTTCCCATCATGTTCTAACAGAGATGTCTGCCTGTGATTGCCTGGCGCTTTGAGTGTCTGGTAGCATAATTGAAGAGTTTTTTTTTCTGCCCATCCGACTCAAGGAAATCTAAAATTACAGACAAGCAGATGTCAAATATTTTCGACATATTGAAAGCAGCTACGCTTGTTTCATTGAATTTTCATACAGTAATAAAGTATTTTATTTATTTTTTTGCCCACTTTTGACCATCCAACCTTCCATTTCCGTTCGCAAAACATCTGAAAGGCTGTTTTATTTCTGCCATTCTTTGGTTTCTTTTTATGCTCTACCTGTGGATGTAATGCCTTATCACTCTGTCGCATGTACGCATGGTTTTTCTTTTTCTGTCTTGTACTCTTTCTTCAGGCAGTACACATATCGTTCCTCTTTTTATCGTCATCTCTTCTTTTTTTTTGGGGGGGGGGGGGAACTCTGTTTTGCCACATCATTATGTTTGGAAATATATGCACAAATGCAAGGACCACCTTCCTTTGCCTGCTTGGATTCGCTCCACACGCACAACCCCCACACACAGTAGAGCACTTGTCCAATTGTGTTCACTCCCACTCGGTGGAGTGAAAGGATGCCACCGTTTTGCAGAAAAGCCAGTCTGAAAGCATGATGTCATTCCTTACCCCCACGTCGATCCCTTCCACTTTCTCTCTCTGACTCTCTCTGGCTCTCTCTGGCTCTCTCTCTGCCCTCCGTTCCTTTTTATTTACTCTCATAAATCACAGTGAGGAGGAGACGTTTTTAATCAAAAGAGAAAGAAATATGGCTCAATAAATCCTGCCTCCCCAAATATATTAATGCCTAGCTTGTGTTCAAGTCTATATTTATCTGCATGTTTGCATACATCTGTATTCAAGAAATTCAATGTGTATTTATGTGCGTGCGTGTGTGTGTGTGTGTGTGTGTGTGTGTGTGTGTGTGTGTGTGTGTGTGCTCAAATGCTGAAAGACAGTCATGTGGACTGTCACCTCAGCTTTGTCAAGGCTCCACTGCAACATATTGATTGAGTTACAGACCCTTAATGTTGGCTGAGGTGCAGTTATAAAACTAGATGGGAGTCTGATGCATTCTTGTTACAAGTAGAATCTCTGCCTAAATTATATCAATTTGATCAGCACGCAAACACACACACGCTTGCCACTTTATTAGGCACACCCTCCTAACGCTTGACTGAGCCTGCATTCACCTTCAGAACTACATCGGTTCATCATGACAGAAGTTTAGCGAGGTGTCAGGAACGTACCTCTGAGAATTTGGGTCTGTATTGAAATGACAGCAACGCGTGCTTTATGCAAATTAGTCACCTGGTGCAAATCTCCCATTCCAACGTATGCCAACAGTGCTCTGTTGCTGTTGAAATGTACTGCAAGAAGCTAGTTAAACTATGTGAGCTTTGTGACATGGTGCATTATCCTTCTGGAGCAGTCGTCAGAAAATGATGCCCTGCGGTCATACAGGGATAGACAAGGTCATCAACAATACTCAGGAGGGCTGTGGCATTTAGTCATCCTCAGTGGATTCTAATAATCCCAAAGAGGGCCAAGAAAACATTACCCGTGCCATTACACCTCCACCACCAGCTTGTGTCACTTATACAAGGCAAGATGAAGCCATGCTTTCATGGTGTGTGCACCAATTTCTGACCTTAACGTCTGAATATCACAGCTGAAATCGTGATTGATGGGACCATGTAACATTTTCCCATTTTTCTTCAAATTTTCATGAGCCTGTGTGAATGCTAGCCTCAGTTTTCAGTTCCTAGTTGACAGGAGTAGCACCCTATGCGATCTGCTGTTACGGTTTTCTGCTCATTCTCCACTAACCTCTGACTTCCACGAGACGTTTCCGTGCACACAACTGCCACTCACTGGATGATTTCTGTTTTTCAGACCATTCTCTGTAAACCGGAGAGATGGTGTGTACAACAGCTCCAGTAGATCAGCACTATGTGAAATACTTAGACCAGCCCGCTTGGCACCAACAACCATGCCACACTCACAGCCACTTAAATCCCTTTCTTCCACTTCTTACACCCAAATGCATTAGTTTGCTGATGTGTGTTTGGCTGATTTGTTATTTGGGAGTGAGTTTTTACTTTTATCCATTGAGGAATATTAAAGACAAAGAACATGCAGACAACATGGTTGTTGTTGTAAAAAAATATATATTGTTTTTCCATAATTTTTTTTGTTTTCATGCTATACTGCTCAATACAAAGAGTGTATGTAATCCATTTTTCCCAGCGTTTGGTACATTCATCTAACTCCTTTTTCAAAGTAAATTACTTTACAATTCCACACTATTGGTCCAATGTTGGAGGGTCAATTTTCAGCCGTTTTCGAGTTATAGTTTTTCTGCTTCTTGCTAAAACAATCTTAAAGAGGCATTTATCTTTGTACAGAACTGTTTCAGGTACTTAACTTAGATTGAGAATCAGTTGTAAAGGTATATCTGATAAAGTGGCAGGGAGAATGCGTTTTTTTTTTAAGAAATCCAACCCAAATCGGCATTTTTTTGCTAATACACTGTTAACACGGATGTCTAATAGTGCTGTCTACATGTCCCAGTCATTATTTACATTCATTTACTGCACATTTGTTAAAAATCCTGTGTGGTTCCCTCCTTATGTTTAGCGAGTGTACTGCTTTCGAATTTTAGATGAATATTGGTATTGGCTCAAAAGATGCTGTGATGTCATCCAGAAAAACTGACGTCAGTAGCTTTGCCGCTGTGGGGTATAAAAGCGGTTTTGTCCCCCGTCGTGAGTCCCACCTCATACAACTGCTCCGTTGCAAAACTAGGATCACTGTCATTTCTCTCCATGCTTGTGACGCTGTCACTGTCAGTCCATCTGCTAATCATAGCACCGCCTCCTAAGGCTATAGCACAGGGGGCTAGGAGGTCTTTAATTTATTTTAGTTTTAATGGGTCTATTAATGAGATTTGCTGATGATGATAAATTATTTTGGTACAGTATTTGGTTAAACATAGCAATTCATGGTAGCGCTGGTCTGTAATTCCTATATTGTTAATTTAGAGTTAATTTGTCTGTTACTGTTTTCTCTCTGTTGAACAAATATCTTTTTTGAGGTTTTGAACACATAGAATCCATTATTTATCCTTTCATTTTGTGGTATTCAATTCAATTCAATTCAATTTTATTTATATAGCGCCAAATCATGAAACATGTCATCTCAAGGCACTTTACAAAGTCAAGTTCAATCATATTATACAGATTGGGTCAGATTATACAGATTGGTCAAAAATGTCCTATATAAGGAAACCAGTTGATTGCATCAAAGTCCCGACAAGCAGCATTCACTCCTGGGGAACCGTAGAGCCACAGGAAGAGTCATCTGCATTGTACATGGCTTTGCTGCAATCCCTCATACTGAGCAAGCATGAAGCGACAGTGGGAAGAAAAACCACCCATTAACGGGAAAAAAAACCTCCGGCAGAACCGGGCTCAGTATGAACGGTCATCCGCCTCGACCGACTGGGGTTACAGAAGACAGAGCAGAGACACAACAAGAGAGACAAAAAAGCACAGAAGCACACATTGATCCAGTGATCTGTTCTACATTAGATGGTAGTAGCGGGTGATCCGTCTTCTCTGGATGATGTCACAGTTAACAGAACGCCAGACCAGGTGTACCTACTATGAAGAGAAAAGAGAGAGAACAGAAAGTTAAAGCAGAAATGACAACACATAATGCATAATTGAAGAACAGTAGAACTCAATAGAGTGAGAAAATTAGATCCTGATATACTCCAGTAGCCTAAGCCTATAGCAGTAAAACTATAAAGGTAGCTCAGAGTAACATGAGCCACTAGTTATAATTTTTGTCAAAAAGAAAAGTTTTAAGCCTAGTCTTAAAAGTAGACAGGGTGTCTGCCTCACGGACCAAAACTGGGAGTTGGTTCCACAGGAGAGGAGCCTGATAGCTAAAGGATCTGCCTCCCATTCTACTTTTAGAGACTCTAGGAACCACCAGCAGACCTGCAGTCTGAGAGCGAAGTGCTCTGTTAGGAACATACGGGGTAATCAGAGCTCTGATATATGATGGAGCTTGATTATTAAGGGCTTTATTTGTTAGAAGAGGAATTTTAAATTCTATTCTTGATTTAACAGGAAGCCAATGAAGGGAAGCTAAAATTGGAGAAATATGATCCCTCTTGTTGATTTTCATCAGAACTCTTGCTGCAGCATTTTGGATCAGCTGAAGGCTTTGAACTGCATTTTGTGGACTTCCTGATAGTAAAGAATTACAATAGTCCAGCCTTGAAGTAACAAATGCATGGACCAGTTTTTCAGCATCGCTGAAAAACTGGTCCATGCATTTGTTATTCAAACCTGCATTTGTTATTCAAACCTTTTTACCCCTCTTTTCTTTTAATTTTTTCTTCTCTCTTTTCTGGCCTTTTAGAGTTCTCCACTGTAGCATAATTGGCAAATAACTTGTAATAATAACTGGCCAGAATTCACAGGGATGCAGTGAAGGTGTTCAAATATTTATATTCCTTCAAATCTGCTAGTTGGAATAAAAAAAGGAAACCCCCCATAGTGGAATTGTTTCTTACTCTTATAGCTCAGCTCCTTTTTTCTCTTTGTTTCTTTGTGCTTTGGTTCTTATCTTTTCCAGTCAAATTATGTTTGAACCAACACTGGCAAGTAAATTCTGTCAATTTTAATATCCGATGCACTCTGCAGACTCATGCAGCGGCCCTTTTTCTTGCCCTGTGCTTTATATAATCATCTCAAAATTAGAAGACAATTGGCCCATTTTTAATTAGCTTGCACATAGGAATGTTTTACTTCGATCGCCTCTTTGTGTTTGTATTCATTTGTATTTTCAGTGCTGAACCATAGAAATCGTCCAATAACACGGTTTGATCTTTAAGTATGTATGGTAATCATTTTAAATCATCGGAAAGATCTTGTGCCAGGTTATTTGCAGTTCCAACAAAGTCAACAACATCTTTGTTATACAATAGCTGCAATAAAATACCAGACAACAGCTATTGGTTTGCTAATCAGCTGTTTCTTTCTAGACGAGGGTTGGTCCGCTGGTAAACATTTCAGATTGTGATTTGCGTCGTACATCTTCTGTTACAAAGCTGTTGCCTTGTTACGTAGCTGGACAGATTACAAACTGAACAAATGTCTGTTAATATATCTTTTCACCATTTCGTACCTCTGTAGCTTTGGTTGTTTTGTAACCAACTTTTCGGGGATGAAATAGAGTTGTTTGGTGCGGGACTTTTTCATATAACGTACGTCAATCAATACCCGGAGACTTTTCCTAGCCGCTTTGATAACTGATGATTTAAACACGTTTTCTATTTTCTGCTCATAGTATCTTCCAGCAGAAGGTAACTTAATGCTGTTTTGGTTTGATCATTAGTCATAACCTCATCATGCATCATAAAGGACCCAAGACTAAGATCAGAGCTGTAATAAATGAAAATAGTCATCAAACAAAGGTTGTAAAAAAAGTGAGATACGTTTTCATGAAGTTATGTAGAAGATTTTAGCATATCTATAACTATTTATCTCTGTAATTTATTGAATTACTTAAGAAGAAAGAGATTTGTTGTTTACAAGAAAAATGGAAGTAGGACAGGACTATGTGTCAATTTATAAGTGTAAATCGGGGGTGTAAAGGGGTGAGTTGACTTAATACTTAATAGGGCCTCAGCCATACATTTTGTCATCAAAAAGTGGGCCTATGTTTGTGATTTTCTTTTTTTTTTTTTCTTTTTTTTGCCTATTAACACCAGCAATTTAGTTTGCAAGAAGTTTGAGCAAGGATTACAAGAGATTCAAGTGTGTGAAGGTGACTGTTGCTTCATGTGCTGGTTGAAAGCGGTTCTACACATCATATAGGTGGCTGTTGCATTATAAATGGTTATTTTCTCCCGGAGTTTTAATGAGAAAGTTGCTTTTCAAGTGGATACAAAGGCTTAAAAAGGGTGCACTGTTTCATCTTGTGTGTTCTTTCAGGGGCTTCATAGAGGTTTGTTTTCTCTCCATTTTCTCCCTCTTGTCATTTGTTTTGATCTGGGCTACAACACCTTTGGCAATTTGAGGCGTCCTCTTCATTTAATGAGCCAACAAGTGTCAATTGCCTCAAGTGAGTCTTTTAAATGTAACAAAATTGTTCCCATTTCACCACTCCATGAGCTCTGTGTCCGTATTGATATCTGATATGCACTCTTAAGTTGAATTTCCGTCTTCTCTGTCAGGAATTGACTGTATTTATTTCCGATGGGTTGGAGGATGCTTAATGTCCTTTGCTTTTTTTTATTAGCCTTGAACAGTGGTTTCAGTGGGACCAATTTGTGCATATTACTAGAGTGTCAGTCTTTATAGAAAGGCAGCATCACTATGACAGCAATGTGAGTTGACAAAGTTTTTCACCTCTGGGTACCATCACATAGGAAGTTGGTGCAGAGTTTCTCCCTCTTTTTTTTTTTTTTTTTTTTGCGAATCCCCATGTGGTCTGCTAGGTCTAATCTGTTTGCTTCGGTGCAGTCGACATAGACGGCATATTGTACATTTTCCCTCTTTCTGCTGATGCGTTTTTCTTTCCAACTTCAAAACCAGACGCTGTGTAAATGCTTTTTCGCTATTTGATTCTTGTTTGTTGAAAGCTCCGTATAATTAAGCTTTGTTTCTTTGCTTTCATGTAAGCGCCACGTTTACCATCTCATTAAAAATCACTGAATCTTTGAATCTAGTATTATTTTTTTAAATATGCAAAATACTAATACCTGGCTTTAGAAATAGTTTAAAAAGTGGTAATCTACCTTTTTGGTATGTCTTTTCACCATAGTGCCATTTGAAACAAAAAGATTGAAATATCTTGAACTTTAAGTCAGATTTGTACTTTATATCGTCGTGTCAATAATAATCTGTTGAAGGCAAAGTCTAGTTTAAACACAGGGAACAGGCTGCACGGTGTAGGTGGCATGAACCACCTCACAGTCGCCCCAAGAGTAAATTCCAATTAGCTCTTCTTTATAATATTTTAATTAGAAAATAAACTATTTCATTAAGTCTCAAGCTTGCAAAGTGAAACAGAGAGTTGTGCAAGAAAGTAATCTGACCTATGCCCTGTGAAATACACGTGCAGCTGGCTTTATACTATTTTCTATATTCTTGTTATTTAACCCAACAGAATTAATAAACATTTTCCAAAAATAAATAAATAAATTATTAAGCATTTTCCAAAAAAACATCTACTTCTAGGATAGATTCTTAAATTCAGGAAAGTCATTTAGTCTAGTTTTTCTTATTTAAAAAAAAAAAAAGTCTCTGAAGGCATCTTTTATCACAGCAAACTATCTACCTTTAGTATGTATTTTCTCGTCAGAAACTTTCCTTTCTTATTGTGGATCAGCCAATAAATTTGAGTCAAGTTTTGCCTTGCTCTTTTGGTCTGCGTTGGATGTGACTCTCAGCGAAATCCTCCAAACAAGACAAAGCAAGACGGGCTTAGAGTCGAAGCTTGGTTTCCATAGCGATGGCACTTGTCCAGGCAGCCTGTGAGAATTGGTCCTGATTGATGGAGCTTGGTTGTTTAGGCCCAGAGGGTGTGTGTGTGTGTGTGTGTGTGTGTGTGTGTGCCTGTGTGTGGAGGTCTAATTATGCATTCACTTGAATGCACATTTGGCTTGATCAATCTGTCTGTCCGTCTGCTCGTCTGTCTTTTTTCTAAATTCCTGTTGATGTAAACCTCCAAAGTGTGCACGCAAACTGAAAAAGGACAGGTTGTTTTCATGTCTTGGACTAATGTACAGCTGTCTTTTTTTTTTGCTTTGCTCTACCCTTTTAATGCAGCACTGTAGAAACTAGTATTAAAAGGGTTAGATTTGCTACCTAACAGCTCTAAAATACACGTTTAAAGTGAACTTGTTGTTATTTTTGTGTTACCTATTTTTCATGAGATACATGACACTTTGTTGTGCAAAAAAAACATTGCTTGCATCATACTATTATGTACACTATTATATTATTTCCTTGTGATGTTTATCTTATCTATACTGCATAGAAATAATGCAGAATTTACAATCAAAATTCCCTCATTCGCATACACATTTCTGATTTCAGAAAAGCTAAACAAAAATTGTCTCTTTAGATTTAACAATACTCATGATCACTTTCAAAGCTCTATGTGGTTGATCTGATACCACATTTGTGATATGGAGACAATGTCTATGCTGATATTTTAATAATATTTGTCAGATTTTTAACAACCTGACCACACGGCACAAATGCAGCAGACTGCCATGTCCGGTCCTTCACAAAGTAGCTAAGGTTTGTTTAAAAATTCTTAGTTTACCACAACCATTAACCAAAATTTAGAATATTGTTTAATGTTGCCACAGTTGAGTGGTCTTCACTTCTAATATAGTTTTATACTGTAGTTCAAAGTACTCATAAAGTAATTTCCTCACTTCTGAATGCATCATTTCTCACAGTAAGTGCAGTGGGTGTTTAACAACATACAAAACATACAAAAATCTTGATTTGTTGCAAACATTCAAGAGAAGCAAAGAAAAATGTCAAATGTTTTTTTTAACTTTAACAGTGAGCAATATTAACATCTGCTTCTTTTTTCTGTTGTTTGATAAGCTGTTAATCTTCTGTTTCTTTGTTTTTTAATAGTTATAAATAAGGTATTATAAATCTAACAGTTGTATGCCAATTCTTTTATACATTTATGCTACTTTCTGAGGTTTTAGGTTTTCAATATTTATATCAAATTTGTATCCAACTCACCATTTAGCTATTTTTGTTTTTAACACCTAATGTTGCCAGATGTTCTTTTCAGATGTTACTGGTAAATGTGCAGTGAAAGATACCTATTTGTAGCAAGATGGGTAACAAGAGCTCTTTACCAGTTCCCTTCTTTTCTCTGCAAATCACTGAATGGCTCTGCATCATTTTGTCTCCCACTTTGCTAATTCAGTGGATAATGGCTCCTATTTATGAGTAGAGAACCTTTTTCTGCCAATTATGGTATTAGTCATAAAGCCAGCCCCCACCTCCTCTTACAGCCCCCCTCCCCCCCTCCCCATCAAACAACAACAGTAAAGTACTGTAAATGGAGCCGTCTCATATTCACATTCCCACCTCCCACTCTCCACCACGTTAAAAACCGTCGTGCCAGTGTGTACCGTGTTATCGGGTCCGGCAGAGGCAGCGGCCAGTAGCAGGTGGTTGCTGTATTAGCTAAACAGGCGTCTGTGTGCACAGTGTGAGTGTTCCCCCTCCCCTCTTTTATGAGCAGCCCCGTGTGCGTTGATCAGTTCTATTCTTGGGAAGGTGTGAAGATAGCAGTGCCCCCCTCGCTCGTTATTTTAGCTGAGGCCATGTCCCCCCCCGCCAGCCTGATAAAGACCGGACTCTGTGTGCTTATCTGGGCTCTGCCTTACCTCAGCTTGTTTGAGAGAAGCTTAGGGAACAGAGGGAGACGTTGAAAGGGACAAATGTCCACTGCAGGAGGAATGTCCTTTCAATGTCATATCTGGAGACATAATGCATGCTTATTTCCTTTATATTTATACACTTGTTTTACAATAAATGAAATTTATTTTAAAAGACTTTTATTTTTAAAGAAAATAGCACAGACCATTAAAGAACGTTAAACTTTCTTGGCTTTTTTTTCCCCTTTTCGCTTTAATCCGCCCGCTCAACATCACACCAAAGGCTCTTGCACAGAACACAATGCCCTGTCACCATCACATCCTACCACTCCAGGTGTAAAAAAAAAAAACTCCACGCTGCCTGCAGGGCTCACCAGAGAATGGAGTAACAAGGTTGAAACAAATTTATGCCATGAAGTCAAGTGCCTTTTTAAAGGGTCTGTTTTAATCCAAATGCAAACGTCTCATTCTTTTCAAACTTTCTTTACGCATCTTACCAATTCCAAGCGCCACAGGGTTCTTTGTTGCCAGCCTGTGAGTCTGTTCTGTTTATGCTGTGATGTAACGCGGCTGCAACCTCTTTCCATCCCAAATTTATGTGCAAAATCACCAAAAGACACATGTTGATGTACGTAGGATGCTTAATGAAGGATTAGTGTTGTGCTTTACAGTTTTGTTTTCTGCATTGTGGAATTTGCATTGTCCCCAGGTTGATTAGAGGTAGATTTTTAAATACCTTTCATTTATACCTCTGGAACATTTAGGTTTAAATTCGTCTTTTAATTTCGCCAACAACTTTATTTACATTGTAAGTGAAATGACACTTTTAGAGTGGCCTCACGAAAGTCCTGTCTCGAGTCCGATTGGAGAATTCTCCAGAGATAAAGATTAGGGTGATGGCAAGGAGGCCTTCCAACCTTAGGAGCTCAGCACCGTAGAAAAAATGTCAAAATACCAGTAGCTTTTCTCCTTTCCTGTCCTTTTAAAGCTTTAGATTTAAAGCTGCCATTGTTATGGATAATTCTTGGACTTTATGTATTCCAAGTTTAATGTATTCATAGATTTGTGAAAATTGTATTAGAATTTTAGGAATAAGAGTGTATTTTATAGGCAACTGTGGCTGAGTGGGTATAGTCTTGTGGGTTTGATCCCAGGTTGTGGGTTTGATCCCAGCTTCCCCTGTCACACATCAATGTGATTGATCTGTGTCACTGATTTATGTATCGGTGTATGAGTGAGTGCAATTGGGCAAATGTGGCTATACTGTAAAGTGCTTTGAGTGGTCAATATGACTAGAAAAGTGCTTAATAAATTCAGTCCTTTTATTGTCTATTTCATTGTCCAAATGTTCAATGTTAACCTGAAGATGACATTTGAATTATAGCTTCCTTTTTGGCCATAAAATAGGCCATTGCAGTTTAAGGAACAGTCGAACTAAAACATTTTAAGCAGATACTAACTTCATTGTTGTATTTCTCATCTGTAAGAGTTGTGAACTGATTTATAGGACAGCTTGTAAGAAGAGTACCAATTCAATAACCCTGCCTTGTCACAATGCTATGGAGAATACCTACCTGCATAAAAACTAAATAATTGTTTTCAAGATACCAATAAGTGTTGAGCAACCTAAGATCAGTCCTGCTATCATTTGCATTTTGGGGCCTGTGTTGCCCATGATACCACAAAGATTACAGTAGGTAAGTTAGGAAATTGAGATTGAGCATTTCTGTAGTTAGTTATATCTTATCTGTGATTTTTTTTTCTTACATATTTTTTTTGACATTTGTTTATCAATATATTTTCACATTATTATTATTATTTCACATTATATATTTGTGGTATGGTTTGGTATGGTTTTACCATAGCTTTATTGGTAATGATTAACAAAGCAGCTGTTTGGTACTGACGTCTCCTTTGCCATGTTTACTAAAATACACATTCCTTGATGTGGTACATCTGTTTTTTTTCTGTCAGAATAGTTTGTAGGTGACTTCTGACTACATAGATTAATGTGTACTCAACTGCTGCATCCAAAAAGTCTGTCACTATTGAGATTTTTCACAGAATAATGTTACAACAACAATTGTAATCCAAGATATTCTGCACCTCCACCCCAGGGTACACATTTAAGGAAGTAGATTGTTTTCCTCAGAGATGCAAGTTTTATTGTCATGTACGAGTACCTATGGAAAATCATTACTGCCAAAAAAAGAAATAACTTATGCAAAATATGATTAGTATTGCACAATAACTTATGGATTTATAAGCAATAATAACAGAAGTGAAACACAAAATTTTTTTTAATCAGAATCAGAAATACTTGTGTGTAGATTTCAGACCTAGACGGAGATCCAGAAAAATGAACGTGTCACATGATTAAATTAACCAAAGTGTAGGTGTCATAGTCTTGGGGTAAGAAACCTTAGCGACTTTGGCAACTTAATTTTCTCAGCTGTCAATATAACCTGACCATATAAATGAAGAAAAAGCCTGAAAGCTTCTCCTCGCTTTGCCACTGCATTTTATTTGATCCCGATGTCACAATCTAAAGCACCTGTTGATATTTTGGGCTGGTCTGTGCCGTCACTCATGACCGCAAAACATTTTAAGCACTTAAAATCCAGACATTGTTCGACCTTTTTCCACCCTGCAATTACTGTTGCGGCGGTGAGGTTAAAATTTCAGGGGGGGGATGAAAGAGCGCGCTTATAGTCAGCACTAACTGGCAGATGAGGCCCAGAGGCACAAAGCTAAAGAGAACAGGAAAAAAAGGTTAATTATGCTCATCAGAGTTCACACAATCATAAACTCCATACCCCCTGTAGTAATAGCTGTATCATTTTAATTTATAGGCCCACAGCCGGCTGAAGGGGTGCTTAATGGTATGTGTATAAAAAACACACACACAGGCTCTTTCGAAATTAACCATGCACACACGTTAACGCACAAAAGAAATATTTTCAGTGTAGTCTAATTTTTTCATCCCTTTCATTGTCTTCTGTGTTGACTTAGGCACACTTATATGGTGCTACTGACCAACAAGCAAAAGATGTTGGCTCGCAATCCATCAAGGGGGGAATAAAATCTGGGGTTTGTGTTATTTACAACACACTAAATACTCTAAATATTAATAATTTAGAGTATTTCACTGCTCAGTGACGTGTAAGAGCCTGGGAGGTTCACTGCTTACGTTTTGGTCAATCTTACAGCATCATCATAAACTGTGCACCACAGAAAATGCATGGAATGGTGGGGATATGTGTTTGTGATTAAGAATAGTTCACATTCAATTCAATCAGCTTTTCGCATTCAGTCCCTCAGGGTTATGGTTTAGGACCAGTGTGGTTTTTACAGTGCCTTTCTCCATTTTTAAAAGCAAGAACATTTCCTACCAGATCTACAGCACTGGCACCCAGTTGCATTGCTACATTAAGGACTCTGAAGCATCATTTCACAAATTAGACAACAAATGAGTTATTTAGATCCACCTGTCTAGTAAAGTCTGTGAGACTGAAGTGGTTAATCAAACCAGTCATTCCTAAAAACTGGTCTGAACTTAAGAAATATTTCAAAGATAAAAATGTTAGCTTCAAAACATAATTCTGGGAGGATCATCCATGTATTTCGTTTTAAATTTAAATAACAGCAAAACTCTCGATCATCTCCAGATGATGCATAAGTCTGAATTTCTGTGGACACAAAAGACTCCTGTCCAAATGTCTCTTTGCAGATGGAAAAGTTACTTTCAGAAAAAAGTCTTTATCTTTGGCAATTAGTGCTTTCTTTGGTAATTACTTACACTGCAAAAATGTGACTAAAAATAAGTAACATTTTCTTGAAATTAGTGTATTTGTCCTTGATTTGAGCAGCACGTTTAAATGATCTGCCAATGGAATAAGATTGATTGTAGTTAATCTAAATCATCTTATTTTAAGTGTAGTTTATCTAATTATCTTATTTAAGATGTAAAAATACGCATTCCATTAGCATATTATCTTATTTATCTACTCAAATTAAGGACAAATATGCTAATTTAAAGAAATGTTTACTTATTTTCAATTCAGTTTTTGCAGTGTACTAATTATATTTACTGGCCCTTTAAAGGATTATGTTATTGTAAAGGAGCTTTTATCTTTATATGTAAAGGGTGCTGTGTGAATTATCGTTGCTTATTTTTAATACTGAAAAAAAGCATAGGGAAAGCTGTCTCTCTCCTTATACATTCATATTTTTGATGGCGAGATGCAGTAAAAATCTGTGGAGTCAAGCATTTGTTTATAAAGTGCCACTGAAAGTAACAGTTTTTTTGTATCCTGATGTGTCAAAGATGGAGTGAAAAAAGTGCTTTGTGGGTTTTCATCATACGCGTTTCCTATTTATGCAATAAATTGACCCTCATGCGCATCCCTGTGGAGAGCAGCTTGGCAATTGGCGCTTGCAAATAATGGAAGCGAGAGTTTGCGAACGTCAGGAAAACTTTTCGATGAGGTGTCCTGCACTTTTTATACCCCACTCATTCTTAACAATTTCCTAGCTTCTAGACCTCCTGTCACCTTCCTTTTCTACTCTTCCAGCATTTTTTCCACCACTGACCTTTCCACTTGCTCCTTCACTCGTCCTGTCATTCATGACTGTGTCATTTTCCATTTTTATTTCCATCCCATCCAAGTTTTTTTTTTTTCCACCACCTTCTTTTTTTGGCTGGTTGCCTTTTTCAATCCCTATCCTCAGGTAATACTCAAAACCCTATACAGTATGTTGTGTTAAAAAAAAAAACACTCTCAAATCCGTCAGGAGGTAAACTCAGACAGACGTCCGGGCATTCACATTTATTTTGCATCTCTGTCTCATCTTGCGAAGCAGGAGAGAGGGGGAGAATGCGACTGGGTGGAAATGTCAAACGGTCTGCGGAAAAACTAATCAAAGAATGCTGGCCTTCAGTAAGAACCACTGCCACGGGCTTGCTGTGTGTAAAGCCTTCTTCTGTCTTAACAGAGGGCACATTGTAAAGGGAGGTCAAATCTGGAGGAGCTGTGTTGTGTAAAGCTGCGCAGTGATGTTCAGGATGGAAATTGAAAGTGTAAATTGCCAGAAGGGATCATTTTATGCTGCAGGAAGATGAAGTAGGCCACATCCTGGAAGACTGGGCGAAGGCTAAGGTGCTCATATCACACCTGACCTTTTATAGTACTGTATTCTTAACATTATAGATCATTGTGAAATGTACAGTGGAAAAAGGTTTTTCCTTTTGTTCTATGCTTTTCTATTTGTTTTTTACCCCTTTTTATTCCATAATGACTCACTTGATGTTGATATTGCAGCTTTCGCTCGATATTACCACCACAGATACTGTAACAGGGCTAGCTCATAAATTACACGTGGCTTTAAAACAGTGAAACGCAATTGAATGTTTCGTCCTTTATTGAATCCAGTCATCTTATTATAACTTAAAGATTCACCTGTTTGAAAGAAATGTGCAGTAGTTGCTTGTATATTTACCCAATATTAAAATCAGAATTGTCGGGCTTAATATTTGGAGGCAGTAGGTTGAACGTTGAGTGTAGCTGCCCTATTTTCCTGAGGCACAGCGCTCACCCTTCTTCTTTTCCTCCGCCATGTCTCATGCCATTTCTTTTTGCTTCATTCTCCTTCTCCTCACCTCCCTTCGCCGGGTAATGAATGCAGGAATTCTCCCTCATACGTGTTTAGCAGGGCTCGGAGACCTGTGTCGGCCCGCGGTCCCTCAATTATTAATTTGATGTTGTGCGCTTGGCCGTTTGATCATTGCCGTATATCTGTGTGATTCAGATTTAACAAGTTCCCCAGGAGGCTGTGGTCTTTTTTTTCTTCTTCTTCTCCTTTTTTTCTACCCAGTTTGTTCTCTTAAACCTACTTTAACCCAGACGTGTGTAAAACTTTTGATGGACTGCGTTGGACATTTTAACCATCGGTTCTCAGTGGGTTCATATTCTGTTTGTACAGTTCAACTACTGATAGTTTTGCACCATGTCCAGTGCCTGAAACTGTTAGCCATTACCATAAAGTGGAAAACGACAGTTTATGGGGTCATACCTTTTAATGGCCTTTTCCAAAGAGTTTGCCTCTTCACTGGACCTTGTCCTTTGTCTATTTCCTTGTGGAATGATATGTATTTAAGCTTGTAATCATCAAAACCTGGGCATTACCATATAAATTAGAAAGTTGTAGAGCACTGCAGCTCGAGGAGTGGATACAAGTGAGATGTGCAAAGTAAAAATTAGATACAGACCAAGATAAGATATGTGTGGACGCCTGCGCACACGCTCAGTTGACATTTGGAAGTGAGTTCTTTGTGAAATGTAATTAAAGGAACTGAGTTAGCACCAGTGGTGCAGCATTTATCTTAGTGCCTGTGGTAATGTATGTTTTTCTTTGCTCTCCAGCACCGCCACGCTTCACTAAAGTTCCCGTTGACCAGATTGGTGTCTCAGGGGGCGTGGTCTCCTTCGTCTGCCAGGCAACGGGCAACCCCAAGCCGAAAGTGAGCTGGAACAAGAAAGGGAAGAAGGTGAACTCGCAGCGCATAGAGGTAAGTTTGTGAAATCTGCGCTGCCTAGCTGCTCTTCACAGGTATGCCGGGCCAAACTAATATGGAGAGAGCGTGTTTGCTACTGTCATGTCACACAACCATGGGCCAAAAAATCTAACTGTTCCCATGCAGTTCTTGTAAAGTGAATTATTAGAAGTAACCTGAGAACCAATCACATGAAAAGGTTATGGTGTTGAGTGAAGCTACAGGAGCGCATGTTCTCTGCTGTTGATTCTGGGTTGAAATAAATTGCAATCATAAGTTTTACTTCATGTAAAAGTCACAAATGCTGGACGTTTTTTTGTCTTGTTTCAACCACAATATTCAACTTACTTTTTAGGATTATTCGTGATGGACCAGAACTAAATTGTGGTTTTGTTAAAGAACATTACTAAATAAATTGCGTTATGAAAACCAAGGAACACAGCACACCACTCAGAAATAAAATTGTGAAACTTGTATGCAGGGGTTAGGTCATAGAACAATATTCCAAGCTTGGTATAGCTCAAGGAGCCCTGGTTAGTCCATCATATGAAAACGGGAAGTGTATGTTACAACTGCAAACCGACATGGCCGTACGTGTAAATTGACCTGTTTAGGAAAAGGGAGCATTGATCAGAGAGGAAGTCAAGAGGACAGTGGTATCTCTGGAGGAGCAACAGATATCCACTGCTGTGGCTGGAAAGTGTATTGACTGGACAATTATTAGTTAGGTACTCCACAAAGCTGACCTTTATGTAAGAATGGCAGGATGAAAGTCAATTTTAGAAGGAAGCTGTAATTAGTCCACTGCAGTTTGCCTCAAGCCATGTAGGGACCACAGCAAACGTGTGAAAGAAGCATCTCTGGTCAGATGAGCCCAGAATGCAACTTTTTGTTCTACGTGCAAATTACGGTGGGTTTGTGTGCACTGGCAACGCTGCTTTCACCCTGAACACACAAGACCCATCTTCATAGGATGGTGGAAAGGATCAATTTCTTCAGCGGAGGCATGGAAGCTGGTCAGAGTTGACGGCAGGACTGCGGTGAGGGTTCACCTTCCAGAAAAGCATATTCATGTGTTAGAATGTTTTAAACCTAAACTCAGCCAAACATCTTGAAAGGGGCTTTTCAAATAATCTCTGTACTATCTGAGTTTGAGCTATTTTGCAAAGAACAACAGGCAAAATAATGAATCGGTAGATAACAAGCCAGTAGAGACATACCCCAAAACACAATGAGTAGTCTACCCAGCTACTAAAAAAATAAATATAAATAACATCCATCTCAAACACAAGCTTTTAATGAAAGGCTTGCCTCTGTCCAACATGTGATGCCATGGCTATTAAACAACTTAGCTGTAGTTTCTTATTTACTTTACCTTCTCAAACTTTTTTTGTTCCATTGAACAACACAGGTCACCAAACATATTGGGGGCACTGAGTGCATGAAAGCAGGAGGCTTAAATAATTAGCAAACACTTATTGCACACCAGGCGATTCTTTGCGATTTGCATATTGCGATCCGTGACATTGCGATAACTATAACTTTGTGTTATACGGTGCAGCCCCACTGTACAGTGACAGCAGTTTTCAATCTCCGTTCTACAATTTTAAACCGCATTCACGGCACAAGCTGTTTACTTTCAGCTTGAATCTATCATATCCTTTTTAAAAGGATCGTTATTTTAGCTTTTCTCTTACGATTTTTACAAACTGATGTAGACAACTGCCATTGCACCTTTCATGGATTTGCTTCTTTAACCTGTAAACATTTACACGTCCATCATTAGCTACGGATGCCCAGTAATGAAATGCAGAGCACTTCCTTTTCTCTAGTCTGTCCTTTTTGCACTTGACTGACTCTGTTATTGTCACATTTTGCCTCTGCTATGTTTTTCCTTTCCTGGAAGCCGCCCTGTCTGCATGATTATGCGTGTGCGTTATTCATGATGTTTGTTATTCACTTCTCGGCAGGCATCCCAGATGGCATCTCTAAAAGTCTTGATTGATGCTCAATGTCTCTTAATTAAAAAGTTGCTTTATTTAACAGTGACAGCACTCAGATCTATGCGCACACTCGAACTTGCACATGCACGCATGGTGTCATGAGGGAAACCATGGGGGAGGGTGCTGAAAAGCAAAAAAAAAAAAATTATAAAAAATTAGCAGTAACATTAAGGATCAGAATCCCAACGAAGGACATAATAATAATAATAAAAAAATTCTGTTTGTGCTTGTGTTTCTTCTTCATACTGAGTCGGAAACAAAGCCATGGGCATGAAGGAGTCCAACCAAATGGACGCTTCTCTTCCTCCCATTTAGCTGGACATAAAAAAAAGAAAGAAGTAAAGTGGGTTTTGAAGTGGTGGCTTTATTTTTGTTCGTATCTCCTCTGCCCTCTAGACAGCTGCTTTGATATTGATCATGATGCCATGCTCTGCAGTGTTTTTAGCCTAATTAGCCGCTCAGGCCTGGGATGTGCGTCACAAGAACAGCAGAGCTGCTGAAGACTCCTGCTTGTGTCTCAAAGTCACACATTGCTGAAACGGTTGGAGCAATAAGGCCTTGGCTGACAGGGTATAAGCTTGTATTTAGGAGGTTGGGGGTTAGACACTGGGACTGTAGTATTTTGCTGTGAAGCTGGGAGTCTGGCCATCTTCTTTGACCGGTCCATCCAAAATTAGACCTAAGGAATTAGGTTAGAAAATGACTGTTGGTGCCAAAAGCTTTTTTTTTCTTTCTTTTTTCTCAAGAGTGCCGCCATCAAAAGTCTTGCTTTGTACCAATTGATGAATTGATCTTCAGTAAGAGCAGATAAGGTTATCCAAATACCAACAAAGCAAAACAGATCAGAATTACAGATTTAATCAAGATCAAAACACAAAGCACAAACTGTGTGGAGGCAAAATCTGTTTCTTTACATGAGTTTTCTTATTCCTTTTTTTGTCCTCTGGCTTCATAAGAATCAAATTTGGAAGTGGAGGGTACCTGTCTTCATTTTAACCAAGCACAGTGGGCTCATGTTCATATTTGAGTCCAGCTGACAATAGGAATAAAATACATTCATACTGTTACTAACAATGGCAAACCATAACATCTGATTAAATGAGCTAAAACTATTCTCCACTTTCTGTATTCATTAAGTATAAACAGATGCACCGTTTATGTTTATATGTGATTAACTGCAATTGTCTTTTGCTGTATAGTTGCACTATTTAATGTAATTGATTTACTAAAGTTAAATATTAGTTGTAGAAGTAAGCAATCTAAAGTAATTGATTAAAGCCCATAAGACTGTGTTGAATTGTTAAAATTGTACATAATCACTTAAAATATTACGCAGAAAATGATTGTGATGAAAATTCTGCGGAGATCTACTTTTTACTTGCGCTTGACTGGCAAGTTTGACACTCAAGGTGTTTAAAATGAAATCCCACACGAAAGCAACCTCAACGTTTTTTTTTCCTTCATGCTTCATCTTACAGACCATTGAATTCGACGAGGGGGCTGGCGCTGTGCTCAGAATCCAGCCCCTCCGAGCGCCACGCGATGAGAACATTTACGAATGTGTAGCCGAGAACAGCGAGGGCGAGATAACCGTCAACGCCAGGCTCTCCATCATCAGAGGTAAACCTTCCACCTGTTTGTTTTTTCTTCCCCGCCACATCAGGACATCTCTGAATGGAGGAAATGCAATGTATTTGCTAGAGCGTGAAGCTTTTGTGCCTTGAATATGGATCCGTGATGCTCTATTCACGGTTCTGAGGCGGTTCCCGAAACTTTTGAGCTGCATTACCCAATTATTGCAGCGAAAGAAACTTTTCACTTTTAGCAGTGAGGTAATAAGTCAAATAGACAGGCAAAACGGAAAACAAACGCAGCATCAAATACCAATGTGTTTTTCCTATTGATCTGTTGGTGCTTGTTAGAGCAAAATATGATTTTAAAATAATTTTTATTTTATTTTTTTTGCTTTGATTTCTGGAGAGGACCTCAACACCCAAAAATTGGTCATATCCCTGTGAGGTCCTGACCCCAACGTCTGGACAGTTTACTGTAAAAAGTACAGTTTTTCCACACATATCATCCTTTATGTAAGCTTACCTTTAATGTTTATGCACAGTTTTAAGGGAAAAAAAAAAAAAAACATCCCACAAAAATCCTCTGTGGTTCAAATGAGTAATCTACTACAACCACGTCAAAATTTGTAAAAACACTAGAAATGGCAACGTCGGTCTTTTATACTTGGACGTTTAGAAGGATGTTAATTACATATTATTTTGATTGTACTAATCAACTGTCATTCATGTATAGCTGAACCGCTCATTGGTAGCCCTTACAGTCCCTTGATGAATTGGGTTGATTGGACATCCACAGACAGTCAGGCCACAGCAGCTGACAGATGTGCCCGAACATCCAATACACGAGTACGCACAGATAAAGCAGGTTTAAAATAGCTAAATAGTACTATGAAGGACACGATAAAGAGCTACTGAAGATTAGGCATTAACAAAGTACCTTTTATAGTCATAAGAATATTATAGGAGAACAGACATGCTGCTACACACCAGGTTTGGTTTTTTTTCAGACCTCCTTTTTCTGACTGTTTTCAATACATAGACTCACACGGTGCAGTATCTTTTTTTTTTTTTCTTCCTCTTTTCTACTGCCATCTGCCTCGTTTCCAGGGCTGGATGAAGCTGAGCTAATGCTGCCTGGCTGGCAGCACAAACACTAGGCCTTTCTGGCTGTCAGATCCACCAGCGCTGGTGTGGGCAGCATTTGTCTGGTGGGAGAGTTGGGCCAGAGAAAGGAAACCTTGCCCAACATAGCTTAGTCATTGTTAGACACAAACCTGCAGTGCTTTGACTGGGGTGTGAGTTCCTCTGGTATAGAGACGCTGTTACTATTTGACCAGGTTTAACAGGGCTAGGCTATTTAACGGTTGTCTGCCCATTTTTGAAGCTACTTGTATTATGCTAGCCTTTAAAGTGCTCATTCGTTTTTCTGTCTTGACCAAGACCATTTGAAACATTTGACTGATGTGGGAGCCATTTATCATTGTGAGATTGGCTAAATGACAAAGTACTAAAGCTAAATGGCAAAAAGTGGAGATGCCATGATCGTGATTTTGAGACTGATTTCTAACTTTGGGTCTTTGGAGAGATTTTAATTGCCGATACCAATTTGGAGCACGCTCTGATTTCTTCTCAAAATTATAAATTTTTTGTTTTTTTTAACACCTGAAACTGGTGATAGCATTTTATATTAGAAACAAGCAGCCAGCTTTACAAGAAGAGCAGTATTCGCTCGCTTCGATATTTCTAAAAGGTTGCTGACCTGACCAAATCCGTCAGGTTTTCTGACAGACAGATGTTGTAGTCAGTACCACATTGTAGGGTATTAAATCGTGCATTCACTGAATGTGAAAATTGTGTTCCAACTGATCAGAGGAAACGAGTCTTAAAACCATCTGATTTCGGTCACCAAGGGATTTCTCTGCACATCTCCGGAGAAGAAGAAAAAAAGTTGGGTTGGGTACGTTCGTGTCAAAGCTTATTTGGTTTCAGCACTCCAGCCTGGAAAAATCCTTGGCAAAATAAGCTTGGACAAGCGCAAACACTGAACAACAATGAACATGCAAGCTGAATTATAGATTATATGTTCAGGCATGTTCCCACTTGGGCCTTCAAGAAGGAGCACAGGACAAATCCAGCTCAGTCCACACAAGCAGATGACAAATGTCAAGTTATTAAAATCCACTCCAGAGCCCAGAGAAAGAAAGCGGTTCTCCTGTGCTGGGAAGACAAAGCGCTGAAGGAGGGATGTAAGTGTGTTGATAGAGAAGAATTTGACAGATAAATGTCTATGGAGGATAGCAGCAATGCTCTGTTTTCTATCTTTAACTGGGCCCCCTGAGTTAACCCATCAATATCAGGAATAAACCTGGCAAAGATAACCTCTGTAATATAGAGAAGATAAGGTAAATCTAATATCTGTCAAGAAAATGCAGAAATGGGAAAACTGAGCTTGTTAGCTAAAAATAAAGAAGACAGGTGAATATAAAGTGTCATTTCAATTAAAGACGGGGAAGATAACAGCGGGAACTACAAGGATTTACAATTCAGGAAAAGTTGGCTCAGGTTGAAGTGAGACAACAGAAGGTGACGTGGATGATTGGCAGTGCAGAACAGGTGAGGAGGACAATAGCTGAACATGGGTTCTTGGAACGTGGCAAAGGATTACAGGATATGGGACAAGGCACAAGGGAAAGATTTCCAGTAAACAGAGGGGATGTGGTCCGGGATTTAGAGAGGCAGAAAATAGGTCGCCACGATGGGTGACTTGGCCGGAAAGCCGTGGCGCACATATGTGAGAATGCTCAGCTGCAAGCCCATTAGAACCCACATCGATGCATTATCAAATTCAAATGCACAGCAACTATGAATGGTGTATTTATTTGGGTAGTAGTTACAGAGCTGCATACTTTTCACAGATCACAGCACACTCTTCACAGAACCAGGACGATGTTTCTCAGAAAAATCAAAAACAAGTTATGAACAGCGTGCATTTATTGTTAGTCCATGAGTGTGTGTCTATCTCATACTTACAGAAGGCATAGTCACTGGTAAATGCACAAACATGCATAGAACAGTACTTCATAGGATTTTCTGTGATGTCGAGAAATAATTTATGACAAATAAAGGATCTGTTTAGAGTTTGACGTGAAATGAATAGTGGGCCACTGTTCACCAAACGTATGTCGACTTTTCTCTGCTCTTTTAAATATATACACACAAACGGCAAAGGGGCAGAGATATATGTTCCAACTATGTGTTTGCACAAAACCACCCTTACTGAAGTACTTAGACAACCACAGAAATACACATACCATGATACAGACACTCCAACACTTTAAACTGAATTTCTGTCTTCCTTTGTTTTTTTCAAACCATGCTCTAACAATGACAAAGCCCCAGTTTCTGTTCTGCTGTTTGGTACTGTGTTTGCGTGTGTGCACATATGTTGGTGGCAATGGCGGGCGCATTTAGCTTTGACTGTGACACCTCCTTGGCTCTTACTTCATTGCCACAGCTGAATACCTAAGATGGGGGCCATCTGGCTCCACTAAGACTTTCACGAAGTCCTCTGGGAGTCCTTGGAGGGAGACCAACAGGCGTATGAAGTGCACTCTGGAGATGACACGACTTGCTGTTGGTCTTTGTTGTCATGTTTTTTTTTTGTTGTTGTTGTTGTTGTTGGTTTTTTCTTTTTCTTTTGATTTGCCTCTCTTCCCCACTGTGTTTTACAGTGTCAGAAATAAGGCAAAGTTGCCATTGGGGGACCGTCGGCTCGCTGTGTTGTGAGATCACAGGGAGTTATCCATGTTTGAGTATTTCCCTGTTACTTCTGCTGCAGTTTGAGCTAGTGACTAAAGCTGAAATGAGAATTTTTTTTTTTTTTTTTTGCTTTTATCTTGAAAAGTTTTTAAAAATTCCATCCTTGTGTTTGCATTGCCCCGAAACAGATCCCAGCCTGGCAGAGTAGCTCCTGAGGCAGAAGTTATTGAGTCTGTTAAATTAAACCACTGTGTTGAGGCTGTTGGAAATTCTGCATCGCTCTGCGTGACCTAGAGGGCACCAGAAACTCACTTCGGTGTGTTTAAACACATAGACACACATGCTCTCGCATATACACAAGCCTTCAAGCTCATATCCTCCATATTTTCTTTTGCCACTCCCAGCCAGGTGGAACCAATTAAACTTATCCCTCTCCGTCTCTTGGCATGTTTTGTGCGCTATCAAAAACCTTCCAATCATCCAGCTTCCACCTCACTTTAAACCACGTTGTACGGCTGGTTTTCATACCTAGCGATCATTTTTTTCCCCACTTATTTTTAACTTTTCTTAGTTTTAGCTTTAACCACCTGCTGATCTGATTTTTTTTAAGGCCTGAGATTGGTTTTGCTCATGTTTGATCACTTTTAGAGACATTTTGTTATGTTTATTTTTACCTAAGATATAGAGACGGTTCAATATATGATGTGGTCAAGATATTTCTGTAAAATTGCTCTTTCATTTGCTGAGTGTATATAGAGTTAAAATCGTGTCATAATCCATTAAACCATTGAGGCTTACGATACCGACCATTACCTAGACTTTACCTCTAAAGTCCTTACACTGGCTCCCTGTATCTCAGAGAATAGACTTTAAAATACTTCTGTTAGTCTATAAATCCTTAAATGGCTTAGCACCTAAATACATCACAGACTTGTTATCAGTGTATCAACCCTCCAGACCACTAAGGTCTTCTGGCTCCAGCCTACTCCACATACCTAGAACCAGAACTAAACATGGAGAAGCAGCATTTAGTTCCTATGCTCCGTTTATCTGGAACAAACTTCCAGAAAACTGTAAAAGTGCGGAAAGCCTGAGTTCTTTTAAATCAAGATTAAAAACACATCTGTTTAAAATTGCCTTTGACTGTTCTAGTTAAACAGTTTTACTGTTTTTAATGTTCTTTTTTGTTACTACATTCTATCCCTACTTGCTTTTATTCTATTTTCTATCTACATTTTATTATTTTGGTATATCTTAATCATGTAAAGCACTTTGTATTGTCTTGTACTGAATTGTGCTATATAAATAAATTTGCCTTGCCTTGCCTTGCCTTGCCTAGAAATGAGGGCTTGAGGGCCTATTATTTGATCAGACTGCCTGTGCGTTGGCCCTTTGTCATGTCAGGACAGCACAGGCTATTGTGATTTTTAATTAGATTC
Organism: Fundulus heteroclitus; assembly: GCF_011125445.2. Lineage (NCBI taxonomy): Eukaryota > Metazoa > Chordata > Actinopteri > Cyprinodontiformes > Fundulidae > Fundulus > Fundulus heteroclitus. The sequence goes on from NC_046369.1 coordinate 14,068,408, forward strand.
TTTCCAGAGAAACTCAATGAATGGTCACTCTTTAGGTTGGGTTTTGTTTGGATTGACTTAGATTGTGTAAATATTGCTTTCAATAGGACTCGTTTGTCTTTTAAAAAGTGCGTTGAGAGGACTCCTGCTGTGAAATGGGGCTGCATAGATAAAGCAAACTTAGGTGAATCAAAAGCTGGGAGAAGTTACATCTACAGGTTTGGGGTGCGACAGTATCATTTGTTTGTCTTGTTGAGGGTTTTAGATTTTAAACGTTCAAGTTTATTCTGAAATGAAAAGAAAAGAACACTGGTTAAGTTGGTACTAAAAATGTTTGTGAGGACAAGAGTTTTCTTTTGTATAGTTGCATTTTCTTCATCTATAGTGTTGGTCAGAAGTGTGCACCCATTCACCGTGAGCATGAAGGTTGTACTTATTTTTGGGATTTTAAGGATTTACTTAAAGCCTTTGATTTCTGGGTTAATTAAAAATACAACAACACCAGCTGTTGTATATATTTAACTCGATTTAAAATGAATTATCAAAAATGCTAAGCATGATCAATAAAAATTATGCTCGGGATTGAGGCCAATTCTGAAGTGTAACATTAGCCTGCTTTATCCATTCCAAGACCAGGTTTGATTGTTCACGTTATTCTTCTAAAGATTATCTTGTTTTGCCTTATTTCTTGTACTGATTTGTTTTTGGCTTAGGTTTTTTTATGCCTCTTTATGCCTTTGCTTTGCCAGTTTACACTGCCTGGGTGTTGAATGGGGTTCCACACAAAGCGTTGTGTTTGCTCTGAAGAAGCAAGTTTGTCCAGGGCTCAGACTAAGGGAAAAAAAAAACACAAAAGGAAACAACAGCAGGTGCGTTTGTGGGAGAAAGTAGGTTTTCGCTCTGCTGTGCGCACAGAGGGGAATGGTCAGCATGTCAGTCTCGTTTGTGTGACGTTAACGTCTGCTGTGTATGTGTGTTTAGCAGATAGCTAGAGACAAAGAAAGGAGAGAGAAAAAAATGAGTGAAAGGGCCAACAGGCAGACATTGGCCATCCAGTAATGAGACAGTGAAGAATAAGCTTGGCAGTATCAGCAACAGATCTGTCTGCTCTTCCCATCTGCCTGCGCCCGAGATGGCCTTTGCCCTCTTCCACTTGTCTCCAACAGCTAGAGAAAGAGCAAATATGGCTGACTGGAAAAGTATAAAAAAAGGACCGAGTCTGAACGGTAATAAGGAGAGTTAAAAAAAAAAAAGGTCTTAAGACTAATATGCCTGATGTAATAATAAATAAGATGGCAGCATATGTACACATCACGCCACTGGAGTCGTTCTTGTTAGTTCAAGCATAGAAGGGAAGTCTCTGGTTGGGACGCAGTTAACATAAGTTTCCACATTGCGTTGCGTGTCTGAATTTTGACGTTCTGCCGGCATACCTTGCATGGTTTGAGTCTTTACCAGCCTGGACAGGACGAGACTGGTCATGAAAGGACATGTTTCGCTCAAAAGGAAAATGTAGTGGCTCTCCTAACAGACCCTCACATTCCTCACACTGTACATATCCAAAGAGAGCCACACTTGCTTTGTTTGCCTCCTGAATTATCTCCTCCCTGTCGCTGACAAACAAGCCCATTCCCAAACAGCCCCTACCATCGGCCAGCTGTAATTATACATCATTTTAGGGCTGTTTAGTTCAACATCAGTTGGCAAAAGGTTTTATGTGCTCACACACGAGCGCTATTAACAGGACTGAAAGGTACCTCTTTCACACATTATTCAAGTTGCTTTTTATACAGTGCTGCAGTAGAGGACATTTGACTTTTATTATAATTTTTTTGGTTGTGATTTGGCTTGTTTGGATGAGAATTACTGGAGGACCAATGTTTTTTTTGCTCCTGGAGTGCCATTCCATGCTGAGCTGGAACTCTATAGCGCTGTTATTGGTGAGCAGAGAAGGGCAGGCGAGGCACAAACATCAAATCAATAGGTGGATGTTCACCACATGGATGACCCGCATGCCCCTGATCTCTTATTGGAAGCTTAAAAAGTTTGATGTTGATTCCTCAGAAATATCCCCCTTTGCTGTCCTTGAGTGACTTGGGCCTTCTTTTTTATACTTTCGGAAGCTATATCTCGAGTTACCTTTTACCTCCTCATGCACCACTTTATACGTCCCCAGCAGTATTTTTCAGTTCTTGATGGAATGCCATCAGCCCTCCACTATCATCTACACAGTGTTTTATCCTTCTGATGATTGCTGGCTGACTGGAGCCTGTCTATGCTGTCATCTTGCAGCCAGGACATATTTCAGTTACAACCAGGACAGTTTATCAGTCCCATCACGGGATAAATCCGGGTTTTCCAAAACAGACAGCCCTGTAAACACAAACCCAAAAGTGTCTGGACAAGTTAGAATTTGTGTTTTTTTGTTGTTGTTGTTTGTTATTCATTTTTGGACGAGGAAGCGGAAGTTACCCAAGCTATATACACAGGCACAGGAAGAACCAGTAAACCTTTCCACTTTCATACTGATGACTTTCTTGCTGTGAGCATCAGTGACGCATATATCTGTATTACCTGTCACTAATATTTCTACAGTAATAATGAATTTAACAGAAGGGACCAGTTAGATGCATTGGCACCATGCCTTCATTTCTACTTCATTAAAGTCTTGCTTGTAAATTGGTTGGATATGAAATATTGTTGCCTAACTAAATATGTTAATCAGTTTGCCATAATTATGCAATCACTGCTGTGGAGAGTCTACATATAAAAAATAAAGTCATACTTTACTACAGCTAAACGATATGTGCAGCTGTACGGGGTATTTACTTGCTGAAAAATGGTGAACTCCTAAACTCCTGAAACAAAACAACACTAATGGAATCATTTTTAACTGGATGTGTTTAATATTTAAAAAGTAAAAAAAAAAAAGAAAGAGAGAAAGTAAATGACTCTCTGCACCACATCAAAGGAGGATTGGGAGAAAGAGGTGGATCCTGTCGAAACTGAAGGAGTGATGATTTGGAGTGGCCCAGCTCATGCATAAAGAACAGCAGGGGGATGTGGCCTGGACTGCCCCTTTCATGCATATACATCAGCCAACAACCCAGGTGACTGTATTCATGCAACATGGGGGTCATGCTGGAGCACCTCAGGGCTGGAAGTTGATGAGACTTAAAAGTCCTATGTGCCTTTTAAGTGCTGTGTGTACGCTTATTGTGGTAAAGGTTATGAGAGGAGCTAAGTAGTAATGTGATTATTATTATTCTTTGACAGGAGACATCTCAGGTGAGGGAAAGAGAAAACTTAGATAAATGTGTCAAATACTTTAAAGAATGTGTCGAACACAAGTTTTAATTAAGACAAATATTCAATTGCTAACTTCTTGTCAGAACCAAAGAAACGTTTTAGATGACAGGTAAAACATCTTCCAGAAAGGAAAAAAAAGGTCAACTTTCCTTGTATTGTTAGCAGGATTGTAATGTCATAGATGACTGAGAATCTCCATCAACATATGTAAATAAAATAAATCGCTACCTCTTATTTGGGAACATGTTGTGGGGGGACTAGTCTTTACAAACATACTCTAAACTAGCCTCTCCACAATGACCTCTTCCAGTACTAACCGAGACTTTTCCAAGCAAGCAAGCAAGCAAGCCAGTGGGTGCTGTGCCTGCTCAGTGGCCTGTTCTAAGTGGGACATGTCCAATATCTCACAACTAGCAAAGCGGCGATTGTGACCTTTCCTTAATCTCTGAGCTCCACACCTCTCTACAGCTGAGCCACTGTTCCATGGAAGAGGAATTTGGTATTTTGCGGTCACAATTTCATTATTTTGTTACTTACCCATAGTTAATCACCAACGTTGTGGTTGGCTCATTATTAGGCTGGTAAATCAGTCATTTTAGCTTTGGGTCCACCTCTCTCTTCAGATCTATGTACGTTCTGCTACAATGCAATTGTTACCCCGACTCAACTCTGACTCATCCCTTATATTCTTTCTCTACCAACAAACAAAAGCCTGAGGTATTGTTTACTTGAGGCAGCTCCTAATTTACATCCAAAAGTTGGCCATCCAGCTTTGGCATGTTCGTCAGCTGAGGACTGTTACACCCTTGGATATGCAAACTCCCTACTGCAGAACTCTGTTTGAGCGCAACAACTGAAAAACACAATGTAGAAACTCACAAAGGGACCAAAGTGGAAAGCCTACCATCCACCATCCTGGCTTGCAGCTATAAATTCTTGCCAATTATATCCTTTTGCAGATTCTGTCCAAGACTCTCCAGAAAGAAGCTTAACTTACTATCAGCAATGCAAAGAGAGCTCAGTTCCATCTAAACACCTCCCCAGTAACCATCATCATCATTTAAGACACTATTATGGAATCCAACCTTTTGTCAACCTACTATATACAAATTAAAAATGTGCTGCTGTCGTTAAGCGTCACACCAAGATGCGCACATGTACTCAGACGCAACGATTTTTTTTCTTGCCGCTCATCACGAATGCCCACTGTCCACTTTTCCTTCGAATAATTACATTTTCAGCCGAGCTTATTGGTATTCTATCCACAACCTTTCACTGTTGTTGCCTTTTAAGTTCCTTATTTATCTAATGCTTCAACTGTTCTCACTGTGGCAAAGGCCCACATCTTTACTGACCCTTCCTGTCACATCTGCTTGTTGTTTCCATGCTTCAAAGGGATATTGAGCAATTATGTGGAAAACTCATTTGACCGGTCTCTAACAGGACTCTGCTCATTTAAACCTCTGCGTATTTATATTTATTTCGCTCACGAAAGGTGCAGCCACACCTGGTCTTACTTGATAAGACCAATACTATCGGGACAGGAAGCTGGTCCTTTAGCCCGACCCATCCGCCTCCCTCTAATCTTTTTGCACTCTCTGTTGGTCTTTGAGTTGAAGTCTTGGTACTTTGGGGGTTTTTGGAAGGTTAGATTGGATTTCTTTTGGCAGCACACTGCAGCAGCTCAGCCCTCACAAACTGTTGTTTTTTGGCTCGCGTAGCTTGGACAGCTTAGAAAGGCCTTTGCTTCCCATGTCAGAAGTTGATTCTCTATCAACAAAGGCCTACTCAGACAAGGAAAAGTACAAACATTGCGAATGTGTAACTGCTGCAGCTTTTCTTTTACTCAGATCAACGACGAACATATAATCATTACAGAATAGGTTCTGCTAATACAGTGGTGGCTAAACCAAGGAATTATGCTGTGCTCCTAAAACTTGGTAGAAACCCCTGCATATTCTTCTTTCTGTGTGTTGTCATTAATTTAAGATCAGATACATTTGTGTCACAGCGATGCATATTCTGAAATCAGAATCAGACATACTTTAATAATCCCAGAGGGAAATTACTTTCCTCTGGGAACCAACTAACTAAAAAGTATGTTAGTTGACATTTTCTTTTCTTATCACATTGTAGGAAGAAAATGCCCTAAAATGTATTTTGGATAATGACAGTATGCATATTAAAATTGATATTCCCTATATGTCCAAACTGTTGCAACAGTCAAACAGAAGTTTTAAAAAATATATATTTTACAGCTGCTCTGCCTTGCACATTATATCATAAACTGGTGTCAGGTTTCAAGGTGCCCACTACTCTTCATTACACACACACACACACACACACACACACACACACACACACACACACACACACACACACACACACACACACACACACACACACACACACACACACACACACACTTTCAAAAAAGCACATTCAGAGCCACCTACCTTTTTAAACTAGACCTGACTAGCTGACATCTCTGTACGGGGACACATTTCCCCTTTTGGCAGCAACATCATTCTCTCTAACCTGCAGTTTGTCTACCTTACCCCCAACAATCCTTTGGGTGAGTTATTTGTTTAAAAGCTTTAGAGCCAATGTAGAATAAACTGCCTCTTACTGAGGTAAATATATATTTTTCTCTATTTCTTTACTGTGTTATTAAAAATCGTCCTCATTGGAATTGAACTATTGCATCTGTTCTTCACCATTAATCTATTCTCATCTCAGTGATGTGTCAATCATTCAGCTGTACCTCATAAGGACAAAGTGTCTGGGTTATGTACTTTTTATTATTATTTTTGCAAGGATTTAACCCTGATTTGTACCATTTAAATGTTTGGTGAAAACATTATAGTTGCACTTAAAGGCCTAGTACGTATGTTTATAGAAATATTTTATTTTATTGTAATTCACTTTATAAACCAAACCAAATGGTAGATTGACTGCATTTAGGTTGGAGTTTTCAAGGCATAATGACCAAATGAATTGCTTGAGACTAGAGCCCCGTTCACCCAGTCACACTCATCTAGTTAATGGCTTAATGTCCATCCATCCATCTATCTATCCATCCATCCATCCATCTACTTAATGGCTCATTGTCTGTCCATCCATCCATCTTCCATCCAGCCATCCATCCATCCAAAATGTACCCCCTCTTCCTTTCTCTCGTTTGTCCGGTGTGTTTCTCTGGGTTGTATTTTGGGAGATTTTGATGTAAATGTTACCCTTGGTGGCTAGATGTGCTGGGTGCAGAGAATACTAATAGGACATCAGATGTCTTTCTGGGAATGGAGTAGAGGGTAGAGGTTGAGTGCTGGTTGTATAATAACCCTTATTCAGCTGAGATGGCTATCTTGGAGAGGGCTATCGGTGCCGGGGCCAGAGACACTGTGATTAGATTTCCCCTGTGTTGCTATTCTTCTCTGTCCCTGGATCTCTCTTTGCCACTGTTCTCCCCATGTTCCTTCGAGCAGTTTAACAGGATTCTTACTGGTAATAACATTCAAAGAATTTCACAGACACTGAAGAGGGAATAGGAGACACATTTCCTAATAAATTAAACATTAATTATTCTTACATAAACATGTTCTAGTAAATTTTCAAACTTGTATGTCTTCAGTGTACTCCTTTGTTTTTCATAAATGACAGTTTATCATTGTTTTCTTCATCTACTCCCATGATGTTTATAATCTTCTTTCTGTGTAATTTATACCTTAAATTAGGTTTGTCAGTCTCTCTGTCCTTCCTGTGCTCTCACTCTGCCTGTGTCCCCATAGTCCCTCTGTGGTATTAGTGCACAGGCCTGCTTAAAGCCTCTGTCTCGACGCTGCAGCACCGGGTAATCAGTTAACCTGATTAGGCTGCTGATGAAATTAAATCATTGCTGTAAGTGAAAATAATAATATGAGTAATAGGTGCGGGGTACGGTGAAGCACATCATAGCACTTTGCTGGAGTCCCAGTCTGCTGGGATTCACCTCTCCCTCTTCATCATTAGTTATGACTCTCTCCACTCTGGGAGATCAGTGATGGCTCGGAACCCTGTACTTCGGAAGCCACTGATGTCGGCTTTGCTTAAAAATTAATGGCATTTGCAGTATGATAATGTCAATATCCCATATGCGGCACAAAATCCTGACCAATGTGAGGCAGTAACCTTCTGGCATTAGTTATTCATTTTCTTGGGTTGCTGTAGGGCAGAGCACTAACACCTAGGGATTAAGTCTCATGTGTGATACTGTAGCAAATTGGCCAAAGCAACTTTGTGAAAGGTTTCAGGATTTGCGCAGGTCAGTGAGTGGAGAAAGGCTCTAGAAGTACATGTGCCTGAGTAAAGTGCTAATTAAAGCTGTTTTTAATTAGTCCCCTTCAAGGCATGACTGAGACTCCTTCATTGCACATCTGAGCTAGCTAGCAGCAGAGGTAGTCAGAGAGCTGTAACAGCCTGTGCCTGCATAACAAAATGGACTTCTTTAATCTGAGACAGTTTCTCTCACGCAGTGCATCGTGCAACTCCAGTGTAAATTAAGAGTTTGGTATGACTTAACAAAACAGGGACAAGAACCTATGTCTGCCTGGTGCAATGTGAAACAGCCCTAATTATAAGGTAACAACGGTGTCTTGCTTAACAGGGATGGCAGGACGGAGCATTATATGGATGGACAGATTGCGTCATCTTCTGCATTTACGCAAGAACTACTCTCATCTGGTAGTGAAGTAAAAGCTGAGGCAAAAAGTGCAGCTCACTATTTAGCCAGCTTTGTATGATTTAACCCCATTGTCGTAGAATATGGATCATGATCAAGATGATGAGATTCTGGATAAAAGTGGCTGAAATTAGCTTCCTCTGGAAAGTGGCTGGACCCGCACTTAAAGAAAGGATAAGGAGTGCCATCATCTGTGGGAAGCTGAGAGTAGAGCCACTGCTCCTATGCATCGAAAGGTGTCAGTTGAGATGGACTGGGCATCTAATTGGTTGCCTCTTTTTGAAAGGTTTTCTGGATCTGTCGCACGTGGAGAAGACAAGGGGATGGACTAACCTCGTAATTCCACATCCTTCACTCCTGTACTTGTCCACTCCATTCCAGACAGCCTCCATGAGTCTGTCAAAAGCAAAGCCTACTACATCCGCGGTTACTCCGTCTAGCTCCGCTCCAAAGTTGCTTCGAGCCTGAGAAGAGCATGTATGATCATGCAAGCAAGCAGACATTTCAAATTAAATGTTGAAAAGACAACTCTTCTTCCTTTATATAGTGCAAAAACAGTGGTTTGCGTCATATTTAAATAAATCAGGCAATATTATTGTGAATATTAGAAAAACTTATTTCATTTGTGTTTAACAATCTCTCTTTACACCATTTACCTTTGACAAACCGGAAGTTGTTTCCTGTTTGCTACGATTGGAATTGTGGAGCTTGACCTGGTCGGAGCCTGACCAGAATGAAGCAGAAAACAGGAGTTGATCCATATTTTGATGGTGAACGATAGAGAGCGAGTCCGCTGACTGTGACATTCGGAGTAGTCACGAAGAATGTAGAACCGTTCTCAATGATTAAAATAACATCGTAGCTGCTCCGTCAGTCAGACATGCACATAAGAGAATGGAACGGAGGAATCATGGAGGATGTGGTTACCCCTTTTAGCTGGGATCTCCCTAAATGGCCTGGAGAGTGTCACTGGCAAAATGCATGTCTGGGTATCCCTGCTGTAACTTTTTAACCTTGTGAATCATTCTTGGAGAAGCTGAAGGAAGTAGATGCATGGATGACTAGGTGAGGGAATGAATGAATATGCAATCAACTGAACTCTTCAAGTGATGGTTTTGCTAACAATATGTTAATAGAGATGGGATTAGCTGGAAGAATTAGGAGCGCAGACCTTTTAGCTTGGTCGAGATAACCACAACCTTATTAAAGGCTTTGCACTTGTCAGTTGTAATGATCTTAAATGAAAAAGTAACACAGATTTAATTAACTCCAAGAAGTAAAGCAAAAATGATAAAAATCAAGAGCTTCAAGAAACTTGCTATTAGCTAGTAGAAAGAGTGTATCTGCTGTCAATGCTAATTAATAAAGTTTTTTGTTTTTTCATATATATATATATATATATATATATATATATATATATATATATATATATATATATATATATATATATATATATATATATATATATATATATATATATATGAAAATCCCAATATTTTCCATAAAATTCTTGGGGAAATGTTGACTCTAACAGAAGTGCACAGTGACAAGGACATTCCCCGCAAATCTGTGCACAACTTCACCAAAGAGCAATCGTTTGCACAAGTTCATATCATTTGACCTGCACAGATCCATCAGCACAAAGTGTTGAAATCATAGAAGTATGCTCACTGTTCTGTTATGGGGGACTGGCCCTTTGAGAACACTGGGATACGATTTTGTCCATATCAGTTGCCTTCATATCCAGGCTGGCTAACCCTAAAGTTCCACTCCCTCGATGAGTGATCTATTTATTTTTGCATGACCGCCTTTATCGACAGAGCCTGTAAGCTTCAGGGCAAAAGATTGGATCAGACTCTATTTCCAGGGAAGCGAGCAGCCAACATACATGCCATTTGTCCAGGAAAGCTGCTGGTGCCGTATCAGGTCAGAGCAGCTGTAATGGTGGTATAATCTATCCGCCAATGCACGATCGCAGCATTCTTGTTTGCTCCGTTTGCTTGTCCATCCACCTTTTCTGCCCTCATTTGCTACTTCAGACACTTTCCCTCTGTCTCCTGTCTTAACAAATTTGTTTCCGATCTACTTACTCGGCGTGTATTCTCATGCTACTTTAATGTGGCCTGTACTGGCCTTGGTTTAATGTTTTCACACTATGAATTTAGAGGGATTCGCTGTGTAGATAGGGGCAGCGGTATCAAATGCATCAGATGTAACACTCGTTGTGTGGGGCAGAGCTACCCTTTTGCAGATATGTTTTCCTAAAAGATGGGACTAGCAAGAGGCTTATACAAGTGCAGCACCTTTGATGGTATCTTGTACATAGATCATCGATGACACCCAGAGAGGGGAGTTTGTAAGAAAAAGGAAAGAAATAGTGTAACCTTGTAAAGCAAAAAATGTTGGCTAAAGCTTCTCTGGGCTTTAAATGAACTGGCATAAAGGAATTATACTGAGATGGTTATGAATAAATGATGAAGAGGAAACAGCTCGAAACATAACAGTGTAAATGCCTGCCCCTTTTTGAACCCACCTTTGAAATATTCATTGTGGTCTTATATCCGCCTCTGAGGCAACCTGGCTCAATTTAGTTTGGAGACAATTTGATTCTTTCCCTCACATTTGCTAGTTCCCCCTTTTTTCCCCACTCCTAGAACTGTCTTTTCCTCGTCAAACAGCAGATGGCCTGAATTAAGTGTCTCCAACTAAAACTGTGATTTTACTTTCTGTCCTAATTTCCCGTAATTTAGTGCGTATGATGTTGCGAAGAGGCCGCTGTGACGGCTGCAGCGTGGACATGAGGATATCATTGGCTTGCCAAATGCAGATCTGCTGTGCCACTGGCCAGAATCTCAGTCAGTCATTCCTCTCCCATTTGGGATGTGGCCTTGAGCTTCAGATGCATATTACGGCTCTGGGTTCTTCCCTTGTCATCCGAGGATGAATCACTGCTCTGGCTCCAGCCGGAGAAAAGGTCAGGCAATTTGACCCGTGGGACTAATTGCCCAAAGACAGTAAGGAGGAGAACAATGACCACAGAGTGCACTAAGCCGTCATCTCTTAAACAGAAATGATGGTTCAATCATGCATGATTATTAGCTTTAGGAAAATTGGTCGGTTTTTGTTTCTGTTTGAACGCGGGCCAGCTGGTGTGGCTTTAGATGTGGTATAAGAGTAATGATAAGGGAATACAGTATATGTGCAACAAAGTAACTCCTGTGCATATTTTATTAAACAAAACATGTCATAACCAATCACATTTCTCAAAAGCAGAGATGATAAGTTATATAATGATGAGTGATGGTTAGGCAGTCTCATTTATCAACTGGGCTTCTATTTTAGGATAGCGTTCGATCTTATTGTCTTTTAACCCTACAATATATACACTTCTTTGGAAAAATGTTTTTGGAACAGAGACATTACAGTTTACAAAAACAAGTAGAAAATCTTACGAAAAATTAATAAAATGCTCTATTTTTTTTTTAGGTGGTTTCGGAATTGGTCCTTAGAGACTAGATCGAATCCCAGTTATCCAGCATGCTCCTTTCTTTGCGATTGACACAGTTTAAGTATATTTATCTGCCACAATGCCTACAAATTACTGCTGTGTATTTTGTAACAAAATTGTTCGCTCAATTGTTTGCACAGGTTGATGATTTCCTGACACAGAAAGGAAATGTTTCATTGAAAGGGGGTTTTTGTATACCCGAGTAGAAATGTATAACTTGGAGTATGTTTGATGCTTGCTTCATACGTGTACGCAGGCTATAGTTACAAAGCCATATCTGTGCACATGTTGAGTCTGCAAAAAAAATTTTAAAACAATTCCTCCTGGTGTTTTCCTAAGATTGCTCATTCATTTTAAAAATATTTTACTATTTGACTTTTGCTGTTATGCTTTTTTCTACATATTTTCATGTTTCAATTGTTTTTCTCTCTGCAAATATCTTTTGGTTATCTTTATCTAAGCAAAAATAAATGTATAGTTAAATAAAAACAAGTGCTCTTTTGTGAGTTTGTGCTCAAATCTAGCATTTTTTTTTATTTTACCTTGATGGTATTGTGAAGTCTGAGTGATTTTGGAGTTTTGTTTTTTTTTTTCATGCACTACTATTTTCAGTATGAAAACGAGCAGTATGTACAGACCAAACGAGAATTCATGCCCGCCTTTGGGTAATCTCTAACCTACGTTGACAACCAAAGAGGTTGTCAAATTTATGTTATTTTATCTCCAAAATATATCAAAATTGTTAACTACATAGCAAAATAAACTGAGATGAAGTAGTAAAGTTCATGGGTACCACCCAGAGTTGTAAAATGAAAGCAGGTTAGGATGCAAAGTGGAAGCAATTTGTTTGTACAACATGAGGGCATATGCATGATATAAATTGGAAATGAAGTAAATTGATCTATGTCTGTGAAAAAAAATGACAAAAACTCAAAACGAACTAAAAAGAAACAGTTTTAAGGGAATATTTTCCTGCGTCAGAGGTGCTTCATGCAATCTTTTCCTGTTAACTCCACAGAGGACCTTCTGCCGCCAGGCTTCCCCAACATTGACATGGGTCCTCAACTCAAAGTGGTGGAGAGAACTCGAACAGCCACCATGCTCTGTTCTGCCAGTGGAAACCCTGACCCAGAGATCACCTGGTACAAAGACTTTCTGCCTATAGATCCGAGTACAAGTGGTGGACGTATCAAGCAACTTCGCTCAGGTAAGGAAAGCTAAAGCCATAATTTTTTTGCTCTGTCTTTCTCCACAGATTCCATATTCTAAAACTTCTAATAACAGATAATATCATTTGATTTTGTGTTTTCACAGCTCGTGTGTCAGTATTTTTGTATTGATTATTAATAAGTTTAGTTAGAATAGGCATTTTATTATATTAATTTTAGTAATTACTTCATAAATAGCAATGTTTATATCAAATATAAGTGTGTATATAAGGTCGTGTAACGTCCCAAAATTGTGTCACAGCGGACAATGACAGCAAGGTCTGCCTCTGCATACAAAATTCAGATGTGGAAATGTTTTCTTGTTCAGATTGATTAAAGCCCACAGATTGCCCCAGTAACGCACAGTCTAATTATATTGCTAATTAAGTGCAGGCCCAGCAGTGGCTTTGGGCAACAGGGGTAGATATTTTAGGTCGATGATTTGTCACCATTTGAAAAATCCAATGACTTTCATTTGATTTACTGCTGCAATTGTAAATCAGGAACAAGGCCTCTAAATAAAGATTCTGTCACCAATGAGTCTCTCTGCCCTAATTGAGGCCCCTAAAAGGCTGTACAGTCAGAATTATCAATATGTCATCTTATTATTAATCCCTTACTAAACACAGCAAAATGAACAGCTCAGAATTGCGTTTATATTTCTGTTTGTTGTTTAACTTTTTTTTGTTAATCTTTCCAAACATACCTTTAGATATGAGTCTTTTTTTTCTGCATCGCTAAATATTTCCTAGATCCATGGTACATGCAGTGATGTGCAGAAGTATTAATATCTCTTGAATTGTTGACAGCCCAACAGGTAGTAATTCATAGTTGTGAAATGTAATTTTTTCACATCAAAATGTAAAAAGGCTGGCCCATTTTACACTATTACCTCTAAAAAAATGCAGGGTAACCAATCACCTTTAGAAGTCACCTAATATGTGTATAATTTCATCTCAGGAAAAATACTACTGTTCCATGAATGACTCAGAAGCGTTTAATAGAAATTTAGCAAACATATAGCGTCACAAAGACCAAGGAACACGGCAGATGCATCAGTCTGCTTTGGAGTTTATGGTTGTAATCTGACATGTAAAATTGAGAATTGAATATTAAAGATACAAGTTAGTGGATCTGAATCAATTGTTAGATAAACACATTTGTATTAGCTCTATAGAAGAGTGCTTATACATAGATAGCTTCACCTTAATATTTATTTTTATTTGGCAAGTTTGCTAAAAAAAAAATACTGAAATTTTGACCCCGAGTTGCTAATATCTTATATACATGATTATTTGTTCACATGGTGATTACTTTACCCAGCATAATTACTGTCAGGATGTGAATCTTGTCAAATTATAACTTTCCACAGTTTATACACTATTAGATTCACTGTGCCTTAATACACAGAGCAGGAATGTGTCCTAGAATGTCTTTTTTTATGCATGTTAGTTCTTAGTCAGATTTGCCAGTTTTATTTTTAGCTTTCTTGTAACAGATTTAGGGGTACAGGGATGCAACTCTTTGAAATCTGTGAACGTTTCTTTTAGAATATTAGAGTAATATTTTGAGATTGCACTGTTTGTTTCTCTGTAACATTTGTTTCCCCCATCAGCAGTTTATGAGCTTGTGCTGGAAGCATTTACAGCTTCTGAAAAAACTGTTTAACCTGTAAAACTGTGAAAACCTTTAACCTGTTACTTGTGCCTTTGTGAGCTTTAAGCTTCTGTGTACAAAGGAAATTCAGCTTCCAGTGTTGTCTAACCTTCGCATCATCTGTCTGTTTGTGAGACCTTGAAGTCTCTTTGTGCGTCCTATTTAAGTCGTTCTGTTGTCTTCTCTCTGTTAAAGTGTTTTGTCTACGTTGGTGTCTGAAACTGAGATGTGCGTCATGGCACATCACAAGGCCTTCAAACACCTTGTATTTGCTTTTGATCCATGACACAAGTTAACACCAAAAAGAAAATGATCAAATAAACTATCAAATAAAATTATGGCTGAAAAAAAAAAATCTTAACTGGTAGACTAATGGTACTAATATGATTATTAACTAAATTAAAACATTCATAATCATAATTTTCCAAATCAAGCTGATGCTTAAAGTATATCCTAGTCAGAAAGACACAACGGCTAACTAGATTGTACTTCCTTCAATTATTTGGAAATTTTAACCTAACTTTAACCTAAAATAGACTGTTCTTCTTCTTTTTTTTTCTAATTACCTCTCCTTGCTTTGTCATTTTCAGAAAGATTTGGTAAGTGACTTGCAAAGCTCATAAAGCCAACCCACTCTCCTTGAAGCAGAAGGCATATTTAAACCACCTCCCAAAATGCATGCATCCCTCACTCCCCAACCCTAACCTTCTCCTCTTCTTTAATGTGCTCCCTGTGGTCTTCCTCTGTTCATTCTTAACCTTTCCTTTTGCTTTCCCCTAACTCTTGCTAATGTCAGCCTTTGGATTTATTACCATGCCACACGTAGGGCTTGTCCATCAAAGAAGCTCCAGTTCTTAAAGCGGGACTGGTACAAGAGCCAGTTCCTAAATGGTTCTGTAAAAGAACCATTTTGCTTTACCACCACCTGAGAGCCAAGTCAGAACCGTGGCATTTCAAATATCTAGCTAATATTTGCTCCTCCCCCTTATTATTGTTTGTTTGTGATGGAAAGGCAATTTTACCACAACAATAGTATTATTTACCTCAGTCTCCTTGCAAACAGGTGCCTTAAAATCTCCACCTTGCATACAGCTGTTTTAAACAACAAGTGGCTTTTATGGACGATTCACAATTCTAATCAGCTGCTCTCCTACGTGCTTCAGCAGCTGGAAAACAGGAGTCAAACACAACTTTTAAAGCAAGATTTATTAGCAGCCCTTGGAGATAGTGAAAGACAGACAGTGCTAATTGACTGATTTAAGGGGAAATTATCATCTGTTAGCACAACAGTAAGCAGTGCATTCACCCTCTCCAATTAAGTGATGGGGGATTTCAAACTATTGCGGGTTTAGATGTTATTCCAATTTTCTCATATTACTAAAGCGTTGGGCTTTTGCCGTTACCTTTTTGTTTTTATTAGAAATTTGACGAATAATAACAAAACTAAATTCTGTAGTTTTATACATGGCGCCCACAACAATTTGATTGGCTACTGCTCCCCATGAACCCGCCCTTATCCTCCAGGCGCAAGTGGTTGCTTCTTCTGTTGCAGCAGCCAGTAAAAGCTGGGTTAGCGCTGGTGTTTCTGGGGCGTGAGCCAGGGTTTGTGGTGTTGGAAACACAAAGAACTGGTGCTAAGTAAGAACTAGCACCAGTTAATCACTGGAGCCAGTCCGGTGGAGAAGGCCCCACTGAAACTAAAAGCGAACACATTGAAATACTGATCAGATAGGCGGGCCTGGGTTGCCTTCACCAGCACAGTACTAAGTCTGAACAACTTTGAGGCAACTGTCCTGATGTTGCCAGTTTTTATTTAAAGTTTTATGAACTATGCAATTTAAATATCTTAAACAAAAAAAATGAAATCTTATAATTAGGATTACTAAAATTAATTGATTGTTTTACATCCAAAGGTGTGCCTCTATTTAACTGAAATGTTGTGCATTAACTTGCCAGGGTGGTTACAAAGCCATGACATCATTATTCAGGCTTTCCCAAATTGTTGAAAGACCTAGTAATTTTAATGTATGCAAAGGTTTAAATTTGGAAAAAAAAATTATTAAAAAATCCCTCTTTGTTATTCTCATATATTGTAATTAGAAATAATTTTAATAATTTTTGGATCTTTAGGGTCTTTATGATAAAACAAAGAGGGACTCAGATCTGGCCAGAGAATTGTGTTAACTGTTACCTCCTGAATCTCGTGCTCGTTACATTAAATACCACAATTTTCAAAATGGATTGATTTTAAAATGTGTATGTTTTCATTCTGTGAGAAAAATGTGGCTCTAGCATAAATCCTCTTAAAACAGAACAACAACAACAACAAAGAAACAATGCCGCTGTAACAAAAGGAAAAAGGTGTTTGTAAGATAGCTCACTCGCTGGTAGACTAGTTCCTTATGTTCAAGACCATGCTGTGCTGGTGGGGCAGTGATATTTGCATCTGGGTCCCCTAAGGAGCTCCTTTAGAGGTGTGTAGGGAGCCTGACATTTCTCCCCAGTTCCCATGGCTGCAGACCCCAGGCCTTCACTGGCCTTGTCAGCCAGAATGATTCACCACAGGCCACAATGACAGTGAGAGGATAAGGATGGGCGTTCATAAAAATATAGACCTTTTTATTTTATTTCAAAAAGGCTTAAAGTGGTGATCAAATGTTGCATTGATCCTCACTCAGTCACACTTAATATTCTCAAAATTGCGCACATGTCGGCATCAAAGCCACCCCGGAGAGAGAGGCTGGGACCTGTGCAGATGTAGTAACAATCTAGTTGTTGTTTTTTTTTTACAGGGACCTGCTGTCACACAAGCAGACCCATGAGGGGTGGGGGTTTGGAGCAAAGTGAAGGTCAGCCAGATGCCCTCTGGAGGGTGGTCAGACTTTGACACTCAGCCAATCACGCAACTTCG
This sequence comes from Fundulus heteroclitus, assembly GCF_011125445.2. Classification (NCBI taxonomy): domain Eukaryota; kingdom Metazoa; phylum Chordata; class Actinopteri; order Cyprinodontiformes; family Fundulidae; genus Fundulus; species Fundulus heteroclitus. The sequence continues at coordinate 14,085,696 of NC_046369.1, forward strand.
TTTGTCTCACATGCAGATGTGCAACATCTCTGGCCAAACTGCCTCTGGATAGCCTTTAGTTATGCATTTTTAATACATTCAGAGGGTTGTTAAACAAAACCAGATGGATGTTCTATAATACCACATTTGATAATTTGAGGAAGACAGCGCCATGTTGAGATATATTTAGGTCATTGCCCCTCCTAATCTGTGCAACGCCTGGCTGAACCAAAGCTTAGAAGGGAAGCTTATGGCCAAAAGGTTTTGTGCCCCTAATACAGGTGGATTTGGTATTGTAATTGAAAACCAGATAGCCCCAATAGACTCGTCTGGTCTTTCTTTGGCTAATTCAATTTGATCTGTTAATGCTGTTTAAATTTTTGAATATTAATAAAAACTCTACAAATATTTACTGGAATATTTTATATGTCATAGTTAAACAAACCTTCCTCTCGTGTTCTTTTTTTAACATATCTGTTTAACCTTTTCACTGAACATCCCCTCATTTCACTATTTTCATTTAATTGTCTACTTTTGTGTTCCTTCTTTCATTTTGTGATCGATTTAATAGTCATCCCTTGTATAAACCCCCTCTATTAACCCTAACCTTGTTCTAACCTTAACCTAATTTAACCTCTAACCTTAACTAGTAACCTATTAACCCCCAACTAAAATTCATCTCAGCTAAAGCTAAATAAACCAGCTCATGCAGCCTCTAATCACTTCTAACTCTTTTAACAAACTTTCCCAGCGTCCTGTGTCCTTTGCCTTGTGATTTACCCAACAGTATGTATACTATCATTTAAAAGCTATAAAAATGCCATATTAGTTTTGCCTGGTTTTTCAGTGATTCTCGGCTTTCATTAATAGTAACATATGGAACTTGTGAAGTTACAAAATGATTATTTTAGGATTGGGTTACAGGGTACCGTAAAACTGATATTAAGAATCTTAAACAACTAAATTGTATTCAGACTTTTTATCGAACCGTTTGATACAATCAGTTAGTCCTAGCACTTGTTACAGTATCTGCATGCTTTACAGGTGTATTTACAGATGGTATGGCAATTTAATAAAATTTTACGCACAGTTCCAAACTCAGTTTGGACACATTGTTAAATAAAAAGATATAAAAATGAAGGGTCATTAATAACCAGGCAGAACTTTAAACTCAATAAATACTAATTGTTGGTATCACAAAAGATGATCCTTTATACATAAAAAAAACACAATACAATTTGAGCAAAAGGGTATTGAACGCTTTGTGCTTTGTCTACAGTGCATGCATTGTATACATAATTATTTGGGCCAGTACAGATGATCGCTGGGTATCCTGTGTTTTTGAACTCCTATTCTTACCATTTTGGCCAACAGTTAGAGTACATGCAACATATGAATTAATATTTTTATGGTTGTGATGATGAATCAAAAGTTCATGAGATGAGACTATGCTGGATTTACAAGAATAAGACAAGTTGAGATTGTAGCAAGGTTTTGCGATAATCCCTCTTTGTCATGTAAAAATTTAAAAGTATTCACGAGTCCCACAATAACTGTTGAAGCCTAAGTTGAATGTTTCTGTCTAGGTTTAACAAGTAAATAAGTAAGTGTAAATCTATGCTAGCCCTTTTTTGTTCCCACAAACACACAGTAGGTTGTGTATTTTGTATCATGTGAAATTAACAATTATCATTTTAACTTGGACCTTCGTCCAACGTTTAAAATAGAGTTGTTCAAAACAGTGAAATAGCTCTTTAATTTAGCGCTGCCGATTTGCTCCGAAGGAAATGACAGCTTTGGCATCGCTGAGGCTAATTCTAATGCTAATGGTTGGCCACAGTGTTCAGAAATTGTTTGTGTCCCGTCTGTCACTCTGTCAGCGTTTCATCGGAAACTAGTTGTTACCAATGATAAATGTTAGAAACATTTGTTCTTCAATATCAGTTGTTGTCCAATATCAAATGCTGCCAAGGCTTTGCATGATGTCAGTCATCCTTGGTAAAAATCAGATATTCCAACATGCACTCGTTCATAGCTATGAAAGAATGAAACTATAGCTCACTGAAGAGTAAAGACTAGATGGACATTCATACCTAGTTGAAAATGGCTTGTTTGCATCAGGAGGGTAAGACCTGCAGGGATAATCATAATGGACAGTGCATAGCCTTGACCCTGAGCATTGTGCCAGCAGGCTGAAAATGTCAAATAGGGCCCCTCTCTGCGGTTGATATTGTCCTGCTGGTGTTTCCAAAGCATGAGCAAGGGCACATTTTGGTTTTTTTTCTCCATCACTGAAAGATTTGGGCAAAGGAATGGGTAAGACAGAGGGAACCCAGGGAAGTACTGAGACTCTCAAGAGAAAAGAAGGGTGGACAACAAAAAACAAATGAGTCTGTAATTAAACAGGAAATTTATTAATGAAAAAAAGAGCGATAACATGAATAGAGAAGTTAGTCTGGATTCAAAGGTGTTGAGGCCAAAAGTCTGCCCCTGTGTAAACAGAGTTTAGCTTTACAGCCCAGACAGCGTCTTAAAACCCCACCAGCCAAGAACTGCAAAAGCTCAATATGTTATTGTCCCTAATGGAGCATTTGGCTCGCAGTCAAGTATGTAACAATATACCGTCTCAAAGTAAACAACAAATAAAAAAGCACAACTCTCAGTGAAATAAAACAATGGAAGCAGTCGAGGGATCGAATGACTGCCGAGACGGAATGAACCTTGAGGTAAAGAGTGTCTGTCACAGTTAAGCAGGTTTATGGCTGGCAAAATAAATAATAACTTCAATATCAAACATATAACTTGTTTTACCTGAAGGTATAGCTTGAAATTCAAGTAAATCTGTATTTCCAGTATAGAATAGTGGTTCCTCTTGCCGTTTTACGCACCTCTTATGGCTGCAGACACGATTCTTGTCGGTGCATTAAGTGTCAACTTAGGAAATCAAAGCTGTCCTGTTCGGCTCATCCTCCTGACTTTCAGGGGCGATAAAAATAATTACAACGCAGTGTTTTAATACTATCAAATCAATACATTTCTCATCATAGGATGTTTAAGTCAAAAGAAAGTCCCAATCATAAAAGCATTCTCTCTCTTTTGTGATACCAGCAATGAAATACATGTTCTTTATTTTATTTCTTACTCTGTTTATTTTTGTCCCCCTGTTTCAAACACAGCCCTGATCTCTGTAATATATCTGCTAATGACATGATAACTTTAGTTTTAGTGATCTTTTCCTCCCAAACACCTTCTAACTATTACTAACATTAACCCGGAGCTGAACTGATTGTATGTCTTCACTTTTGTGTCTCCTCCAGAGGGTACCCCGATTCGAGGTAAGATGCTCAGAATGGTAAAAAAAAAAAAATGGCAATAAAATAAATTAAAAAGAATACAAAAATAATAAAAATAAAAACAGGATAAACATATTTTAACAGACTCATAAACAAGCATAACCACCTCTAATCCAACCAGGGCGACTAAATACGAGGAAAATGACGGAAATAAAATCTTTATGGTACTAACATCATTGTTTCATTTCGTGTTTGTCTCTGCCGTGTTTTCTGTACAGTTTGTTAGACTCGTCTGTGTTTCACAGTCTCATCTCTCATGTCATTGTTCATGTGCTAGTCTTTCCTCTGTGTTCTGTGTCGTCCCTTTTCCCCCTCTTTTCACGTCACACCGTGTATGTGTAAAGAGCCCACCAAGTAATGTGACTTATACGTGTATAAGGGTTTCCCCTCCTCAGCCGTTAAGCATTTTGAGCGTAGACGTAACTTTTTAGACGAGCGGAAATTAAAAGCCTGGGAGTCGGTCGACCTAGATGTTGATAAGACCAGACAATTTTCTGCTGGAAACTGTTTAAGACTTCAGTAACCCCATTTCTTCCTTCTCCTTGTCTGCTTTGATCTTTCCGTTCACTGCCACGTCATGTATGTAAATGCACCTCCCTCGTACTTTGAGGTATGTCAGGGGGGAAAAAAAAAAAACTGGCATAAATTACTTTTGATTTAATTCCCTCCACTCTGCTCTATAGCAGTTGTACCTGCAAACCTACAGGGGATGGTTTTTTTTTTCTGGGTGCACTGGCTGCCCTGCGAGAATTGGCAACATCCACAGTTTTCTCACCATGCATAAAAAAAAAGCAGCTTTGATACAGCAAAGGATGAACGGAAGGATATAAAGGCAAGACTGCAGTGACACAGATGTAAAGGCACTAGGCTCCCGCGAATTACTCAAAATCACTGCACAATAAATTCCTCATCTCCCCTCATTATTCTTTTCGTTTCCCCTCGACGATTTAACTTTCACTTGTAATTATGCATCAGGTGTTATTGCTCAGACATACTCTCCCCCGGTGATTCAATGTGATTTCAGTGTGTTTTGCTGAAAATGCCTTTGTTCCACAGCATGAACAGGTAAGTGAATTTCTCAGTTTGACAAGATTGGCCATGTATTTGAAGGGATGAATTAAATGTTTTTTGTTTTGTCTTTTTAATTCAGCTCTCCGTGAGTCTAGGGTCATACATTTTTAATCATTCATTACCATCATGAGGCTTTAGCCACCTTTAAAGCCTTCACTGATGGAAGATATTACCAAGTTCTCCCTTCATTTCTTTTTGTTTGATTAAGAAAGGCTCATAAATCATATTGTGGTGAACAAAAGCAAGCATTACTCATGAACTTGTATTTGCATAATTAGATAAGCAGCCTAGGGCTTCCCCCCCCCCCCCTACACTACATTACTCCTTGCCTATGCTGACTTGCCTTCAGGAATGTATGGCCTATATCAAAATAGACAAGACGGGGCATGTGTTGTATGTAGTTTGCGGTAACATGGTTACACCAGGGTTCGAACAAGTTTTGGCTTCAAAAATGTCTGAAGTTTTCCGTTACCGTGTTTTAAACGGCTTTTAATGAGGTAAAAGAGAAAGTGCTGGAGTGACTGGAGCTTTCGCCATATCCAACATGTTGCTGCAAATTGCACGTCAGATGGCTGAAGGAAGGCTGTTGCATATCCATGCCTACAACACAAAGATGAAGTTGCCTGTCTGTAACAAAGGAAAATAAAAAAAAAATATGATCATGAAGTGAAAACAAAAAGAGCAGTTAGATAGGGAGGCAATTATTCCTCTCCCCTACTGCCAACAATATATTACTTAGACACATTGGGATGTTTGAAAACACCTTCCAGTCGCAAAACGCTGTCAGTCACGATGTGACTCATCATGCATGTTAACGTAATGCATTTCATAGCTACTATTTTGATCAAAAGTAGCAATTCTTTCAAAGGTTGGTTTGCAGTCTGAGCAGATAGCCCAACTAACTAGTTTATAATGGGGTGTGAAAGGATATGAGACGAGTGCTGAAATTATTATTATAACTGTAATTGTCATGAGGAGCAGGGATGAGTGTTGTTTTGTGTTTTAATTAAGTCACTTATATCATGTTATGCATCTTTATTTAAAATGTTGGTGTCAGTAGTGTGATACCTTGAAACCTTCGACTCAATTCAGTTTTATCTATATAGCGCCAATTCACAACACATGTCATCTCAAGACACTTTAGAAAGTCCAGTTCAATCAAATCATCCAGACAGATTGGTCAAAATGCTTCCTATCTAAGGAAACCCAGCAGATTTTACTCCTTTTAATCGTACCGTGAGATGATCACACCAGCCCATGCCTAATCATGTTATTTTTGGTATTTAAAAATAAAAGGAAGTAAAATGTAATCCCAGAGCTGAGTCTTTTCATGTCACTCTGGTAAAAAAAAAAAAAGATGGGATTCCAAAAAAAAATTAATTTGTTTTACTTTGATACCGAGCCATGCAGGTGCTGGCCTTGAAGCTCGAGACAGGTGTAAAAGGGAGCCTAACGTCCTACCTGCGTCATTACTGATTCCATAGAAGCGTTAAAAGCTAACAGATGGGCTCTGACAACAATGGCATCACACGTGGAGCCCCATGCTGCTGCGGTCGCAGCGTAGTGACCTTGGGGTGGTGAAAGAGCATGGCCAGAGTGACAGCGAGGGCGAGCGAGACAGAGACAGTATGGCAAGTTCAGACGTGGCTACCATGTAGAGAGACTGGCTGTCTTCAGTCATGCAGCTATTAAAACCAAGGATACACAATGGAATTTTTTTTTGCCTCTGCGATGTTGCCATTCATAGTGGCCAAATGTGCAGCACAGAGGCTCTGTATGAAGTCTTTCAGCTTTTATTTGAGGTGGCCTTTAGAAAAAAAATAAAAAATTTAAGTATACCACCAAGTATTTCTGTATTCTAACTACAAATATCAAGGCTACAATATATATGTATGTCTTTAATGTATTTTTCTTTCTTTCTCTCTATGACAAAAACTGAGGCTTGTGGTATTTAAAAAAAAAAAAAGTATCCCGCTGTTGTCTCTGCACTTAAGTGGGTATAATTCATGTACTGCAAAGGTTATTATCTTTATGTGTCGACTGATTCAGTAAGTTGCTAATTTGGAGCTCTAATTGGACTATACCAGAGCATTAGTAAGCAGCGTTTGGATGAGGAGAAATGAGGGACTAATGGGAGCTGCAAACTGCAAAAGCAAGATAAAATGATGAAAAGAGCCGTGTGCCACCAGCAGGCCTGAGCGGGATGCTGAAGGAGCGTGAGGGAGGGAAAGAAAGAGTAGGGCTTGGCCAGCCATTTTGTAGATCGCCTAAACAAATCAATCAAGGCCCGCTGGAGCACACTAATTGAATTACACAAATGGGACTGAGGGTGGGGGACCAGGACTTGAGAGGGATGCGCACATGGTAAAACCGCTATAAAGCAGCGTGCGGGGTGGGCAGATCACAGCTTCAGGCACTTTCAGAAATTAATCATCCATGCCGACCCCTCCTCACTTTTCCTTTACTCCCTTTTCTGTCCTCATGTGTTTGTGTGCCGTTCCATCACTCCTCCCCTCACCCCTTTACACTGTAATTCTCTCTCTGTTTCTTTCTTGTCATTCTCATGTCGTCGAGCGGGATAGTTTTCTTCGCACACGCGATTCGACTTTTAGAAATGTTTTCCTGCCAGAATGTTTAAAGGCAAGAAGGCCTGCCTTCAAGGAAAATACTTGCCAATACTTTAAACGCTGGGTGGGGGGGAAATTAATAAATCTGAAGAAGATTTTCTGAAGAAATGTTGGACCGCGTCCAGGCAATTCTCTTTATCAAACCTTGGCACCTCCACTGCTCATCAGATCAACCTGCAGCACAGTGTTGTTAATCAGGGCAGTTGTCACGGCTGGGACAACTGCTGTAGACTCACTGCCCATTACAGCCTGTTTTATTGAATGGATGAAGACACTGAACATGCTGCAGGACAGCCATGAGTGGGCAGCAGCGGAGGATGAAAGACGTGAGCGTTTGGTGGTTATCCTGACTGAGATGAAGAGGAACTGGACCAGATGGGAGATGAGGTCATCGTTATCAGGAAGCATTTATCTGAATTGTAGCCAGTGTATTTTGGATCCGAACATTACACATTAGCGAGTGGAAAAAGAAGTTCTGGTAATCTCTGGTCTGACCTTGAATGTAACTGGCTGGGGCTGCATCTTTCATCAGCTAACGGGGTGAAAGAACGTTGTTTCATCTTACGGCTATTATTTTTTCCATCAGCAGTCACGTGTCCATTTTATTTCAGCTTTATTTGACTATCATCGCAAGAGACTGATATTCACAGAATATCCGTCAAATTGCATTATAGAGTGCCTTGCAAAACCATACTCACCCGTTGAACCTTTCCAAGTTTTTTTTTTTCATGTTACGGTTGCAAATCTCAATATATTTTGAGATCTTATGTGACAGACCAGCAAAGCCTACTATGCAATTATGAAGTGGAGGGAAATATTCCATAGTATTCAATAAAAACAGGTACTAGTTGGATCTAACAAAATATGGAGTGATACTGGGATAAAAATTTGGAGAAAATACTCAAGACTCGGGTGGAGGTTAACCTTTTAGCAGAATAGCAACCCTAAACATACAATTAGAGCTATAATTGAATGGTTTAGATCAAAGCATGTTCATGAATCACAGCGGGCCCAGTCACAATCCAGACCTAAATCCGAGAGAGAAGTTTTGGCAATTGTTTTTCCATTTACTTTCAATCCAATATCACTGAACCTGTGGTATTGTGCAAAGAATGGACAAAAATATTAAATCTCAAGATATTTAATGCTTCGGTGCTGATTAATATGACCTCAGCCCGTTGTTATTTGCATCAAACGTGGGTCTCTGATCAGAGGTACCATGGATGATCATCCACTTCATCTGATCTTTTTCCACCCACAGACCTAAGAAGCTTCTCCTGCTCCTGCTGTAATTATAGCAAGAGATTTTTATTTTTGTTATCTGTCAAAGGCAGAAAGTAATGTTGTCATGCAATAACTGAAATTGTTATTCAGAACATTTTGTTCTTCCAAGCAAACTATCACTGCCGGCTGTTTTTGTAATTGCTGCTAAAATAAAGTAAAACCAAATTGCATGCAGCAGTTATGACCATTGATGTTTATGATAAGACTTAAAAGCAGGAGAAAAAAGGGACAACATCCCATCAGGCCCCTCGGTGGACTCCCTTAATAAGCATAGTAACATAGTAAAAAATTGCTGTTTGCCACCAAGCGTGTCTTTATCTGTAAACACTCATGGTGCGAGCAGATTTGGTGCGTGGCTTTCTTTGTTGCTTTCATGGAAGATAATTTCTGCTGTTTATTTCAGTCCTTACGTTTCCTCCTTTTCTTGATAAAAGAAGAAGAAGAAGAAGAAGAAGAAGAAGAAGAAAAAAAAGGCCACCGGCCAAATGCGCTCTGGTGAGCCACAGGCTGGCGGAGGACGCAGAGTGCAATTATGCAAAACACACAGAGTGCAGTCACTTAAAGAAAGAGAGACAGACAAAAGGAAATGATGGTGGAAAAATCCACGGTCTTCCTGGAGCTTTAGGATACGAAGGCAGATTGCTTTCATTCTGCTTCTTAGTAGCCAATTATTGAATACAGTTTACTGTCTGTGTATCCTTTCTTAATTGCAAAACATAATATTTATAGTTAAGTCATTAAAACTTCAGCCTTACTTTTGTAAGGTTGAAGGATGATAACATGATATAAATGTACCAGCCACTTTTATAGTTACACCTTTGCAAATCGCGATTACTAGATCACATGGCAGCGACTCATTGCATTTAGACATCTAAATGTGGTGCGGACAAGTTCCTAATGTTTAAACCGAGCGTCAAAATGAGAAAGAAAGGGTATTTTGGTGATTTTGAACGTCGCATAGGTGTTTATCTCAACATTTTTATTTTCCTGATCTACTTAGATATTTACCAACAACTACTTCCAAGGTTTACAGAGAATGATCTAGGGGAGGAAAAATATCCAGTGACCACGTCTCGTTGTTTGGACAGGAATGTCCAGTTGATGGCAGAGGAGCATGGGGAGACAGATTTAAACGAGAATCAACAGTCGCTTAGTTAGTCAGTCATTACAACTAAGATAAGCGAAATAACACTTCAAAGCTTTAAGCAGCCCGTCAGGTGCCAGCCCTGTCGGCTAAGAGAAGCAAACTGAGCTTTCAATTTACACAGGCTGACCCAAAACAGTTCCCTGGATCTTAGCTGCAACATTCAGATGATTTGATCAAAATTTGATATAAACAACATAAAAGCATATACTTTTTTTTTTGCTATCAATGGTTAGGTGTGGGGCACTTCCTTAAAGCGCTCCAGGTCCATTAGTACCAGCTGAAGATTACTGAAAGCCCACAGTCTACCCAAGTATTGTTACTAACCATCCTCTCAGTGTTCCCATCTTCTGATGGCTACTCATAGCACTGAGGTATTAGGGTAATTCTATTCTGTTGACATCTCTAAGGAAACCTTTTTTTTTTTATACCTGGATGAATCCCTTCTGAAGTGAAAAGAGAGTCCAACCTGGTAGTAGCAAGGTGTAAAGTGGCCAGTGAGTGTGCACAGCACAGAAACCTAACCGGTACGACGATACACCAGTAAGAACGGATCTATAGATTCCTCCATTGTGTCATTGTTTCCCATGTGCTCTTAAAGTGAAAGAACTTGTAATGTGCTCCTCACATCCCTACTTTGAAATAACATCTAGAATCTGTAACAAAACCACAAGGGGTTTGAAACATAGATAGTACCACCTGCTGAGAAGCATTCCATCAAAGTAGCTGGAGAGCAGATAAAAACTACCCCTTTCTTCTCAAAGAAATATCGCTTTCTCTTTCTTGCTCCGTCTACTCCACTTGGAGATGCAGCTCACAGCAGCTGATATTTGTACTAATTGGCTGTTGGCTGCTATGTTCTTTTTTTTTTCGCCATTATTATTTTATTTTTTTTGTTTGTTATTTTAAGCTGTCACAGGATTAGGAGCAGGCTGAAGTAGAAACAAAAATGCACTTATAGAGATGTGCTTTTTGATCTAACAAAGGTGAGTTCAGAAAGAAATGTTTAGAATTCAGCAGAAGGAGGCCTGTCTGACGAGCCGCTGGCAGAGGTTTCTGGATCTGTCCACCTGGAGTTGAACTTCATACGTTTCTTACTTTGTGGTCCCTGCTTCTGAGCACATTCCAACCCACCTGCCACCACACTGGCATTTGCTGTTCCAAGCGCACATCAAACAGATCCAAATCAGATGCTACCATAAAGCCACAGCAAAAAAAAAAACTGCACCACCTGCACTCTACAGGCAGATTTTTTTGATTCTTCTTTTTATTTTTTTCATTCGGCTCCTCGAGGTACATGCCAGCAACGGAGGCCTCGGAGTGATGAGGATGATTTGAGCGGTAAAGCAAACTGAAGAGGGAAGTAAAGGGGGGGAAAAAAATGAAACTCCATTGATTGTTGTACCTTCAGGTCTGTCCTCTGTTTAAATTGGTAAATATATTTGCTCACACCCCAAGGTCTAAAATGCTCTTTTCTCTATTAGGCGGCGAAAGGACTGAAAGCGTGACTAATCTTTATAATTAACCGGGATTGATTGTCTAATTTGTGGATGAGCCGAAACGTGTTATTTGAACACTGCTTCAGAGTGGTGGCCTTGTACAACATTGTGTTCACTTGCAGATGTGACGGGAGGAAGGTTATAGTGTATTACAAAGCTTTCAGGGCAGCTGCTGGCATATTGACGCTTCCTAGCTAAACGTTAACGAGCGATGGTGCTGTTGTGTTTGTCAGAGAGTCCCAGGCTACGATCTGTCTGCTGAGCCAGCCAGGGGCCCTAATGATATCATCAGGAAGTGCCGTCAACGGCGCTCTAACGAGGAATGATCCTGGTGTTTCACCTTCCTCTTTTGTTTCCCGCTGCCTTTTTCCCCATGTTGCAGCTGAGCGCTGAGGTTGGCTCGTCTTGGAGAGACAGTAGATAGCTGCAGGAAAAAGATAAGAATTTTGGTCAAATAATAGTCCATATCTTTTAAAATAAAGATAATAAACAGATGCCAAACAGGTAAAGAGAATGGAGGTGAGCAGAGTTGTATCTGCCTTTAAAACCATGCTCCTGTTGGAGCTTTTCCACCTTTTTTGTTCAATTACAGCCACAGATTTCAGTCTATTCTCTCTGGATTTTATAGGTCTATCACTTTGTCATTCAATATATTCACCATTTACCTTAAATAAAGGAACGGTGCAACCAGCAATAATTATGGCAGGTTTGGAGAGGCTCCAGATATCCAAAGCTCAGGTGAGAAAATATTTTGACAGGATAATATTAGTCTCCACAAATCTGGCAGCTATTTAATAGTGTCAAAGAGAATGTAATTGCTAAAGAAAGCCATCTCCAGTTTCCCACAAACACCAGAAGATGCTCAAGTCAAGTGAAACCAAAGCTGGTGCTCTTTTGCATACAAGAAAATGCTACGAGTGATGGCTTCACATCAAACTGAACGCAGCATCATGTTGCAGCGTTGTGTTTTTTTCCCCCACCAGAAATAACGTAATCAGGTCAGAGTTGTTAGCAAGATGGATGGAGCCTAAAAAACTAGGAATCTTGGAAGAAATGTTAAAAAACTGTAAAAGACTGGAGACTGGGACTGAAGTTCACCTTTATGCAAGACAAACATAACCTTAAAACCAGAGCTGCAATTAAACGATTTACATCAACTGATGTAAATTCATGTTTTAGAGCGACCCAGTCTAAATGGTAAATGGTCTGCTCTTGTACAGTGGTTTCTCAAGTCTGAGGACCCCAAAGCGCTTCACGCTACATTCAGTCATTCACCCATTCGCTCACATATTCCCACGCTGACGGTGGTGAGCTACATTGTAGCCACAGCTGCCCTGGGGCAGACTGACAGAAGCGGGAGTGACGTACAATCGGCGCCACCGGGCCCTCTGACCACCTCCAGCAGGCAAAGCTGGTGAAGTGTCCTGCCCAAGGATACAACGACTGAGACGGACAGAGCAGGGGATTTGAACCAGCAACCCAGCGGTTACAGGACGAACCCCTTGCTCCAGTCGCCCCATCAGACCTTAAACCACTTGAATATACCGTATGTGGCAAGATGTGAAAACCAGAAACAGACACTGTACACCCAGTCTGACTGAACCTATTTTTGCAAAGAACATTGGGTAAAAACATCAGTCTCTAAATGTGCGAAGCTGGTAGACATTCTCTAAAAACCATTAAGCAAATAAAAATCAGAAAAGTAGGACATGATTTGTTTTTTTATCCAGCCCTCCAGGGTCAATAATTTTGGAAAACCACCTCACGCTGCAATTACCGCGTGGTCTGTCGCGTGAAACCCCCTCAAAAAATCTTGGTGGAAAAAAAAAACTTGAAGAGCTAAACATTTTTGCAAGTATAAGCATGCGAGTATAAGATCAAATAAGCCTTTCATCTCAGTGTTTTCTCCTGTTTAATTACTGAATTTAAAAAGGTCATCCCTACACCTCTCTCCTTTACATTTCATCAGGTCGTTTTTTGTTGTTTTTTTCTTCTCCATTTTGCTACAGAGTTAACAACTTCTGCAAATTCACAATGACTGATTCAGTTCACGTTTTGATTTATTCAACTTTTTGTCAACGGATGACTGAGGCCTGAGTGGAGTTGAGTTAGTCACGCCAGCCTGTGTTAGCATTGCGGGGGGGAGGGACCGTACTTGATGAAATGGTCATGAGAAATTTAAGGAGCTTCACCATCAGGAAGACTTGTTTTATTCCTTAATGCATGTTAACATGCAGATGGACTAATCATTTATTTTCTGCTTTCTTTCTTTCTTTCTTTCTTTTCTCCATGTGTCTCCCCCCTTCCTGTCTTTGTCGGATGTCGTCCTTTCTCAGGTGCCTTGCAGATCGAGAACAGCGAGGAGTTGGACCAGGGGAAGTACGAGTGTGTGGCGTCTAATGTGGAAGGCGTGCGCTACTCGTCCCCCGCTAATCTTTATGTGCGAGGTAGGGAGCAACCAGACTGTAGAGCCAGGCAACAAAAATAAACAAAATCTACTCTACTAAATAAAATGTCTTCACAGTACAGCTCATCTTTAATTGGTATTGTGGAGCTTTAAAAAAAAAAAAAAAAAAAAAACTCTAATTGCTTCCATTAAACTCCATTTTTCATCGAGCAGTGTATGCACAAGATGTGTTTTGCAAAAAATAATTTCCAAGGAATATAAATCTTCTATTATTTATATTTATGCCTTCCCGTAATTGTTTTTATGCACTGAAACTTCCAAATGTTAATCTATAATTGACCAACTAATGTTCTTCTCTGTTATGATGCTCCATTTTGTCTTCCAATGCCCTCCCCTACTCACTCGGAAGGAAATGTATAGCCCAACAAGCCGTATGTCTTCACGCTATCAGTTGTAATAGACCGTTCACCTAACTGTGTGCCCAGTCCAATGTTTCCCCACTACGTCTAAGCTGAAACCTTAAGAGAGACTGGGAAGTTTTTTTTTTGTTGTTCTTTTTTTTTTTTCGTTCGCTTTTTTTCAATGAGTGTTTCACAGGTAAAGGAGCTCAACGGTAAGTGTTCATTTTGATTGATTGGCTAGTTAATGTTGCCCACCAATCAAAATACCCCCCCCCCCCTTTTTTCCTTGCAGTTTTTGGGCGAGGAAAACAAAAAAGTATTTGCATATGAACACAGTGAAATAGCTCTGTATTTTACACACAGCCCATTTGTCATATTGACGATGAATCCTGCACTTCCTCTATTTCTTCCTCATGCAGCACTGGAGGATAACCCTATAGTGTTTCCCCATTTCTACTTTGGTGTATTATCTTGAAAGGCAGTCGACAGTCAGTGCTTATTTTGGCTGGTGTGTTCCAGCAAAATGAATATATATATATATATATATAAAAAAACAATAAATCAGAGGGAACAGTTTCATAGGAAACAGACAATAAAGACAAAAGCCTATCCTCCACCACTAATGCTAAATGACAATGAATCCCTGTTGAGGGAGCTTTAATAAATTGAAGCAGATGCATTTTCGGCATGTATTATTTATATTGTGCATATTAAATAAAGATGCCTTGGTATCTACTCGGTTTGTTCCCTCTGCTGTGTACCAAATAACTTTGTTCTCAATAAATTATTCACTACTCCAACATTATAAAATGGGTCAGGGAGCTGCTTTTTCATTATTATTGCTATCATCAGACTCGGTGAAATAGTAGCGTGGAGAAGAGAAACTCTGCCATAGGGAGCTGAAGGTATGAAGAAAATGGTTCTTCAAGGAGAATGTCAGCTTTCATATAGTAGACGCTCGAGCTGTTATAAATGTGATGGAGCCGCAGTGTCGGCTAAGTATCTGCAGAGGCGGCGCTTGCATGATTGTTGATCTCGACGAGGCCCCCTTCTGGAACGGATTGTACTAAGTACGCAAAGAGATTTGTGCAAGATATATTTTTGGTGAAAACAAAGGGCCCCCACACTTTTTTGTTTTCACAAGTATGCGTCACAGATAAAATCAGTGTCAAAATCTGCCGTCAGTGTAGAATAAGTAAGTCCAAATTTGACAAATCTATGCCTTGCAGGTTTTATCCTGAAATTGTGTTCATGAGAATATCTGTCCAGTGTAGAACAATCCAGTTTAGATTTACAGTGTTTTAGATTTCACGCTGAATAGGTATCAGTCATATGCTTGCAACTTTCTACAGAAATATTTTCTTACAATAAGCAACTGAATACCAAGTTGGGCCTCAGCTGACAGACAGGACTCCCTGACCTTATGATGCCCTGGGTGGGGAGCCATATTCCCCATATGAAAACTTTGCCTTATTTATGATCCAAATGATAGGAGTTAAAATGTTTTTTTTTTGTCTCAACAGAAATCATTAAAATCTGTGAGAGGACTATTTTGGAACATTTAGCAGCTCTTTTACATTAAACCATACACGTATAACTTCCAAAGAAACATGCAATATTACCATGAAGACCGACTCCATTACAAAAATACACAAGATTCATAATTACTCCAGTGCATTCACACTATGTAACACACTTGTTATGCTGTGATGGTGTCAGACTTTGTGTGTTTTCAGTTAACTTTTGTCGATTAATTGATACTTGATGTTGACTATGTTTTGTTCACGAAGCAAAATGCACTTGAGATTAGCAGCTGTGGTGGAGGTTGATTGTTAGGAGGGGAAAGAAACATTGAAAATGAGGCATGCGGGTGCTGAAGCAAACAAGACTCTTTCCCAAACATCAGCCTTAATGACTGTTTGCTGATTGGCTTCTTAAAATATTACATTTTTACCAGCCTTGAATTGCAGCTGCTAATTTCCTCCCGAATTGTGTCTTTTTTTTTATTTATTTTTTTATTTTTATACGTTTCAATCTCTCATTAGTTTTTTTTGTTTGTTTTTTTTACTTTTTTTTTTCTTTATTTGGTTTCCTTCTCCAACTAAATCCAATGCGGCCACCACAGGAGCCTCTCATTGTGGCCACAAGGAGCTTGTGAAATTTTGAATTATGAGTATGGTACGCTTGAATTGACTCCAGTGGCGCCTCAATCCTTTTTCCTTAGCAGGCAACAGAGCGACCACTGGGGTGAATCTGATTGTTTTGGTTCAAAGTTTATTTAAAGGGGAGGGTAGGCAAGTGTACTTTGAAGACGGGTGTCACTGATGACAGGGACAGTGGTAGGGGGTAAAAAAGTAAAAACAAAAGGAAAGTACAGGGACATGTAGCTGCAGCTAAACACCTTGAGGTGGCTTTTTTTACTCTCTCTGTGTTTCCCCTATTTTTCTCTTCTCCTCATGTCATTGTGTTCTGCATCAACCCCTTTACATCCCTCAGAGCTTCGAGAAGGTTGGTGTGTTTTTTCTTTTTTACTTTTTTTAACCCACATTTGAAAAGAACAATCAACATGTTTGAAAAATTTTAGCTGTTATTTGCCTTTTGCAGAGCTCGATTAATTACTAATCTGAAGAAGAAGAAAAAAAAAACAATATAGCTAATCCAAACTGCTAAATAATTTTAAAAGACACTTTTTTTTTATTTCCAAATAAATGATGAAAGAAAATCCCGACTAGCTTCGGGTCTTGTAAATTTAATTTTATGTTTGCATTGTGGGGCCTTTTCACGTTTTGCATCCTTTGGTATTGCTTCTGCACCAAAAAGCTTTTCGTGCATGTGTTGTCATGGAAACCCAGCACGTGAAAATAACAGGACCTGTTGCATGATGGGAGAATGTAACTGCGCTTGCATGCCTGTGCAAAACCCCTTTGGCCCCAATGTTTTTTTTTTTCTCTGCATTCTTTGTTTTGTTTTGTTCATTTTCCTGTTTTTCTTTCATTTTCTAAAAAAAAAAAAGTTTAGTTTTTTTTACCCCTGACAACCCTATTTTTGGCTTACTTTTGTTTTAGTTCATTTTTGTGTTGTGACTATGGTGTTGTGTGTGTTTTGTTTTTATTCTGTTTCTGTCTTTTGTTCAAAATGTTTGTCTTTTTTGTGGTTCTGTAGTTTGTGAGATTCGTGTTCCTTTTTCAATCTGACGCTGCTCTGCTACTTGAGACTCGGAGTGCAAATGCAAATGCCGAATGAAATAATAAATGTGTATGCAGCCAGTGTTCCTGTCATCTACTTTGGAGTGATCCATTACCGCAAAGATTAGACCTGATTGGGCCTGATTGGGTTCCATGTTGATTTTAGGCAGCCATTAAGAGATGCCATTTGCAATGTTGTGTAGATCAATAACAATATAATGGCTTCAACATTACATTTACTGCTGCCAAGCAAGTGGCTAAAGATATTTTTTCCCTTTTTTGTTGTTGCTAGATGTATTGTTGATAGGCAGCTGCAATTTTTCATAGTTGTGGGAAACAAGGACATTTTAATCAGTTATATTCTCATTTAGCTTAATTTATTAAGATAAATTAAACTTAGTTTTTAAGTTGAAATGAATAAAAGTCTTGAAAATGCACTGCATTTTTTAATGTGCCTACTTTACATCCTAAATGTATGGTTCTAAATCAATGAGAGATCAATGCAAACCGTGTCTTTCACTGTGTTTCAACTGGCTTTTGCACTGCAATCAGATTTTTACTGAAGCACATATCACCCCCTGTGGTGAGCTGACCTATTAAATATTTAACTCAACTACTCTGATAAATAAATAATATACCTCTTTTTTTTGAGAGGTGGGTTTCATTTATTAAAACGTTGTCAAATCTTTGGACTCTTTTTTTCCCCCCCTAATGTTATTGCTTTTAAACTATTTGACAGCCAGTTGATGAATAAAGGTATAGCAGTCTCAGTAGCATTTGAGGTAAGTGCTTGATGAAAGGACCGTATAAAGGCTTGCAATTCAAAAATCTGGCTGACGTTACCCATATAAATGATGTAAGAGATGGCAGACTGGACCTAAAAAGATGTGCTTTTATTGAACATTTCTTAAGTAGTTGGTGCTGCTAATATTTTGAGTGAATGAGTTACTGATATTAAACCCCGACAAAAAAAAATGCTTAGCAATAACCTGAAAAAGAAAAATACACATTTGTCATTTCTGTTCCTTTCAACAAATTAAACATGCTTAGTGTCCAACGTACAGTGTAAATGTCTAGTTTACCCTGCCTAAACATAATGCAATCTTGAATTGTCTTGCCATATAAAAATCTTCTCTTGTGGTCAAACAAATTTTAACAAAACAGGATTTCGCTAAATAGTTTGCATTTAGAGCAGCTGCCTTTTCTCGTGACATTCCAGTTAATTTCCATTGCTTTCACGCCATTTGTGTCACCAGCTAACAAACATGAAAAACGCTGCCACTTTGGGAAGAAGCAATTTCTAAAGTCCATTCAGCCACTTAACTCTGAACCTTGTTCAACAAAGAAAAACTGATGCAGAAAGACTGTGCTGTTATATATATATGCATGTGCATGCTCTCCTTTCTACTCTGATATTTGCATGTTTGTGAATGTGCTTGCATGTCCTGCTATGCATCTGTATGTAATGTTGGGAAAGAAAGCTAGATTACACCTTATGTTCTCACTGGCCAAAGCAAATTTCGGTCATCTCTATTCTATGTTTGTCTTACGGAGCCAGCAAAAGTGCCTTTTATGTACCATACAAAACATATGGCCCATCACCTTCTTTACAAATACACTTACTTATCAACTTACTAACTGGCTTGGCATGCACTGGAAATGCAACATAAATGGGGGAAATGTACTTGCAGCGTAGTTTGGCTGCTCGTCATGTACCTGTAAGACAACAGCAAAAGTGAACGCTGAAATCCATTGAATCCACTGCTTGCTATTATTAGATACTCCTGCCATGATTTCCTGTTAGTTTCATTTAAGTAATAATTTGCATTTTGATGCACCACCCATAGGGAGTTTTGAGCAGTGGCACAGTCAAGGTATGTTAATACAGGCCAACCCCTGCAGCTTAAATGTAAATGCCGTAGGACTCACCCTGCAAATGTGACTAAAGGATCTCCATACTGTGCCTGTGTCCTCAGGCAGTAAGAGGGTGTAATCTCAGCTTCAAGGTGACACTAAAGGCTGCACATTATTTTGGCTTCCCCCTTCATTTTGGGGCAACAAACTCTGCCTCACAAAAAACGGCCAATAATGTCCACCTTCTGACCTCTGTTTTTCGGCACAAATCCCTCCACAACACCTCCCACTATTAGAGTTTAGTGCAGTACTCTGGCATTCTCTCTCGACTGCTTCTCACCTCGTCCAGCGTACGGCTTCTTGTCTATCTCTCCACATTGGGGCTTGAAACAAGATTACCTATTGCTATTGGACCACGTGAAATGTGGATGGATGTTTTCTTTTCTCTCAAATCCAAATGGGCCGGCTGGGCTCCTGGTGTCTGTGAATGAGGAGCGTGTCCATGCAATTGGGATTCCTTACTTATTATTATTTGTTGCTTTTTAGAGGAATAAACTACGAGGGTTTAACTGAAGTTCATTATAAGACAGCATATTGATATGAAGCTCAGCTGAACATGTCGTAATAACTTTCAGATCTGTTAAAGTGTGATGGCCCCTTTTCATGAGACATTAACTTGTAAATATAAAGTTTCCTACATTTTCTTTTACATTTGTTAATAACTTCTACATATGCAACGTGTAGCATGCTCCAGCGTCTGTTGAGTTCTTAATCTGGGGCCTTAACAAAACATCTGCATGACTCAAAAGGTTTTATATGTTGTCTCTAAAAGCATTCTCATAAAGACAGCATTATTTCAAGAAATGTCCTTTTCCACACAAACACGTCAAATAAAACCCAGAAATTCTGTAGTAACTATGTCAAAAACAAAGGCGTGGGAATGGATATAAAATGAAGTTAGAGGTTCTATGATAGAGTTTTTAGAAGTTGCGTACTGGTTGCTTACCAAAAGGCAAATTCAGATATTTGTGTTTTGTTGTTGTTGTAGTTTTCATTCTGGAAACGGTTTCCTAGATAATGTAGGTTTTTTGATTCTTAAAATGCCTTTTCTATTTGTGATAAAAGCCAAAATGCTGAAAAAAATTAGAGGTATTGACACCACAGCATTCTCATTTATACAACGCCTTAGTGTTCTAGTGGACACATTGTTTAACATTATTGAAAAGCAGTCCCCATTTGTTCTTGTGGTCTGGTTTATAAATTGCATACAACAGTTTTTTGTTGCTTTTTTTGGTTCCCTTGTACCAGAATGTCTTAAGATGAAAAAAATATTAGCTTAGAATTATGTTTACTTTTGACCTCATTGTCAGATGCTTTAATTTCTGGTGTTTATCACCAAATTTAGGGTAGTTTTCCACCTTGTTTTTGTTATTATAGTTTCTTAAGTATGGATAGAGACATCTTCCTGTGGGGAAACCTCATTCACTTAACCACTTCAGCTCCCGGTCCATTAGCTGAACCGAGCCCCAGGGAGAGAAGATCACCCTGAGATAATCTTTGATTGAATGTTTCCCCAAAAAACAACCATGTTTGTCATGTTCAGTTACCACAAACATTTTGAATTGGAAGATAAATTTATGAGACAAATAGAAGCTGAAAAACATCTAATGCTACTGATGCAAACCTCTCTGTGAGCACAGCTGCACTCTGGTACTGTCTATGCTGTTCGGATGTAGTTCTATTTGTGGATTTGTTCCGTTTTATTTGTTTCCTTTTTTATTTGATTTGATTTTGTGAGTCTGTGTGTCTCGAGCAATGCTATACTCAGTCATAAATGGCATGCTTGGATGGGCTTGGGTGACATTTTCTGGATTGTTTTGGTTCCCCGGTGTTTGCCCAAGTGTATGAGGGCGCGCCGTTCGACGTCACTCATGCCATAGCCACACCCATGCATGTCTGTGTGAGGAATGGGCCACCCTATCACCTTTGTTGGATAGTTAGGTGTGCTTTGTCAAATTATAATGCAGGGGCATCTTTTTTTCCCACCCTTAAAGGGTTGATTTTTGACCTTTTTTGATGGGGATAATGAAAAGAAATCATATCTCAATCAAGCAGTTATTCAATTTTCATAGCAGATTTTTTTTTGTGGGATTTGCAAATGTCCATTTTTCCTGGTTCATTTTTACTGCATGTAATTTTTCAGCAATGAACTTTTTGCCCTCAAGCTCAGTTCATGTTATGCCCAGAGTAAAATAAAATTAATTGACATTAACAGTGGAAAGCTGAGAGAATGCATACAGAGTAGTTTAGAGACGTATCAAAAACCCAACACCAGCCGTGGTCCCCGTTTCAGTGTCTCACTCTGTAACTAAAAGGATCTCAGTGTTTTACATCTACAGTTCAGGTAAAAGAAAATCCCTCTGAGTTTAGCAGATATTTTTGACTTAGTTTCATGGACAAATCAGCTTGTCCCATGCAACGATCATATGAATCCCATTTGGATCGACACGGTGTGTTTTCAAATCCGGTTTTACCTTAAGGGCCCCTATTGCTTTCCCTCTGATTACTCCCATTGACCCTACTTTGTCCTTATTCCCACCCGTCCCAATCCTTTAAGTTGCACTTGCACATAGAAGCAATGCTTGAGATGGCGAAGAAGGAACATGTACCAGATTCTTGATTTTAAGCCCCAGTGTGTGAGACCTCCAAGCCAACTTTGAGCCATGATCTCTTCTTGTTCTTTTTTTATTTACAATCACAGTTACTTATTCTATCCCCCACTTATATCCTCCTTCTCCCCTCCTCCTTTTCTGACAACCCAATCCCTTCCCTTCCCTTGTTGCGTATTGTACAGTATGTCCGCGTGTCAATCCATTTCCCTTTGTCTTGTCCGCTGTCTTGCTGCTTGGGTCTGTTTTTTTTTTTTCTGCCTCGTGTCTTGTCTCTCCTTCTTTCTTGTCTCTAAATTCATCGTTTACGTTTATTTCATAATGTTTTTCTTCTGTATCTTTACTACTCTCCCTCTCTCTTTTGACCTTTGCATCCCAACAAACATTTTGGCATTGAATCCAAATAGTTTTAGTATTAGTCTGCTGTTTATTTAAAAATATATATAGTATGTCTTTTATAGCCTTGAAAAACTTGAAAAAAATGTGTAACATTTACTTAGCTTAGCTTGTGGAATTAAAAAAATAATGGTGAAGACAACGTCACTCGGATAATTGCCAACTCCAAGTGCTTGCTGGGATGCCTCTCTGTTTTTTTGTTTTGTTTTGTTTGTTTTTTTGTTGTTTTTTTTGCAGACTCATACTCTTTCACTCTTTAACTATTGCATACTGTACACACGTACACCCATTCCCAAGCCAATGCAAAAAGAACATGTATCTATAGACATACAGATGCACACATACAAGCATACTGTACCTGTCATGTCCTTCCGCTGAATCTCAGGTTTATTATCCTCCCTCTTCAATCCAGTCCCTTTCCATAACTTCAGAGGTTATACCCGTCATCCTCTCGTTGCTGGTATCCATTCCTCTTTCCTTCCATCTCTCCTTCCAATTCTCTGAACCTTTCTGACTGTTGATCTAGTTCTGTTTCTTCTTAGCTTCCTACCTACAGTGGTTAGACCTCTATTTTTTTTTTCTTCCCGTGTACTCATAGGCACACACCTTGTTCCTCGATACTTATTTTGTGTTAACTGGGACTGCGATGTGACAATGTGCCTTCATCACATTTTGTCACATTAGCTGAAGAAAATTAAAGCCTAAACAGCCGTAAAACGGGTTACACCCTGCCCCCCCTTTACCCCTCCTCCAACCTTCCCTGCTCTTTTTCTTCCTCTGTCACTCCTTTCTGCACTGTTCTCTCTCCTTCTATCTTTCCCTCAGATGTTATTTCTTCTCTTATTCTATTTTTCCTCTCCAATCGTCTTTTGTCTGGGCATGCTAGCGACCCTTCAGTTATATTCCTCAATGCATTTTATCTCAAGTTTTATATCTAATTTTGTTATCATTTACTTCTTGATTTACCTCGATCTATTTATGCATGCTGTCTGTGAAACTGATAGCTGCATCTATCAATGGAACCGTGTCAGATCTTAATAAGGCTTTGTCCAGTGGATCTACCCTAAACCACAAAAATCTGATTAAAGTTTCTCATCTTTAAGATAATTAGAAAATAGAGCCAGGTCTTAAGTGCAAATGTGTGCTAGAATTTGGTTAGACCTTATAGAGATGGTCAATAGTTCAGTAACCCTACACTTCCTGTGCTGTGGGAGAAGCCTTCCAATGGCCTACTTCCTGTTTGGCATGTGTGTCTGAGAGGACAGGAAGTTCCAGGTTGCCCGGTTGGGCTTATGTGATAGAATTATCACATGGCCTTTACAACTATATTACTTTTTTACTTTGCGATCAGGTGGTGGTTTAGTTGTCCATGTGTTAGCAGTCAGCCCCCAAAGATGAGAAACTCGTAATAGATTTTTGTGTATTTAATTGTGCTGTGATGGGTCAAATATTGGTCAATGGAACCTTGTTGCTATGAATCGTTGCTTAACTGTTAATCTATATTGTTGTTGAAGCAATTTTGTTAGTTTAGTTTTTCTCATTATTTGTTATTTTTTTATGTTTTTAAAAGTCTAGTTTTATTTTTATTTTTTTGTTCGAGTTTACATTTACCATGTGGAACTTTTTGTGTTACGTATTTACTTGAGAAGGGTCCATTTTCATCTGCCTCTCTTGTTACTTCTCTTTTTTTCTCTTCTTTTTGACTCCTTGCCCTCTTTTGTCACCCTCTCTGCTTCCTCATGCCTTCTCCCAGTCCGGCGGGTACCTCCTCGCTTCTCCATTCTACCTACAAGTCAAGAAATAATGCCAGGTGGCAGTGTGAACATAACTTGCGTGGCAGTGGGGTCGCCCATGCCTTATGTCAAGTGGATGCTGAACGCTGAGGACTTGACACCAGACGACGAGATGCCAGTTGGCAGAAATGTTCTTGAACTGAGCAGTGTCCGTGAGTCAGCCAACTATACGTGCGTGGCCATGAGCAGCCTTGGCATCATTGAAGCCGTTGCGCAGATCACCGTCAAATGTAAGGAATGACTGTAATTGTGAAGTATACACAACATGCATGTAAACTATAAGTTCCAGTTTATCTTGTTCTTAGGCAACTGAAAACAAAGCTATTAAATTTTGTTTCAGACTTCTTGAATAATCATACATTAATATCCTCTTTCTTTCCTGCTATGTTGCCACAACAGCTCTCCCCAAGCCTCCAGGTACCCCGGTGGTGACTGAAACCACGGCCACCAGCGTAACCATTACATGGGATTCAGGAAACCCAGACCCAGTGACGTACTACATCATACAGTACAGAGCCAAGTCTCCAGACAGCAAGTACGAGACAGTAGATGACATCACCACTACACGTTACAGCATTGGTGGCCTCTACCCAAACACTGAGTATGAAATACGCGTCTCAGCGGTAAACTCGATTGGACAAGGTCCACCCAGTGAGCCAGTCGAAACTCGGACTGGTGAGCAAGCCCCTGCCAGTCCACCAAGAAACATTAAGGCCCAAATACTTCCTCAAAACACCATGATGGTCCAGTGGGAAGAACCAGAGGAGCCTAATGGGCAGATCAAGGGCTACCGAGTTTACTACACTATGGACGATTCACAACCCATGAGTCTCTGGCAGATCCATAACGTCCAGGACAGTCTCATCACCACCATTCAGAGCTTAACCCCTGAAGAGACATACACCATCAAAGTCCTGGCATTTACATCTGTTGGCGATGGACCTTTTTCAGACCCCATTCACGTCAAAGTACTGCAGGGAGGTAAGGATATAAATACTATTCAGTACATACATATATATATATATATATATATATATATATATATATATATATATATATATATATATATATATATATATATATATATATATATATATATATATATATATATATATATATGGCACATATTTGTGTGTGTGTGTGTGTGTGTGTGAGTAGCACTGGCTGTCTAGACACTTGTTATTCAGTTGTGTGTATAACCCAGCATGGAAGCTGGAAAGATGTATTTGAATTTAAGTATTTGGTATCTATCCAAAGTTGTCAGAATAAGCAACAGCAGTGAACTGGTGACAGGGCCATGGATGGCCAAGGCCCATTGATGGGTGTTGTGAGGGAAGCTGAGCCACATGGTCTGATCAAGCAGACGAGCTACTTAATGCTGGTTCTGATAGAAATGTTTAAGAATACACCATGAATCACAGTATGTTGCTTTTTTTGGGCTGTGTAGCCAGAGACCAGTCATGCTGACACTTGTCGAAATGAAAAGCAGCATCATGGGACATGTTAGAATCAAAACTGGACCACAGAACAATGGAGGAGGGAAGTGAGATCTTATGAATCCCATTTTCTTTTACATTACTCAGTTGGCCCGGTGTGTATGTGTATCTGGGAAGCACATGGCTCAAGGATGTACCATGGGAGAAAGGCATGCTTGCAGTGGCAATATGATGCTTATGGCAATGTTCTGCTGAGAATACTTTAGGGCTTTTGTTTTGTTGGTTTGTTTATTTATTTCAAACATATTAACTTTTATTTATTTCAAACATATCAACTTTCGCATGTATACAGCGCAAGACATATTCACATAATTTGTTTGAAAAGGAGGTAGGCAGGTGTAAGTACTTATTATATGACTCTACCCCTTTCTGTCATATGTAATTTACTCGACCCATTATTCCTATTAAAAAAAAACATAAAAGTGGGAAAACACTGTTTCTTTTACAAGAAGAGACTACAATATTACAATATCCAACTACAATATTTAATAGAGAATCTATAAGATACATTTAACCAGAAAATACAATTTATTGTAAATCAGAAATGTAAAGCAAAGAAAAAAATACAAAGGACTCATCTCTATTTTATATTTTTAATATCCTTTAACATCACAGTCTAAACTGCTTCTCTCCATCCTTATATGCATTTAGAATTTGCGTTTTATATTTTCTTTTGAACTGGCTCCTGTTTTTACTTTGTTTTAGTTCTTCTGTTAAACTGTTCCATAGTTTGGTATTGAAATGCACATACATTTTAGCCATTAAGTCATTCTGACTGGATGGATTTTTAAGTTCAAATGTAAGGGCCATTGCTGTCAATAACTTCATCTTATGGATGATACAGCTGGCCCTGTCTCTCTGAGCCTAACCCTGTTTCTCTCCTAGGCATAGCTTTTGGCTGAGCTTTTGCTGCAACTAACTATATGTGCTCTCTTTCATCCTCTTGACCAGGAAACTCGCTCAGAGCCTATATGCTTAAATGTGTTTATTTTACCTATGGTGGTTGTCTGCCATTGCCCTCTCTAACTTAGAAAGTATACCTGAAACACTACTTCTGTCTTCTTTTCGTGTCTCTGCCCTGTCTTCTCTAATCCCCTGTTAGTCATGGTAGATGGCCGTTTACACCGAGCCTGGTTCTGCTGGAGGTTTCTTTCTGTTACAGGGGAGCTTTCCTCTCCACTGTCGCTATATGCGCGCTCGGTTTGAGGGATTGCTCCAAAGTCAATGAAAGAATGCAGGCGACTGTCCACCTCTGCTACGCGCTCTTTCAGTAGTGAATGCTGCAAGTCAGTGACATGATGCAGTCTGCTAGGTTTTCTTAGACAGAAAACGTTTTAACTAATTTGTCTTGATGAATTGACTGAACCGAAATGACATGCTGTGAATTGACACTATAAAAAATGTAATTGCTAATTGAAAATTAAAGTCAGTTTCCCTCTTAAACCATACCCACCATCCCTTTAAATTTAACCAATTCTGGAAATTTCATAGCTCCAGTTTTTATAAAAACGTTTGTTTGTGTGGTCTTTGTAACTTACTTGATTGATTAATCTGATGGCCCTTTTCTGTATAGTAGTCAGTTTGTATTACTCTTCTAGGTGTTTCCCCACACTTCTACACAGTAATTCAAATATGGAAATAGTAATGTACAATATAATGTATAAGGGGATTTCTGATTGAGGATATGCTTTATTTTCCACAGGAGACCAAGATTCCGAGTCAACTTCCCCTGTTCATATTTGATGTGCCGTTTCCAGCAGATTTTGTGGTCTAACATCACACCAAGAAATTTTATTTCAGTTACCCTTTGACTATTTACATTATCAACAACATATATATGCACTTCTGTATTTTTCTTGTTTTCCAAATGGCATACATTTAGTTCTATCTAGATGTAATGATCATTTGTTTATATCAAACCACTTTTTTATATTATGCATTTTCTTAGTGATCACCTCCAAAACCAGCTGCAAGTCTTTCATAGATAATTAAAAAAAACTTGTATCATCTGCAAACAAGACCAACGTCAGTACATTTGATATTTCACAAATGTCATTGATATACATTATGAATACTTAGGGACCTAAAACTGATCCTTACCGATATTGGTACTGTGACCCATCACAGTACCAATATCGGCCTGTAATAATTAAAATTGTGCTTGTCATCTGATTTGTAAATGGGAATGACTTTGGCTATTTTCATTTTATTTCAAAAAACACCCTTTTGAAAGAATAGGTTTGAGCAAATCAATAAGTTTCCACAAATAAACGTCCCACTTAAGTTAGTGAGCAGCCTCCCCAAACTATCATTAAATGTTTCAATTTTGGATCCTGGTGTTTAATAAATACAGCCATGGATTTTTCTTTCTTCCCATACTAATTTTAACTGTATCAATAATAATTATCAATAGTCATCATCCGGTCTACATTTTTGTTGTTTAAAAAAAAATAATTTAAAGTGCAAGTCCTCCTTTTTTTAAGTATGCTGTCCAAATGCAGACATTCATATCCATTTAGTTCAAAATATGTATCTGTTTTAGGTGTTATCCAGGTTTCCAATATGTCTATCACAATAAATGGTCTTTTTTAAGCTGCCTTAAAAAATCTTTTATTGTCTTAAATTTGTATGTAAACTTCTGCCGTTAAAGTGAACAACAGTTATTCTATCTTCATCCTTTATCTCAGTGTTAAATTGATCATGTGTATAGTAAGTACATTTATATGATTGTCAAATAAATTATAGCCTGGGTCAATATTACAGCCCACTGTCTGACATTCATTGTAGTATTTAGACCATTAATAATATCTGTAATATCCTTTTGTTAAATGGTTTTATTTACAAAGCTGTCACTTATATTTTTCTAGTTTAGTTATTTCTTTGATTACAAGAACTTTTTGCCTTATCTGGAGTACCATTTGATTTAATGAACACCGATGTCCAAATTGACAATATTTTTTCTGCTTTCTCAATTTCTTGCATACCAACCAATATCATTTTTCTTTATGAGATACTCATTAACATAAACATGTGTCGCTTTAAGTTTGTGACCTGTTTAAATTGTTATTTTGTTTTCTGCCTACACAGCAGATAATAATGTTTCTGATTTTTATTTTTCCTTGGGAGAGGGTGACATCCTTGAATATCTTTGCTTTCTAAATGTATGCCTTTATTGTCAAACAATGCAAAAACCTGTTGCTCTAGAGAGTGGTTCTTGTTACCACTTTCTGTTGCTATTACACTGGGCATGTTTTATGTAGGTAGTTTCCAATCAAAGGGCTATTATATCATTACCTTTACAATATTGTTCCAGTTCTGATATTTGTCCTTCAAAGAGTGCTATTCTCTTATCTTTCCCTTAATCTTTCCTCCTGAGGTATTTAGTCTCTTCAATGAGGTCCATCATTACTTTTTGTTATTTTGAGATCGTTGATATTTCTTCTGACATGAAGTTTAGTGATTTCTTTATATCTTCCAGTTCCTCTTTAGTCATTAAATTACTTCTTTTTGGTGGCATCTTTGTTTTCTAGTAGCAATGCCATTGGCTGAACCTAGCACGGCTAAGTAAAAGGCCTGTTGGCTAGGAAAGAAAACCTTGCCTGGTGGTGGTAGGTCCCCGACCTTGTGAAGGTTTCCCCTGGGCCTGGTACTGGTAGATCTCAATCCCGGTGGTGGTAGATCCTGGGCCTGGTGGTTGTAGCTCCCAAGGATAGTGGTGGCAGCTCCCGGGGATAGTGGTGGCAGGTCCTGTTGGTGGCAGGTCCTGGGCCTGGTGATGGCAACTCCCGGGGATAGTGGTTGAAGCTCCCAGGCAAGTTTGTGGCAACTCCCAGGCCTGGTGGTGGTAGCTCTTCGATTTGGTGGTGGTAGCTCCCGGGCCTGGTGGTGGCAACTCCTGGGGATATTGGTGGCAGCTCCTGGGCATGGTGGTTGTAGCTCCTGATCCAGACGGCAGTAGCTCCAGGGCAAGTTTGTGGCAGCTCCCAGGCCTGGTGGTGGCAGCCACCGGGCCTGGTAGTGGTAGCTCTTGAGCGTGGTTGCTCCTGATATGTATGTAGACATTACTTTGGCACGCACTGAGTGTTTAAGTATTGTTGCAGGCCTTGTGCACCCCTTTTAAAAATGTCATTCCTTAGCTGTGATTTCTATCAGGAGGATAGTGCACTCTGTCATACAGAAGAAAGGTTCAGTGGTGATTGGAGGAGCAAACAATAGAGCAGTTGATTTGGCCTCCATTTTAGTTCAACATCTCTGGGGGATGCTCTAGTCTAGAGCAACAAGTTCAATCCATGAAACCCCCCAATCCTAATTTATAAGGTTTAAATGATCTGCTGCCACATCCTGGTGCCACATACCATAGCACACATTCAGGGGTCCCTTGAAGTCCATACCTCTATGAGTCAGGGCTGTTTTTGCAGCAAAGGACCAAAATATTATTAGGCAGGTGGTCAATGTTGTGTCGGTGCTACTATAGTCAGTTTTTTCTGACTCTAATTCAATTCTTTTTTATTTAAATCAAACCATTTGTGTGGATTATCCTGATATGGTTTAGAAGCCAACCTGCTGGTCATCATTGACCCTATTAACCTTGTTGTCCTGACTCCAAATTCCTGTAATGTCACCTCCTGGTGTGTTCAGTTCCAGGTCAACCATCCAAATTCCAGGTTGGTGCTGTGTCAGACACCAGCATTGAGCTGACCTGGGAGCCTGCATATGAGAAAGAAGGAATTATAAGTTATGAACTTCGCTATAAGGAAGGCAATTTAGGCACCCAGGTAAGAGTTTTATTTGATTTTGTACAAAAGCTCTCAATATGTATTCCAATAATAGTTTTTTTGTGTGAACCATTTAAAATTTTTGTGTTTTATTAACAGATGAAGAAAACATTTGGACCCACAAAATCATACGTTGTGGAAGGTCTCCGTCCCAATACAGAGTACCGCTTTTCCCTGGCGGCCATCTCTAACAAAGGCATTGGGGCCTTCACAAATGAAATTTCTGAGAGGACCTTGCAAGCCAGTATGTAGCCTTTTATTTGATCTTCTCTCCTGTTTCATTTCAGGTTTTGGCTAACAAAATGAATTTCTTTCATAAAAACAAAACTATGTTTTTGTCTTTATTGATCGTTACTAAAATTATTTTACATTTATGATGCTTCTTTTTCCTGTTCATTTGGCCGAAGCTTGACAATTTGTGTCTGATGTCATCTGCCTTTTAGCCTCTGAGTTATAACTGAGTTGAACTGGAAACAGTGACTAATGTAAAATAAAAAAAAATAAAAATAACGGATGTTTTTTTAAAAAAAAATATCTATTTGAGGTATGTGTTATGACAATTTATTTTATTTTTTATTTTGTGTAAGGTTTGTATTACTCTTATGGGTGTTTACTTTATGTAGAACTGCAGTTGAAAATAAGGCACATGAGGCTAAAGGGATATTTTAAACTGCATTTCGTCCACAGGAATATTAGTCAGGTATAAGGTTATTTTGAAGGATCTTTTTTTCTCATCGCTTTGATTTCTACTATAGGAAATAGGTACCAAACACACTGCTGAAATACCTTTGTGTGTGTTGACAGTGCAACTAGCTCTGTCTGAGTTATCTAAAACGGAATCTGCAATGTAACTCAAGAAACTCAAAAACTATGAGTTTTAGCACATTGTTAATTGAAAAAAAATAATAAAAATCCAGCAATTTAGGGAACACCAGCCAGCTGAGAAAACACAGTACTCACCATAACCTGTGGTGGTTCAGCAAACCCAAAAATTAGATTGGCAAATTATAATAAAGGCTGTGAATTTAAAACAATCAGATGGTTACATGTTAAAATGTCATTTAACACATTAATGTACTTTGCACTAATGCACACTTCTCTATTTAACTGCCCTTTGATGTGCATTGAAAAAATTCAGAAGTCATCATGACAGCGAATCAATAAACTAGACAAATAAAGCATTAACCTTGTATATTTTCACTGCACTTAGACACCCATTAAAGCACCCTGTAATCCACTTAATAAAATGGATTTGGAGAAATGTTTTATTTAATAACAGCTGTGATTAGCATTCCATGCAGTATTTCCCTCCTGTTTTTTTTTTTTTATGGTGCTTCAACCAGTTCTCCCACCCTGAAACCCAATCTTAGTGACTTTTCACAGTTCAGTGCACTTAATTTGTCTGATCTGCCCCCATTCTTTGAGCTCTTTAGAAATGCAAACATTCCAGATTGTAATAATCCTCTCTCTCTCTCGTTGAAAAGATAAAATAAAGCAAACCGGGTTTGGTTAAGCACCTGTCGAAATGCACCTTTAGCTCATATCCTTACATTACCCGCCTTATTTTCTAACTGCTGTGAAAATATAAGTATATGCATACATGTTAAAACATAAGTTGTTGTGGTTGGGCTTATTTGTTTGTTCTTTTCCCCTTTCACTTTTGTTGACGTTTTCTTTATCTTCGTAGACAGCAAGTGCACATCCCACATGACACAAAAAAATGCTAGTGCTCTTGAAAGACCACCAAGGCTCCCGTATGAACTGTTCACATTGTGGAGATTTAAATCTTCTTTCTGTTGGGGGGAGGGGGGGGGGGCTGAAAAATTCAAATTGAGAAAAGTGACATTACAATGGAGAGCAGCTGAAGCTATAAAGGCAATTATACAATCATACAAGCTATCATCCAGGAACTTTAAATATTATTATATATTTAGAGAGTCAGGCATTCCAGGGATCTATTGATCAAACATAAAATAATACATTTGGAGAGTTTTTCTTTTTAATCAAATGCAACAGTGTTCAACACATACCGTAAAATCAAGTCTATTCAGTCATGAGATCTGAATCTGACCTTTTGTTTTTCAAATTATTCACATTCTTCTTACTTTTCTTGTCACACAGGATAAATCTTGCACCAACTTACACTATGCAGTAAAATTTTCTACTGAAATACATGAATCAGATGTACTTAGTGAGATGTTGGTGACGATTTCAAGGTTAGATTTAGAGCCAAGGAATGTTGACACAAAAAAGGATGGTTATTTTGGTTATTTTGGTTTAAACAAGGGTCTTAATTGATCATATCCAGTGAGCTCTCCGACACCAACGGTGATTAGAACCAAAATAAGTGGAATTTAAATTAAAATATTTGGAAGATTTAAGCATTTTGTGTCTGTTTTAAATTACTTTTGTTGTAGGAAGGGGCAACATGGCAGTACATTGCTACAAAAGGGGGGTACAAATTAGTAAAGTGGTGACCTCTTGCCTATTCATCTTGTTTTTGTTCTTCTAACCTAAGCAATCATTGACAAACGGGCTATATATTATGCCCACCTGACTGAGAACAGTTGGAAAAATTCATTCAATAAACTGAGGTAGGGTCATAGATCATATTAACAGCTGTTGAAATAGCAAGGTATTTATTCCAACTTAAATTCAAAGCCTGCTGTTGATTATTTGCATATTTATGGTAAAGAACATTAGAAATGCTAAAAGCATGCAATCAAGAATGTTTGTATTTTGACAAAATATTGTCTGAAAAATATGCAAAAACATTATGGTGTATGACTGGCTGCATTGTCTTACTACACTGACAGTACATTGTCCATTCAGGGAGAGTTAAACCAGAGTACCATCAACAGTGACATAGGCGAGCCGTGGTGGTGGGAGCAGACTTTCTATAACACATTTTCTGTTTCTACCAGTGCAACTTGTTCACTGTGCCTCAACATGTGAGCGTGGGGGCTTTGGAACAGCCACTTCACAGTTTTTCTTCTGTTTTTTTTTTAATTTATTTATTTGTTCCTGCACAGAAAGTGCAGTGTTACTGCCAAGAACTCCCCTTGCATGTAACACTCACTACTGCCCACACGGGGTGCTGTTGAGCAGCTATCGCTGAACTAATGATCTTTAAATCCTCCATGCATGAAAACTGAAGACGTTTCTCCATCCCCATTTCTGTCTTGGCATTTCTTGAGTGTATGTGCATATTCTCATCTGTCAGTGTGTCTGTCTGTGATATCCTTGCCTGTTTTTTGCATTTATAAAGTGCAAGCAGAACTGAACACACCCATGCTCTGTCTCCTCTTCCTTCAACACCTTCTTCCAGTTCAATCCCTCTCTTTGTCACTTGTTTCCTTGTGGATTGGAACTTAAACTGTCCCTGGAATGGCTTGGCATCACTTTGAATCCCTATTCCTTTTTTGGTTTCATTTGTTTCTTGGTAACTACTTTGAGTTTGATCCTTTATTTATCTCTCTTAATTTAGGTATTTACCTTTTGAAATAATATTTATTTGACGTATCTCTCTTCACTGTATCTTTCAGCAGTATTCTCATTTCTGTTTGGTTCTTGAATAAACCCAAGTCCACCGCATACACCAATAACTACAACAAAAATCATACATTCTTGCTTGAATGGGGTTTGAGCAAACATGATGGGGATCAGTTGAACTCTCAGATATGGGACTCCCCATTTTTAGTCATTTCATCTTCCACACAATGGAGACCATGAACAGGTGGTGCCCCAGTTTGTCCAGAAAACTAATAGACAATGTAGGTACATGGTCTTACCCCTATAGCCATGTCATAACAATAAATTTCACAGCCAAGTTTGCTTTTTATCCATTTTATTTACATTATTTTACCCTGGGTCTTATAGATATTCGATTGTAAAGCAGCGGTCACTTACACCCGTTGGTTTTTCGGCACTAAAGTCAGAATATTCAAAGACTACAAGTCAGGCAAACACAATGTTGACTGTTAAAAATAACTTGATCTTTTGGATGTTTTGAGGTAAGTGATTGCGTGGTTTGGGGAATCAGTCTGCCATGTTGTTTCTCAAAGATTTGTAGTTGACACAAGCTTCAATAATTAATATATTTTCCATGCCGCCAGATAAAAATTAAATCATCTTCCGTTGAAAAAAAACGGATATGTTAACAGTTTATCCCGATATAGAGGTAATTTTTTCCAACAGACAAGTTTATGAAATATACTGGTCGCCCTTTAAAGAAAATACACTGCCATCATTGTCAGGTCACATGTAGACCAGTGGTTTCAGTGAACGCAGTTCGACAACAGTGGTTTCAAGTACTTGGGGAACGTTTTGTTTCATAGTTTTACATTCATAAAGCATCTGCATAGAATCATCCTTAAGTCCTTTCAATTGGAATAACCCTTGACGTATACCAGAAAGTAGAACTGAAACCTGTCAAGTTCTACCTTTTAAGCTATGTTGTTAGACTGAAATGAAATAATCCAGTTGGATATGAATGTTAATTACTTCTAAGGCAGTGATTGGCAGGAATAAAAGCCTGAAAACCAAAAAGCTTTCAAGACGACAAAGCTATTCAAGATTTTACGTGTTGTCATTCCTTCCCAAACACATCAAAGCATAGATGCGCAACTCCACCTCAGTCTCTTGACAACTATAAAATCATTTTAACATTTCTTTAAATCTTCCAGCATCTGGCAGACTGAATCACCGTGCCACAAAGTACAAAGACAGACAGACATGACTTTTCAGATGTGCTTTCTCTAATTTCCATGCTGAAAATGTTTATAAAACCTTGAAGTTTGTACTCAGTCCAAGTAGCATTACCTGAGGCTTGCAATGGGAGCTTCCTAAGAAGTAAAAAATAATCCTGGAATTTATCTGGATTCTTTAACTGCTTCAGCGTGACTGATGCCAAATCATTTTCACATTAGAAAATCATAGCAGTTTTTTTATACATGCAAGGTGTTCCTTCTAGCGGTGGCTCCCATTCAGAAGCAAGACCTCACTCGGTATGCTACCTTTGTCAGACCAGGTTGAAACCAGTTTCATGAGACGGTTCAGACGTGGCCGAAGAGGGTCCACAACCAGAAAGCGTAGAGGGGAATTCTTCCAGCTGTTGCCCACTTTTAAAACACGCTAACAACACTTTAGATAGACCCTGGGAGTTGTTGTTGAGGGGCCGCGGTGCCCCCGAGTGGCAGATAAGAATCCCATTTCATAGAGTCAGAATTAATTTCATGCTCCGCAATGAGCTCTGAGCCAAGGCCTTGGATTGTCAGGCTTTGTTACACATTTAGATTATACCTAGACCCTGCCAGTAGCCAGTCAAAAGCCATCTCTAAAATTAAAGTGGCAGATTCTAAATCCTCTGTATTTAACCAAACAAGCAGTTTAGTCCCCCCACTTACTGTAATTGCAGAAGGTTTTTAGATGTATTGGAATATCTGTGCGAGCCACACCATGGCCATTTGGCGGGGATTAATTCCATAATGATCTACAAGACCAGACATCATGTCATTTGAGGTCTCCGATACGGTCCAGATACAGAGATGTACTCAGACTGTGAAAGAAACAGCATTCGCAGTTTGTGGTATTTTAATACTCGGCATTGAATGCTGCGTGACAAGAGTTATAGTTAAATCTTAGCAAAATTAGATGTCCTCTACATTGTTTTTGCCTTTAATTTGAACGTTGTGATAATGAAAAGACCTCCCAAACCATACTTAATTGTCAAAAGTGGAGGAAATAACTGCAGACATGACCAGTTATGTCATGACATCTTTCAATAAAGTTTAGGAGAACTTTAAGTGAAGCGTTATCCGAGTTACTTCTTTTGTGGTCGCATAGTTCTTGTATCCATAATCCCACCGCTGGCCTCCGTGGGATTTCAAGGATACCCCAATCCAGTCTTAAATCATTATCAAGCATAGGGATGCCTGTGCACTGTGATAAGCTCCACCCTGTCAGAATTATAGCCCTTTTCTTCACCACAAAGAATGAGGACGGAGCAATCATTCTTGACGGGGGAGAGTTTGCAAATACAATATGGGCAAAGGAAAGAAGCTGAATGGCTCAAAATCCAGTAAGACCTTAAGTAAATAAGCCCATTGGACACAGAAAAGGGTTTGGGAACTGTGGCCATGGCCCTGTTTTATTTTTGTGTACTGAAACAGTGTGTTTTTACCAAGGAGGAGGTCTTTATATTTCAAACATTTATTTATTTATTTATTTATTTATTTGTTTTCATCTTTTAAAATCCTTTCCTCTAAAGGTAACATTGCGACATTTTCATTAAAGTTTTATAAATTCCACTGTACAAGCTTTTTATGTTGCTGATGGTATTGTCTTTTTTCTTGGCACTATCAAAATGGCTGCAGGCTTGTCGAAGATACATAG
This sequence comes from Fundulus heteroclitus, assembly GCF_011125445.2. Classification (NCBI taxonomy): domain Eukaryota; kingdom Metazoa; phylum Chordata; class Actinopteri; order Cyprinodontiformes; family Fundulidae; genus Fundulus; species Fundulus heteroclitus. The sequence continues at coordinate 14,122,022 of NC_046369.1, forward strand.
ACATAGGGGCTATGAAATGGGATTTATTTGAGGAAATTGCCAACAAGGAAGGATGTTTCTGTGCTTGGCAGAGTTCACAAGCGTAGAAAATCTTGATAATGAGTTTTCCCCCCACTGGCTTTCCCCTCTCTCAGTTTTGTGGACCCTCTGGCCTAACAATACAGTATTAAACAGCACCGGTTACAGCACAGCGCCAACTCTCTCCCTCCTGCTCACCCCAAAGCGGGTCCAAGCCCACTATCAGTGGGTACAAAGTGTTTACTGTGACTTTAACAAGAGCTGATCGCAAAATTGATAATGTGCTCACAGGAAGGGAAAGGGTTGCTGCTCCCTGACTTCAGAGTGAGCACACTCTGGAGTCAGGTGCTGTTGGTAAGAAAGTCTTGAAAGTTGTATAGTTTTGGGAGTCAGGTACGTATGATGCAGACGATACTTGTGGTTTATTTTTGTTTGTCTGCTCATGGCATGTTTTGTATTTTTTGTGAACATCGTGTATATAATTTCAGTTGTTAACATTTATTCATAATCTTTATATTTGATCAGCATCTGTTGTGAATTTTATTTATATTTCTTTTTTTTTATTCACTTTTGTTCCAGTTTCACCCTCTGTATTTCTGTGTTGTTTGTTGTTTTTGAATGACAACATTTTTATTTCTGTAATAGTTTTTGTATTCTTTATTTAAACTCTATGTGAAGCATCCTTTTCTCCAATCATATTTAATTTAGATTTTTATTGTTTATTGACAAACAATGTAATAATGAACTTGATTTGCTACATTAAGGTGGAAGCAAGATTTTGTACAAAGGATAAATCTCACTTGGTCCAGGAAAAACTAAATCATTGAGGATTTTGAAAGTGTGCCTATTTATTTATTTTTTATTCAACATGTCAAAAAGCACTGCAGACACAGATGTTAACTACGAAATCCTCTGTGACAGCTTTTCATGAATCTATCGGAACATTTTGCCACAATCAAACATTAATTTTAAGCTACTTTTCCCCATTAAATATTGCAAAAAGTATGAAAATTTGATTTGTTTTATGTAGTAGGAGTAATTTTAAAGACCTTGAATTGGATAATTTTTCCATAACTTTTTAGAGTTGAACGAGCATCACCCAGCGGCCCTTGAACCTCAGTGCCTTGTATAAAATAATGCTGATAGGTTTTCCTGTCCAACTTTCACCAGAACCAGCCAGCGTAGCTGTCTTGATTCATTATTACATTTCCATGTGCTGTGGTCCATTTATGCCTTTAATTTGACATCTGCTTGGTACTTTTTATTTTACATATATTTTATTTCTTTGTTACCAGTTTTATTTTGATTATTCCTGGTGGGGGTTTTCTTGAGTTCAGAATTTTCCTTTTTTTCATTTTCTTTATCTCTCCCATCTTTTTATTTGTTCGTTTTTCACCCTTCTTCCTTCCCCATCCTCCTCGTCCTCTACCGCCCCCCCCCTTCCTTCTTTCCTTCCTTGCTACCTTCCTTCCTTCCTGTCCTTTCCACCTCACCAGAGCCCTCAGCTCCCCCTCAAGAAATTAAGTGCAAGACCACCAGCTCCACCAGCTTTTTGGTAAGTTGGCGCCCCCCGCCTTTGAAGAGTCAGAATGGTGACCTGACGGGGTACAGGGTGCGCTACCAGGTGGTGGGCCCTTCAGAAGGGGCCAGTGATGATACAGAGCCCATGGAAGAGCTGCTGGACTCTCCGGCTGACGAGCGGCTGTTGCTGGAGCGACTGGAGAAGTGGACCCAGTATCGCATCACAGTGTCTGCCTCAACCGAGGTTGGGCCCGGCCCTGAGAGCGAACCCCTGATCTGCCGGACAGATGAAGATGGTAAGCGAGTCTCTTATAGGAAGACTTGAACTTATCAGGAGACGGACCTCCTTAATGTGGGTTAAAACTAAAGCTTAAGTCACTTTGGGCCCCAAGTCAAAGTCACAGGGATAGTGGTCAAATACACTTTGTTTCCATCTGTACTTAGAAATCTGAATTCCCAAGTTCCAAAACAGGAAAATCAACTGGAGTATTCTCTAAAGTCATTCTGAATATAAGAGGTTTCCCACCAACCCAAACCTCGAAATCCAATATGGGTGCCGTGTGAATAAAACAGTAAATGTTGCAGCAATAGGCTGCATCTTTGTAATTCTGGTGTTTGCTTTTTATCTCAATAAGTCAGTGGAACACTTCAAGTCAGTACTGTACAAGATCCGTTTCAGAAGATGTTCTTCATTGTATGAATGCCTGAAATGCAAAGAAATACATTATCAGCTTTTTTAGTGTTTTTAAACACTATACGCAAATAAAAATAAAATAGCTTGGTATCTGTGTAGTTAGCTAATATTTATTGCAATGCATGCAGTTCTTAGCTCTAGAAATGTTTGGCCAACTGATATTGTGATGAAAGTAAATTTATTGTGCAGCCCTGATAAAATTTGTAAAGAAAAAATAAGATGACGTCTGCCTCTATGTAGGCTATTATTGTTATTATTATACTGCAATATGTAAGTTTATGGCCATGACAGGCTACAGGTTGTAGATAAAAGGCATATTCATGCATGCATAAACTTGAGGTAAAGAAATAAATAAAAACTCTGATTAGATAATGATAAAGACATGAAAGAAATGATAAATACACCTGCAGTGGCCTTGAATATGTCACTTGGGTCGCTAAAACAAACTGTGTGTTAACCCAGCCGTTCAACTGGAAAGACATAACCAGTTTACCGTCTCCAGAAAGAAAAGGGCAACTACTGAGCACCTGAATTGATTTTCGATTCTGTTCACTTTCTGTCATTTGATTCACGTTTATTTTCCCTTGCACCTTCCAGACCCACCTTTGGCAATTTGGGTGGTTAAACAGAACGAAAACAAGAAGTTCGACAAGCTTAAAATAAAAGAGTGTTTCTCTGACAGAAATTAAGAAAAGCTCCAAACATGAAACCATTGAGCTTAAAATCAGAAGGTAAATAAAAAACCAAGACAAGTCTGAATTTGCTCCGACGCACCTCCGACTCACGTACAACTGTCTTGACTTCCATTCTACGTACTTTTTACATCCGTCTTGCTGCCTTGTTTAGCATTTGCCTGACACAGATGTTTTTAAAATACTCAGGCAGGCAGTTATTGGGTTAAAAGCCAAATTAAGACATTTTTTGGTGCTGTTATTATGATGACATGCAACAAGTGTCAGTTACAGAAACAACTTTATTGGTTATAAAGTAGCAAGGAGCGAGATAGTGAGCGTGGCTGGGTTGTGATTTAGGGAGTGAAGAAGGCCACAGCGTTTGAAGAGGAGGAGTTTTATTCATGGCACATTCATCTCAGAAAAGGATATTCCCTGCCACCTCAAACGGCCTGGATGCACGCCTGCCATAAAGGTCGGTCATTATGAGTAAGTGGCAAGGCTTCCCACCGTCAAGAGGCATACTCAAAGGGAGGAAGTGATAGGAGAAAGTGGTGAAGGAGTGTGCAGGAGCTATGCGTTGCTCTCTCTCTCAGGTGTTTGTTGTTTTCAATCTCATTTGTCTGCTCTATATAGTTCATAACTGTGTCTGTATGAAATGTTTTATTCACATTTTGACAGTTTCTTGAGTCTTTCATAAGAAAGAAATATTGCCCGTGTATGTTCTGATTCTTGGATTTGGATTTTTCCTTCTAGTTCCCGGTGCTGCACCAAGGAGGGTTGAGGTGGAGGTCCTCAACTCCACAGCACTAAAAGTGATGTGGCGTTCTGTGACACCGGGAAAGCAAAACGGTCAAATTCGCGGCTATCAGGTTCACTATGTACGTGTGGAAAACGGCGAGTCGCGGGGCCTGCCTCTCATCAAGGATGTCATGCTTGCTGATGCCCAGGTATGACTATTAATTCCCTCTTCTTCTTTTTTTCTGTAAAAAGCAATTTCCTTAAAAATGTGTACTTAAATGTGGAGATGCAGTGGTAAATTTACCATCACTAGAATCGGTCTAATTTGAGCTTGATCTCCTCTGACCCTGCTTTACTGGTCAGTGATAGCATCATACATTCCTTGTATTTGTTGTGTTTTATGATTTCTATTTTCACATTTTTATTTTACTGTTTCATTCTTGTTCTTTGTGTTTTAAATTTGTACAGCAATTAGGATATATATATATATATATATATATATATATATATATATATATATATATATATATATATATATATATATATATATATATATATATATATATATATACTCGCCTAGACCCTGTTTTACAGTGATGTCTCTCAAACACACCTGGCATGATAATTATAAGTAATTAATAACCACCCACAGTAGGAAGGTTAGAAATAAAAAGTATGCTGTTCTTGTTATGGGGAAAGATGACAGCTTAGCTAGAAAGCTCTAATGAGCATATGTATATAAATTGTATTTTCCTGGTATGATAAGCCCTTCTCCCAGATGACAAATGAGGCAAAACATGCCAAAACCATCAGCGATGCAGCTGTGTGATATTTTTACCCGCCAGTGCAAAAATTGACAGCAAAGCAACCACACCTTACACACTGTGGGTCCCAGTGAAGCTATCTTCATGGCTAGCCTATAGCCAAAGTTTTCAATCAGCTGGAATCGCTCTTTGCAGATTTTGGAAACAGGCTGGACGCCATTGACACACATTTTTTGGCTGACATAGCAGGCTCACTCACCGCATTGGGAAGTTAGGTGTCGGAAATTAAACAAGACGTGGAGTCCAAACGTTTCACGGCTGAACGTAGCAGAGCACCGGATATATGAAGCTGAACCGTCACTGTAAAATGCTCAAACAGCTCTGGAAGCGGCAACAAAACGCCTCACATACTTGGAAACCAAGACGGATGACCAGGAAAAACTGAGGCAGAAAGACAAACCTCAGGCTCTTGGGCGTATGAGAGGGAGCCAAGGGTAATCAGACACGAATCCAGTTTTATCAATAACAAGCTCCCCCAGTGGCTAGAGCTGAGTTCTGAAAAGACGTTCACCTTGGCGCGAGCACACCGCAGCCAGATCCAACCTGGCCAGAGCCATCACCGTCTTCTCCTTAATCTTTCATGGTAAAGAGTTTGTCTAGAGAGACTCTAGACGGCAGTATATAAAACATGAAAGGGGCCAAGATCATTTTCACCCAAGATCTGTCAGTGGAGACGGTCCAGATTCAGTACTGGTTCAACCCGGTTACCAAGCTGTTTGTGGATATCAACACGTCCCCTGGATTTCAAGATGACCCCTGTAGACTCAAAGTTCTGCATAAGGGCAAGATGCATAGTTTCCACAGGAGACTGAGGCTTTCTACAAGACCATCATACCCTCTGAATAAATCCTTGGATCACACTAAACTCTAAAGTTAAAGTCGAAGTCTTTATTATGTTGCTAAGGTATCTGTAGACTTTTTCTAAAATGTTTTCTTTTTACACTTTTCTCAGGCTCTTTGCAGAAAAAAAAGGAAAAAAAACACTGTTAAGTTTATGTAAAATTAGACACAATTTAACTTAAGGGGTATATTATGCATTTTATTTTTGGAATGGTGTAAAATAATAGAAGTTTTAGAGTATGCTCAGGTGATTGTTTAGCTACCTCTCCTTTTGTATTTTTGCTGTCTTAGGCCAGCTAAGCTTGCTACATACTCCGTGGGAAACGGGAAATGTGTTTTTTTTTGGCTCTGTCTTTTTATACCGCTGTTGATTCACAATCAAGAAACTTTGTATCTTCACATACCGGTCATAGGTCCACCTATGTCTCTGCCAGATGTTTTTTAATTAACATTTGATCAGAAAAGAACTGTTAAAATTCGTAGGGAATTATTCCAACACAGTTATGCGACTTTTAATCATTTTAAAGCTAAGTGGGGAGAGCATTTAAATGTGAAGATTACGAGGAAAGAACGGGTCAAAATGATCCAACGCTACACTGTCGCTCAGTTTGAAATAGTACACTGACTAAATTGGTCAAAGACCAAACTGTCTGGATTCAGACCAGATTTGGATCCCACTTGTGATAAAAGTAAACAGGCTCCTGCTACCTTTCCACATTACGTTCTGGACATGCTCAATGTTGCATCACTTTTGGCAGCTCGCTTTCTCTACTCTTACTTAAAATCTTAGGAAAGCCATTTGATGCATGCCCATTGTGTTGCTCTCTTCGGTGTTGCTCCGCAAGGGAGGCATCTGAACGGTCATAAGCTGAACGTCATAGCCTTTTGTACTCTGCTAGCCAGAAGACTTGCGTTGCTGCTTTGGACAGACTCCTCGCCGCCTTCGTTTTCACAATGGATCACAGAAGTTGTGCAGAATCTGAAACTTAAAACGATGAGATGCTGGATTCTACACCACCTGGCAACCATTTCTGACATTTATTAAAATAGAAAGATGGACAGCATTATGTGAATGTTTATTTAACTTATGTGTAATTTAGCCTCCATCCCCTTTGGTTTTTTTTTGGCAGGTGGGTAGGAGGGATTTTGACAATGTGGCAAATGTGTTCTCCTGCCTGTATGTTCTATTCAGTCTCCTGATTACACAAAACTCTTCCTCTCACACAATAAAGACATTGATCAAAAGGAAATACAAAAAAAAAAGAAAAACAGCTCATCATCAAGCCCTGTAAAGTTGCCCTCTAAGGTTAATATTTGCATCAGTTAACTGCAGGCTATTGGCAGACGTATACCACTTGGCTTGTTTCTGTTGTCTCTCCTTCAAGCTTCAAGCAGTGCTTCTTTCTCCTGACCTCCCAAAACAAGTGACCTATTTCTGCTGCCTGCCCATCCTAAACCTCTAAAGCCCCAATCTCTCACAATCCTATTTCTACCCCTTTCATTTCCCTCTTTCTTTAAAAAAAAATGCTCTTTTTCTCCCTCTCTCTCTCATGCGCTCTTCACTTTGGCGGGGGTGGGTTAGTGGGAAACGGACGATACGGCTGAATATGTGAGTACAACGTTTTGCCTGAGTGCTTTGTGTTCCTGAAACGGTGGCTATTGCATCAACCCCGGCTAGGTCCACAATCTCCACAACCCCCGTCCCCCTATCTTGATTTGCCGTCTTTGAACGATGAAGGGGCTCAGAGGCTTCACTTCAGCTGCCCAAACAGACCACCTCTACATTATCCTTGTATGTCCCTTGTGACAAACTTCTGTTAACAGTTGGCTGACACAAAAGCCTGGCTGATGCAATATCCACTGGTCAGTCTCCTCGGAATGCTAATGCTACATGTATCTTGATGTGTGCAGAAACAGCGAGTTGTCTTGTGTTTTTATTTTTGGTTTGTGTGGATTAAATCTGTTTGATTTCTTTATGTTGTGATGTGGTGACTGTATGTTGATTTGTATTACTTTTAAGTTTCATGAACATGGCCACTAGTTTACAGAATGCATGTCCTTGTTTCTTATTACAGTGTATTACCAAAGAAATGTTGTCCCTCGAACCGTTCCATATTTTGTCACGTTACAACCACAAGCAGCTAGAAAGTCCATGGTGCCTCTGGAGGGGCTGTAGAGATATATAGCTCAGGTGGACAAATATGTCCACGGGGCAATAGTTAGTGGTGCATTCAACGAATCGGGCTTTAAAGGAAGAGTGATGAGAAGAAAGCCATTGCTATGTGACTATGTGGTTTGCATTTGTTTCACAAGCTATGCAACGTAAACATGTGAGAGCAGGTTCTATTTTTCAGGTGAGGCAAAAGCTTATCGTTTTGGCTTAAATGTGTATCCGCAGTTAGACACACGGTAGTGGTAGCATCGTGTGGTGCTCCTTTCTGGAAGCTGGTCAGATGAAATTTGATGATGGATGGAGATTGATGGACCTTCAAAGTGCACATAAAATCCCAGCAAACTACTTTGACGTTTGTGGATGTAACGTGACATGTGGAAAGGGCTGTGGCCACAGATAGATTTCCAAGAAATGTTGCCGTAATTAAAAGAAAAGTACCTGTGGTATAAGAAAATACCATAACGTGTAAGAAAGTGCTCATAGCTTATTTACCATTATTGACTTCCCCCATCCCCCCCCCTGCCAACCAGCCTGTTAAAAACCTCATTCTGCACTCGTTGAAAACCCGCTCCTCTGAAAGATTCATTAGAATTGATTGGAAGCCTCTCTTTGAAGAAGACTCAAGGAAACTTAATGACCTTGTTAAAAACTGCCAGTGAAAGGCCAGGATGTATTCAGCGGGCATTTATCAAAGTTAAATTGTTGATCGGGATATTGCTAAAGGAGTAGAAGAGAGAGCAACTTTGCATTTACATTCATAATGTCCCTCCTCCACCTCCGTGGCTCTGAGGGTTCGCGTAATGGTCTCCCATTACACAGGGCGAATCGTTGCGTATAATGCATGCATCCTCGTGAAAATTAATAAAGAGGACCAGGAGATGCTTGGATTAACATTCAGCACAAGGTGCTTTGAGCGGTACAAAGTGGGGTCAGATCATGAAAAATTCAAAAGGGGTTTTGACATTTTCCTTTTCCCTGTCTATCCTGTGTTCCCCATAGGAAATGGTCATCGACGGACTCAAGCCAGAAACCACTTACTCCGTCACTGTGGCAGCATACACCACCAAGGGGGATGGAGCTCGGAGTAAACCCAAGGTGGTGGTGACCAAAGGGGCAGGTCAGTACAGAAATGAAAATCATTGGCTCAGCCAGTGACTGAGGGGTGTTGTCAGAAAGGGGTGCTTGATCATTCTAAATCAACTCCTACTCTAGCTGATGAATGTTTTTTTTTTTTTTTGTTATTTGATCATAGTTATAAAAAAACAAGACTTAGAAGCAAAACATACACCTATTCATTTTTAAAACTATTTGGAAGCATTGGGGGGAAAGCAAACACAAAAAATGACAATTATTGCTGACATTTAAGGGTCTTGATTATGTGTCATTATTAAAGATATGTTTCATTTTAAGAGCTTTTGCTTTAGAAATACATGTGCTTGAGTTGATAGTCCTTAAAAGTGCTGTATTTCGTCAGATGCTGGCTTGTATTAGTATTTCTTTAATAATCTGAGTCTAGCTCCGAAGACCATCCGCAGATTTTTAGGAGATCAAGGGCATCGTTTAGGATACTTTGAGATTTTTTCAGACAGATTATGACAGCATGAAAGAACCCTCTCGGGTCTTTGGTTTCTGCTGTATGAATAAAACATTCAAGGCAAATGCGTTAGCTCTACAAACCCTTGTATTCTTAATTTGTCCCCTTGTAACCACTGGTGTGCACAGTTTGAATAAACCACATGTGCTCCTTTAGCTTGCACAAATGCAATCTAAACTGTGAAGCTGACTTTTAAGTTTGTTTAAGGCTAAGGTAGCAGAAGATACACACAGCTAGATGCACTTGGGCATGTAGGTTTCCAAACAACAAACCACACTTTTGCTGCATATGCAGGCCTGTTTTCTAGCATGTCATTACACCACTCTCCTAAAAGCTAAGTACTGTGCACACAAACGGGAACATTTCCCAGATCCCTATTGGTGGGTTTTTTTTTTGTCACACGTGTCAAACTCTGTTGCCTGGACAAAGGAGCTCGATTGAAGGCGATCAATCCACATCCTCCTGTGGGACTTCCTGAATGACATGCCGGTCGGAAATTTTTCTGCTCATTTCTCAGAGAAAAATTCTCCTCCTTTTTCCATGATTATTCTCGAGGTGTAAAGAAATGGTTTTATGCCATAAGCATAGATAAATGGGATAAAGCGAAGACCAGAGATAAAAACCTTTTTTGGTAGAAAAGGGGGTTTTGCCGTTTACATTCCAAGAAATGTTACCTGATAAGCACTATTGCTTCGTCTTTAAAAGACAATTCTAAAATAATTTGAAATATTTTTGCTTTTCCAAGCAGGACCGAGCCTAAATGTGTTCACACCAATGGTTATTTTAGTGCAGAATCAAGATAAACTTCAGCAACATTAAGAAATAAACTGATTACACAAAACAAAATCACCAGCATTTAAGAATGCTGGGTAAAGAGTCCTGACGGGTTGAGGCATGGACTCACCTGAAAGTCTGTTATGGTGTCTGGTACCAAAACCTCCACAGATTGGACCTGTTGCATTGAGATCTGGGGAATTTCTAGACAAAGTCAACACCTCAAACTTGTTTGGCTCTTAAAACCATTTCTCAACTCTATTTTTTTGCAGTGTGCATTATCCTGCCAAAGGAGGCCATAGCCATGAGGGAATATAATTTCCATCAAATTGTGTACATAGTCTTCAGCAATGCTTAGGTTGCTGGTACCTGTCTAGGTACCAGATCCACATGGATGATAGAACCAAAGAGAACATTGCTCAATTTATGGCCCTGCCTGTGCCAGCTTCTCTTCTTATTATGTTATATCCTAGTGCTACAGGTTTCCCTTCTAAGCACCTGGAGGCAATCGTCCAGGTGACATAAATGAAAACTTCAGTAATCAGACCAGACCACTTTCTGATGATCCTGTTGGTCCGGTTCTGATGCTTAAATGCCTGTCTCTGGTTCATACAGCTATCCTTGCTCGTACCACTTCAATAGATGCTGACGAGTGCAGGTGCAACAAGAGCGGCAGTTTTGGCCCTTGCTAAACTCTCTCAAATATTTCCTGTTTTTTACCCACATCAACTTTAAGAAAAAGTTTATATGATGTCTAATATATTCTACACACTAACAGGTGCCATGATGACGAGATAATTCAGATTAGTTCAGTTTAGTTTATTTACATAGCTGCAACTGAATCAGTGTTATTCCCTTCAACTGTAACAACGTAGGTTTTGAGACAATCGTCTAGTTAAAATAAACCTCTGGGGTTTGAATTCCCAAAAAATAGATGTCAAATTTAAACCATAAAAGGAAATATATCAATGTGTGTAATCTGACGTGCTGTTCGGCAAGTTTCATGGAAAACAATTGATTCTGAACCCTGTAAATAATATGAATAATATATAAAGATGTTTCTGACAAAACTCTTTTGCCTTTTTACACTCTCATAAAAGACCAACTCTTTTGTGACATATACGAGGTAGCTTACAGCATGATGTATTTAGCATCTTTGTAATTTTGAATCATTCAAACATACAAGTTATAAAAAAAAAAACTCTTTAGGTTTTTTTCTTTTACTTTTTCAGAACAAACATGCATTAAAGGAGCACAAATGCCTCCAGGAGGGATGATGTCAGAGCCATTTCCTTTCTTTAGGAAAAATAAAGGCCTGAAAGGCAACATTGAGAGAGAACATTATGAAAAATAGAGCAGGTTTTTGTGCCGCTGAAAAGCCCGATTCACATCAGTGGCCATGTCTTTTCATCCTCCAGACCTCACAGGAAGCTTTTTCTGAAAGTTTTGTGTTTGTGAACCAATCTTAATAAAAATTTTATCTCAGAGATTTTCTATTTCGAAACAATGTGCTGACATGTTTTTAGGATATAAAAAAAAATAGTTTATTGTTTTTGTGAGTAACAGGAAAACATTTAGTCTCTGACAGGAACTGTCTGTGTTTACTGAATGAAAGTCTCATCTAAAAATAGCTCCTTGTGATTCATGAAGTCTAAACTCTTTCTTTGAAGAATAAACGTAACCATGGCCGGCGAGGAAAAAGGTTTCTGTCGCCGCCAAAAGAAGAAAACGTTTCGATCACAAACCTGCACACGTAGAAATGCAGTAACATACCTGAAAGAGGCTGCAATCAGCTGCCAGGTTTTCACTTCACAAGAGGTGAATAAGTAAAAAATAAAATAAAAATGCAATTTTAAAATTAAAAGAAGGTGGGCAAAGTGCAAAAATGTGTCGGCTTGATGTTATTTAGGTATTTTATGTCTGCTTTAACAAAAAGTTTATAATACTAGTAGTAATTTGAATATATTGTTTTGGTATTCACTTGACATTTTCAGAGAGGAAGCTGTAAAAGTGACACTAATGACACGCAATTAAAAAAAAATAGTAGCAATGTTGAGTTCAATAAAGAAGTAAGTTATGCTCAAAAGAGAAGATCAAAGTCCAAGTTTAGGCAGTATAGGCTTGGGCTGGTACAATATTGTCACAGAATGACAATCCTGAGTAAAAATACCTACATTTTACATTCATGCAAAAATGTAATCATAATGTATAAAGATAGAAGAATAAATACTACTTCTGCTACTAAGCTTCAAAGCTGCTGCTGAGCATCAATTACAGCTATACTATGCGTAGCATTTTTGATTTTCCTACTTGAGGCAAACAATTTAAAGACCCACTAAATTTAGTATTTGCACAAATTTTGCAATTCTAATATTAATAGAGTAACATTAACATGTAACTTGCTAATACTACTCAAGCAGTTAGTTGGACTATCTGCTTGGGTGGCCAGCCGGCATTCGTTCACAGCTAACAGCACTGCCTTAATGAGAGTGATGGGCGACAGTCCTCCCGTGTCAACATCATAATTGTCTGTATTTTTCTATGTGTTTCTCTTTGAACCTTTTAGCCGTTTTGAAAATGTAACTTTTTAAAACCTGGGCTAACCTTAACACTGACATCAGTTTATAACTACCCCATATATGCTTTGGCAGCCTTAAATTGTGTATGTGAGTGTGTGTGTGTGGGGGGGATACGATTCCAAAAGTGAAATGCACAAGCAAAGAGCACCTGATTGCTCACCATCATGCCCAATGAGCACAGTGTTGTCGTGGGGGGAAGGATGAGATTGGATTGTGTTGAGTGAAGTAATGTGTTGAACGTTTGTGGAGAAAGAAGTTCTTTTACCTAGGAACACTAGTGAAGGAGAAGGAATATCTTGTACTCTAGCCCCACCAGGAAGACATTGGGGCGATTGTAGGATTGGATGTATTGCAGTCTTTGGATCTTATTTCAAGGGATACCAATGAGAAGTACATTGCAACTATTCTGCTGAGAGGAAACAAAGACATAAACCAGTTTTCTACGTCAGTGCATGAGTATAGAACAACACTTGGCATTAGTTCTCAGAAATATCTTACAGATGTGTCTGCTATAGTCATTGATAGTTTAAATACTTATTCCAAGCAATTGAGAATTGAAAGGGGGGTGGGGCTTTTTGCGAGTCGAATCTAACCTGGATAAGACAAGATTAATGTTACTCAATAGGTCTTCTTGCCCTGGGCTGGGCTGGCAAAGTGAACTCTAAAGACTAATTGCCATATTTTTTTTGGATGTTATCCCAAATGCCCTAGATCTTTTTGGAAATTAAGTTAATTTTCCTCATTTAAATATCAACTACTGTAGTAATCTTGAAGTTGAACTCGAGGTTTTAGTCTAAGGTCAGCAAATGTTTCTAAAGAGCTACAACTACGTTCAAGCAGTTGATTCCATGCCAATAACTACTAGTGACTTTGTGTAGTCTCTTTTTATTCTCTGAGGCAAAAAACTGGATGATCTGGATACCCAGCTGAAAATCTTAGCATATATCACCTTGAAACTGGACATTATCCTCGTCTCCAAAGCTTTAAAACTGTTTATACTTCTACCTTGGGGGGAAAGGATGGAATACCAGCATATAGAAAAAGGGGAAAATATAAGAATCTGGTTGATGTCACACACCTGGGCCATTAGACTTAGGTTGCAGCATCTTTGCAGGCCGTTGCCTCAGCAGGACCTGTATAACGCTGGTTGAAAAGAGGAGATGTTTTGGAATCGTAAAATACTGTTCCGACTCTGTTGTCTCGTAAGACGTGAAGCACTCGATGACTCCAGGACACAACTCTGATCTTATATCCAATTAATGTCTAACACTTTTTTTCTTTTACAAGTATTGGTTTTGCATCTCACGTAAGTGGAACCCAACTTGTGTTCCTCTGTCGAGATCGGCAGGATTTTCTTTAACTTTTTTTTGAAAAATTTGGTACTTATTCCCCTTCTTCATAATGCCTAGCTTGGTCCTTTAACAGGTATTGTGTGTGTGAAAGTTCACAAAATCTAAAATGTATTAGTGCTCTCAGTTGATGGGAAGAGGGACGTTTTTTGGTTGTTACATTGGATGATTGAGAAATGTTTACGTTGTCCTTTTAAAGGCTCTTCCTCTCTAGTCCTCCATTCACCTCTGTGGCATCTTCTACTACAGCAAAACACCAATAGCACAAATAGCAGAGGACCTGTAAGCAGGCAACATTTAAATAAATTAAGAGAACATAAGAGTTTTGAGAGTAACAGATTTGTCTTAATAGTAAAGGTTAATAAAAAAAAGTGTTTCCTTTGCTCCCCAATTTATGTCACACCTTCTGGTTTTAGGGGCTATTTTCCCGCAAAGAATATGATTTAAAATCCACCGCTATGTGATTAAAATATGTCTTTAGTTTTGACCTATGCACAAATATGGGCATATTTGTGTTTTCTAACATACATATATGTATGAGTGTGCATGAAGGGTAAACATAAGAGAAGAAGTGATGAAAACCTGGTTGCCCACTTTCTCAGTCCGTGAGCGAGTGTCAACAGAAAGCTGTTAATTCTGCAGTCTGATGAGAAACGTGCCAGGAGTTCCACATGGAGGGATTGAACCAGTGTCGGTCATGAAGTGGACAAAGATGGAGGGATGGGGAGGAGGTTTGGATGTACCAGAAGGTGGTGGTGGGGGTAGTTTAAGGGAGGAAGTGATAACATAAGGTAAGAAAAGGGGGAAGAAGAGGAGAAGGACAATCAAGGTGTCCAGAAATCCCAGAATCACTCATGTACCCACACCCAGTCACACAAACATATCAGCCTCCTCATATCCCTGTGGGTCCTCTTTGCAGCTGATTGCTCCCTGTCCCTAGTCACCTTCATCATCCCTCATTCACTCATTTTTCTTTTTCTCACAATGCCCTTGCTCTCTTATCATCACCCTGTGGCACCACACACATACACACAGCTTGAACAATCCCCTGCTTCCACCTCCCCTCCTGACACCAATCTGCTGGCTCAGTGCCCCTGATCCCTCTCCCCTACAATGCATTAGGCCACAGTTTTGAATGTACAAATAATAAAACTGTCGCTGGGGTTACAAAGGCTGTGAAGGATACACACAGCCGCCTGTTGATTTTGGAAGCGAATCAACAGCAGAGAAAATATAAAACACACCCGTGGAATCATCCCAGGATCATTATCTCTGATTCCATTTCCTTGATTAACAGCAAGCATGAAGGCAGAGTGGGCTTTTAAATGACACCAAGCTGAGCTGTAGCATGTAGCCAAGAAGTATTAGCAGGATTCGTTTCACCCAATACGCAACACCCGCGCCTTTCCCTTATGGGCAAAAGCTTTGCTCACAAGCCACCATCTAACCCACCCACTCCCATCTCCTTCTAGCAACAGTCTTCAGAAAGGCAACAATTAGCAAACAGAAACGGCTAATAAGGGGAGAGAAAGTGGATTGTGAGTAGCAGATTGCTGTTTGTGTGCTTGTACATGCATATACATGAATCAAGATGACCGTATTCCACCTAGGAAAAAACAAAAACCTGGATGTTCAGACGCTGCCAATGCCTCATGTCAACGTCAAAGCAAATGCACTTTAAGATTTAAGATGCAAATTGAAATGGGAGGAACTCTTTTTACATGTCATTTACTCACAATGAAAGGGGTGGGGGGGGGGGTACAGTCAGCAATGAAATATATGCTGCAGTGTTGACCATAGTTAATCAAAAACAGACTTCTGTACAGCTTATTCAAGTTGATGAATTCAGGAAGAGGCTGACACAATTAATGCAAACCCACTTTATCCGTCCTTTTAGCAAGCTTTGTGAATGATTAATACAATATGATGGCCAAATAAAATGGAATTCAATATGGTAAATAAACTTTAAAGAGATTAATTACCTAGTCTATGGTATTTAGTGATTCAGCAGCAACAGGGGTTCGCTTTGTGCAGCACTGTATGTCTTTAAATGTAGCTTTTTTGTCTGGTTTTACACTACAAATAGGAATGCAACTGCTGCAAAAAGCAACCTTCTGGAGTTTTGTAGATGCACCATAATTCTGTCTTTACTTTTTTTGTTTGCTTGTTTAACGTTTGTAACAGTTCCGTGTATGGGCACCAGGACACCAATTTGTATCTCCATTTCATATCTGTATGCATGTGTTGTCATGTCATTCCTTCTAATTTTATTTAGTATGCATTGGGGGTGGAGGGGATATTGGTTCCCATATTATAATATCAGTTCATTTTGATTTTTGATCAGTCATGGAGATAAAAAATGCTCACTTTCTCAATTCCTAAAGTGAGTAGAAGCAGCTTGTAGAAAACTGCATTATACCATCAGTTGTCAAAGCAAGTATGAAACATCCATCGGGTGGGTACTTATAAACACACGGTGAGGATGAAATATCCCATGGCCTGTACTCCTTTTCATTCACAAAAAATGCAAAACTTCCCCCAGAACTGCAAAAGTCTAAAATGCCTAAAGGCTGAAATGAACAGAAGCTATTAACTTTTATTTTTTTAGTGGTGCCTTATAACATTCCTTTTATGCTTGCAATAATTCATAATACACCTACAGTAAGCTGTTGGAATCAGTCAGAAAATAAACATCCTTCAGATAGTTTCCGTCAGGAAGGGAGAGGAATTCACTAGTTCTGTTTTCAAACAAAGTGCCACTTTCATAAATTCTTCAAAATAGTCTGAAAGTGTCCCTGTGGTCTGAGAGCATCACATATATGTCTGTGCCCTTACTAATATGATTTGTCCTGGCACGACCTTCTGTTTAAAGAAACAGCAATGGACAAGTGATTGTAAATAGAGTCAAGGTATTTGCACTAACATGTGCCTTTAAAGCCAATCAGCCACACTTGTCTCTTAAAACTTTTACAGCTGGTGAGGAACTGCAAGGGCCTTTTACAAAAAGGCTTCAGATGAGATGTGTCATCCATTAGAACAGCAAACTGGGCCACCCCAAGCAATGTTGTCCAGGCTCCTGAGCAGCTCATTCATCAGCTGAGTGTTCTTTGTTTAAGTCTTCACTGACTCTTTGCAGTTCTGAGATTCTGTCGACTAAAGCCTCCATCTAACATGAAATGAAAATGGGAAAAGTGATCACTCTAGAATTTATCGCTCATGAGGATCTTCCACATCGCCACGGTCCACAAACATACGCAGCCGTGTAAACTGAAATATAGTTTAAATTATAACTGCCAGCGTAGCTTTAGTTGCTGTGATCCTTTAACATAAATCATTGAGAATGTTTCCTATGATCACATATGCAGAAAACATTATGCAAACATGCTTTATGAATCATGCAGAATTTGCTGCTTAGTTCTGCTTTGTGACATTAGGAAAAATAAGCATATATATTAATTGCCATGTACAGGTTTTAGTATATTGTATTGGGATAATTCAGACCCCTTTATGCGGATACCAATAAATAAAATCTATAGAAACCAACCACCACCAGAAGTCATCAATTTATCTCATAGAGGTATAGTCATTTTGGGTCAAATTTAATATATGTGTAAATACAGTTGTTCTATATTGTGTTGGTCTATCACTTAAAACCTATTGACTAAAAATATCAACCATTATGCAATCATTACATCTGCATTTTGTCTGAGTTGATTTATTAACATCTCTGCAAATGGTATTAAACCTTGTGTAAATGGAAGAGTGAACAGAATTTAAGATTTTTTTCTATTACTTTTTTTTTGCACAGTGCCTGGTCCGCCGTATCTGTCAGTAGCTCAAGATTCAAAGACTTCTGCTGTTGTTCACTGGGATCCTCCAGACCTGATAAATGGAATGGACCTGCAGGGATACCGCCTCCAGTTTGGCCGGAAAGACGTCTCCCCTCTGGCCACACTGGAATTTGCTCCCCAAGAACGGCAGTTTTCTGTGGGCAACATTCACCGTGGTGCCACTTATCTGTTTAAGATCTCAGCCCAGAGCAGAGGGGGCTTTGGGGAAGAGGCTGTGGCGGAACTCACTGTTCCTGAGAATACACCTGGGGGATACCCTCAAATTAACGAGGGCACCACCGTGACATGCTGCTCGGTGCTGCTGTCCTGGTCTCCGCCAGTGCTAGCAGAGAGAAATGGGGTCATCACAGAGTACACTCTGGCTTTTAAAGAAGCCGGAACAAGAGAAACTCCACAAGAACTTCGAATACCTCCCAACCTGTCTAGCTATGAGCTCAACAGCCTCAAACCGAACTCTGCATATGATGTGAAAATACGTGCCCACACCAGTGTAGGTCCAGGGCCCTACAGCCCACCCATCCAGTATCGGACCGGGGCCGTTGATACTGCAGGTAGGGCATGCCTGTTTCTTTTCAAACCCAGTGGCAGTAGGTTGGAAATTGGCTCAAAACATTGTTCCCCCCCCCCAAAAAATTTAATTAATTAACAACTAAACAACTTCAACCGACTTGACCTCTCTTCGGAAAGTGATATTTAATTTGATTGCCATGGATTACTTACATCACTAACCCAAACCAGGTAAAATGAAAGTCAGTAAGTTACAGTCAGTCATATTGAGAAAGTGGAGAGCAGCCTAGAATTTGAAGGTAAGTGCTGTTGGTCAGACACTCCTGTCAGTTCCTGCAGCCCTTTGTCGAGCACACTCACGCCGCTTTTGCCATCTCACTTCGCAGTTTTCAAATAAGGTAGGACCTCAGTCAAATCCAGTCACAACAACTGCGTGTTCGGAGCATTCTAGGATTACACAACTCTGATTATTACTTTGATTTATTTTTGGTTTGAGATATTTCTTTCCTAACTCCCTTCTTTTCTCAAAACTCCCTTCACCTTTCCCCCTGTCCCTTAGCAGGACAGCTTGTGGCATGGCATCCCACAGATGCACTGCTCCGGACTGTTGGCATGCAGTGTATTGGGTCTGTCTCAGTGTCTGTGTGGCAGCGCATTGGCAGTGCCAACTCAACCTCTGCAACACTGTAGGGATAGTTGGCATTGGGTCTTTTGCAAGGGTCAATTGTTAACCATTAAGCGGTCATGGATCAAAGTCAGTGGTGAGATGGGTTGGCACTCCCAATGATGGCTAGCCAAAGGGCGTACACTTGTGTTCCATTTGTTGTCAACAAGTCTTACGTGCTCTGTGTGCTAACCAATGGCATTGCCCCTCTCCCAGCCAATCACAGCTCACCGATGCATTTGCTCTTTGGCACAGAGGAACGTTGCAGGGGAGGAGCAGCTTTTGTTTTGAAGCAAAAAGTTCCTAATTGGTTTCGCTTTCCCTTGTCCCCCCTTCTGTTCGTTTCACTTACTGTCCAATCTATTTTTTCTCTCTTCCTTTCTCGCGTCTGTCTTGTCAACAGATGTCCCAAAGAATTTCACTGTAAAGTGGGCCACCAAGACGACAGTGGTGCTTGGATGGAAGTTTGCAAATAAAGGGTCGCCGTACAAATGCACGGTAGGTGTACCGTGATATGTGAACCAAACCGCTTGAAATAAGTTTAATCTGAACTTGTAAAAAGTCATCCTCTTTCAGGGACACAATTCCCCCTAGCATTTCCCTGTTACTGACGTATTTACTTGTTTCTAGGCGTATGTTCTGACCTTTAAAATTCTAACCTGTTGAACTCTAGATTGAGTACAACCGACAAAAGATGGACGTGGATGCCACAAAGTTGAAGGCATATATCACCGGGCTAAGACACAACAGCACCTATGAGTTCAGGGTGACGTGCCAAGAAAGCAAGGAAGGCGGTCCCCGGCATCGTGTGGTGGCCAGGACGGCACCCCTCATCCTGGTGAAGAAACCCAAACTGGACATCTATGCTGAGCCTGAGAACATGCTCACTATGTCCTTTCCACCACTCAACAACAAGGATGTCAAGTGAGCATAGAGCATTCCGTTGGTAGTCTATGGGTAGTTTAAATCTTGCTGAGAAATTATTTTAGACGTCTTACAACTACTTGGAACTGACTTATAAAGATTATAAAATTACACATTAGTTTATATGCTTTCTTGGTACATTTTCAGGAACTACTATGTGGTTGTGGTGCCTCTTAAAACAACATCAGGAACAGTTAAGAACTTGAAGAACCCTGATGAGATGGACATAGAAGAGGTACGGTCTTTTAAAGGCATTATGTGTCTTAATACGAAATAAATCTGCCACATCAGTGAGTGGCACTGGATTAGACAGCAGAAATCACATGATGATGTTCTGGATGTTGCCAAGAGGCAGCTCTTCTCCATGGAGGAATCTTGTTTTTTTCTGCGGAGGGATTCTGTGTTTGTTGCATCAATGGTTTTAAATGTGAATACTGTTGTAAACACCATTTACCAGAATGGGCACATGCAGCACAGACATAAGTACGTCTCAGCTATGCAAATGTATCCCCCAGAGCATGCAGAAAACAGAATTATGCAGTCTTCTCCAACTCTTCCCATAGCTTGGGGTCACCTTTGGCACTAGATCAACGGCATCCATCCCTATTGGATTTGGGATTACACACATTTCCCATGGTTTGTGCTTGCCTCTGTCTGCAATCTGAGCTGAATGAAGGAGCTTTAATGTTTCCCCTTTTTTGCTTCTGGATATGATGGTACTTCTTTAATCAACAGGGCATTTTCTTTTAATCAGAGGCAGTTTCATCAGCCTCAAGTAATTGGTTTGAAAAAAAAAAAATAGATATTCCTGCAAAATTCAATTTTCATCATTCTTTAACTGGTAATAGTATGTACAATTAAGCCAAAATTATTCAGAACTCTGATAGATTTAGGTTTAAAGTTACATTTTATTTCAACATGTTCTTTGTGACATAAAAAAAATATATAAACATTTTGGAGTGACCCATCATGAGTCCCGATTTGAATCTGTTGTGGGAGCCAAACGTTATGGTGCGACAAAGGTGGCCCTTCAGCCTCAAACTCTTGGAACACGTTGCTGAAGATAAATCATCAAAATACCAATGGAAACATGAAAACGCTGTTCGGCAATTGATTGCCCTAATGCCAATGAAGGGTTTTCACTGATTATTTAGAAAGATATAATTAATTGTTAAAATTTTTACTGATTATAAATTGTTTTATCTTATGACAGATTGCTGTCAAATGGCCAAAATCAAGATCATTTAGTCCAGGCAGAATTTTCAAACAAGCTTTATTACCACATGCCTTGTCTATTGCAGTTTGCTGCATTTCGGGTCAGGCAGGCTGCCATCTTTTGCCTTCAGCTTGTCCTAACTGCAGCTGCTCGTCTTCTAATTTGATCACACGGGCGAGAACAATCTCCCCGAGTGCCACAGAGTTGATTTGAAAATCATTTTGTTTTAAAAAGTCTCAGTGGCCTTGCTCCACCCAAGCTCTCAGACTTGCTTCACCCGTGCTCTCTTTGTCGGACCGTAAGGTCAGCTGACCAGCTGCTCTTGAGAAAACTGAAGCTTGGAGACGATCAAGCTTTTGGGGTTGTGGCCCCCGAGTTATGGAACTGGTTGCCATCAAGAGTTAGGCAGGCTCCTTCACTGTGTTCCTTTTAAATCCATTTGGAAAAATTGTCTTGTTTGGCCTCAGCTTTCAACACAGCATGGGTTGTTTGTTCTTTAGCATGAATTGTTAGGTTGTCTAAGGTTTTACTATTTTTACTTACTATCTTAATGTACAGCACTTTTGTCACCCATTTGTTGTTTTTAAATGTGATTTATAATTAAATTTGCAAAGATTTGGTTGTATATTGCTTTTCAAACAAAATGTCTCCGTTAGATTAAATCATTTCAAAATTATATCTGGTAAACTGTAGATTTTTTTTATAACAAAGCTGAGGGTTTAAATTTATTGATAACAAACTATGAATAAAAGTTTGCCGTCAAGTTTTAACTTCCTAAATTTAGTGTCTACGAGTCTAGCAGATTCTAAAACTGCAACCTCAAGAAACATTGCTTCATCAGATTTAGCTGTTCCCTTGAGTTAGTGTCAAAGACTTTCCAATTAATTTGAGACTTCTTTAGGAATTGCGATACGGAAATAAAAAAAAAAAAAAAATGAAGTGAACTAACGCAGTCTTAACTTTGAGCAGCTGCTGAGGGATGTGATCCCAAAGCGACGTTCACGGCGTCAGCTGGCTCAGCTGGACCAGAGGAGTGCCTACATCACAGCCTGCTTCAAGCAGCTGCCCTCCATCTTCACAGTGGGTTCGGACCACCGCCAGAGCAGCTGTGAGAATAAGCCCCTCGAACCTGGTCAGGAGTACGTCTTCTTCCTGCTGGCTGAACTCAACGCCACTGTAGGGGTGAGTTTCAGGTTCATCTCAGTTCAGTACATATCAGTTGCCTTGTTTTTGTAGCCAATATTTATTTGCAGAAATAATTTTATTTCTAAAGCCCATGTAACCCGAGCACCCCCCGGTACCAGGGGCAGCAGCGCTTCCGCCGGCAAAATCATCCCAGACTCATGCTTTACATGAACTAATATAACGATATTGTATATCTACTTAACAGGGAGAGGTTCATCTAAATGATAGAAACAACATTTTTTACGTCAACATGACCCAGTTCCAACCCTTGTTATTCTGTGTAAAATTACAGACATAGCTACCTAATTGTTATTCATTTAGTAAATATAGTTCTCAAACCTGTTCAAACTGTTTTGAATGTTGGGTTTCCCCAGATGTTTTCCTCGTTCATATTGTTTTATTTTTCTGAATTGAGTGAAGGAATACATTTTCCTGTATAAATAATTTTAGAATATCTCTTTTCTTCAAGTGGTTGTGATGGAATGACTATCTATGGTGAGGTATAAGTGAGGACAAAGAGAACCTAATAAAAAAAATAATAATTAATGGCACACATGGTGCCATAATGACTCAGTTAGAGGGTTTGGATAGAACTGTATCAATTAATAGCTCTGTAAAACTTTGATTTTTGAAAACTATCGGTATATTTTAGATTTGCAGCTACATACTTTCAAAATAATATTCAGATTGTAGAGTGCAATTCTTTAGGCAGAAGATTTTTTTTTTTTACTACTGTGTGCCATGTTTATTTATTGTCACTCAGTAACTTAAGTATTGATTTTTAGCCCTCTGGAATATTCTCTAGAGTGTGAACTTTATTGTGATGACGTAACAGGTCAAATAAACCTTAAAGTTTCTGAGATACAGTACATTCAGTATAGTTTGGGTGTGTGATTTTTGAGCATCCATCCATCCATTGTCTTCCGCTTATCCGAGATCGGGTTGCGGGGGCAACAGGTCCAGGAGAGGAACTCAGACATCCGTCCCCTCATTCTGGGGGACCCCGAGGCGTCCCCAGGCCAGCAGAACTCTCAAAAAGAGACCTAGGGTTTAAGGTTTTAAGTTCGTCTCATTTAGCCAGTTTCCATTTTTTTTCCTAGCCATGCAAATCCAAACACATATTTTAAATATATACCAACAATTACCAGTCTCCCTGTTGGTTTGACTTACATATTTTAAAGTTCACCCATTTTGTGTCCAGATTGCACTGGCCCCAGAATTTGATATTGATGCATCTCTCAACCAACTGTGTGGACTGTTTGCAGATAACTTTACACATATATGTTTATTCACCTCTCCACAGTCACCTTGTTACTTATGTTATATTCTCTCTTTCTTTCCTTAGAAAATGTTTGCAACCAGCCCTTATACTGACACGGTGATAACTCCAGAGCTGGTGATGGACCCTTTGCCAATAGAGCCTAGTGACGGGCTCATTTGGGTGGTTGGCCCCGTCTTGGCTGTGGTCTTCATCATTGGCATTGTCATCTCCATTCTCCTATTGAAAAAGTGAGTTGGGAACAACTAGAGTTTTGGAAAGAATGATCTTGGAATAAAATTTAGACTGCATTCTAAAAATAAAACTGTTCAACCTTAAATGATGGGACATAGCCGACAGGCTTATAAACTTTATTTATGTATTTATTGTTTTTTTGGAAGGATGTTAAAAAGCACGTCTCCCGTTGTTACTCAGACCTCACCCTTTAGAAAGACAGTGAGCTGAAACACAGTTTTTGAATTATTGGTCCCTGCTCCAACCATGGGCCCATAAAATCTCAAACTGCATGCCATGTTTTGTTATTTGGGCTAAATGCGCTGTAAAAATTCAATTTTCCGCATGTTCAGCGATATCACAGGATGCTCTCATTATTTGATGTTGAACTGGCTATTTGTAGTTTATGTGGGGAATTGGGTTATTGGGAAATAATTGCATGTCAGGAAGCATGCCGAAGCAGGACCGTGTTTTGTATTCATTGCATGATAACCAAAGACCCAATAACATTGATGCATGCAGATGCAAAAGAGGCTTTGTTGTGGTAAAAGATGGCTGTGGGAAGTGAGCTGGTTGGAGAAAGAAGAGATGATGAGTTTCTCTGAAATGATGCCCAAAAAACAAGACAAAGAAAATCATCCAATTAGTATCAATTTTTTTTTTCTGAGATAATTATTTAAATTATTACATGTTAATTAGTGAAATCATATGCTTAGAAATAGATTGATCTCAGTGCAGTTGAAGTTAGTTTCTCATTGTTTTCAATGATGCACTTGCAGTAATTATCCGCTGCTCTATCAAAGCTCAATAAAGGAGCAGGAGGAACAGGCTGATCAGGTCAATAGGCTGCCCTTGTTTCACAGCTAGCTGTTTCCTTTATCTCCAGATTCAGGAAGTTAGAACCCAGCTTTTAAGTGTGAGCGCTAGTTCCTACACACATGAGGAGATTCCTGAATTATCTAAAGGGGGGGCCAGGTCTGGGGCGAGCAGCACAAGTGCAGCCTGCTACTGTCAGATGATCCCCCGCTGTCTGACCTTGCCTTACCTCAGTCTTGGTGGTTAGGGAGAGTAACATCTCTCCTTGGATCTCTCTCTTTTTTCTCCATTCTCTTTCTCTTCATCTCACGCTTCCACCACCACCACCACCACCTCCCCATCCCCCTGCTTCCCCCATCTCTCCCTGGTGAATAGTGTTTCCCGGGTCTGCCCTTGGCCCTGACATTCCCCTCTCCTCTCCGTCTCTGCACCCTCGTGCACACACAAACACACACTGCCTCACCCACACAACAGCACACTCATACACTCGCAAATGCATGTGCTTACTTGGACATTTCGTAAGGAGCTCACTTATTTTCCACCTCTGACACGTCTACGCACACATTTACACACACGACTCACCCTTTCAGATGCTGATGAGCTTCATCTCGCTTTTTCGCGAGCCCAGCAGTGACCCCTGTGAATTTTAAACTGCTCTCTATTGATTTATATCTCTTCTTGCCTCCCCCTCTCCTTTTCTCCATGTGTGTTGTGTTTTTACCATCTTTATGTATTTATTTGACTCCTGTTGCATTCTCTGGGATCAGCAAACCAGACAGGTAAGGTGTAGTCTTACTTAGATTCAGTGCATTTTACAAAAGAAGACAGAGTAGCGCATCTCACTAGAATAAGAGAAGAAGGATCTCCAGTTCTTGCTGTACAGAGTTGCAAGTTATTAAAGGTGCTCTTTCACGAAGTCAAAGGCTTAAAAACGTTGAATATTCTTGATCATATAGGTAAAACAATTAGAAACAAGGTTGATTAATCTGGATTTCAGCTATATTGTGGTAGAAAACAAACATGCTGTTTGTCTGCTGGCTTTGTTCAAAACCTTGAGAGAGAAAAAAGTCGCAGATGATCCAGTTTTCTTCCGGAAAACTCTTTGACTTAAAGTTACGCCTTTGTCTATTTTCTTTTGTCTTCTTTACGCATCTCTGCTCTTGTTTTTCTCTGCAGCCGGAAGAGGAAAGAGTCCGAGCCACGCACAAAGTGTCTGCTTAACAACGCAGACATTACACCCCACCACCCCACAGACCCTGTGGAAATGAGACGCATCAACTTCCAAACTGCAGGTATTTACATTAGACGACAAGAACAATGTCACTCGTAAAAGTATCTTTGCACAACAACGTTCCTGCTACACATTTCATAACAACAACATTAGAGTTGTATTTTTTTATTAAGAGGCATAAACCTGTAGGATGCAGTGACATTAACGGACTACTATACATTTTAGACGTTATTCAAACTCCATGTCGAATGGTTGTAAGATACTTCAGATCTCTTGTTTTTGTCAATGTAATGTAGTGGAAAACTATCTTTAAAACTTCATAAACAACATTAATTTAAGCCACATTACAGCAATTTACTTGGTGTATTGGTTTATTTTTGACGAAGAAAATGTCACAGTAAATACATGTTTTGACTTTTATCATAAAAACATGTTCAAAAGCAAATTAATCCATGCATCCCTGTTTTAAATTGTCCATAAACCCCAGAGTTTTGTATAGATGTGTGTGTGTTCTCTGAGTATGTGCCCATCTTTTTGCTCAACATTATTTATTATCTTTAACTGTCTACAGGCCATATTTATGCATTTTCTGTGTCCCCATGTACCAATTAGCCTTCGATGATTAACAAATTGCTAGAAATTATGATTGTTAGACTGGAAACAAATCCTGTTTTTGTTCTCCGGGGTTTTACACGCTCCCACTTTTGTCTTTGTGTTCTTCTGATGTTCGTCCAAGCTAAAAACTCTGATGTTTCTAACGCAGCAAATTACATCCTATACGCATTCTGTTTGGCTTTTGCAGCTAAGACTTTGCCTGATGAGTTTTGTCTTCATTTCCCATAAGACACCATTTTTTTTTGATGTGGTTTTGGACATTTTTGTTTTTGCTGCTGTCATGGGTCTTATGATTTGGTTAAAGTGGGATCTACAGTTTGTTCTGATTTTTTGAGACACAGTACTCAAGGGTATCAATACTTTTGCACGGTACCGTGTTTTCCTTGTACTAATAAATTACTAATAAATTGAAGATTACTGTGTTAGCACTGAATCTGCAGAAAAATAGGTATTTAGCAAATTACAGGAAGCCTACACATCTGCCTTATTACCTTTTAAAGAAAACAAAAATATAGAAACAAAGAAATTTAGATATTCTTACAACAAAGAACTTTATTAACACTGTTTTTAGTATCTAAAAGAAAAAAAATCTATAGTGTACCAAAGTGCTTGTAAATTTGCAAAATTAGTGCTTCATAGGCTTCCTCGTGTTAAGTTTCGGGTGACTGTCGTTTGTCTCATTATAGCTGTCTCTCTCCGCCTGTTTTTTATCCTTTTTCATGGTGTCTCTTTAGCGTTTGTTCACCGCACTTCATATCTACTACTCTGTGCTGTGTGTATGCAAAAAACAAAACAAAAACAAAATCCTGCGCTAACACCATAGAGCAAACAATCCCTGTGCAACACTGCCGCCTACTGTACTGGATGTGCAATTACACTTTATTATTGTATGGCAAAAAAAAAAAAAGCTGTTCCCCCCGGGGTCAGACGCCCCTGGTATCGAACCGCGCCCCACTATTTTAACAGTACTGGGCTAAACAGATTGTTTTGCATCAGATCATAGAAAAGTGTGATTGAACGGCAGTGCGCAGCCCCGCTTATTGTTCTGAAGCCCTCTTACTGGTTATTTCAAAATATAATGTCCAACCTTACTGTAACGTTTTGCTTGATTGTATGCCGCCCACTGCTCAGATTTTCAGCTTTCTCCCTTTTATGATAAAAGACTTCTTACAATCTAATGCTCCATGTCTATATAACATATACTACTACATGCAGATGCTTTATATATAACAAGTGTTCTCATTCAGCAGCCCTTCCATTGTTCCACAGACTTGGCCGCTGTCTTTATCTCCACACCCAGGAAATTTAATTCGAGTGGACATTTTAGCCCAATTAAGAGGGCCGGTGAGCATTTGTGAACATTCCCATCAGCTAATAGCAACCATTGTTCAATTGGCACACTCCCAGTTCGGTTATCCGAGGCCTTCCAAATGCAACAGAGCATATGCTGCATTGGCTGTATGTGCTCAGTGACCCCTAATGCTGCGGAACATAAAATATCTTTTTTTTTTTATCATGTTTCGAATGGGCAAAGTCTTCGAGAGGGTGTGTTTACTGTGTGTGTGCGCTAAAGCCTGTAGGTAATGTGTCAGCCTTTGGGCAGATAATGTCTAGTTTTGTCACAATTGTTCTCTGTGCCCGAGGTTTAATTAGCAAATGGAGCCAAAAGAATGAAGCAGCACAACTCGGCGGATATCAGCTGTCTATCGCTGACCATACTCGCCATTTTCTCACTTCTTTTTCTGTAGCTCCCCTTTGTTTTCTTCTAATAAAAGAAACGTTGTTAGGCGAACAGCCCAGCCAAAAACTAGACAACAATAATCAAGAATTGAAACTGAACTAATGCTTCTCAACAATTTCCCCCCTGGGATTATTAAAGTATGTCTGATTCCTGATTCCTGATAAAAAAATATTTAGCATTGAAACACTAAATTAGTAATTGACAAAATCGGTAACATTTGTGATTTGAAAGATTGAAGAATCAAGCATCAGGTGAATTATCTATTAAATACCTCTTTATTCAACATGTATCCTATCCAAACCCAAAGTACAAACGAGAGCAAACGATCTGCTCTCGTCAACAATTCATTTCATAATCGGCTTTAGTCAAATTGGAGTCAGCCGTCGATCGTCCAAGCTGGCACCACATGAAGTCCTTAAACAAAAGGAGTTTTACAAATGGAGTGTTGCTTGAAGCTTCCCTACTTCACAGCTACTCACCAATCCAGTTTTCCGACTCCTTAATTTGCACACTAAAAGGTGCAACACCAGTGGGTTAACCTCAATCTCCGTGTTTCCTCACTCTTGACGTAAATCGGGGCATAAAAATGCAGGTGTTTCAGGCTTAGCTTTTAAGGGTCTTTTGAAATAGGCCTGTTGCTGATGTAAACGTAGCCCTTCGGATTTGATCCCTCTTTCACTTATCAAAGTATCTCATGCTAAGGTCTGAAAAATGCCCATAGACCGAGATACTGGATTGCATTAGTAATGCCAGTTCAATGATTCATAACCCCATTGTTTAATATACACACTATACATTCATTCCTAAAGATTTAATATTTCACCATATTTCCACTGACTGTGGTTCTGAACCCCGTCTGGCCAATTTGACTCCTTTAAAAGTTGAGAGATTATACCCTTTTTTATCTAAGCAACATAACTCTGGGCGACCTCCTTATACTGAAGTCAGACACCCATATTTCTTTTCAGCAGTCTATGAGCAGATTATCAAAAGCTACTTCAAATCGTTAATTGTCAAAGCAGGTGTGCAGCGTTCATAAGGAGGAATTGGCACATGGCCTGTGGGCAATAGCTCCTTTTCGTACCAGAAGAATGGGTTATAAAACGACCAAAACTATAAAAGGACAAAAAGGCAAAGAGAAGAAATTACTTTTTTAATCAAAACAACATATTGCTCAAAAAAATAAATAGAACACTTAAACAACACAATGTAACCCCAGGTGTTCCCTTTATTTTTTTGAGCAGTATATATATTCTTTATATTCTGGGCTGCTTTTTGTAAAAAAAATAAAATAAAAAAATACTAAATGGACCTCTTGTGGGATTTGATTGGATTTTTTATGTCCAGAATGCTAAACCTACATTTTAATATGTAATTTCCCCATGGGGGCCTAATAAAGGCATTCCCTATTTACATAGTAATGCTGCATAACCGTAGCAAAAAGAGACTGACTTTTGTTACACAACACTGTGCTATCTAAACAAGATAAATGCACCCGAGCCCGTTAGTTGCGACCAAATAACACCTCAAACACACCAAGATAAGAAAAAAAGATGAAAACAAGCTGAAGGCTGTTTTGTCCATAGATAAATAAGCTAAAACAAATTTCCGCCGGATTTTAAGACGGTACCTAAAAGCATTGTTTCCGTGTAGAGCTATGTTTCAGGAACGTTTTACGCCGGCTGCCTTTTAAATTGGCAACGAGATGTAGTGTTGCCCAAAGCTGTTGCACCAACTTTCATGAGTGCAGGAAAGCTAGAATTTGCTTACAGTCAAAAAATTTTGATACACTTTGTCACAAAGGTTTATTTATAAAAATATATATATATAATTAAAGTGCATAAAAACTCTCCTGCTGCTCGTGGCTGCAGCTGCCTTCTGTTGCTCGACACTCAGCTTCTGCTCTGCAGTAGCTTTTAAAAGCACTCATTTAGTTTTAACGTCAGCCTCCAGGAGCTGCCAGAGCATTTTCACAACTTCTTTTGCTGTGGGGCTCTGACACAGTTGGCAGGGCTGAGCTGACTCTTGCTGGCAAACACATATTTAACTTTGAGTAATTAAAAAAAAAAAGTGCTGTAAAGGCTCTGGGTCGGCAAGGTACTACATAAAAATTAAGAATGCTTTTCCTCATCTCTCCTGTCAATAACCCTGTTCTCAACTGAAGAAAGAACTATGAATTAATCAGTGTATTGTTAAACACTCCAATTCAAATATGCAAACCCATCTTTATGTGTCGCCATAAAAATCATCGCCCTATATTAAAAAATTAAAAAAAAGCCCAAGTCTGCTATTCAGGTAAAAATAGGGAATCCTCTTGCCTGCTACAGAACAGCTGAACTAAATTTTCTTTTATCAGTTGCTGCTATTTTCTCTCTTTATTCTGCTTCCATCTCTGCTTTTCTTCAACTTTCCCCACCGCTTCAGCATTTCGTGCAACACCTCCCACCCACATAATTCTGGCTGAATAAAATACTTACTTTGTCATCTCAGCTCATACAAATCAAACATTTCCTTGCAGAAAAAGGGGTGTTGCATACATAATAAATAAATAAATAAATAAATAAATAAATAGAAATCATGCCAGCACCAGCCAGCTACTTGTAGGTATCAGCAACCTACATGTTGCTCCCGATTACGGCAGTGACTTTAACAAGCGTGCCCTCCTCCTCACAGGGCTGTCAAATCACAGACACGCCACGCACTCGCACATAAACAGAATCAGACATGCCTGCACCTCCTCCCCGCTGTGATGAATGACGTTCAGAGACTGGGGATCAGAGTACCACCCGTAAGGCTTAATTAGTCATTGTCACAAATCAATTAGGAAGAGAGGGATGTTCAGTGTCTTCAACCCTTTGCTGTCGCTCGACGCCGCTAGCGTGACGTGTTCGCGCTAAGGTGTCTAAACAAGGTAAACTCACCTAACGCTTGGCGCTGTTACCGCTATGCCAGTTTATATTGGTATGTGACAAGCAACGAGCTTTGTTTCGCCGTATTATGCAGAGCAAGTTCATTTTGTGGTAGCCAGAGCTCTCCTGGCAGCGCGGAAATTTATTCAACAGGCAAATTTGACACATCCCACTAAATTGCATCTCTAAGTTACGTGTTTAGGTTAGCATAGTGATTTTCCTAGACTGTTTTAGATGGACATTATTCAGTCCTGACATAGCCTTGGCCTGATTCGACCTGAGAGAACCTCTCCTCTATGAGAGATAAGATCCCCCTCAGAGCTCTGATTCCCATCATCTGTGGCTCCAGAGCTGTCAACCAGGAATGCAGATTTGTTTCCACACCTTTCATGTCCAAGGTCCCAGTGAGAAGCTACAGACAAAGAAACTATTCAAAGTTAGTTTTTACCATTTTTTTCTTATCCCTTGGAGTTGCAGAGACTGACAAACCCGCTTCTCTTTGGAGGAGGGTGTGTAGTTGCAGAAGTATTCACCCCCCCCTCGATTGTCTTTAACAATGTTGTCATGGTAAAACCACAAAATGCAATGGTATTACACGTATTATTGGGATTTCATTTGATACATCAACACAAAGAGGACTTTTGTTCTGAAGTAGTAAGAAAAATATACGTAATTTTAGTATCTTGACAAGTGCATAAAGTTTTCACCCCTCCTCCCTTGATGCATGTAAATTAGAAATGCCCGTTTCTAATGTTGTCAGTCGACACTTCCTTGAATCCTTTCCACGTGTTCATTAGGTTGGCATGTCAGGTAGCGGCAGGTGGGAGGCAGCATCTAAATTCAGAGGTAGATTTAAATAGCAAATATCATGAGGGTGGAGGAGTCAGATGATGTACATTCTCAGACAAAGATTTAAAAAAGAGGCTCTGTATTGAATGGAGGGGGCGTGTGCGTCCAGTTAATACATCGCTGCAGGTGGATTGTAGAAATCCCTCCTTTAGTCTTCTATCGTCTTCTTCATTTGTTTTGCTGATTGTATCTGAGCTACACTGGACTTCCCCCCACGACCATTGGTGATATTGCTCCGTATGTTGTGTTTGGTTTGAAAATCCGCAAACTCACTGTTGACGCACTATAATATGCACAATATAAACATAGAAGATGGATAGAAGGCTCCATTTGCATCTGCAGATATAACATTGATCATAAATGACCCTTTTAATGTGATATCCCAAACTAAAATGCAGTGAAAACAATTACCATCAGAAGCCACCTAATTAGTTGTCACCTCTATGTAGCGTAATCTCACTATAATGTCTATTCTTCGAGGTGTCAGAGGTTTGTTAAAGAACATGAGTGAGCAACCACCATCATGCAGACCAAGGAACTCAGCAGACTAGTCAGCCATCAGGTTGTGTTGAATGGGACACGACAAACAGGTAGAAGATTATGGTGTTAGATGGGCAGATGCGGTGTTATCTGCCCATCTAACACCATTATTTATATCAGCTTACAAAATGATTTAACGGTTTTATTTCTCTAGCTCTTCCAGTTATCAGGCCTTTAAATCAAAAACAGCATTCTTCTCATTTTAAAATAATAATAAGAATAGATCACCTGTTCACTATAGTCTCATGCCTTGTGCATTTCAAAATAAAGGCACATTCTAAAAATGGCGATACGGATCGATGTATTCATTTTTGCATCGATTTAATTGGATCGTTATTCGTTAATTGATGCATCGATGTGGATCGACGTATTGTCACACTCCTACTTAATACGTGTTGAAAGATGTTTGGCCCAGTCGGACACTACATATAACCATGAACATATCCGTCATCCTGAAATGTGGTGATGGCAGCATCGTGCTAAAATGCCTCAACGGGAGCAGATAATTTGGTCAGAGATATTTGCAATATGGATGGAACTAAATACAGGGTAATCCTGGAACAAAACCCTGTTAGAGGCACCTAAAGTCTGAAGGCTGAGGCAGATGTTCACATACCAGAAAGGCAAGGCAAATTTGTTTATATGGCACATTTCAGTACAGAGACAATGCAAAGTGCTTTACATGATTAAAATATAGGAAAATAAAACAGAATGAAAGCAAGTAGGAATAGAATGTAGAAACAAAAAAAAAGAACATTAAAAACAGTAAAACAGTTTAACAACAACAGTCAAAGGCAATCCTAAACAAATGTGTTTTTCAATCTTGATATTCAGATGCTGCCCATCTAATCGGACTAAACTTGAGACATTTTATAAAGAGGAATGGGCAAAATATTAGTTCCTTGATTTGGAAAGGTAGTTTTAAAAGACCTGCAGCTGTAATCGCAGTGAAGCTAGTCCTACAAAGTAAGACTCATGGGGCCAACCTAAACAAATAATCAATCAGAACCACGTGTTCTTTTCATTTCACAATGATGTGCTACTTTGTGTTTGTCCATCTCATACATTTCCAGGTTTGTGGTTATAATATGAGAAAATGTGGAATATTTGAACAATCCTTAATAAAATCCTGGTCAAAGTCCTATAAAGGTTTACCTTAGTGTCTTATCTGACCAAACCCATAATGTGGGCTACCCTGAAGGCTTGAGTTCATTGAGGGTTAGCTCTATGAACAAAAACTGCTACATTGCCTTTTTGCTTTGCTTCGTGGCCTTTTTATCACTTTACATGTGTTCTGTTTTCATTTTTGCCTTTTTCCGTTGCAGTCTAGGTCCTTGAAACCACTGTCTCTTATGTTTATTGTCCTTTACAGATTCTGGTCTAAGCAGTCCTCAGAGTGAAGCAGATTTTGACTATGAAAGTTAGTCTCTATGCTTTTAGAATATCTGTGGCAGCTTCCTCTAAACACATATTTTTATTTTCTTCTGCGTTGTTTTCCTAGCTTTGCTTGTCTCTTTACAAATACATAAATCACATTTACTTCCCACAATACAACAGATTTGAGGCAATAATGATGTTGTTTTCCATCAGTGTACTGAGCTTTTTATTTTCCTTAATTGGATGCCTTACACGTCATCCACAAGGGCTGTTGGCTATGCATTAATCCACCACGCATAAATAACTTGTGCAGTCACTTTTGCTGATGTATAGATGCTTTAAAGATGTTTTCTTGTAAAAAAGGCACAATCTGTGTAATTCCCTTTTGTCTTTCACAACTCCTGGTTGCTCTCCCTCCTCCTCCTCCTCCCTCACCAGCACTGCTCCATTTCCTTCCCCAACCAAAACAGGGTCTTTTCTGAACTGTGAGATAACGAGTAGAATTAATTAAAGCAGCGGCAAACAATGGCTCGACATTTGATCACCCCCCCTCTCATGCTGAAAAAGAATCATCCGAGAGGAAGATTTTCCTTACAATTTCCCCCCTTTTCATTTGCGTTGCTTACCCGCAGTCTTTTTGCCTTTTATATGGAAATCTGCTGCATCATAAATAGGCTTTTGGCTTGGCTTATCAAAAGGAATCATTTTATTTCCCAGGCACATTGGCTGAAAATCTGTATATTGGAAATGTGTAATTGGGAGCTAGTTTGTTTTCTCTCTGCGTTCGCTGATCACGTGTAGGTAGCAGTGAAAAAAAAGGATGGACCCCTCTGGGTCAGGGTAGAGAAATGTGTCTTAAAGCGATGGCTATGAGCCTAAAATGTCGGTGGTAAAATGTTTGTCCTTGTGTGACTTTTCTCTGCTTCAGTACTTTAAAAAAAAGCTAGTTTAAAGCTTTTTTTTCACTTTCTGGAATGAATGTAAGATAAGTAAGCTGTGTCTTAGTCATTTGTCTTTGGCGAGGTTCTACAATTAATGATAATTTAGGAAAATGTGAATAAACAGAAAGAGATGCACAGTATAGGGTTTTCCTGGATAATACTGATTTCTTTCTTTTTTTGTTTGATGATCTCAATTCCGATGTAGTTTTAAAAGAAATTTCTAAGACTATAATAAAAGAAAAATAAATATGCTGCAATTTTTTTGACAGAGAAATTTAAGAAAAGGGTTTCAAAGGAGAGTCCTCCTTTAAAAAAAAAAATGAAAGGAAGGTCCTTTCATTTTTTATGCACAGTATAGGGTTTTCCTGGCTAAAACTGATTTCTTTCTTTTTTGTTTGATGATCTCAATTCCGATGTAGTTCCGATGTAGTTTTATTTATTTATTTAAGACTATAATAAAAGAAAAATAAATATGCTACAAGTTTTTTGACAGAGAAATTTAAGAAAAGGGTTTCAAAGGAGAGTGCTCCTTTAAAAAAAAAATGAAAGGAAGGTCCTCTTTATTTATCAAAGCAAATGTCCCCAGCCCTCATCAGCTGTTTAACTAAACTAGAAAAAAGTGCATCAAATTACATGCTGTTAGTGGCTTTTAGACATCAAAAATGGTGGGATGTGATGCATTTAATTAAAAAAAAAAACAAAGATTTGAACTGACAATTAATAATCAGAGCTGATTTGTTTGATTCTGACCACCAGCTGCTCTTTTGTTTGTGTGTATCTCTTTCAAATTGAAAAAAAAATACTGAATTTGCCATTTTATAGTGTGCATATAAATCTTCAAATCAATCCTTCCCATGTTT
The DNA here is from genome assembly GCF_011125445.2 of Fundulus heteroclitus. NCBI lineage: Eukaryota > Metazoa > Chordata > Actinopteri > Cyprinodontiformes > Fundulidae > Fundulus > Fundulus heteroclitus. Next base: position 14,157,518 of record NC_046369.1, read on the forward strand.
GAGACAAAACACATTACCTTCGAGACCATCCTAGCAACCTGCATCATGTTTTGATGTGCTGTGTAGTAAACACTTAAGTTTAATGTATGTCTCTAAGCTTGGTGTGACTTATCTGCAGACAGCAATTTGAGCAATAAACAGAGTAAAACCGAACTTTAATTACATCTGGAACTTCTGTAAACAGAACCACACATGCTCAACTTCAACACTAACACTCTTTGATCTCCCTCTTGGAGAAACAGGGATACTTCATTTGCATTTGCATTTACTTATTCCTCTTGTAGTTTACCTCCTGTCTCTAAATTTGAAGCTAACTAAAATGTAGGAAATTTAATTAGCAGGGCATTTTTTTTTTCTTTTACATATTCCTGATGCATATCTGAATTTGCTTCAGTGCAAGATGCATTCTCAGCCCTTTGCCGGTGTGCATAATTTGTTTGAGTTTTAAGAAAACTTAGTAAAACACAGAAAAGTGCTTCTTTCCCCCTCTTACATAGAATATTACTATAGTACGTAGATTATGTACGAGTTAAAGAAATATTCAATGAAAACAGTTACTTATTTAGCTGATCTCCTGAGTGTGCATGCTTTGTTTCTTGTGTAAAATACTCGTAATGCGTGCGGGATGCGACGATATTCTGCACTTTGTAACAAAAAAAAAATGGTTTTAATTAAATGAAAGGGAACTTCCACCCTTGGTCATCTCCATTTGTCTCACATATGCATAGTAATCCTCGTGTAATTTATTGCCTCATTGTTCTCTCAATGTAAATCCGAATACCGTTACTAATGAAAACTGTCGGTGAAGAGAGTCGCGCCTCCCTTAAGTACAACAAAAGCAACCAAAACACGAGCGACCCCCGTGACACTGGGGAACCGTTCGGAAAGGGAAAATTAAGGGTGCTTAATGTGATTATGCCAATTTTACATGCCCAATTAACCCGGGCTAACTTTTCTGTACAGAGATTTCAAGATGTTGTTGGCTTTTGACCTCAATGCTCAGCTGAATAAGAGGCCTCTTATTAGAAATACAAAAGTGCTACGTGTTGCCAGGCCACATAGGACAGCGCTACCATCTATGGTTGTTCAGATGCTCGTTACGTGACCTCAGCTTCATGCCTCTAAACGGATGAGTAACTGGACTGCACAGCATTACTGATGTTAGGAGCAACATTTAAAAAAAAAAAAAAAAAGAATGCATTAAAACAACAAAAATCACAGTTTCCTTATTTTGCTGAAAGAAATGTCTCTGGGAGAGATTTTGTCAGGATTTGTGGGGAAGTGCAGATGGAAAATGTAACTGAGATTGTTTATTATACTGAAAAGGTTGGGGGTATTTATTTTGGCAGTTGTGCTCATTGGTTTGAGAGAATCAGCAGATGGAGGAAGGAGTATATTTTTTTTCTTCCTTTTCTTTCTTTTTTTGCTAGATTTAATGAAGGCTGAAATGGAGCTGCTCACTGTGTCACTCAGCTTCACTTCCACTCCTGAACTCCCTGATCCCACTTTCACCTCCTCTACCATTAACCCTCCCCAGGTCAGGGCTTGAGTACAAGTTTAGTCGCCCTCCATTCAGGCAGAGGTAAAAGTAAACATGTAAAAGATACAACCAGCCCCAAAGCATGTCAGTGGCATTTGGAATTAAGGATATGTGGATATGTTAGGCCAAATCAGAATTAGAAAGCTTATTTGGTAGCAGCTTTTTAGGTTTTAAAGAATTGTGAAGGGAAATATAATCTTTTGCTGAGGAAACAAATTGACAAACAAAACTAAGAATTTTATTTTTAATTTTTTTTCCCTTTTATTTTGGTAAAAAACGCACATTCTTCCAATATACTAGACAATAAACCAAATACAAATGTTTAAAGATAAATGTAAGTAATGTATTCCATCAACAATGAGCCGGATAGATCTTTTTTTTATTATTATTTTTGCTTTAAATGGTTTTTCTAATTATCTTTAAAAACATTCTAAAGATTTGTTTATGTCCAATAAAGGGCAGAGAGAAGTGCAAAAAGGGGCTAGTTATCTTAGTTTGTTATGTCACTAAATATTTTGGTGGGTGCTGAAGAAAAAAAACAACTATTATTAGGTTCTCCTGAGTGAAATTAATGTTTAATCTACACTGTTTATTTCTTTGAAGCAGCTATCCTGAAATTTTTACTTTTTTATTATCTTGCTAGTACAAAGGATTTCTCAACGTTTGTTGAGAGAATAAAAATACAATTCAAGGTGTGTTTTGATTTTGATCTTTCCACAACTACGTTTGCACTTTTATTCTCGCAACATTAAAACCGATTCCCCAGGTTAGTTAAATTGATAATGCCTTTGATTGTTGAAGCCAGCAACTCTTGTTTTGCTCATGTTGAAAAATGAAGAAATTGATTCAGTATGCATTATAGGTCTGTGTTGCTAAATATTTTTAGTCAGAGAAAAAAAAAGAAGAAAAAAGAAAAACTCGTTCAGCTCAGATTGAAAAACAGCAATCTTTGAGCTCTGGCCTGGTAACTGTTACATCACTATTTATTTTTTTTATTGGTGTGTCCAGTGTGTTCTTCTCAAGCTTCCCCATCACTAAAACCAAGCCGTCGTTATTTCACCAGCAATATAGTTTCGCCTGTTAAAGCTTGCGATTTCAAACTTTTGAACCTTTGGCCCCTCCGTCATACTAATGAACCTTTTTTCTTCTTCTTCCTCTCCCACATGGAATTCATGTGTCTGTTTTCTTGGCGAACAGGTATGATGAATCATCCTCCGATCCCCATCTCGGAGCTGGCGGAGCACACCGAACTCCTCAAAGCTAATGACAACCTCAAACTCTCCCAGGAATACGAGGTGAGCGGGCCTGAGGTTCAAAGGTCCCAGAGTATTGATTTCTGCCTGATTGTGTTTTCACTGGAACAGGACAAAGGAGTCGATTTTGATGCGTTGTAAAAGCCAAGTTTGTTGTTTGTTTTTTTTTTTTTTGGTTTTTTTGGTCTTTTCTCTCTGTGTATTATTTTTTTTTTTTTGTCTGAAGACTGTGTTGCAGCAGGTGGCACTTGAGCAATTTCTCGAGCAATCAGTGGTGCATAATTTTTTCCCATTCGTTATCCACCTTTGCTTGTTAAAGCAGGACAATTATCAAGCTCAATCATTTCAAATTTGCTTTAGTTTGCTGTTGCAACTCCTTGAACTGCCAAACCCAATTTTCCCCCAATTCATCGCTGACTAGAATCATTAGTTCTACCGGAATACGTTACGGAAATGGAAGAATAAATATTTCTTTACGCGCGGCAGAGGTATTGACATTATTTACACACGCCAATGAACTTGGACCAAAGATTTTCTTTCCTCTACAATAGAGATATAGTCTATTTTCCTACCCAGAGCTCTGCACAGGCAGCCCGGGCATGGTGTGTGTTTAAGAGGCTGTGTCTGTGTGGGGGAGTGTGTGCAGAGTGTATAACTGAGCTGTCTGAGCTCCAAGTCGGCTGCGGTTATAAATGACACCAGAGTTGATTAGAAATCAGGAGCGCTGAATCAGCTCTCGTTTGCATACAAGCAATATTCTCTACTCACCATCCCTAAATCACGGAGCCTGTCGTCTCGTTGCCCGCCAGCTTAAAGTATAAAGCCGGTACAGGGGCATAGATTGTCGTCATCACGCCTGCTGGTGGATGCTGGTGGATAATGACTTCTCATAGCAGTCCAGCATTTCTTGGGTATCTATTATTCAAGACCCCGGCGTTTGGACTGTATACTAAATGGGATGAGTTTGCGCCTTCCGCCGGGGAAGGGGAAAAAACAAGGAAAATAGTGCCAGGGTTGATGCTCCACGTTCTAATTACTCTGCTTTGAGACAGAGCCTCCAGACACTAGCTCATCTCTGTCCTCCCCCCCCCCCCCCCCCCCCCTTCACTGTCCGCCCGCCCATCCTCAAACAACTGCCCCCCCAGGAAAAATAAATGACCAAATTAAATAGAGAAGTGCAATTTTAATTTTGTTATTTTCTTGATGAATGGCTGTTCTTTCCGGCGCCCCGGCTTACCAACCGCAGCCCTGCAGGGGCTTTGACTGATTGGTTTTTAGCCAGGCGGTAAGTAAGAAGAGGGAGGGGGGGGGCAAAGAGGGGGAACAAGGAGCGCAAAGAGAGAGATGAGGTGGAAAGGTTTGGTTAATGATGAAGATTCACTGAGAGAAAGCACAGCAAAGCATCACAGCAGGGGAATGGAGATAAGGAGGAGATAATCTGATGCAGGAGTGGCGATGAAAAGACAGCGGCGCTTTCACCTGAAGATGCTGAGGCTACTCTCAGGCGCTACAGTATGCCGCGCGAGGACCCTCTTCTTGGCGGGCGCTGCCGTTCATTGATAGGCCCTTCATCGCGAATTATGAAGAAAATAATAGGGAAATTTAAGTTTTACATTGGGAATTGGATAAATGATTTATTCTAAACTATTTCTGGCCGTTTATGTTATGTGTTTACTTTACTCTTTAATAGAAGCCTCTATTATACCTTAAAAGAAGCATATTTATCAAAACACAAGTATGCTTGGGATTTTCCAGCATGTCATGTGTAACCTGCAAACGGGACAGAAACCGAGCAGACTTGTATTAAACATAGTAAAGAAATTGTATAAAACGAAAAAGAGATCTATATTTCTGAGAGGGGATAAAGAGGAAAATGATGGTCATAAAGCTTTTTTAAATTTTAGCATTTTAATACTTACAGTTAAGAGCGTAACAATAGATTCAGCTCATATGACATATAACGAGACCATACATGGTATGGCGTTCACTAGGGTGAAACTTGAAAAGGTTTTCAGCAATGTTATTTGGAAAACTACCAATCCCTTTTTCTTGTTTGATTGTTTTCACAGATAAAGTAAAAGGATCACAAAATCAGAAGCTGTTTTTGAAAGAACCCATAAGACGTGTACATTAATTCAGTCCAGATTTCAAAAGTACATACAGAGGTGGATCTTAATCAATTATATCAATATCATTGAGAAGTTCATTTATTTCAGTAATTCAAAAGTTAAACTAATTTGGAGTTATTCCACATGAGATGATATAGACCAAGTGTAAATTTCTCCTAGAACTTTGAACTTAATTTTTATGATAGCGGCCGAAAGCTAATAACAACCCACAATTTGGTTTGTCAGAAAAGAGGAATATTATGGAAGACCTATTAAAAAAACTATTTTTAATACAGATAAGTCAGCCTACTACAAAGTATGTTCATGTACTGAACAGTATGTGGCTGTCATTGACTGCCACAAAAGGTTGAAAGTCAACAATCTTCCCAATGATTATGTAGATGATAACACAGCCTTTAAAATGCCATGACATGTCCTTAAACCTGCAGCAGGTACGGTTTGTAAAAATATATATATTTTTTTACATATTTAAAACTCTCACTATGTCCTGACAGTAAAACATGAGGCTGATAATCTGATAGTCTGTGGAAAAAAAAATCAAGCTCCTCCCAGTGGTCCTACTGCCATTAGCAGAAATGCGCCACTCCCGGTCAGAAACAACCAATCAAAGCCAAGAGTAGTGTCTGACTCTGATTGGTTGTTACCAGTCAGTGTCAATCACTCTTGTGTTCACACTGTTCCCACCCCTTCCCTCGCGAAGCGCTGCCATGCAGCTGTGTGGAGAAACAACCTGCTTTAAAGGAAAACTGCCAATTTCTGGAGTGCCACCTGCTCAGAAAACAAAGACAGGTAAACACAGCAGCATGAAGAGCTGTGGAGCGAGGGCCATGATCAAAGTTAGCAGATAGATAGATAGATAGATAGATAGATAGATAGATAGATAGATAGATAGATAGATAGATAGATAGATAGATAGATAGATAGATCGATCTGTGTGATGACTCCAGATTAGTTGGGTTTTTGTATTTGAAATGAGTGAAATAATTTTTAGGAGCATCTGTATCGTCACTTTTATGCTTGTCTAAATCCAAGGTTGCACTGATGTCTAAAAAAACATTTTTTTTGTAGATAGAATAAAACTTTCATAATTCTCAAACTGTGTTTTAAAGAATCTCTGTGTAGTGCTGAATTTTTTGGTTAGATCAGTCCACGTTTTAAAGATGTAAAACTAAAGAGGATCAAATGCAGTCGGGATTCCCTATAAACTATGAGAGCTATAAGAGGAAGCTATGAATCAGACGCCGACTTTACTGTCGTTAAAGGGCTAATAATCGAATCCTGTCTGCTACTGTTTCTTTCTTCCAAGTATCCATAATGTGGCACATATAATTGAACATCTTAAGAACTACTAGCTCTCTTATGACAAACTAAGAGTCCGAAGCATATCGTGGGCATTATGATAGTACACTTCATCAGATAAAGTCACGTACTGGCACCAACTGGACTCAGACTTCATTTTTGCCAAGAGTCTGTGTTCTGTTGTTACCACCCTAATGGGGGTGGGGGTTAAGATTAGGAAGCTGCAGATAGAAAATATATCAGGCAGAAATACAAGCTGTGGATGAAACAGAGTCAAATCTTACGGTTATAATGATTATATGCAGTTTGGCCTCAGTCTTCCCCCCCCCCCCCCCCCCCCCAATCCCAGTTCCAATTATAATTTAAGCCTCCGTGTCTTCACAAAACCTTACAAGCCAGCAGGTACCTCACAGTCCAGTTGTAATTGGATGCTTAATTTTCCTGAAAGGGCAGAGTAAGATTTATTGTTGATTCTTGTATTTCAGCGAACCTTGCTAATTTGCATTGCACAGATTGTCCATCCTCGTTCCCCTCATCATAGTGGCAGAGACGCTACCTTGATCTATACAGTTATCTGTGACTGTGCACCTGCTACTTCAGCAGCTGCTGAATTTCAAGCAGTCAGAAAGCAGATGTTCGACGTAGCGGGGTGTTTATCTTTAAGTGAAATCGCCTCCTCAATGTCTCTTTCTTCTTTTTTGCACCGCCGAAGCTGTATTGTTGTAGCTCAGAACCTCTCACGGCTCCTCTGATTACTTCTTTATGTGTGCATGTTTCGGCTATCTCTGCCTCCTATCAGTCTATTGATCCAGGCCAGCAGTTCACCTGGGAGCACTCCAACCTGGAGGTGAACAAGCCCAAAAATCGTTACGCCAACGTCATCGCCTACGACCACTCCCGAGTCATCCTGGCTCCCATTGAAGGTAAGGCTCGCCCGCACACTACCTTTTGGAGAGGAGCGCACACACACAGGCCGATTAAGTCACGAGTCTGTCTAAAACTAGATGAGAGCCAAGAACGACAAAATCTAAAAAAAAAAAAAAAGATAAATAAGAAAAAAATTACTCCGCACAAAATTACAAAAGAAGACAGTAAACAACTGCGGGGGAAAAATAAGAAATTGATATGCTGGTTTTATGTATGTATGGTTTTAAAGCACCCAGCAAATAAAAATAGACTTTATTACTGAAACTGAACGGATAATCAGCTCTGCCAGTCCCGGAGTCTGTGCAGCCAAATTGTAAACTGAGTCGTTTCAGCACAATGTGCTCATTTGTCTTAAAAGTCTTACACAAGTTGTCGTGTGTTGGCACAAAAACCAAATGTACTGTCTAGTTGTAAAAATGAGCCGCTGTTTGTTAAATATTTTTCGACAAAGAAGTCAGACATGTGTGTAATTTAATCTCAGGACAAATGCAAGCGTTCTGTAAAGGCTTCAGAGAACATCAGGTATATAAAGGAACACCGTGAAGACCAAGGGACACAGGAAACTGCTCAGGGAGGGAGTTTGCAGAGAAGCTTTGGACATTTTAGGGAGCAGCATCCCATAATGGAAAGCATGTTGCAAAACTTGCAATGGCAAAGCTATCGATCGCCATAACCTGACAAATCGGGAAAGGAGAACATTAATTGGAGAGGCAGCTAGATGTTATGGTAACTCTGGAGGAGATGCAGATTTCCACAGCTCAGGTAGGATAATGCCTTGATATGACAACTCTTAGTTAGGCACACCAAAAATCTGGCCTTCATAAAAGAGTGGCAAGAAACATGTCTGCTGTGAAGGGAGATCATAACTCCCTTATAAAGTTTGGAGTGTAGCAAACATGTGGAAGAACGAGGACTTGTCCAATAAGTGTAAAATTCTTCAAGCAAAATGCAAACAGTGGTGGCAGCATCATGCTCTGGGATGATTTTTTTTTTCAACAAGGACAGGGAGGCATGCCAGAGTTGATGGAGGATGGATGGAGCTAGAAATTATGGCAGTCCTGGAAGAAAACCTTTCAGAATCTGTCAAATAATTGCCTGGTGTGGAGATTCACCTTCTCGCAGGACAGTGGTCTTACACATTCATCCTGAGCTAGAATGAAATGGCTTAAGCCGGGCGTACACTGTACGAGTTTTTCCCCTTTTCGGGCCGATTCTTCAGTCGTGCGAGCATTTTTTGAATCGGGCCAAATTTCAGCTTGATCGTAGAGGGGGGGAGGAGGGGGGACTGGCTTCTCACGACTACCTCCCGCTCAGGAATCGGACGATCGTGAAAATCAAACATGTTTGAAATTCAGTCGGCTGTCGTGAGGTTTTCCTGAGCGGTATGTGTTAGAAAGCCACAGTCAAAGTTCAGACCTAAACCCAATAGAGAAAAGAAACAGGCAAACAATGTCAGCTTCTAGATTTGTAAAGCAGTTAGAGGCACTGCAAGGAACTGCATTTCTTACTGCAGTAAAATGTGGTCCTAAAGGGGGTTGACTCAGACGAAATTTTATTTCTATCAAATCCTTTTCCTTTGTTTAAACATTTATGCGCTAATGTTTGTCGTTGAACTCAGGATAAAAGTTTGTAACTCCAAACACAGGGTACTATAGAGGCTGAGTCAGTCTTGAATCTGTCTAAAACTACATGAGACAAAGCTGATTTTAGGTAAAATACATAACGTAGTTGAACTAAAGCAGCCGGTACAAGGACAACAAAAATAAGATTTATGTTACAAGCATTGTTTTGAAGCATTAAGGACGTAATACTTTGGAACCAAACTGTAAACTGAGAATTTGGTTTAGCTCAACTTGCTTTTTTTTTTTTTTTTGCAGCCAAGCAGTTTATGTAAGCAAATTACAAAGACTTTTTTTTTGTTTTTTCCACTCATCACTTTGCACTGCACTCACTTCTCACTCTCAAAGGGATCCCCGGACTTAAACCAGTGTTTGCAACATCCCATTTGTCTCATCGGATCAACCCGCCGCTCATGACGTCCCGCTAACGGGCCACAGACACTGAGTTCTTCCAATCGGAGGGCCAGAGAATCTCTCCCTCTGACTCCTAAATCTTAAGGGACATTGTCAGAGGTACTCACCCTCCACCGCTGACGTTGTTCTGGCTCTGCATCACCAGGGGACCTTTTCGATTGTTCACAGTAAAGCCAACCCTCAGAGTGCTTTTTTTTTTTTTCATTTTGTCCTTTTATGTGCGCTAGCCGCTTAGACTTGATTTCAATATCATGGAGTAGTCAAGCCAATTTGACAGTGCAACAACATGCATAGCAAAATTAACCGAGAGAAGAAGAATGCCTCATCCATAAATACATAAATTAATCAAGTCTGAAATTTCTATTTTACACTGCAGTGATTTTTGCTATTAGTCGCAGCAGCAGAACAATCCATGCAAGCCACCATTCTCTGTTCGCTTAGCTATGACTAAAGCCAAGGCAGCAGAGTCAAATCTTACAACGTGCTATCCTTTTTAATTGCATTTTTCTTTCTTTCTCTGCCTTCCTAGCATTCTGTTTTTTTTTTCTTCTTCCTCCTTCTTCTCGTCGAATTGTATCTCTCCGTTCATTTAGGATTCTACTCTTCTCCCCTCTGGTTTTTGTCCTCAGCGCATCTCATCTCTTAAATTAGCCCAGTCAAGTGTTTTATTGTTTGCTGCTTGAGCGTGGAGACGTACGCCAAGGAGACGTGACTCTCTGACACAGATGCCGTCTCGCCGGCGCCTCAAAGCGAGCCGAGGCGCTGCGGAAGTTAGCTGAATAAATATTGGGCGGCGTTGGGTCTTATCGTTGTCGGGGGTAGACAAACTCTCACCAGATTATCTTGTCTCGGCTCAAACCTCTTACAAGTTAAATAAACAATTCTCTTGGGATCGCGTGAAAAGCTTGAGGGTAACACCTCCAGTTAAGTCGCTTGCGGTCGTTAGACGTAGGATTTTACTTCACATGAGAAGGCCATGTACAGACTGTCATCATTACTAAAACACAAACAAACGACGCCGAAGTGTTTTCTCTGACGTCTACATCGATTTGGTGTAATGTTGTGGCTTCGATCATGTCTTACTCTTCAGCGTGGAATCTAATTGAGGCTTCTAATTAAACCCACAGCGGTGGGAAAGATATATAACAGGTAATACAGATAAATGTGAAAGGGTTTTATTGGGTTATGAGGTTGTGAAGCTGGCTCTACATAGTTTTAATACGTGCATTTTTTTAAAGCCTATTTGTTTTTTTTCTTCTTCAAGTCAATTATTTCATGCCTTCACACTTGCTGTTTAATTGGCTTGGTGGCTGTCACTGGATGTGAAAACTGGGAGTTGTTGTGGCAGATGACACAAAACAAGCGGTTCTAACAAGGAGCAAAGAACGGGTTATAATACCCGGCTTGGAAATTAGGCGTCACTTTCTGCTTTTTTGATCCCTCTTTGGCTCCTCGTTTCTCCAACCAGGCATAACGGGCAGCGACTACATCAACGCCAACTACATCGATGGCTACAGGAAGCAGAACGCCTACATCGCCACCCAGGGCCCGTTGCCAGAGACGTTCGGGGACTTCTGGAGGATGGTGTGGGAACAGCGGACAGCAACTGTTGTGATGATGACCCGGCTGGAAGAGAAGTCACGGGTAAGTCGGCGCAGCCTAGTATTTAGCAGCTGCTCTCTGGGTTAAGACTTAATAACGTGTACAATAATGAATCCACAGAAACCTGCGTAATTGTTGAAATCCAGGTGAAGACTAATAGAGCTTACTGAGGTGAACTTGTTTTTAATATTCCAAGGGAACCACCTTCTTTTAAAAAAATGCTGAAATATAAGAAAAAAATAGATTTTTTTTTTTTATTATTATAACAGAGACATAGAACCTGTGCCTTGCTAAGTGAAGCTGTTGTTATTTTTCACGAACATAGGAAAAGTAATCCAGAACCGATGAAAACATAGAAGAAAATAATCATCCCTTTTACAGGCCAGAAAGGTCTGCTCATGAACGCCACATCCATTTTTTTTCTCATGGTACCTTACTTTCATTTTTTCCATAAAGAAAAAAAGGCAGTATAAAAAAAACACACACAAGGGATTTAGGAAAATTATTGAATAAAATAAGGGGGAATAAAAATATATGAATATATAACCCTGGGCTACGAGGGGAGGGGGAGAGAAACACAGCACGATAGGAACCGTTCAGAAACAACGAGGAATGAGTAAAAAAAAGCAGTTCACAAACAGATTAGGTCGTGTTTGACTGCATATTGCTAGCGGATTGGTTTTTCTGACCCAAAGTGCTGCCGTGAATGGTTCTGAAGGAGGGCTTTACAGCAGGCTGGCTCTCTCCTCTCCTCCCGGTGTCGTGTGAAATTCTGTTCCCCTGCTCTGTTCCCACTGGCATTGGGTGATGGCATTGCTGATCCCGCCTCCCGATCGCCACAAGTAGCCGCACCCTCAACGATTCCTGTAAAATAAAATGATGCTTTATATAACGCTACACATTGTCTCAGCTGATGTGTTTTAACGTTTAACAGGTCATTCCATGAGTCCCGTTTCCTTGTGGTTTGAATTTGGCATCTCAATCTTGGAGGCAGGAGAGTCTGCCGTTGAGCTAAGGAATAATGTTTGTTTGTGTTTTTAAGTCAGAAAAGGCCGAATGTAAAAAGCTACTAAAATAAGCCTTAAATGTGACAAAACAAAAAAACCAGAAAGAAATTGATCTTGCGTCCACACATTGGAGGATTCTCTCAAACCTCAATAAGAACGGCCACAAAACGAGGGGCGACTATCTTTCTAAAACTGTTTATTTGAAAAAAATGTGCAGATCTTTAGCAGGAGCATCATTAATTCTGTTCCTTAAACACAACTAGAGCTCTACGACAGTGGCGACGTTTGACGTTGTTCTACCGTTTTCGTGTTTGAAATCAGGCTCTCCGATTACGTTCCAGTCGGAATTTGTTCATTTCAGAGGAAACTCAGAAAACCGAGGAAAAGCCCAAGTCAGACTAGGAGGCAACTCATTGATGATCCACCTGAGGAACTGAGTTTCACGGGGAGTTTCTTTGCAGATTCCTCTTATTTGTCATTTCGGGGTCACGTTACCCGTCATGGTTATCGCTCAGCAAGTTGTCGCGCTCTTACTGAGCACTGCAGGAAGTTAAAATGACGTTTTAAGCAGCTGAGCGTTCTAGCATCTTTGCAGAATGTGGGACTGGAACCTCCCACAACCATCTGCTAATGGTGGAAGTTGGAGAAAAAGTTGCCAGAGAGAGAGAGAGAGAGAGAGATCTGGCATGTATTATATGCATCAAAGTAAGGGCTTTTCTTTTTTTTCTCTCTTTTTGTTACAATCCAGTGCTGTTATGTGAAAGGTTGCTTAAAAGATGAAAAATATATATTTGTTTCTGATCTTCCATTGAAACAGCAGCCTGTATTCACATTTGGAGCTCAACTTGCTGTAATATATGAATTCTGCCACCACATTTAGGCACAAGTAATAATATTCCACCAATGTAATGCATAATAATGTCAGAAGTCTTCCACTCCCCTGACAAACTGGGGAGTTCATTTTAACGAGTACATTTTGCTGCTGACCCCTCTGTCATTTCACTTACGATTTTGAATGCAAGACTTCTCCGCGTAATGAAGTATTTCCCCCGCGTCGGATTGTTCCTCTTCCCTTTTTGAAAAAAAAAAAAGAAAAAAAAAAAGGGACCCGAATACTTGTTCTGCCGCTGAACTGACAGTGATAATATCCTGCTCTACAAAGGCGTGGGCTAAATGTCAAAAAGCCAACTGCGATGTTTCATCCTGTCAACTCAAACCTGTGTCAACATCAAACTCACTCACCCCAGGTGTCTCCGCTCATTCTCCTTTCCCTCCGTCCCCTTTTCAGTTGTTTACCTAGCCGCCCGTCCTGACATGCGCATTCCTCTCCTGTCAAACGTGATCAGGATTAGCGGGCAGTGGAACCCGAGTGTCAGCTCCGGCAGGAAATGGGAGCGAAAGCTGGATAGCGGCACGTCTCCTTCACCGGCTGTCGCGTCTCATCAGACGTTTGCAGACGCGTCTCGCTCCCTAACTGGATGAATCTTTATCAGGCGGCCTGATGGAGGCCGGGGAATCTGCTGCGGTGGCTTCAGATATATAATACTCCCGGTGGTCAAGGAAATACAACTAATGCTTTCTTTCATAATGAGAAATGTGATCAGGATCTGTGCAAACAGACCTCATGCTTCATCATCCAGACCTCGTAGTTTTAAGTAAGGCGCCAGTATTTGAAACTATTTTTCTTTTGTTTTTGTTTTTTTCTTTTCTTTTTTTTTCTTTTTTTTTACATGATTTGAGAATAGATGAGCTGTTGTGACGATCTGTTTCCATGCACATTAGCACTTACCTCAGAAGTGCATTAGACATTGGTGTTTGTCGCTGCCCCCTGGTGTTTTCAATCCGCAGGAGGCCTTGCTTTATGAGTGCTGCGCGAGCGTTTTATATTTGAGTCCTCCCGCTGGCTCATTGATGTCTGTGACGCTGATCATTATCAAGATGAGCTTTTTTTATTATTATTATTATTAGAATGGGGCACACCACAGCAAATACCTCCATATGTTCATCATCCTGTCTTTTTTTTCCCCCCTCACTATGCTTTCTCGCAGATTAAATGCGACCAGTACTGGCCCAGTCGTGGCACGGAAACCTATGGCATGACCCAAGTGACCCTGCTGGATACAATAGAACTGGCCACCTTCTGTGTCCGCACGTTCTCCCTACACAAGGTAAGAGGAGATCTCTTTTTAGAAACGCATAATATACAGATGCTAAGGGGATTGCATACTTCACACGTTCTGTCTTTATTGAGTTTAAATATCGCAGCACTGGTTTTCACATAACAGTTCATTGTTTTATGACGTTTTTATGCCCCTTCGTTCTCAGTTGTGAAGGTCACAGTTGTAGGTGTTTTAAGTATTATGGGAATATTCCACAAGGCATCAATACAGTACCTTTCCTCCCATTTGTTTCCCTCTTTCAATATGTGACAATATCATTTAAAAGGAGATTTATTTCAGTAGTTCAGTTAAATTTTGGACTTCATAAAAAAAAAAAAAAAAAAAAAAAAAAAACAGTGGACCAATACAAGCTGATTACAGGGCTCCCCAAATAATCACCTCACAATGGAGCTCAAACAGCTTGGATTCTGTGGCTCTCCGCTCGTCCTCCGGACTCTTAAATCTTAAAATTGTATTTTATTTAATTAGATTATCTTTATTTTATTTTTTGTTATGTACAGCACATTGGAAACTTTTTCTGTCGTTAAATGTGCTATATAAATAAAGTGGTTGGTTGGTTGGTTGGTTGGTAAAAAGAGGACCATGGGCCACTTTGAAACTCTCAGTGCTTTTTCTCCTTACTCCAGGAATGACATTTCTGTTGTTGCCTGTGGTTCGGTAGTCACTTAACACAAGTGATGGCACAGATGTGGCTCATTACCTGGATATCTGTGTGACATGACCAGTTTTTCCTTCCAGTTAACTTTCCAATAGCATGCTTGGATACAGCAGTCTTTCAACAGCCACCTTGGTGACAGTGACCTTTTGCGGCTTATTCTGCTTGTGGAGTGACTCCCTGCTGGACAACTGTTAAGTCAGCAGTCTACTCCATGCTTGTCAGGCTAACAGTTTTATATATAAAAAAAAATACTCTTGTTGTTGATCTTATGTTATAATAGCTGTAAGCCACAGTCCTTGGAATTGAATTCCTTCGGAAAAAGTGATATTTTGATTTATTGTGATGTAGCTGTGGGTTTGTATCTGGCAAAAAAAAAAAAAAATAGCCATTCATGAAGCTGAGAGAGCACATTATACTCTTCATCGTTGCTGCAAAAAAATGTATATACTCGATCATATTGAATAAATGTGAATGAAATCTGTACAATTCAAAGTCTAAATATTGAAGACAGATCCACTGGGCACATCATGAATAAAAACAAAGATACAGAATGTATACAGACAACCTCAATAAGCCCTGTAAACCCTGGGCTGTTTTTCCATTCAGTGCCAATATTCTCTGAGAAAAACCCCCCTTTGTCTGCACTGTTTTCCCAATCCACCTCTTTTACCTTGTTTAGCTCCGTCTCTCCTCAATAGATCATCTGTTTATGTGCATCTGCCAAATTGGAGCACTTAGGTAAAGTGAGCAGGAGAGAAACTCAATATACATAATTGGCAGACAGCTCTCATGCTTCTCTGTGTGTGCACAAAGACCCTCTCATACGCTCGCACAAAAAACTCCAACACACATGAGTGCATGACGTCCCCCGCACATTAGCGCCCGCTCGGCTCGGCGCTCGTACGCTGCTGAAACGTGACGCCGTACTCACACAACAACATCCCCCTTAAGACATAGTACAACTGAGAGGAAATAAACCTTAAAAGTACTTATATCGCATGTCGGTTTAAATTTAAAGTTGTAACAAACAGATTTGAACATTTCAGATTATTATTTTTTTTCTCTCCCCCCCAAATTGCACCAAACTGACCTTTCACGGCACTAGGCCTGGGAAACAATGAATGAAAGGGGACCGTGTAGATAGCGAAACATCAGCAGCCTTAGAGTTCAAGCAGCCAGCTCTAAATCCATTTAAATTCTGCTTCTCTGAGCTGCTATCAAACCCACCGGTACACTCCTTTTCCTATCTGTCCTCTGCTTTCCTGCAATATTGAGCCGTCGCTGTGATATCTCACTCGGCTGTTCCCAGTTTGCTGGGTTTCTTTTGGTAATATATAAGAGGTAGCAGAGGCAGACAACCATGCACACACACCCACACATGCACATGCACACACACACACACACACAGCCAGCTATTGGATATCTGTATATATATGTGTCCTACAGTGATGCAGAATTGTGTCTGCTGACAAATCCTCTGGTAAAGAAATGTAATTTTAAAGAAAAGGCGGAAACCACAAACTAGTCACGTTCTTGCCGCCGACCTCAACTGCAATGCATGGGGCGATGTTGGAGAAAGGAAGGGAGGAGGAACTGGGTCAGTTTGCTTTTAATTACTCCACTCATTTATTCATTTATTCAGCAAGTAAAAATTTCCCTCTGTCAGGAAATCCAGAAGTGCTGCACTGAAAAGCAAACAGTCCCTCCATTAGAGGATCTTGTGTGAGTAAAGAAAGAGGAGATCTAAAGCATATTTAATTTTCCCTCTTTTTGTCAGTCTCCTAGCCAAAAAAAAAACACCCTTTTTTTTCCCCCAAGACCTAACTGGTAATTTCAAGTGTTTGTGTTAAGAGTTGATTTTAGGCTGCCAGTTGACTGATAAGTGCTTTAAAGACAACACATTTTAGCTGCATGTTGGCTTATAGTGGGATGAGATGTCTACAAAATAATATGTCAAGCTTAATAAGGTTTACGTGAACCAGCAAAACAAAACCGTAGACTCGGGCAAACCCAATTGCTCAATTGAGAATTATTTGTATTATTTGAGAAACCTTATTTTTTTCCAGTTTTTGCTTTAAAGCAACAGTTTCTATATATTATAGAGTATTATACTATATATAATAGTTTATATATATATATATATATATATATATATATATATATATATAGATATAGATATATAGATTTATTTAGATAGACAGATATCTATATCTATAGATACATACATACATACATACATACATATATATGTATAGATATCTATATCTATAGATACATACATATATATATATATATATATATATATATATATATATATATATAGATATATATATATATATATATATATATATATATATATATATATATATATATATATATATATATATATAGATAGATAGATAGATAGATAGATAGATATAGATACATACATACACACACACACACATATATATATATATATATATATATATATATATATATATATATATATATATATTAGTAGATGGGTTGTACCTGTATGGCACATTATGAAGGGTTTCAGGTCTTATTCTCTGCGCGTTGGCGTGACGTGTTGCGGGTTTTCACCTTGTTACTTTGTTGAGTCTCCGTCACCACTGACGCATTACCTCAGAAGACATCACGCCTCTAAACAAAAGACCTGCGCAGTCACAGCGGCAGATGCTTTTCCTCCTCTCCCATGCAC
This sequence comes from Fundulus heteroclitus, assembly GCF_011125445.2. NCBI lineage: Eukaryota > Metazoa > Chordata > Actinopteri > Cyprinodontiformes > Fundulidae > Fundulus > Fundulus heteroclitus. The sequence continues at coordinate 14,174,850 of NC_046369.1, forward strand.
ATACGCAACACTGGTGTCATTTCAACTTGTCACCAGAGGGGGCAAACTTCTGCAAAAACTGTGGAACTTGCACTTTGATTTATCACAAGCGATCCGCTATTTTACGATGGATGTCGGAGTACTTAAACAGTCACCATTTCATGGGTCTAAACAACAAAAATGAAACACATTTTGTGAAAAATCAATACCTTTCACATGTATGAGGATGTGTGTCTCTTTTGGGGTGGTCAGGTCTTGTATATTGCATGTGTATCGGGATGAAGACTGTAAAACTCTGCGCTTTCCTGTGTCAAGACAGAGTAGTGGATTTTTTTCATCAGACATCAAAGCCTTGCCATTATTTCTATTTCATATTTTATGACCTCCTGAACATATGGGAAAGTTCAGCGTTATAAGTTAGGGGGTATATCATATTAGAGATGTCTTAAACCTGCTTGAACAGGGGAAGAAGCACTAAAACACTTTCTTATTAAAATAAGTTGAGAACCTTGATGCTGATAGTTGACCTCCGTTTTGCTTTCCAGAATGGCTCAAGCGAGAAGCGGGAGGTTCGTCAGTTCCAGTTCACAGCGTGGCCCGACCACGGCGTGCCGGAGTACCCGACCCCCTTCCTAGCCTTCCTTCGTAGGGTGAAGACCTGCAACCCGCCTGACGCTGGACCCATCATCGCTCACTGCAGGTCATTAATCATTTTTTTACTATCAGAATATGATCTGCAATGCAAATCATCTTAACTTGCATGGCGATTCCCAACAGAGATGGTTGGACTTTAAGGGAAATTAAAAGTAGCCTTTGAACTTGCCGAGCAACGTGTCTCTGTTCTCTTTTCTTTTTAATTTGATACATTTTTACTTCTTTTATATACACCCATCATACAGATTGGCAGAGCTCCACTCTATGCATATTTTATAAGACGTTGCATAACAGACTTCGTACAAGACTCACACTCTTGTTTTTTTATGCTCTCCTTATATTGGTTTTATCATTCTCTTCTGTGCTGCATCATTTTAATTGCTCTCGTTCCCCACACCTGTTTTTATTTTCCCTCTTTCTGTCAAATGTCTCACAGTAATCCTTCCCTGCTTTTTCCACCTCTCCCTTTTCACTCCTTAGCTCTTACTCCTTCTTCAAGCTATATTTCTCTAATGGCTTATTCAAATTGAAACCTTCCTTTTTTTTTTTTTTTGTCAAGATAAGAAGGCTCCAGTGAGTCCAAAGCACTGCACAATAAATCTGAAATGTGACAGCTTGCCATGCTGGGTCTCCATCACTCTCCTTATGTTGTTGTATTTGTTGTTGTTTTTAAATTCTTTTTGTATTCCCTCTCTTACCCTTACAGTGTATCTTTTTATTTTTCCGGCTCCTCTTATTCGACTATTTTAACTATAACAGCTCATTGTATTGGAGACGTGTTTGGCACCGCAGTTGAAAGCTTAATAATGATAAACTGATCTCTCTTTCTGCTGTTTCTTTTACATTTTAGTGCTGGTGTCGGCCGGACGGGCTGCTTTATAGTGATCGACGCCATGCTGGAGCGTATCAAGCACGAGAAGACGGTGGACATCTACGGCCATGTGACGCTGATGCGCTCGCAGCGCAACTACATGGTGCAGACAGAGGACCAGTACAGCTTCATTCACGACGCCCTGCTGGAGGCGGTGGCCTGTGGAAACACCGAGGTGGCTGCTCGCAGCCTGTACTCCTACATCCAGAAGCTGGCCCAGGTGGAGAGCGGCGAGCACGTCACCGGCATGGAGCTGGAGTTCAAGGTACATCCATAATAACCTGGGTTTCACTTTTAACACCTCAAGTGATGGTACACTTGATCATAGTTTATCTATGTTCACTTCAACAGGCCAAAAGAACTGACCTTAAAGGTGCATAACCACATTCTTTTACTACTTTTATTTATACGTTAGTAGCCCTCTCTGGTTGCATACAAGGTTTTTATGAAATATTATCGCGTCCTGCCGGCGTATTAGTTGCTATTTTGGTGTTTTCCGCTTTGTTTATGTTCACTTTGTTAGCAAATAAAGCCCTTTTTGTATATTTATAATGACAACGGAGGTCCGACACTTCGCATGCGCAGCAGGGGATAAAGCAAGGAAGCAGCTAACGGCGATTAGCATCTCCCAGCGAAACAATGCAGACAGGTCCAAGATCAGGTGAAAAAAAGACCCAAAAAAAAGTGTTGATTCCAAGAGGGAAAAGACTGGAATGTCACTGGGAATACAGTGTGAACGTTGGTGTTCACTGAAGCGGACGCTAAAGCCGCCGATTGCATAGATGTGACCGCAGAGTTGATTGACGTGAGTGAATGTTCTGATATGAGGTTCTTAACGTTGTTGTAAATCGGTTAATTGAATTAATAACAGTTGGTCTTCGATCACGCTGAGCTGCCGCTTTACTGCGAGGCTTTGCAGAGGGTCAGGCTCGGTCCGGCATTATTTCATTTTGATATATTAATTAAGCAAACTGGAATTATGATAGTTCTGATACTTGTCATGCTGGTGCTGGATTCTATTTAGCCTCAAAAAGGATTATCAAAACACTGTCAAGATGGACGGTTGGGGTATATAACTTTATTTTATCATGATCAAACGGTTTTTGGTCTTTTTTATAAGCATATAAAGTGGCTATACACCTTTAATCCAAGACAGATGCAAAGTATGGGCTTGCCTGCTCTCTCTAGGCCAATCTGTTTTTCTTTTCTTTTTTTATTATGACTTATAGAACTGTTGCGTTTTATCACAGTCCTTTTAAAAGAGGTGTTTTTTTATTTTTTTTACTTCCAATCCTTTTTTTTTCACCCTCATCTTTATTTGCAGTGATTGTTAATTAAAGCTCTGCTTCTAGTCTATGTCTCATACTTTTTTAACAATCTATGCGTCTGACTAGAAAATGTGGGACAAAACCAAGAGATCGGAGGGATAAGATATGTCACATGATGATATGTAGCAGATAAAAAATATTTAGACTAATGAGTCTGTCCAAAGCAAATCCTTTCTCACTACTTTATAGTTAAACACAGGTCTAAATGGTTATGTATTTAATCTTGTGGCTCTTAGAAGTTAAATAACATCACATTGTGAGGTTACAGAACTCACCCTCTGTTATCCAGACACTTAATTTCAAGTTATACCTTTCAGTCTTAGTTGAGCAGACAGTATGGTACAATAAAAAGGGCATTAACAGGTCCACATTCAGATGCTTCAGACACTATCCTGTTCTTCAGACTTTTACAAGACTGACATTCGCTTGAGTTGCGTTTTTGAAACTTGATTGGCTTAATAGGTGTAGCGTAACAGATGCACTGCGAGAGACATAAAGGTGATAAAGTAAAAGCTGACTGCCTGCCGCCAGCTGCTCCACACGCCGTCATTGCGTGCATAGCGTCGCAGTCGGCTCCAAAAACAATCAAACTATACTCGACAGAGACAATTCCCTGATCCATGCGCGGTCCTGTCACTGAATAATACTAATGGTCCTCACTTGTGATAAAACCTTTTTATTTTGTTTCAAGGAGGACGATCCTAAAAGGGAGTTTACGAAAACTATTCCCAAAGATGGGTGTTAATTGTTTTCAATTAGCTGACAGCATTGTTCGGGTTTAATAACCTTGTCTCCAGAATTATTTTTTTTTCTACCTCAAAGATATATCCAGACAGAAACTCTAGTGCTTGAGGGGAGACACACTGATCTTTCACTGAGCGTCAGGATAATTGCATTCAGACTGCTAAACTAATGCAAAAAAGGGTGCAACAAACCACCTCCTAAAACGGCCTGCTCCAAGCCATCCTCAGGACGTTTCGCGATCAACATACAGAGAACAGATCCATGGTCTGAACAGGATCCTAGATACATGCCACCTGATGTGTGTGCATAGATGTTGTGTTGAAGCATACTTACTGGTATGATGCATGCTTTTATTCTGCTTTGAGTCAAGCCAGACAGTGGGATGTTGTTTACCATAGGTACAAATGGTCTTCATCTTATAAGCTAGCCTCCATCCCAATCTATTAACCTTGAATTGCCCCTACCTTCAAATTTGAAATCATTCTTCACCTCACTGGCAAAAAATTATACCGTTGGGTTTTCCTATCTGGTGCATACCAGGGAAACAATCAACATGGGTATTTGTCTGGTGCTATAGTCAAACAGAGATAAATAATATCCACACTGCAGCTGGTAAACAGGAATGTAGTAGTTGTGAAGAACGGTACAGGTCCAAAGTCAATAAGTAATAGAGATGGATAGCCAGGGATATCTATGATGACATTATTTATTTATGTGTCAATGGCTTTTCAAGTAAGTTTTATTCTGCGTTTGGTCGTGTGTTTTGTAGGATGGCATAGTAGTTCTCACGCTGGATGCAGTTTGGTTGGGAGTTAAGCTAAATCTGAAAGAATACACAGGAGATGTCCACAGGAGCAGAGAGAGAACATCTGAAATATATATATATATTTTTTATTTTTATTTTTGGTGAAGCTGTCAGGGAATCACTTTGGTGTATGGCGAACATGCATGCATAACAAGCCTCAACACAGAGCTATTTATGCACGTATTCTGCCTGCTGGAAGTACTCAGCGAAGTTCAGTACACAAGTTACAGCACAAACAAAAAAGAGCTACTAGGCTACTGGGATGCATGTCTAATTAAACAGAAAAGGAAGTCTTTTCAGTTCAACACCAGCATTTTAATTGGGATCCCGATGAAAACAAGAAGAAAAAGGCTCTCTGTTATCTTAACCAATGATGATATTGGCAATTCTTTTTTTTTTTTTTTTTTTGCAAACTTACATAAAGAACTCAAGAGCAAAACAAAAAGCAGCCCAAAATGCAAATGGAAATAAGCAAGATTTGAGATTTAGGGTGGAAGATTATAGGCTTATGACTAAAGTATTTTTCGGACCATGTTGTGAGAATTCTAACATTTTCCCTTTTTTAGTGCTAAAAGTGTGTCTTTCTTTCACATTCATTTCCTTACAGAGTCCACGAGTATATATTTTTCCCCAGATTGTTTGTTTCCAAAGTTAAGATCAGTTCTTATTTCTAATAAATGCGTCTTTCTATCTAAAAGATTCTGAAAGAGAGTCTGAAAGTTGCAGTAGGGTTTGTTTTGTGCTCAAGAGGGTTATTTTTATGCAGCCGTACTGCACGCTGTTCTTTGCATAGCTCCAGCACTTCAGAGTCCGTTAAATCTTTCGGAACGTATTTAGCTGTCAGCCTGGGCTTTAATTTCCCTTTCTGGCAGTATGACTGCTTGTCTCTCGCAAACTTTTCCAAGTCAGACAGACCTCGTCTTGACCTCCGCAATACAAGTAAATGAATGTGTGTTTATTTTTTCAAAATTACATTCCAAGCTCAGGAAATAAACTGTTAAAAATCTTTGTTCATTTTCAACATGGTATGGGTTTTTATAAGGCACCAGTTACTGTAAGCTGAGAGTGCTTGGCTGCCTTTTATTTGACATGCAGATCGTTGGAGTGTGGTTGTAGTAATCATAACATTAATGAAGATTTTGCATTTGCTCATTATCCTTATCCTTATGAGGATCATTATAAACAAGTTTTAACCTACTGGTGCTGGATAAAGATTGACTAAGTGCTTCCATTTCTCATAATGTGACTGGGCTACTTTACTTTTTGTCGAGAAGTTGAGTCGACATGGCTGGAAAAATGCTCTAATCTTACCTAAAATGTTGTGTAGAATGCTGCAAGTCAGTTGCATGCTGCTTTAAGGTAAATGTTTCAATATCCTTAATGCATGTAGAAAACCATTCCGCTAATCTGGCTAACTAAAATATAAAGTCTGTTGTTTATACAGCTGTAGGTCCATGTATCTTGAGCCTTTATAGGTGCTTAAAACAGGTTAAAGAGAAAATGTAAAAAGAGGTGATAGGCAAGTTAGGGGAATAATGAAAATTTAGGGCAAAAATTGGTTTTACAGAGCATGTGGACATAAAGAAAATACGATGGCCCCATACAAATAGATAAAATACCATTCCGTATAGATAGCAGGTTGCATTTGCCTTTTTTTTTTTTTTTACATTTTCTGATTTTTATATATAATATAAATATAATAAACAACATTTTAAATTCCTAATGATTTACTTTATGCATTTTTAATTTGAAATCAATCATTTAATTTTTTCCTACGTGTTTCTTCTGACTGAACATAATATTAAATATTGGGGTGATAGCAACGAGTTGTTCAATCCACGGAAGACTAGGAGCTTATCAACAAAGATAAATCATCAAATTAACAGTAGAAACGTGCAGAAAGCTGGTCTGAAAACCTCACTATGTTTGAGCTTCGAGATCTCGAAAAAGCCATCAACTTCTCCAAAACTGGCATGTTCTATAACAAAAGGCTCCGAGGGATAAAAGAGGCCAAATCTGCTCTCATGCGTCCTGCTGAAGTCCGGTCTAAGTCAACTTGCCCTTAGGGCAGTTTGACGTAACGTTCCTGAGGCGGTCATGAGTTGTAACAAACGCTTCCTTTTTGTACCTGAAAAGATCTAAATTTGTTCCAAAAACAGCCAACACGTCAAAAGAATGAAAAGGCAAGAAAAAAGCGACCAGCACCCACTGAAGTCGTTGTAGCAGTCTACATGAACATAAAATAGAAAATAGTTTTCTTTTATAGAACTTGTTATAGCTGTTCAACTTCCCATGACTCCATTTTTAAACATCCCATGTTCTAAAGTAATACCATTCAGCTCAGATAGACTTACTAGACCATATATATATATATATATATATATATATATATATATATATATATATATATATATATATATATATATACCGGTGTGTGTGTGTGTGTGTTTAAACAGTCTCTGACTGACAATGTTGTATGCTGTATGCTGGCTAACAAGGAAGCAGGCATGAAACATGTGCTGTTTGTGGAGATATTGATGCCCATAGGGTAACAATAGAAAATTGCTGACCCCCCCCCCCCACAAACTCCCTCTAGGGTCCTTCTGATGATGCAGCAGCACCACTTTTTGTTTTGATCACTTTGTAGTGTGTGTGTGTGTGTGTCTTTGCTGAACATCCCTATCTTTTATGCACACATACTAGGCTGCTGTTATCAAAGGCACTAGTGACCCACTTTTAGAGGAGTTTTCTGTTTCATACACATTCGATGCAGAGGCTTGTTAGTCAGGGTGTGCGGTGTATTTTTACTCTTTGCATCTGACCCAGCAGGACCTCGTGAGTTGCAAACAGGGACAAAGTTTTTGAATTTCTTTCAGTTTTTTTTAAATAAATAATATCCCTTTGAAGTTGGGCCATTGTCGCTAAAGCACGGGTGAAAGACTAGATTAATATTGGCTCTGCTTTATTACGTTCTCTCTTTGATATTTTAGGCTTTTCATCTGTCTGGCACCTGTTTTTCTCTCCTTCACTCTTTCACATTTGATCATTCTGTGTTTCTCCTCGTCTCCGTATGTGTGTGTGTGTGTGTGTCTCATCTCTTTTTTTTTTACTTTATTTGTAACTAACACGACTATGACCTCTTCGTTCTATCAATTTCTCATTTTCTTTTCATCCTATTCATTTTTTGTTCAGTCAGAATTTCATTTTCGAGTGTTGTTTTTACCTCAGCGTCTATGCAAGATATTCCTCCGCTACAATATTAAACTGTGCCCCGCATTCTTCTCTACCAGCGTTTGGCCAACTCCAAGGCCCATACGTCACGCTTCATCAGTGCCAACCTTCCCTGCAACAAGTTCAAGAACCGGCTGGTCAACATCATGCCCTACGAGACCACCCGCGTCTGCCTGCAGCCAATCAGAGGCCTGGAAGGATCTGACTATATCAATGCTAGCTTCATTGATGGGTACAGGTGAGAGAGCTGAAGCAAAGAGACGGGATGAGATCGATACAAGGTTAAATGTAAATGGTTTCATCGTGGTTGTATCATTAACAGGCAACAGAGGGCATACATCGCCACGCAGGGCCCTCTAGCAGAGACTACAGAAGACTTCTGGAGAATGCTCTGGGAGAACAACTCCACCATAGTAGTTATGTTGACCAAACTTAGAGAGATGGGTCGGGTAGGTCTTTACATTACATTGAAATTAAAAGAAAACAACAACAACTTGGCGGTAGAGGTTTCTGTATATAACTGACTGTGAACCCTTTTGTTCCTTTCAGGAAAAGTGTCACCAATACTGGCCGGCAGAGCGCTCTGCCAGGTATCAGTACTTTGTGGTAGATCCCATGGCGGAGTATAACATGCCTCAGTACATCCTTCGGGAGTTCAAAGTCACAGACGCCAGGGTGAGAAATACACTTGTTGCGGATGTTTTTGATCAGATTACTTGGTCAAAGCAATCACAGTATGTAAAAGAATTAAGTGGACACTCAAGAAAAAATAGCTGACTTTTTATGAAGATAATAAGGGTTGTCATTATTTTGGTACTCTTGTGAAAAACGGCCTTTTTCTCTCTCTCTTAGTGTTGCAACTCTCTTAACAAGTCAAACCTCAGTGTCCAAGTTGAGATCAAGCAAAGACGTTGAAATTAGTCTCTGGTTGGCACTGTTTTCAGTCTTAATGAACTTAAGTGAATATTTAGAAGTGAGGTCTAAAACATAACACAATGTCAAGTTTAATGAAATCTATAAAGACTGTTTTGCGGTACAAAAAAACAAAATGTTTTTACCTTGGCACTGTTGCTGTGAAGACTGAAAAAGTGTGGGCTGAGCTTTTACCATTTGTCATTGTATAGGAATGGGTACAAAATAGGAAATTGAATATGGAGAAATACTGGAATTCAGAGATGTTATTCTTGATTCTCCTTTACAAAGGACTGAAATATAAAAAATATACCCAGCTGATTTTCTATTGATCTCTGTTTAAACAAAATATTTCATGTGGCAAATCTCACAATATTTATGAGATTTTAGCCAACAGTATTTTTTTTGTTTGTTTTTTATCTACTGAGAACCCACATATCAATAAACACTATATTTAAAATGTATTTGGCAAAGGACATTTCACATCTTTTTCCGGACTTGATACAACGTTGAATTCTGGTTTTGAATAGGATCTGCAGTTCCCGGCGGCGCTTTATTTCCGTAATTCAGCCGAGCAAAGATACAAAAGTTCACAATGTGTGCTTCAATCGAGTCCCCTGTTGTCAGACTAATGTTTGGCAGTTGCTGGAAAAAAAGAATCAAATCAATCAAAAATTACCATTATGACACTTTCAGATCAAACACCAAATTCACCCTCATGTTGTTTAATGATTTGTGGAACGAAGAGATAATAAAACCTTACTGAAATACAAGTAAAAGGGAAATATTTTATAAAAACATTAGAAAAAAAATCCTCAAATTTGAGGTGTCCCCAAAGTTCCCACTGGGACTTGTTGCAGCTGGCCTAGGGTAAAGCCTATTTTTGTGAGATAGACTTTACCTTTATCTCTTTATTTTTGATCACTCGTTTGTTATCTCAGCTGAAACGTATTTTTCAGTGGAATTATTTCCTAATAGGACATTGTATTGGGTTGTCTTAAAGGAACTATACCTTATTCTGCACACGTTCCAACCGAGAGTGAGGAAGTTTAGTTTAAGCTATGAGTCCTGCCCACAACAGTTTTTTTTTTTTTTCCCCCCCCCCCCCCCCCAATGAGAAACCCTCAATAGGCACAAGACAAAACATGCGCCTCAGGTTCGTGGACAATCCTCCGGAGGAAACAAGGTTTAATAGAGGAACTTTTCTTCGTTTTCTTTGACATAAATGGCTACGTCCTGGGTAAATTATGTTTTCCTGTGTGAGTGGTCAACTCTTACACGCATGCCATGCTGTTCTGTTTACATACCCTGTCGTGTACGCGAAGGAAGAGCTGCGGCTCCGCACCTCGTTGTGCCAGTGGCAGAGAAAGTCGTTGCGGTGTGTCTCCATTTTGCTTCTCATTCCAACTTAAAAAAAAAGGCAGGACTTGCTCGATTGTGCAGTCAATCAGTCAGTTGTTATCAAAGTACGTCTTAGCTCATAATACATGAGCTACATAATTCAGGTATAGTTCCTTTAAATTATCACTGCTTAAAAGTGACCTACTATGAAAACATTTTCTACTTCTTTTTGGGTCTCTACTGCTTCTAGAAATAATCAAACTGCTAAAAAATAAAGCATCCAGCCGTTTCACATACACAACTTAACATTGGCATTATTACATGGCGGAAAATATGCATATAATTCCTTTACACTTAAGTACAGCTGAAAAGACAGACAACAGTTAGCATGATGCTACTTTGCATTTAAAGTCCCACTGGGGTGCTAACGCTCCTAGCGTCTTTTTTTTAGATTCTTACAGCCTATAGCAACCAAAATGCTTCCTAGAAGTATCTTATACAAACCAACACTTTATGAAAACATAACACTCACACACAGATGCTTCTTGGCAGTTGAGAAGATAGTTTAACTCTGCAGAAACTTTCCTTTAAAAGTAGTTTTGAACTCTCTCTAAGGTAGCCCTGTAGGAAACAGGTACTTACCGTTCAGAAAGCTCTTGCTGGTTGTGCGGGAAGCTTCATTTCTTCGGCTTCTGAAGTTGACACTAGGTCAATGATGTACTGATTTATCATAGTGCATCTGTTTGCAGCCATTTTCACGTATATAAAGAGGGAGTGTAAACGCTGAGTGGGAGGGGAGGGCGGCTACAGCTTATTTGCATTGAAGTGAAAGAGCCAGAAATATAGCTCATTCTAAAGGAGTTCAAAATGGGTGAAACTGGGGAGGTGAAATCTCATTATCTGAGGATGATTTTGTGCATAAAGTGTAATGAACATGTTTAGTATAGCCCATAAAGCTACCCTAAATATTAAAATGAAGCATAATAGGTCACCTTTAATGAACTTGAGCTTTTTTTCTGAGGCTATGAGCTTTTAGCACATTTAGTCCAGGTGCTAGTGTTCTGGGTCATTTAGAAAATGCTTTCTACCTCTTTTCATTCTCTTTTTATCTTAAGCTACAGCCAGATAAAGACAAATAAGACCACAAAATGTACAAAAAAAAAGCCACCGTTTGTAAATATCTGTAATGGACATTAAACTGCCTTCCACATATTCATACTTATCTAACTCATTATGTTACTGTTTCGTCAAAATGGTGCACCAGTTTCAATGTTTTCAATAACCATAGAGTAACAAAAAGATGTGATACCATAGAAATTAATTTTACCTGAAGCTATAGTGAAAAAATGGGGGTTGTTAAAAATTCAACAGGTAAAAGATATCTTGGTCACACAAAGAAGCTAAAAAGGACATAAAAGATGACAAGATCTCACTGTGGCTTTAATAATAATAGGAGTTATTGACCATACTTACAGTTATTCTTTTGACACGTGTAAAATCTGTTCCAATCACCTAAAATGATATCTTCGCCGGATGATTCCTGCACCAATTAGATCAGACACCAGAAATGTTGCAGAGAATTGTTTTCTTAAAAAAAAAACACAAAAAAAAAAAACAGAGTGACTTATCCAGTGCTTTCGAAGACAGTGTGCCAGGTAGTTGCAGAAGCAGTCTTTGTACGTTTAATCCTATGCATCAAGGAGAATCCTATGCATTTCAAAGAGAAAGTGTGTGTGTGTGAGAAAAGCATGCGTTGACTCCATCTCGGCCTACACACAGCAACATGTTTACTCACACACGCACATCCTATTTTATTCGGGCCTATCAGACTGACCTTTTATCACATGCCGATCTAAATGCAATTTGATGTCCTCGCCGCAAACGCGTACCCGCACCGTCTCGCCTGTTATAAAACAAACACATATCACATGCATGCAATTGCTTAAGCAGAATCTGTTAACAGATTGTCTGAAAGACCGGCCAGTGTTTCTATTTCAGAGGTTTCTTAAAGGCAGGCCGAATTATCACACTGCACAACTTGTAGCCAAGAGACAGTCTTAAGCTTATCGCCATTACGGAAACAAAGCGGAGAGATGGAGAGGACGATAGTAGTGTAAACAGAGTTGTGTGTGTGTGTGTGTGTGGGTGTGTTTGTGGAGATAGCCCCATTTTGCTCTGTCTGCGTACACTTGTAAAGGTGTTTTATACGTTTGCGCCTAGTCGCACATACTGTAGATCAGATGTATGCTTGTGCTTTGACATGCAACTGTGCCCGCTCATGTCGCCACATGCCTCTGCACAGCAATAGCATTGACTTCATGCGGGACTGGCATAGACTCCACGCCTCACTACTTACAGCTAGAGAGCCAGTCACGTATTTAATCACACAATTTGACACGCCATGTGGGCCCTCAGGTTGTGTGTTAAATTTTCCTCTTTTTTTAGTTTTTCCCCTGCATCTGTTTTTTTTTTCTCTTCTTCAGCATGCTTAGATTATTGTGTGGTTGCTGTTGCTGCTCTTTCATTTTAATCCTCCCGCTGAGGCTAAATGTTTTTTTTAAGGGGGGGGGACAAAGGCACCGAAAGAAAGAAAACAGGAGATGCGTCATAAAACAGGGAACGAAACATGAGACGTTAAACAAAGAGTCAGAGCACGGAGCTTAACTCATTACGATCACTGTATTTGTCAAGTGCATTAAGGAAGGGGAGCACGTCTTGATGGCAGCGGTGCGGGAACAAACAAGAGAGCAGGAAAGTGGATTCAACACACCGATTATGTATATCCTTTGACATACAGTGGCTTCGCATGGTACAGTCACCATCTGTAGTACAAGGGAATCGTTGGCTCATGAAAAATCAGGGCGGTAGGATGGAAAAAAAGTGGACCAAATACTCGTTTTCTGCAGCACTTTTACCAATATTGTCACAATTTTTTTTACTTATATGACATTAAACTTTTTTTTTTCCTTGTCTGTATAGGTTTTTAGGTTAGTACTCGTGCATAGCCAATATTGGATCTGAAGTGCATAGCAGTCAGACTGAGACCTACTAAGAGGTCTTAGTGGGAGATTCAAGATAACCGCTGCTCAATAAGTCATAGATGGGTCCTCTGAGGTGCAGTCATTTGTGTAGAGGGAAAAGAGGAGTGGGGAGAGAACACACCCCTGGGGGTTGCCAGTGTTGGTTGTTCTTAAACAGGAGAGGATGCTGCTGCTGCTCCTAGGAAGCTGGTTTTCCATTGACAGGTGGAGGCCAGACTGTCATCTGGGTGAGCCCTTGGTGGAGGATACCTGGGTTGATGGTGTGGAAGGCCGAGCTAAAGTCCACAAACAGGATCCGGGCATACGTCTCTGGGTGGTTGAAATTGGGTGGTAATAAAAAATTGACCAAAACTGGAAAGGACTAATGGCAATTGCCTGTAAATATCTAATGTAGAAATTAAGTGAAGTTTCACTGCAGAGCATTTTGTTCAAACAAGCCCTTTTTTTCCAGTTCAACACGCATTTCGTACCCGACTTTGCATTTGGGCCTGACCCACTTCCATTCCAAGCATACAGTATTATACCTCAATACGCCGTATCAGTTCATTCTTCAATATTATATTAATAAATTATATTCTAAAATAAATTCAATTTTAGTTTATTTATATAGCGCCAATTCCCAACATATTTAATCTTAAGGCACTTTACAAAGTCAAATTCAATTAAATGAAATTTGTGATTTCATGTATTTGAGCTGTTTTTTTTTCTGAAGCTTTTAATCAACCTTTTTCAAATTTATTTTGGTTCTCACTGCCTTATGGCAAGGCAAATTTATTTATATAGCACAATTCAGTACAAAGACAATGCAAAGTGCTTTACATGATTAAAACATAGCAAAATAAAACAGAATAAGAGCAAGTAGGAATAAAATATAGATAGAAAATAGAACAAAAAAGTGGTGATTCAGTTAACTAGGACAGTTGAAGGCAATTTTAAACAAATGTGTTTTTAATCCTAATTTAAAAGAACTCAGGCTTTCCGCACTTTTACAGTTTTCTGGAAGTTTGTTCCAGATAATTGGAGCATAGGAACTAAAAGCTGCTTCTCCATGTTTGGTTCTGGTTCTAGGTATGCAGAGCAGGCTGGAGTCAGAAGACCTGAGTGGTCTGGATGGTTTATACGCTGATAACAAGTCTGTGATGTATTTAGGAGCTAAGCCATTTAAGGATTTATAGACTAACAGAAGTATTTTAAAGTCTATTCTCTGAGATACAGGGAGCCAGTGTAAGGACTTTAGAACTGGGGTTATGTGCTCTACTTTCTTAGTCTTAGTGAGGACGCGGGCAGCAGCGTTCTGGATCAGCTGCAGCTGTCTGATCCACTTTTTAGGAAGTCCTGTGAAAACACCGTTGCAGTAATCAATTCGACTAAAAATAAACGCATGGATTAGTTTTTCTAGATCCTGCTGAGACATCAGTCCTTTAATCCTAGGACTCCAACTTGACTGTTGAAGTATGTCATAATTTTACTTTCCCAATCAAACTAGAAAAAATGTGCCTACTTGCGGCTAGATATTTATTGAAGGCTGATAACCGCGCCCTTACAATAGACCATGAATTGTATATAGAGAAATATATACATACAGTATATATTCATACAGTGTAAAGAATATACATACAGTGTAAAGAATGTCCTCCTGTTGGGTATGTTTTTGGTAGCAAGTTTCCCTTTGTAGACAGCAGAAAAAAAATGTATCCATCTGAAATTTTTGTCTTAGCAAGGTTTGTTAGTCTAAGATTTGTTTCCTCGTTAGACTGAATCAAACACACTTCAGACAGATCTACTTTAAACCCGCATTTGGAATGATTTCATTGTCTCCCGTCAAAAAGCAGGAAATCTGAAAGACAAAAGAACATCCTTCTTTGCAAGTGAAAATTCTGCCGACTTCCAGTGTAAATATATGTAGTGGGACTGTATGTGACAATGGTGCGCCGTGTCTGCCTTGAAGTCTGTTGTGCGGAGAGGTGAGAAACTACCAGATAAATGAACACCTGGTTGTCTTAATTACTGGTGGCACCAAGCAGAGAGCCTGTCTGTATAAAACTGCTTGTCTCTGCTGACTTTCTTGACTAATTTGTTCTACCTTTGACAACCTGAAAAGAACTGTCCTTCGCAAAGGACAAAAGTATTGACTGTACGCTCTGTCAGACTGTATAATAAGCCCCCTTCGAAAAATTGTAGCTCGCTCCCCATGTCCCCATGCAATCCTGCTTCAATTTCAAGATGTGTTCAAATGTTTTTTGTTTGCACACAATGCCCCATCTGCGCCCTAAATATTATAAAACTTAGTCTAAGATTAATTTGTGGAGCCCTCTTCCAGAGCTGCTCTTTCTTCTCAGCTCCTTGGTTCTGCGAATCTATCAGACTGCTTTATTGATTGGATCACAGGATTATCCTATTCAACACCGAGAAGTCTCAGAGAAGTTGCTCGTCGTGGCAGATAAAGTATTGATTAGTTTACCTAGGCCCACTTTTGACACGCACAGATACACGCAGAAACACGAGGGGGAGAAAATGGGAACCATGTGGTGTGTGGAGTGGGACACGAACTGAGGTTCCACTCAAGTGTATCACAGTTTCTACAGAAATATACCGGTGCTCTTCCTAAAATTATGTATGTATATATATATATATATATATATATATATATATATATATATATATATATATATATATATATATATATATATATATATTCTCCACCTTATCTTTATTTTTTTTGTAATTTGCAGGATGGCCAGTCCAGGACAGTAAGGCAGTTCCAGTTTACTGATTGGCCAGAGCAAGGTGTACCCAAATCCGGAGAGGGATTCATTGATTTTATTGGCCAGGTTCATAAAACCAAGGAGCAGTTCGGACAGGACGGACCCATCTCTGTACATTGCAGGTAATGTGTCTTATTTTATTTAATAAACAAAGGGTTGCAAACAGGTCATTTTGAACCTTTTAAAAAGTTGCACTGAAGCACCTATTACACAAAAATCTGCAAATACAGAATAAAGCGATAAACATTATTGTCATATATTTCTTACTTAGCTTTAATGATTTTCAGCCAGCATCAGTCCTGATCATATGTTCTAAATGTCAGTGAATTTGCAACCATTTTTTAAGCATTTATGTTACAATATAACTGCAGTTAAACAACCAAAAAAAAACAAAGCTATTTATTCAATATACTTTGTACAAAAGGGTCATGTTTGTTTTTATTTTTGGCAGCATGGTAAAAAAATTCGGTATATGTGACAGATTAGCACCAACATTTATTAATATGCTTTTTTTTCCCTGCAGTGTCATATTTCAATATGTGATTTATTTTCAGTGTACTTATTGGCTTGTTTTGGTTTTCGTTATTGGCACCCTGGTATTTTTTAAAGTTCAGCAGCAACCTTTATTCATTAGTATTATTTATTTCTTTATTAATTTATTGCCTTCATATTTCATAAATCCTCAAATTAAACTATCTCATGAAAATGTGCTCATAAAAAATGAAGCAAAAAGTGTTTGTTATCCCCCCTCCTCCTCCCCCCATCCCTCAGAAATAAAAAAACAAAATAAAACAGGACTTTTTTGACAGCCCTTACGGGGTTTCATGGAAAGTGTTTATTTGTTGGACAGCTCCTCCTGCCATGCAGCTCTGACTCCACGGTCAGATCTGATTCCTCCTCTCCTTTTTGCCTCTGTGGGACGCAACCTGTTCACCTGAACAGGCCCTTCTCCTCCATAATTGATAAGGCTCAGATGAGGCTTGGCATTTGAAAAAGAGGAGACAAATGAAATTATAGAGACATTTTTTTTTTGGTTTTTATGACCATTTCATGTAGCATCTTTTATTTTATGACCCGGGGTGTAGCTTCCAAGGTCTCTTACATCATTAACTTGGCAGGCTGGATGAAGGTAGAAACTCAGATTTTTCATATTCCTTATTAGACCTTGAAGAAGATCCATCTTAAAAAGTTCTAACTTTCTGTTGCCACACAATGGATTTTGCATAGGCCTCTGGTTTTGCGTGAATAGATATAAATTTAGTTCAGTGTGATCTACAATGCAAGTTTTTTGTTGTACCAATACGGTTGAAAAACGCTCAAATTCAGTCACAGTTTCTTTTGGTGAAATCCATGGTGGGTTGACAGAATAATTTGATAAAGTGTTTGACTTTTGGGCCAGAGTGTCATTGCTATCACATAAGCACCATTACATCACGACGCATGACATCAGCTTCCTTGTGTTAAAATCAAAAATGATGTCACCCAGTGGAAAATTGTCCTCTGGGGGTTGTAATATATATAAAAGATGCTCCAATAAGAATTACCCCTCTGTGAGTCTGTAATTGGAAAGGGGAAAGCTTTCTTACTGTGTTATGCGTAAATATTACAGGACTGGTGCAATGGACAGAAAGGCTCTCGGCCAATCAAATGCAACATTCACACGCCTGCTCCTTTTGATGAACGGGTTAAGGATCTGGAACATTTTTGAGTTAATTAATGTCAGTTATCTGCAGACATTACCACGATCTGAGCCAATCAGATGTAGACATTAGTTTATTGCAATCAGTCTATCGTTATTTAATCGGCATTCATTGTTTGAAATATTCAGTCACGTCTTCTGCAGGACTGGTGCTTTACTGCACTTCTAATTATCAGTGTGATGTTCCTTTTAAAGCCAACAGAGCAACCATAACACTATTAGAATAAAATACAGTATAATACTCATACATGTTTGTTTTTTTTGTAAATCCTCTAAATATATTTGTCATGTCACAACTACAACCTTAAATGCATTTTAAAAGGTGCAGTTTAGAGAGAGATTTTCACATGTTGAAACTCTTTTTGCCCATTCCTCTTTCCTAAATAGCTCTAAGTCAGTCAAATTGGATGGCGAGTGTTAACATCGAATTTTAAGTCTTGCCAGAATTTCTTTGTTTGATTTAGGTCTGAAATTTGACTAGGCCATTTTAACGCATGTATATCCTTCGATTGAAAAAAAAAAAAAAAAGAATCCATCTGACTCTGGCTGTGTGTTTTAGTACGCGTGTCCTGCTGAAAGCTGAATCCCGGCCGCAGACCTAAATCTTTTAAGATCCCCTGCTGAGTTTACTTTCTGGATTGCCATTAATTTAGTGCCTTCAATCTCCCCAGCAAGGGTGTTCGGGGTGATATGCGGCGGTCATTTCTGTACACAGACTGCAATTTGGTGGTAGGCAAAAAAAAAAAGTTACATGCTGGTTTCATCTTCTACAGGTTTGCTGTGTTCTGCCTGGTTGCAAACAGCAAACAGGCATTATTACTTTTTTTTAGCAAAAGCTTTTTTGATTAATGCTCTCCTTGCCCAGTCTGTCAGCTTAGGTGGATGGCCGTGACTCGGTATTTGCAGGTGACTTTTTGAAGTGCCTGATTTTATTCGGGGTCTTTGCAGTAAAGGAGTCTTTTAGACATTTTAAAATTTTTGTTTGTAAATACTTTAGAAACTCATCTAATGTTGTTTCTGCTACTTTGTGTTGGTCAGTCACATCCACACAAAATGCTTCGAAGTCAATGGTTGTAATGAATGAAATGTAAAAAAAAAAAAAAAAAGAAAGAACACTAATTTGAAGGACATAATAGCTTCATAAGAGACCGTATGTGAAATATAGGTGAAATATGCAAAATTCAACACCAAATGACTCCATCCTTAAATATATAGGTTCAGTTGCTGTTTTTAAACCTTCACATATCTTATATTCATACGTATTTTCAGATTCAGGAGCATTTGCCAGACATATTGGGGTCTAGGGAGAAATATCTGGACTTGTATCCTGTGAGAGCTTTACAATGCAGAAGACTACAATACTAATAAAAAAGGATAACTGCAGAAAATCAGCCAAGTATATGGTCATCAAACTGTTCTTGTGTTGTAGTAGAAAGGCAGATTTCCTATTTTGAAGACATATTGCTTTTGGACGATGAGTATTTGTTTTTATTTTTCAGCACAGCAGCCACCTTGCTCCTTTTTCTCTTTCCTTCCTGTTTTGGGCTTTATCTCCCAGAGAAGAGCTTACGTCTCCCTTTCTCTTACTCTTGGGGTTTTCTATCACCAGACTTCCCAGTCTGTCATCTCCCTATTCCTTAATCCTCTCGCTCTCTCTTCTTTCCCATCCATCCGTTCGCCACGATCTCTTTCCCTCTAGCTCCTCCTCTCCTCTCTGCCTCCGTCTAATAGGACCACATGCTTTTTGTCATTAATTGCATGATTACGTCCTGTGTATGGGGAGACGCCAAATCCTCTCAGTCTGCAGTGGCTCGCCGCTCTTTGAGATTTGGATCTGGGAAAGGAGGTGGTTGTTGAAAGAGAAGTCCCTCGAAGCAGCTTTGGGTGGGCTAAGATTTTCCGCTATCATCTAAATTTGGTGAAATTCCACGACCAACCTTTGTCTACCAACACACACAACGTTGTCGACAAAAGTCTCTGCAGCCATCACTTTCACTTCGCGTTCCGCAAAGTGGCATCAAAGGCTAAGAGCTCAAATAAATCTGTTGTCATATCAATTATTGTTCCATTGGTGATGTGGAAGTCATTTCACAGCAAAGAAGCTTACAGAGCCAACTCTCAAGTACTCCAGCATCTGAGTTAAGACTCAAGCTGTATTTCTGGAGACCAGCAGCAAGCTGAGTTTTTATTTTTTTATTTTTTTTCTTCCGACACATGGAAGGAGGCACTTAATGAGACCAAATGCTGTTTGTGTGTACGTGTGTGAATTGCAACGTGTGCGTGTGTCCTTGAGGACAAGAAGGGAGGCACATGTGTAAGTGGATCCGCAGGGTTCTTGCATGCAAATTGTCTCCTTGCTGCCGTTGTTCTTGTTACCTTGGAGCATCACGTCTTGCTGTGGATCTTTGCTGCCTCGTTGGAAGTCAGAGCTATCAACGCGCTGAGTTTTTACAACGTCATCCTCCCGTTTGCGATATCCTGCATTTTATGGAAAGCTTAGATTTGGAATCCCTTTACAAGCCTAATGTGTGTACTAAAGGAATGATAACGCCATAAGGGAAACAAATAGGTGCACCCAAGTGAATTAGAACATCATCAAACTGTTAATGTATTTCAGCTATTAATTCAAAAAGTGAAAATCATATTTTTTTGCAGGTTTTTTAGCAACAGAATGATTTCATATGCTTTTTAATTTTTTTTAAGTTTTCAGGATTGAGGCTTACAACTAATGGAACTTGACAATTCAGATTCTCCTAAAATAAAGAATGTTATATAAGGCCAATAAAACTTTATATTTAGAAATGTGATGTTATGTCCATGTAATGGCCACAACTGTGGAAAAGACTGTCAAAAGGTGTTCAGCTGAAAGGGTTTAGGGTAGGGTCATTGCAACAAAGGCTATCTATTCAAGGATATTGATAGAAAGTTGAGTGGAAGGAAAAACTGCAATACATAAAATGGTAAACAAACAACAGAGATAACCACAGCCTTAAAAGAATTGTAAAGCAATTCCCATCGAAGTGTTTGGAGAAGAATCATAAGCTATGGACTGTGGCATCACACACAAATGTGTCCCAGACATGGGCTACAGCTGTTGTTGTCTTGTGTTAAGCCACTCCTGAAACAGACACAGTGTCAGAAGTGTCTTGCCTGGGCAGAAGAGTAAAAGGCTTGAAGTGTTTTCACACGAGAGTAAAGAAGAAAGCACATTTTGCATTTCAGTTGGGACATAAAGATCCCAGTCTGGAGGGACATTCAAACAGCCATCTTTTTAGTAAAATTTAGACCAGGTCATGATTTCCTCTCAAATTTTCCAACCACACCCATCCAAATGTACTAATATCTAGTTTAATGACCGTGTGTTTAATTGGCCAGCAAACTGGTCTGACTTAAAAGCATAAGAGGATCTGGTGGAAGAAGCTGAGAGACACCGGGGCCGGCAAAGCAGATCAGCTCAATGGTTGTTATTAAAGCAGCCTGGGCTTCGTAACACCTCAGCAGTGCCATAGGTTCATCACATTCATGTAAGCAAGATGGGTCCCAGCCAGATCTTGAGTGCATATCCTGTACAGTACATGGACATATTTTAATTGGTCTTTGATTTTTCTGAGAAACTGATTTTAAGGTTTTCATTAGCTATATGCCATAACTGTCAAAGTTACCAAAATTTAAAAAAAAACTTGAAGGATATCCATATGTGTATGATGAGTTTCCCTTCTTGAACAGAATGACTGATATAAATTTGCTTTTCAATTGTACCAGAAAAGGCGGGTTGTTGTGTGTTTCTGTGCCTGAGCAACATGCTTCATCTTCTTCGTTTCTCTTGCATGTTCAATCTAGCGCTGGAGTGGGAAGAACTGGAGTCTTTATAACCCTCAGCATAGTCCTGGAGAGGATGCGTTATGAGGGCGTGGTCGATATCTTCCAAACAGTGAAGATGCTCCGGACACAGAGGCCAGCTATGGTCCAGACTGAGGTCAGAAAGCGTCCAAGACTGACAAAAACAGATTCTAGTCGGTGTAAACAGAGCAGGACTACGAAATCTGAGTCCTCTGCAGTTGTGTTTTCTGATTCATTTTTCTCTTTTTATTTCTTCCGCAGGACGAATACCAATTTTGCTATCACGCAGCTCTGGAGTACTTAGGAAGCTTTGATCACTATGCAACGTAAAAAGCCATCTCCTCCCGTCAGAATCCTGTTGCCCCCTCCTCGCCCCGACTCAACAGTTTCCTGAGCCATAGAAACTTTTCAAATTTGAAACGATGACAGCGGTCGATCATTTTGCCACTGCTTGTTCAGAAACACCAAACAGGATCCTGTAGATTTTTAGAAAACAACACCCGATACGACCGGAAAAAGAGGAATCTCAATTGAGACTCAAGTCATGGAAGAAAATTGCCCATCATTTCCACTAAAGACGATTCCCAGCAACAAGAAACCCGAAGCTGTGGCTCGAGCTGTTGGATGGGTATCGATCCAAGTGTCAGACTGCTTACCTTACCTCAAGTGTTTTCATGGTGGAGGAAGTTGTAAACATTCGTGGACATTTCTCTTCTAAAAGAATTTCTTTGTGATACAGCGGCGACAACCAACCGATAGGGAAGGAAAAGTGGAGCGAAAATCAAAGACAAGCAGATGGATGTAGCCAGGACTGGGACACATGCCTGTTTTGGATGTAAAAAAAAAAAAAAAAAAAGGGGTTCAAGTATTTCTGTCAACTATAATTTTTTTTAGTTTCATCCAGAGAATTGGCCGAATTGTGGCAACTTCAGTAAACAGAACTGGCTTTTCCCAAACTTTGGTCATTTGAAAAGCTAACTGGAAAGGAAACCGTGTGTTTTTACGCAACTCTACTTTCAGTATGCATAGTTTCTGTGGAGAAGGTCCTCTACGATTTAAGACAAAGTCACCAAACTGCCTGCAAAGCGCCAAGAGCTTTGAGAAGGCGCACTCCCGGGCGTTGTCAACAAGAAAGCAGCAGCTCACATTGTAAAATTAGCCTCGTTTTATAAATGCGTGAAATCTGAATCCTAGGCCAAGTAATCTCCGTATAGCTAAATATCTCCACAGTGTATTTCCAGGGAAAAATTTCTCCCAGAAAATTCCACGTTTCAGCTAACAGGTAAATTTGGTGAAAATCCCGTCTGTCGCACGAGTCTTTGGCTTTGTCTCTCATGTGGATGACGCAAACGGCAACCTCGTCCCATGTTTCTATACTTTTCTTTTCAACGATTGCGGCTCTCTCTCTTGAACCGCGGCGCCAAGGGGCTTGATGCAGAAAACATCCATCCTCAGTCCGGTTGAGGAGAAAAGGCTTTTGGAACAAAGTGAATCAACCAAACAAAGAAACGCTGCCAAATTCTGGGCTTTCTTTGTGTACAGTGACCAACGCTCATCATCATTGTTTGGAACTATTTTGTGCTTTGAGGACAAAAATCTATTTTTTTCTTCTTTTTTTCTCTTTTTCAGTTCTCTCTTCTGTTCAAAACAAAACATGCTGCTTATCTCGTGTATGCTGTAGTGTGACTCTTTGAAAAAGAGAAAACTGATGAACTTTAAAAAAAACAAAAAAAACAACAACGCCAGTTCTGCTAACTGCTCGCGCCTGGGTGGGCATGACAGAAAGCGCATCCACATGACGTCATCGTCCACCGCTGCTTTTCTTTTTCTTCGGTTTGAATTGTTTCCCTTTGCCTTTCTCTATAATCACCTTTATCCTTGTACAAGAAACTCAAGAGCGGCGAAGACCGCCTGCGATCGCAAAGTTGTGCATTAACGTGGTTGACAAAATTGGCCCTTACGTCTCACCGTATGTGTGTGTTTGGTAATTGGTCCACGAACAAAACAAGACACTTTGGCGTTTGCCCCCTCTGTTTCATAGACGATGACCCAGTGGGTGACACAGCCAGAGCAAGTAGCCACGTCGGATCCGATGCAAAATATTTTCTGTCACTTGCACATCCCCAAGTCAAAACGGAGAATAAACTTGAAACAAACATCCCAATTCAACTGCAAAAAAAAAAAAAAAAAAGTAAACTAAAACCTCCAAGTTTTTGTTTTGTTTTCTTTTGTCAAAGACGGCGCTTTGGTACACGTGAGCAAATGGATTGTGTGAGGGCTTTCTGGTGGATGTGCACAAACACAAAAAAAACAACGGAACTATGGACAGAACTGTGTGTGATCTTCTCTGATTTCCAAAAAAGCCTTATTGTTATTGTAACACTATGAAAACATTAATGTTGTATTATGATGACTTATTTTACATGACATAGTTAGCTTTTATTTTCTGTTTCTGGTTTAGTTTTTTTTTAACAGAGGTGTGTTTGTCACATTTTTTTTTAATTTGCAAAAAAAAAACAGATGCTTTTATGTTCAAATTATGTTAAAATACATTCTATTTTTTCACCATAGAAAGGCTAAGTATAACATGACAGTGTAGGATATATATATATATATATATATATATATATATATATATATATATATATATATATATATATATATATATATATATATATATATATATATATATCAAATCTAGAGAAAGATATGCCCACTTATGCAGCCTTAGATATTTAAATACAGAATCCGAAGATATATCCAAACAATAAGTATGAAATAAAATCTTCTCTTCATCCATTTTGTTTTATACCTGTCAGTTCTAGTCTGAAAATGTTTTTTTTTTTTATTGTTATTATTATGTAATGCGTGAGACTCCGAATGTCTCCGCAAGAAATTTGAGGGGATGTCATATTTGTGTCTGATATTGTTTTTTTTGTCTTTGTATTTTGATTGTCTATTGGAGTTAACCTGTACCAACAAGGAAACTCTATTTTAAAACATTTTCTTTTACCATCACTTACTCATTGCTTTTGTTTGTTTGTTTTTATCTGGTCTACAAATGTCAAAGGTTTTATCACTCAGCATTTCTAATGTCTATATCATGCCAATGATGTACTGTACCTTGTATGATTATGTACAGACTGTAACCCTCACAATCTGAAGAAAAATCCTCTTAAAGTTCTCTTTTTTTACTTATATTTTCAGACATATTGTTGCCATTGATTTTATTAGACATCTACTATGATCTAGAGTATATGTGTAAATAAACAAATATATATAGAATATACGTATCATTTGACCCGAAAGATCTCATACTTTTAGCGGGGGGCCTCCAATGCACCGATTGAAATTCAGCTCATTTTCAGCTTCTTGATGTGTGTGAAGCCTGTTTTCTCGAATCTTCCTTTCTCCAGCTCTGCTCCCTGGTCTTTGATTACCTCACGCTCTTTTTTCTTTTTTCTAGCTTTAATTTCCCCTGCTAGTAGTCAAACTGGGAAACGTGCCAGTCTGTGTTCTCACAGCCGTAACCTGAATGGGGGGGGGGGCACACAAATCAGTATCAGGGATCCACAGGTTGGATTAAACCGATATTGGTTCTCTCTCGACCAACTAACCATGAAAATGACCAATTATTCTTAGCATGGTCAAAATTAACCAAAGGGGCTTCATAGACAGATTTTTCCTAAATTGCTTAGCCTTTAGACCGAAGAAGAAAAAATTACAAGGGGGTAGATTCCTGGAAACTCTGCTTCTCAAGTGTTTCAAAGAAATCTGTGGAAAATCACTAGTTGTCTAACTGCCTGAAATGGCAAGGTTTTAGTAAAAATAAATTGTTTAATTAGGACCAAAAAAAGCTATGATAAAGGCCATACATGCTTAAGTTGCAACATTTCAACCTATTTTTCTCCCTGTTGCCTTGTATAAAACCATATTCTTGTTTTTTTTTTTGTTTTTGTTTTGTTTTCTAACCATGTTTCATGATGGGATGCAGAAAGAAATCAGGACTCACAAGGAAAAGAGCAGTTGGATGCAACCGAGGATGGACTGGGACTACCAAAAAACATGCTGCAAATTCACATGGAGCGCTTTCACAATGAACTCCAGTCTGCCGGAATTCCTAGAGACTGATAAAAGGGCCCACGCCAAAATTTGAACCCGTGGAAGCGTCTCAGACCTTGTGCAATGTGTTACTCTTTTGGTTTCAAGTAAAGATGCTACACTTTTGAAGGCGGCCGCTCAAATTTCTGGAGTATGTTGCTAAATATTGTGGAAAGGTTAGGGAGTAACAGTGACCATAGAAACAGTCATATTGAAAAGAAACACACTTATACAGTACATATCGATTAAAGAACCGAAAACTCAGCAAACCATTTTTCCTTTATATGAGGGCCAAGTGCTACCACTTTCAAACTGTTACTTCTAACTGAAACAATAATTGGTTTAAAGCCACTGTGTATGTAGATATGTTGACTTTGTATTAAAGAAATGTTGTCTGAACACGACTTTCCACTATTTTCTTACATAAATGTTTTTTTTTTCCCAAACCTTTATCCTGACAATGTATTTAACATTAGCAATATACAATTGAAACCACATATTTACATACACTGTTGTAATAGATACCCTTTTTTTCCCTCTGACTAAACTTCTACTGCGTTACATCCGTTTGGATCACCAAACTGATGTCTATATGCTAAATGCCACTAAAATGAAAAGTATTCTTTAGATTAGATTTTTTTGCGAGCGTGTGTATGACTTAGGTCAAACATTTTTGCCATTTTTTGTTCCCCCCACAAGCTTCTCACAATACTTTGCTGGAATTTCAGTTTGTGGTAGCCCATCCACAATAACTTTTATTACAACATAATGTTATTTACTTACTATGGCCATTGGTTCTGTGCAGTGCTACAGTTCCTCCTGCATCAAAACAGAGCCTCAACATGATGCTGCCACCCCCATTCCTGTTCTAAGGCTTGTAGGCTTCACCGTTGGTACTCTAAATGTAACAATGAACACTACGGTCAAACATACTTTTTGTGTCACCAGAAGAGATGGGGTGTCTCAAAGCAATGGAAGTGGTCATCACTGTGTGCATTAGAAAACGAATCTGGCTTTTTATGTGGCTTTAGGTGCTGATTTTTCCGCCAATGATTCCACAGGAGTCCTTTCCGTGACATTTGCATGTAAATTGTTTGGACAGAAGAATGTAGCACCTTCAGGCAACTGTGAATCGTACCCAAGGATAAACCAGACCGGTGGAAGTCCAAAGTTTGTTTCTTCTTTGATTGAGGTGTTTACACAATCTACACTGGTGTATCTCCATCTAACTAAGATGTTGTAAATTAACCCACCAGGCACTTACAAAGTCACGACAACACCGGCGCTTTCTCAAACTGTTTTATGGCAGAATTTTAGCACACGTAAATTTCTGACTTTGAAGACCAAAGGAAAAAAAGAAATCTCGTTCTGGCATTTAGCAAATAGAAATACATTTCAGACCTGGGAGAAAATGCTATTTACCTGTTTTCAATATGGTAAAAAGATGTGAAAGAGTTTTAAATAAGGCGATTACCATAAGGCTACTGTCACATAATTGCTATTTTCATACATATGTTGGTATATAGAGCACTTACAGTACGGTCTGCCAAGTCATAAGGACACACTGGAGCAATAGTGGCAGAGGAGAGTCGACTCCCCTGCTTTGTCATCCATCTCCATCATTCAGTAGAATTAAAAAAAATCTGTCAGTTCAGAAAGGCCATTTTAATATAACATCTGATCTTGTTATGGTTATTCTTAATTGTAGATTTTTTTAATAATGAACTGTTAAGTACAAGGCTGATATGTGAACAACTGACAATAACAGATGAGTCAAATTTGTTACATCTGCATTAAAAAATTAAATTACATACTTATTTGGGATATGAAGAGACAAATCACAGCAGCTTAATGAATTTTGTTTTATTTTTATTTGTTTTTTATTCCTTCAGGATAATAGCGCTTAAAAAAATGCTTTTGCATATTTTATTTGGCAATGTTGAAAGCATTTTTGTGGATGGACAGTTTGGACTGTGACTAGCCCCGTAGTACTCAAAAACGACCACAGTCATGTACTGTGAAACAATCATATTAGGATCTTGTCATCAAACATCATCAGTTCGAAGATGTTCCGCCCATCTTTTCATCACTCATTAGAGACACTGCTTGCTGCTTGACTCCGTTTATTTTAGCTTGTAAAATGAATATGTACATTTATCCTTCCATGTTTCTAACCAATTAATCCCATCTACTGTAGAGACAACCCAGCATGAGAATGGCAGGTTTTCCCCACAGGGGAACCATGCAAATTTGTGACGTGTTTTGCAAAATATATATGTAACAGCAAATATGTTTATGTTAAAGGAGCTATAAGTAAGACTGACACTTTGTGGCTCAAATCGGTATAACAGTTTGCCAATCACAACAATCTAATCTTACATTTTTAAACGGTGTAAAACCCTTCAGAATTTTTACTGACACAGGATAAGTCTAAGATTTTGTATTCTATTCTATTTCTGATCTGCTTCTCTGTTGGCAGGCTGTTGTTCTTTTGCCGAGATAAAATACCAAATGCCGCGCTCTGTGTTGGGAACCCTGGGAAATATCATTAGATTGGCTCAGTAACCAGGAAGTAATCCAAACTGAAGTAGTTCCATTTCGTACCTCTAGGTTTTTGAAAAGAGAAAAGCGTGATTAAGACGTTGTTGATGGAGAGGACCGATTGTTTAGGGAGTGTTACCTCCATCCCAGGTGAGAAATTAGAATGATTTAGGTTGATTTTACAGTACATATCTTACTTACAGCTCCTTTAATATCAGGATGACATGGTTTAAGCATTACAGTTACCAACCTATCCTAACTTAACATAGCTTTCAACATATATCTCAAAGCCAAAGGGCCTTTCATCATGTTAGCTAATATTCAACAGTATTAAAGCAACATAATACAGCAAAAATCAACACTAAATAAGTTTTCTGTTTATGGCATAGCAAAATCCATCAAATGATCATTCACAACCCAATAAGGATTTTTTTTTTTTTTTTTTTTTTTAAGAAAAATACTTTCAACAGCTGGTGGAAATTCTAAGCTGCTACTTTTAAACTTCTTACTTCTGCTAGCTAGGCAGCAGGGCTAATGCTATCTTAAGCATGAATGGGAATAACTCTACTTTGCTCTACATATAAAGTTACTCCCAGTAGGATTTCCTTTGTTTGTTTGATCTGCTTCTGAGAATCACATCAGTGCTTTAGTTTATGTGAAGCTCCCATTGAGCTACATTTCATTGTCGATAGCTAAAGAATGCATGCCCAATGCCTTGGCAACCCAACAGTTTTTCTCATACATGCTTTTGGACTCTGTGTGGGAACAGTGCTAATAATCATTTTTATCTGAGTTTAATCAATGTTTTTTTTTATTAAGACTATCTAAGGATATTTTCAAAACCTTCAAATAAATATTGACATACAATTATTGAAAACGTAATTATGTTTATATTTACTATTTAAAAAAAAGCATCATACGTGTTAAATGCTCCGTATTTTCCCATCTGGTAATATTTTAAAAATGACAGTGTTCTTAAGCCATAATAGTTTAATTGCATCAGCACTTACTTTGTAGCTCAACAGATTGGAACCTGCATCCAAAAATAAATAAATATATCTGAGCCGCAGGGCGAGTGATGAAGCAAACAGATGGTGCATCCTTTTGTTGATAGATGGCTTGATTAGCTACCGCCTATATTTATCCACCAGCCTCTTCACAAACATCCTGGGGTGTCCGTAAGCCCCTCTTGAAGCTTGATAAATGCCACCCAGCCAAGCTGATATTGGTGCAGAGGTAAACCTCTCACCTGGTGGTATTTGCTCTCTCATCTGTCCTTAGGAGAAGGTCTTCAAATAACTGCTAACCTTAGAGTAAAAATGATTGGGTTTATAGGAGTTGAGACCAGAAGTTTTGCATTTCACCAGTTTCCTTTTCCAGATTACAAAATTTCAAATATTGTCAGTCTATAAGAAAACCTAAATAAAATACTTTATAAATAAAATAAAACTTTAGCTGGGGAATTAAGGCATGACCCCATTTTTTTCTTGGGTTACTCCAAACATGGTATTGAACAAACTAGAATGATATGCATTAAAATGCAGATTAAAATTGTTATAATGGTAAAATATTTTACTCTGAAAAAAGATATATGATCATTTTTATGCATAGCAACAATAATCAACAATCGTTTTTTTTTTTAAATGTAAATTATTATGCATCAGACAATATGTCAAAGTGGTATTGTACTGTTAAAAACTGAAAATGTTTAACCTTGGTCGATAAGAGCTCTTACGTCCTCATTTACATCCTAAAACATCTCAGTTTGTAGGGGCCAGAAAGTTGTTCCCCTTTTCCCTCCACTGCGCCACAAGAACAATCAGACAACCCAGCCGTTTGAAATATGGGTTTAGAAAGACAAAAAAATTAGCTCAGTCACACGACCCTCCCCAGTCGGTGAACCAAGACAGGTTTAATGGGAAACTAAAGGCAGCAAGCTGTCATCAGATTCCCGTTTTATAACATTTACTTACAGAAATGTAAAAGGTACTCTAAGCATAGAACTGTAACACTACAGTTGTGCTCATCTAACCCCAGACTACTAGACATTGGTATGCAATGAAAAGCTACGGACAGATGTCAGTGCACCGTATTTAGTCTCCCTTTCACCTGTGTGGTTAACAGAATTTATTCTCACTCATCCCATCCCTTAGAAATGTAGGGTTATAGCTAAGAGAGAGAAGGGGGAATAGGACTTAATCCAAGAATAATTGTGACAATCTTTATTCAGACGTGACAACATGCAAGGGTGTATATGGTCTGCAATGTTTACCTATATGTCAAAGTAACATTGACGTGGCTAGCAGGCTTCAACGTTTCTCATGAAAACATTGACAAGATCTTCACACAATTTCTATTCCCATGGTGCATCCTGGTGCCTTGTGTTCTCTATGCAAGCAATGGGACAACACATGTGATGTGAAGGAAAATGCGATTCGTCTGGCCTGGCATCTTCCACCATTGCATTTTGGTCCAGTTCTGCGGTTCACCTACATGTAGCTGGTGCTTTTGACAATGGAGGGGATGGAAATGCCCCCTGACTGCTTTTGTATCAAAATTGGTGTTAACGTCTTCAGCTAATTGAGCTGCAGTACATTGTTTGCTGGCTTGGACCACACAAGCTGTCCTTGAAGCTTGGCCCCATGACCCTATTGCTGTTTTACCACTGTTTCTTCCTTGGACCAGTACTGAGAGATACCCCTGACCCTTGCACATCAGGAACACCTCATGAGTACTGCAATTTTGGAGATTATCTGACCCAGTCATGTAGCCAAATCAGTTTGGCCCATTTTTCCTGCTTCTATGACCTCATCACTGCGGACAAATTGTTTACTTCCTACCTTATATATCCCACCCACTAGCCGATGCAATGGCCACAAGATAATCAGTGTTACCTTTACTGAGCCTGGTTCTGCTGGAGGTTTTCCTCCTTGTTAAAGGGGAGTTTTCCTCTCCACAGTCGCTTCATGCATGCTTAGTATGGGAGATTGCTGCAAAGTCATTGACAACGCAGACGACTGTCCACTGTGGCTCTACGCTCTTTAAGGAGGAGTAAACGCTTGATGTAATCTGCTGGGTTTCCTTAGATAGGAAACTTTTTAACCAATTTGTCTGGATGATTTGATTGAATTTGACTTTGTAAAGAGTCCTTGAGATGGCATGTGTTGTGAATTGGCGCTATATAAATAGAATTGAATTGAATTACCTCACCGGTTAGGTCATTCTGTAATACTTTGCCAGTGCAAGAAATAATTCTTCCTTCCTAAAATAACTTAAATATGTTCCTTCTTTTCTAACCTTCTTTCTAGTGTATACTTAAAAATATAAGCTTAAGCAAGCTAAATCTTTTTATGATATTTTTAGGCTGGTCTATATTGACCTTGAGAAATGAAATTGGAAAGCCATTTATAGACTCCGTTTAACTAATTTTTAGGTCTCTACAGAGTGAAAATGTGTGACCCACTTTATATTTCTTCTCATGTACCACAAATACCTACAACTCACGGCAGAATGTAAGACTGTATCTCAAAACATTTGCTTTAAATTATATAACCTTGACTGAACAAGTATCCTGAGAAATGATCTTTTATTCATATTGCTGCTGCTGTTATTTACATGTAGATCAGGTGAAAACATGCATGTTTAACCCAGATTATAACCTCTCACTGCAAGCTGTGAAAAGACTCAGCTAAGTAGGAAAGTGTTGTCATTTTTCAAAGGGCAATATACACACAATGACACCTCTTATTTCAGGAAAGATGTTCCTAATTGTCCGTTCAGAGAGATATTCCAGTCCTTTCTGCTGTAATAGTGGCAAGCCAACAGACCGAGTGTGAGGGTAGGCGAGGAAGTGAATTAGGGCGGCGATTATGCAGTGATTCAGACAGCAGCTCATTAGGACCCAGCTAAGCAAGCAATCAACGAATCGATGTGACAGTGGACCCAAAAGCCACAGAAATTTGTAATAAATGGCAAAGCGATAAATTGGATTATCCACAGCCCCGTGGCCAAGCTCTTTCCTTTTGCAAATGACAAATCAATCCAATCACGCTACGAAAGAACAAAAAAAAAAAAAAAAAGCCAGAGAACCAGAAAAAGGGCCTTGTGTTGCACCGGCTGGGTAAGTTGTCCATCTGAGGAATGTGTCTTGTTAAGGGTGTATCTTTCCAGAGGTCATTCCTGTATGATATTCAGGCAACTAAAATATTCATGACGGCCCATTAGGTGTTTATGACTGCAATTTATATGGGGAGATTTACTGACATTTGAACTATAGCCAGAATCATAAACGTGTCAGGGGGCCGCGGCGCTACATGTTTACTGATTTGCAACGAAGAGCCCAGCTCAGTCTGGATGATGTACATGAGCAGCCATGGTTCCCCGATAAATAAAATGTAGGGACAGCGCAAGATCTTCTAACTCCTTGCGTCTCTGCTGGTTAATGTTCAAAGTACAAGTGATGGATCTGCTCCATTAACCTGTCAAATCACTGTCACTGCGTGCCACTAATCCTAACTGAGGAGCGGGATGACATTCTGATGGACAAAGAAGGGCGGGTAGATGGTTTATAAACTGTTCAAACATATAAGAATGCAGCTGGTAGTTTTTTTTTTTTTTTTTTTTTTAAGCAAAGATGTGACAATCCCGTCTGGTGTGTTTCCTAACAGAAACCAAAATGCCAAATGACTCTGCTGCCATCTGCAGGACAAGAAGTCAAATGTCCCCACTGTGCCTAAATATGTAGTTGTTTGTGTTCAAGTATCTCAAAGATTAACATGAATGATTTATTAAAATGCTTTTGTCTTCTCTGAAGGCTTTTGCTTTCACTACCCTAATTATACCATTACAAGAAAATCAGCGGCGCTGTGCACCATCACTGTGTTAAATGAAATCTCATCACACAAAAGCTCACCGAGTACCGGAGAGAAACCAGAGCCCCTTCTGTCAAGTGCATGTTTGGGAATGTGTTCATGGTTTGTTATTTCCGGTAATCTGTTTTCTGTTCTCCGGTTCCTCTCTGCCATCTTCGCGTGCAGCCCCAGCTCTAACGCGGAGTGAGCGATGCTTTTAAAAACAGGCTCTATTTCCAAGAGGGAGGACAGGGTACTCACTCCACTTTCCTTCCCATCTATCATCTTCCACGTCTTAAACACCATTTCTGTTTGTGTAATTTTTGTAAATTTTGTCACTTCTTGTTTCTCTGTGCTCGTAATTCGGTTGCTCCGCTCTGAGGCAAAACACGGCATGGACACGTGCCTTTGGAGTTTGCTTGAAATGAGAAGCTCAAACAAAGATACATGCTGATGGTTATTTGTAGTGCCTCCAAAATTGATCACGCTACTCGACGGTTTTTCAACCGAATCTTACATTACAACCACAAAACGCAAAAATATTTGATTGAAATTGCACACGATTAACACAAAGTAGCCGTGTTTTAAGTTAGAAATCGGAGAAATGCGGCATGCATTTTTATTTACTTCCCCTCAATACTTTTACATTTAGGTGAAATTACTGCTAGGGTTTGGTGTGTGTCCACCAGGTTTGCCCACCTGGATACTGAAAAAAATCTCCCGACTGTTCTTTTCAAACCTTCTTTTACGTCAAGCGTAGTTAGATTTGAGTGAGTGCCTGTTAATGAGACTTGCCACAGATTCTCTATAGAATTCACTTGTGGATTTTATCGTTCTAACACACCAATATGTTTTGATCCACAGACCGATGGTGGCACCACTGCGTTTTCCTGTGGGGATATGGCGTATTTAGGGTGATATGTGAAGTCACACGTACAGTTGTGCAGCAAGACCTAACGTTCAGTTTTCCTCTCAGGTGACCAGAACAGCTTCCTCTACATGTTTGCTGAGTACGCGACGTGGCTTGAGTCAAACTGCAAACAGCTGTTCTAATAGCTTTCCTCCTGCTACTCCCCTTAAACGCCAGATTGGTGGACTCCACAGCTGAGGGTTGACGGATTCTCCCACCTAAGTAGTGGATCAATGCAGCTTCTCCAGAGTTAACAAGCGTCACTTGGCTGCTTCTCTGATTATTACTCTCCTCGCCCATGCTGTTAGTTCTTGGTAGCTTTGCAGTTGTGTCATACTCTTTCCATTTCCAGATGATTTATCGAAAATTTATCGAAAATTAGAATCTTGTTTTATGATCTTCCCCTTTAAATTTCTCCACAACTTTATCCACGACCTGTCTGCTGTGTTTCTCGGTGTTCATGATGCTGTTTGTCCACTAATGTTCTCTAACAAACCTATGGGGCCTTCACAGAACAGCAGTATTTTTACTAAGATGCATTTAATCGGCGACCTCTGTTTGTTAATCAGTGAACTTGTTAAGGCGATTAGTAGCACATGATTTTCTTCAGAGGTATCAGAGTAAAGAGATCTAAGTATAATACACTCACCACAAAAATATCAAAAACATGCATCATATATATATATATATTTGTATGTATGTATGTATATGTTTATTTTGTCATTGTATAGTGATAAAAATAAAGAGATATGAATACTTTGGCAAGGCAGTATAGCATGTATAGTTGGTCTAATTAATTGTTTTTGCCCCATGTTCTGTTATTACGTCAGTTATTTGGTTTTGCATCTGTTCATCCATCACAACCTTGAAACTTTTCGACAGTTCCGACTTCAAGATGCTTTTAGTGAGCGAACATATGGTAAGGCTGCACGCGAGTTTGCTTCTCAGATTACTCTACCGCAGCGTGTGTATTCAGATGAAAGTGGGTTTGACGCAGTGGGCTGTGAAAGAAAGCACAGATCTCTTCCTAGGGTTTTGTTCCTAATAGTTCCCATAAAAGGACAAGGAATGTCACTGGTATAAACTACTGTTACATAATGGCTTGGCCCTGATTGGAGATGGTTCCGGCTCAGGAGCTATAAAACAGCAACGGGAAAGTCTTAAAATGTTGTTCATGTTAGAAGAAAAACAACTTTATAGTTGCCTCTGAAAACTCATTTGGTCTTTGGTTTCGGATATCTTTTTAACCGGCTGTGTTCATGAGTGTAACAGAACCAGCACCATACAGATAGTGTTTCCATAATGGGAAACATGTGAGAATTACGGCAGTGAATGAAACCCTACAATCCTATCTTTTCTTTTTGTGCTCTCGAGCGAATTTTACAGTAATGATTAGGGATATATGAAACCATCTTCACAGGAACCATTAAAGCCTTCTTGTGCTCATGTACATTTGAACACAATGATATCACATTTCAGCAGAGTTAGAAGCTGAGAAATTGAGTTTGGGCTGAAAAACTGTGATAATGGGTTATAATTCTGGTTCAACCAGTGCAGGCCAACGCCTCTGCAGGGAGCTGTGTGTGTTCAGCGTTGCTTCCTGGAGAATTGATATTCTGAAATTTTGGACATTACACAATTTCTCATCACAGCCTGCTGCCTTAATATGCTAATAAGGGTTACAAATAAAATAATGTTTTAACTGACCAGCAGCATTCGTTTAAATTCACCATTTACGCCGTCTACATGTCCCTCATGTCTTTACATCTGTAGTGGAATCCCCTTTTGCAGCTACAGATTACACTAAATTAAGCTACATTACATTGCATGCAATTCCACAGTTTTGTCTTGTATTTTCTAGAACAGTGAAAAAAAAAACATTGCATGATCCTAAAGCTGTTTCTTGGTTTGGGCAACCTTTTAGTAACCATAAAAGCATAAATGTTTTTTATGGAACGTTGCCAGTTCTCTTCAAGGATTCCTTTGGACATTAGTTTTTTTAGTGATGTCAAGTTTGTGCCTCAGAAATAGATTTATGTCATCTAGACATGGGCTTGTTGCCATTATTGGAATACATCAAAGTTTCAAAATTTTACACTTAAAAAAAAAAAAAAAAAATGTTCCTTTATATTATTTCTATTATTTAATGTTTCATATAATGCCACAGAATTTGCCCACAGCGACCAGAGTTTTTGTTTTGTTTTTTGGCCGTTGTGTGGAGCAAACCGGTCGCCAGTCATTGCCAGGCAGCTTGCTGAAAGAAGCTTGCTAAATTCAATTTTATTTGTATAGCGTTAATTCATGATACATATCATCTTAAGGCACTTTCCAAAGTCAAATTCAATCAAATCATCCAGATTGATCATAAAGTTTCCCATCTAAGCAAACCCCGCAGATTGCATCAAGTCTTGACAAGCAACATTCACTCCTCATGAAAGAGCGTAGAGCTACAGGGAGAGTCGTCTGCATTGTCCATGACTTTGCAGCAATCCCTCATACTGAGCAAGGATGAAGCGACAGTGGAGAGAAAAACTCCCCTTTAACAGGAAGGAAAAACCTCCAGCAGAACCAGAACCAGGCTCAGTGTGAACGGTCATCTGCCCCGACCGACTGGGGGGGAGAAGACAGAGCAGAGACACAACAAGAGAGACAAAAAAGCACAGAAGCACACATTGATCCAGTAATCTGTTCTACATTAGATGGTAGTAGTGGTGATCTGTCTTCCCTGGATGGTGTCACAGCTAACAGAACGCCAGACCAGGTGTACCCGCTATGAGGGGGAAAAAAATGACAGAGAACAAAAAGGTAAAAGATGAAACAACAACAGGCAATGCAAATTGGAGAACAGTAGAACTCAGCAGAGTGAGAGAAATAGACCCTGATGTCCTCCAACAGCCTAAGCCTATAGCAGCATAACTACAGAGGTAGCTCAGGGTAACATGAGCCACTATAACTATAAGCTTTGTCAAAAAGGAAAGTTTTAAGATTAGTCTTGAAAGTAGACAGGGTGTCTGCCTCACGGACCAAAACTGGGAGTTGGTTCAACACGAGAGGAGCCTGATAGCTAAAGGATCTGCCTCCCATTCTACTTTTAGAGACTCTAGAAACCACCAGCAGACCTGCAGTCTGAGAGCGAAGTGCTCTGTTAGTAACATACAGGGTAATTAGAGCTCTGATATATGATGGAGCTTGATTATTAAGGGCTTTATACATGAGAAGGAGATATTTAAATTATATTCTTGATTTAACAGGAAGCCAATGAAGGGAAGCTAAAATTGGAGAAATATGATCCCTCTTGTTGATTTTAATTAGAACCCTTACAGCAGCATTTTGGATCAGCTGAAGGCTTTGAACTGCATTTAAACTATCCCCATCCAATGAGCTCTGACTTAGTTTCTGATCAATGGATTTACCAATCATTTGGCCACTTGGGGCACTCAAGGGAACAAATAAAATCAAAGCATTTGCATCATGACAAAAGTAGCATACGCCATCCAGAACACTAAGAAAATGTACACTTATCACCTCAGTACATGTGCACTATAAAAAAAACGATCTGCAAAGTGACACACATTATTCATGGAACTGAGGGGATCTTTTGTTTCCCAAAACATGCTTAATTTCTTCACATAAAGAGGAACATATGGTTATAAATGTGCCAACATATTCGGCAAGATAAGAACAGTGTTCTTCCACTCTACTTAACTTCATATTGCAGTCACTGGGCGTCTCTTCTTAAACGTTAAACATGTTAAAACAAGCCGATTACAGCACTTTCTGAATCAACATAAACTCAGTTATTGCTGTCTTGATCAGAGAGCCACACATTTTGTGTTCATTGTAATAGGCAAATATTTCTAACAGCAAAACTAAGTATAGCTTTAGGAGTGCAAAGCGAGATTATGCCAATGGGTTGTCACCAACAGCATTGCCCATCAGGTGCAAAAAATAATTTGGCCTTTTTCCAAAAGTTCACAAAATGTAAGGGGGTCTTCTGTGAGGAGAAATCAGATTATGCAAACTAGAGCAAAGCAATAATGGTTATATTCTAACTTCAGACAGTGTTGTTGTTTCTTTAATCAATGACACTGGACATGTCTCTGCACTTTGAGTATATATGTTTTGTAGTATATCTGAGACTTTGGTACCTCTTGATGCTGATGGTTTAAAACTTAATTGAAACACACAACATCACTTCCTGTCTAAATATTTTTGCCAATATTTATCTGATCACTTGGATATGCTCATAGAGCGTTGACGTTTCATTCCAAGCCAGTCAGTTGATGCTTTAGTAAATAAAATAAGCTGGTCATGATGAAGCAGAATATAAAAAAAAAAAAAAACACACCGCTGATTCCAGTAAACACATTCTGTTCAGAAAGGGTGCTCATCAAAACAAAAGATATACTTCAGATACATGAAAGGACTAGACAAAATTCCTTACATATCTTCATTTTTAGACTCTAAGTAACATGTTTTCAAAACACCAACATAGATAACAAGCTAGGAAACGGTAGCTTTAGGGACTAAATCGTTGGACATCATATCTCATATTGGCTCAATGCGACTAAAGTGGATGGCTCCTACTCAGAACCATTCCCATCTTCTCGGCTTTTATGCCATCTGAGGCTGAAGGTCCATTTAACTATGGCTCTTCAAAACTAGTAAATATCACTTAATGTGAAAAAAACGAGGTGCCAAGCTGTCTGTTTTATGTAGGCTTTTTTGTGTTGGCTGATATGCCTCGGGTGTATAAACACATGGGAAAATTAAGGTACTTCGGAACAGACAGATCTGAGCATTTTAACTTTCATTGTAATCTGTGCGCCAATGATAGAGCTATGATAGCTATGATAGAACATTACAGATTACAGCTATGGTGGTGAGAGGTTGAAATGTCAACAGCACATGCTCTGAACATCCATATTTTCGTCTTAAAAGAGTAACTTTGATCTAAGGCATGACATCAAGAACACACTCTCACAAAAAGCGTGACATTATTCGTTTGCAAGAAAATCTTCTGACCATTGTCTGTAAGGGCCTATTTGTTCAGGATCCAAGTGTGGGGCTGGTGCCGATCTCGGCCAGTCATCGGGTGGGAAGCGAATTACACGCTTGACAGGTCGCCAGAGTAATGGCAAGTAATGGCATGAACAGTCACACCTAAGGGCAATATAGAGGTACAGGAAAGACCAGTTAAACTAAAAGTCATGTTTTTAGCCTGCGGAAAGAAGCTGGAGTACCCAGAAAGACCCCACGCATGCACAGAAAACATGCAAGCTCCATGCAGCAAGACCCCAGGCCGGGATTTGAACCAGTAACATTCTTGCTGCAAGGCAACAGTGCTACCAACTGTGGCCCAAGTAAATCGTGTTGTTGGATATGTTGTTCATCGCCTAACTTGTAGGGATTTGTATGTTAAAATACAACTCTCCAAAACTCAGCTTATGTGCTAAATCTATTTCTATAATAAATAAATATCATATATTGAGGAACAGCAGTGCAATTACAAAGTAACAAGGCTGCGAATTGGTTTGCGCTGTCTTGCTGCATAGTAATAAAGCTTTAGATTACAAGCATTACGCCGCACCTCCTCCCCTCGCTCATAAAACCTGCACACAGCGGGACCAGCTCATACATGTGGCTTTTGATTTATATGAAGATTTTCTCTATAAACAGCTACCAACTGGCACACTTACTTTACATTATGTCTAGTTTAATGAATAAAAGGCCAAATAAGGAATAAATCTAAAATAAATGGTATTCAAAAAGAGTTGCCGCTTCACTCCGGCTTGCACCTCTTGACATGGGAAGTTTGCTGATTCACTGACAGGCCATCAGCAGAATAAGCTGCCTGTTTCAGTGTAACTAAATTACAAGTCCTGCTCTGACATGCCCACACAGACGTTTGCGAATGACGTAGAAGCACAGTTTCTTTTCCAGTCATGCTTCGAGGTATGCTGCTATCTAGAAAAGAAGTCAGTTGAAAGTTATCCAGACATTTTTTTTTCCTTTTACCTATGCAAAACAGCCTAATTTGGACATTTCACTGCGCTATCCAGTAAGACATTTACAACAGGACGGACAACATGCAGCATTTTGGTGAGTTCTCTTTCCACAACAAGCTATTTCTTTCTAATCACTGGTCATGCATGCAAAACAGCAGATATAGGGATCCTGTTGTTTGATAGATATGTGCATGTTGTCAAAAGACTTTGTGTGCAGTTATTACTATTTTACCCATTTTCAATTTATAAATGTAACTTGCACCTGAATAAAAAAAATTACAGGCAAGAACAATCATTTGATTCATAACCATGTAGCTTTTACTTAAGCATTATGGATATCCAGTAATACCCCTTTACAGGGATGGTCTAGGGCAAAGGTCACCTACCTTTTCCAGAGCCACAAAACCTACATGACTCTGAAACAAAAACAAAAAAGCTTACTTTTCATAATACCCATGATAGGAAATTTGTTTAGATATTCAAATTATTGAACACTATTTGTTCCCTAATTATAATATTTAAATAAACTTCCTGGAGTAGGTATTATAAAAACAAGCCAAATTGTTTCAGTTTTAAGGTTTAATATAGAAAAGTATATCAAGAAAAGTATGTTGTTTGCAACCTACTGACAAAAAAAAAAAATGCTTCATTAAAATGAAGAAAATTGCTTTGTCTATTACCATAGTTTCATTCTCTGTGGAGCTGTTGGGTAGATCGTGCATGGAAATGCCTATGAAAAACTGCTAAAACTAGCATTTTTCTGCATTTTTGAAATATTACTCAATTGTTAAGCGTTTGTGAGAGAGCCACTGTGGTGGGTCTAAAGAGTTGCTGGTTGCAGACCCCTGGTCTAGAGATATAAGTGCTAATTCTTAACAAAAATGTAGATATTAAACAATAAAGCTTACAACATTAACATAAAATGTTTTTTTACCTGAAGAATAGCATTAGGTCAGCGTAAGATTAATTTCCTCTGGCTTGATTGAATTAAAGTGCTCACTGTACAACATTCTAATCTGAATTGAAACTAAATAAATGTTAAATGTTAACGTTGATCAGAAGCATGCATGTGTTTTGGTAGCGCATAAACACAAGCTATGCTATTGAATAAAATGAGTGGCTCCCCTTTTTTACAGTTAATATAATTATTTTCCCCGGTAAATGGGAGGATTGGGTACGATGTTAAATGGAGTGAACTTATATAGCGCTTTTCCAGTCATGCTGACCACCCAAAGCGCTGTACACTATAGCCACATTCACCCAGTCGCTCTCACTGACGAGCACACATTTATACACCGAGACGCAGCTCGGTAGGGAAGTTGTGGTTAAGTGCCTTGCCCAGGGGCACATCAACATGTGGCAGGGGGAAGCTGGAATCGAACCCACAACCCTCAGATTGCCAGACAAATGTCTTGGTAGATTTAAATGCTTTATCTAAATCTGTAACAGATGAACACTAGCCATTAGCTTAAAGTTTAAAATTTGCTCAGCGGGTGCCGTTATAAACTTGTTTATACTTTCACAGAAGTTGCAGCCGCATAAAGCTGTATGAAAACCTGCCCTTACATGTTTTAAACGACCAAATGTCTGAATTTAAGGTCTGCTGATTTTGATCTCTCTGATGTTTGTTACTCATCAGATGAGCAAACTAGACAGATTAATAATTTAGGTGTCTTTTTTTATTTTTTGCGTTGAAGGAGTTCTAAATGTTTTTCCTAAAATTACACAAGCGATGATTTCCACAAAATTAGGGCTTTTCAGTTTATAAAAATTGCATCTTTACTGCAGCTTTCCATTGAGTAAATGAATTTATAGTACAGCATAATTCATTGACAACATAGTTCGCTTTCAGTTAATCGGGACTCCAGTTTAGTCATGGTATGGTTTAAATCTAAATGACAACATAAAAAGGTATGGTCAAATTAGTGGAATGGCACTGTGTATACCACAAGTCTCTGCGTTGATGTGAATTTGTGAGATCTGCTGATGTGGCTGTTGCTTTACTATGAATCATGTTGCAGACGGATGGGATTATATATTTGAATGCTTTCTTGTGAGACTCCACTGCAGTGATGAAAAGAGCATTGCGTAATATAACTGCATTAAATGCAGTGGATAAATGTTTGATAAATGAATAAACAGTTTTTTT
Organism: Fundulus heteroclitus; assembly: GCF_011125445.2. Classification (NCBI taxonomy): domain Eukaryota; kingdom Metazoa; phylum Chordata; class Actinopteri; order Cyprinodontiformes; family Fundulidae; genus Fundulus; species Fundulus heteroclitus. The sequence continues at coordinate 14,216,619 of NC_046369.1, forward strand.
ATGCTGAGAGTGAGCTTCTATTATGATACATGTATGCGGCGCAGAGAAACAATTTAATGTTGTAAGTAAGTGAACGTGTGAGTGAGAGGTAGAACACACTGTAAAATGAAAAATGTAGAAAGTGATAAAAGATTGCAGGCTAAAAGCCCTAAAATGATCAAGCCTGATTGTATGAAAAGCTGAGAAAATCTCTCTAAATGCTTTTAAGGGGTTGGTCTGAGTGTACCAATAATGTAATTTAACCTTCTGGAATTACCATAAGGTCACAGGAGCAAAGGCAATCTGAGCGAGTAAGTCCCAGAGATGGGAGCAGAGCTGCTAATTCATATGCAACTTATACAGAAGGGCTGGAACTGATGTATGCAAACTTTTTTTACAAAGTTAATAGAAGTTTGAGACTTGTCTGTGGCTGAATATTGGATCCAATTTTGAACTTACAATGACAGGGACAGAATAATGAAGTTGATTTGATGAGATCACAGGGAGTGTTAGATTTCAGACGACAAGAGTTAATTCACAGTAATCCGATGAATTTGGCTCATTTCTTTGAATCTCCAAATGTGTCTTCCCTTTTATTTCCTTGCATACAAAGAGCAAAGTAAATTTGTGTTAGCTATAATATTTATTGGATGGATGGATTAATGGATGGATGGATGGATTGAGAATTATTTATATGGTCTCTCACATGCTAATGTCTATTTAAACACTTTTAGCTTGTCAGGAAGTGTTTGTCTGGTACATCCAGGATATCATGTTTTACATCGTCCTGTAGAACGACATCTCTCTGTCTTTTTTTACTTAAACATAAATTAACTTGTACTTTTATATTTTTGCGAATGACTATTTGCACACTTTTTCATTTCTCTGGGAGTGTTTGTCTAGTACACACACATCAAACTCAAGGCCCGCATGCCGAATCCGGCCAGTCAAGACAATTTATCTGACCTTCATGTCAAGAAGTAGAGGCATATATCATTTTAAAGTGTATAAAGTGGCTAAAACTTTGACTCCTGTAGCGAACGTTGATTTCAGATTTTCCACAACACATTAAAACAACCCAGAAATATCCAAAAAGAGAAAGAGAGATGCAGAACGATCAGAGTTTAAAGTGTAACTCACCCCAATGGCAACTTTTTTTTTTTTTACAGATAAAATGTATAAACTGGGCCTAAAGGTGCTACTTTTATGTTATTATGCATTTTTAAATATTTCTATGTGAACAGAAATTAAATTATGAATTTAAAAGTGTAATCTATATAAGTGCATCCGGCCCTTTTAATGACTTCATGATGCCCAATATAGAAATGAGTTTGACACACCCGGTCTAGTACATTCATGTCACACATGTATGTGTGTGACATGAATGCTACTACATGTCACACATGTAGTAGCAGTCAGTCCATGACTGCTACTTAACGCAGTCATGGACTAACAATCTGACGTCAGGCCACAGTGGGTTACAGCTGTGTTGGTCCACAGTGACTCTTTTACCCTTCTAAGTACAGTATGGAGACATAATCTCCCGTGCATTCCTCCAGTATCAAGCACGTGGTGCAAATCCAATCCAGAGCAAACTTGCTGTGAGAAAACAGGGCCACATTAGGTCAAAAATGTGTCTCAAAAGTTGCTTCTGTAAATGAGACTCTCGGTCAGAGAATTTTAATTAGAACACAATCTTAAACAACAGTGTCATCCACACCCTGGGGAACCTTTAGCTATACCTTTATGAGTCTCAGAAAATAAAAGTTTAAAGATTACTATGTTGATTTAAATCAGCATATTTTAGTGTGTTTTTTAGTGTGCCAGTTGTGTCACTTCAATCCTAAGATTCAGAAAAGTCGGAGCACAACAATTACATTCCCATCTCAAACCACTAACAAATGGCAATATCAGTAATTGTTTTGATATATCTGAAGTGGATACTTTGGATTTTCTAAAGTGGGTATGGAGTTGTCTTAATTTTGTCCATCAAAAAATTGCCATCACTTTTTGTCCACATCCTTTTATCTAGACACAAAAAAAAGCCTGAAAATAAATCTAATACTTATAGGATCAAGAGAAGTACTGTATTTTTTAGAATATAAGTCGCTCTCGAATATATAAGTCGCATCAGTTAAAAAAATGTGTAATAAAGAGGAAAAAAGACATATAACAGCGAAACAACATCCAAACATGCATTCAGCGTTTGTTGTCTATAAGTTAATGTTTCAATACATTTTTAAGTGGTACAGGAGCAGCATATAGTTTTCACAAGCCTATAGTGCTCTTTTGCAGCTAAACACTCAAATGCATACTCCTTGGTTCATGTTGTTTAAAATTAATTACCATTTAAAATTGTTATATGCCACTTATAGTCGCACCTGACTATAAGTGGCAGGATCAGCCAGACTATGAAAAAAAGTGTGACATATAGTCCGAAAACTACGGTAGGTCAAAAGCTTTTGTCAATAAACAAAGGCCAGGAACAAAATAATGGAGGGGGAGGGGGAGGGGGGGTTGAAAGAATAGCCAACGAGCCGTACAGTTCATGAGTGCTGTACTGTAGGAGGTCATGTGATTCTTCTCATGGTCTGCTGGTCGCTGGAATGCAAAAAAAAAAAGACAAGAAGAAGAAAACTGAAAAAAAGTTGACTAGATTGAGTTAACTAAAGCTAGACTAAAACCATAATGGTTACAAACTGCTAAACTGTGAATGAAAGCATATTACATTTTGACCAAAAGACTATGACTAAAATGCGTTGGATTTCTTACCAGCCACTTTGGTTTTCTATGCGGTTAAATGGGTTCCATGTTTTTAAATTGTGTTTCACCTAGGTTGTGACAGACCCACATGCTGTTGCAAATGCTAATGCACTGACCTCAAACTAAAATAATCGTCTAATGATTTAGCAGTGTAAAAGTTCATAAAATGTTTTTTGCCTAAACCTAAAAGATATTTTTAAAACAATAATCTCTTTTCAACTGGACCAATTTTAACAGGCCAGTGACGTGGCTCTCCCAATACCTCAGAGAGCGGTGTACTGTTTATAAAATGTTGACCTCTGATACAAAGTTCACAGAACCCCACATTAACAAACAAAATGAAAATAAAAATTCACTTTATTAAACTGGGTATGCCTTTTTCATTTATGGCATCTTGCTAGAGTATGCACAAACTAGCAGCCTCGATTATTGAAAAGAAAAAAAGGAACCTTTTAGTATCAGAGGAATTTTAACTCTACACAACCATGTTATTGTATGATTTTACTTTACATATTTTTCTTTTCAGTCGCAGTTTGCATAGATTTAGAAAAACATCATTATCCGGTTTCAGGTACACCTTTTGACAACATAAACATATCAGAACAACACGCTGACTGTTTAGCACTGGCTCTTCAACCATTTTTGCTTAGGGGAATATCCCATGAGTTGAAATGTGGCACCAAACTGTGAAATACAATGTGTCGATTTGTGAAAAGTGGAAAGGTGTTTAGCAAGTATGGGACACTTCTGTCCTATACAACATCTGTAGCTTAAAAGACATTTGTTGTTTTTTGTCTTCATATTTGCTGTTATTTTACCAAGATGATACAGTAAAATGTTTATGGTATTAGAATTCATTTTCTTCATATCCTTTCATAACATGGAAATTAAAGAACCTGACCACACAGTTAAAACTTAATACAAAACTATAGAATCTTAAAGGCATATATTATGAAAGTAAACACTGTGGAGGGGAGGTTAAAACGAGTCGTTGATACAATAGAGATAGTTTAAAATAGTCCAGTTAAAGAAAGGGTAAACTCAATGTATGTATTATTTCTGAAAAGCCTTGTACTCCCGCATATGACATCCGCAGAAAACCTGCTTGTGTCTGGCCTGCTACATGCTTTGACATGTCGTTTTTTATCTAAGCTTTACTCTGCAGACCATCTGTCCTCCCATCCCCCACTACGCCCCCCAAAAGAACCCCTCACATACCAAGCAGATGAAGTCTAAAGATTTACTTAAATGTGATAAAGTGCAGTGATTTGGACACCCCACATTTCATTCAACATCTAACAAACTTCTATCAGTCCCTCAGGGGGGAGAAGAAAGGAACGGGGGTTTAAAGTTGCTCAGTGAAGTCAATGCATCCACCGTAGTACTTCAAACTATATTTACAGAGGTGTACCCTGCTTTTGCCTTGCACCTTTGCTCATGCTTCTGGTTTAGATGTATTATTAGTAAAGCTGACTGTGGTCAGTTTTTTTTTCTCAGCTGATGATTCTAAAGGAGCAATTAGCAAAATTTAATTGTTTCAGCTAGAAAGAACTAAAAGATAGTGATTTGAAGAACTAAAAGGGATTTTTTAGATAGACTATTCTATCTGTGTTGCTCTCCAGTCTCTTATTTACATAGCCGGACCGGCCGAGCGTGCAGGTGCATGTGTGTACGTGCATGTGAACAGCTGCCACTCAGGGCTTAGCCCCTCCCTGCAGCGCAGCATTGGGGCAACATGTCAGAGAGCACCCCCAGCAGATCAAAACGTAACAGCATCATAAAGTTATGAGTTACTTACTTCTTCCCCAGAAATGTGCATAGGAGGCGATGGTTGGGAAGGGAAAGGAGGGGCCATGCATTGTGATATGCATTGTCACTTTTCCATCACACATAGTTTTCCAAATAGGCATAAAAATTCTGTTTTTGATATTATCTCGCTGGAACCTCTCGCCATGTCTCATACATGGCAAGTGCCTGCTCTTCCATACAGTTGTGCACTCAGATTTGTGGAGTGTACAACTAAAAAAAATGTCCTGCAATGGATTCTTCTACCTGAGCTGTGGATCTCTGCAGCTCTTGCAGAGTAACTATAGACCTGTTAGCTGCTTCTCTGATCATCTTCCTCATTAGTAGGCGTTGCAGTTTGACCATGGTAATACAAGACGTGACAAACTGAACAGTGCTGTGTGAGCTTTTCCTATACTTGGCATACTGTTTTATAACCGAGCCCTGCTTTAAACTTCTCAGCAACTGTATCTGTAACCTTTTCCGTTGTGATCATTGGTCTTCACATTGCTGGATGTTTACCCGTAGAATAGAATAGAATAGTAATACTTTTATTGTCCCATAATGGGGGAATTTGGTTGTGACGGTGGCAAAAACAAGCAGACGGAAGACACAAGATTAAATGATATGAATGAGAGGCTGAATTAAAATTCAAGCCGTCAACCAAAAGAGAAAGAACTTATCAGAAAAGGAAAACATAGGGCACAATAAAAAAAGATAATAAGCGTATAAGCCTATTCAGGTAAAAATGAAATGTTTCACCTTTTAAAGAAAGATGTAAAAAACTGTGAAATATGCATGATTGTACAAACACTCCCATAGAAGCTAAAAAAAAGAACAAATAGACATTAGCATCTGAGAGGCTGTAACTAAATCATTATCAGACCCAGTACCCACACAGTTAGTAGCATGTTTGAAAATGTTCTTTTAAAAAAACTTTGAAAAAACAATAAGCAAAAAATAGTTTGAGGCCTTCACAGAAAAGCAAGATTTATATTCCAATGACTGTATTAAATTATTTGTTTACTAGTTAGATGAGTTCTGAAGGTAATTGGGTGCACTGGGTTGGTTCGTATCAGAGTAAAAGACGGTGAACACAAATGCATGTCTCTTTGTTCAGATGCCTTTTGGGAGAGGTGTTGTAAATCTGTGTCCTTTTCATTCAGCTTCACAACTTTGCACTACTTTGTGTTGTGTTTTCACATAATTGCTCATAAAACCATCTTGGTGGTAAGGGGACAAAACTCAAAGAGGTTCAAGAGGTGTGAGCCATTTTCCAAGATGCTTTAAATTGTATTGATATGTAAACCTACACATAAGTGAAGTAAATGAATAAGAAATGTGAAAAACAGACCATGAAGTATTAACAAGAGTGCTAACAGACTGAATTGGAATTATCCATTGGGTTAAAATAAGTTTTGTTTACATTTTTCCCTTTTCAAAGCTCGTAGGTTATCTCCAATGGATAAGACCCAAGTTATGCTGTTTTGTTCTGCCTGCATTATTCCCATGTCCTCATCAGGAAGGATTGCAGACACTTGGTGTCGCGCCAGTTGAACTGTTTTCCCTTCACTCGTTTTACATAAACAGGGATTTTTTTATTATTTTGTCTGATTATTTTGCATATTATAGTTTTTAGTATGTATTGACAGGCTTTTTATATAATAACAAAATGAAGAATTTTTAAATGTAGTTGGATGATTGGCAACATGACCACATAAGGTCGCTGCATCCCTTTTTACATTAACTGGTAAAATTTCTATTTCTCACATTTTTATTGATGCATACGGAGATCAAACAAAGATGCTAATAATTAGATTACATGCATATTTACAGAAAAATATTATTTTCTTCAGTGGTATTCTTTAGATTCTTTCTTCTTCTTTGTGACAAATACAAATCTCTGTGCAAAGCCAAAAGAATGTGACTCCTATGATTTATCCCTACTAACAGCCTTACACATGCAGCTGGTATTTAAACCGGCTGCATGTGTCTGCAGCATATAAACCAGCTTCTACATAAAATCTGAAAGCCTAAATGTCAAACGTCTTTTGATCCAGATTTTTTCAACAGGTTCCTTAATATGCATGCAGGATGTAGTCTCAAGTTACTTATGTAAACTTTTTCGATACACCCCCCACCCATTTTCCGATGGAAAGTAAAATCAGAAGATTAAGTTTTACTGTTTTTCAGCTTTTGTATAAAATCTTCGTATGCACTTTATCAATGCCAAGCTAAAATGTTCCCTTTTACGGAAACAGACACCCTTTCATAATTTAAACCAGGCAAGTGACAAAGCCCCTCCCCACACACACGAGCACACACACGTACAAGCCCTTGTCTCACCACATGAACTTCCATACTTAAGATACAATGTGTCTGTTCTCTGAGCCCTTCCCCTTTGTTTTTCCGGGGAGGAGGGAGAAGTCAAAAAGGAAATGTGGCCAGAATGGGACGGATAAGTATCTGAGCAGCTGCAGCAGGGAAAACAGCCTGGAAAAAGACTAAAAAATTATTCAGGGCAACTGCTGATAGCCTACAGTTATGTAGCGTTTGTAGATCAGCCATCAGCTGGGACTTTTCATGGGCCATGTGACATTTTACACATTTTTCAGTGTGTGCTGTTTAAATTACCGTAAATAACCATTGAAGAGCATAGGAGCGGTTTGGATGGAGGAGTAAAAACTTCACTTCTGAAACTCAACCTTTTTTCTGGAGAGCAGTTCTGTTGTGGTAAGATGTTACTTTTGTAATACTCAAAACAATGTTTGTTTATGTGCCTGTAAACATTCCTAAAGGATTTCCATTTTCCTTTGTGTGTCCACATTTGTAGAAGGATATGTTTAGTCATGTTTCATTATTCACTTTCATTTTGTTGCTTGTGTTGCTTAGTAGGGACAGAGAAAATATAAAAAACACACTGAACTTGCTTGACATGATGCCAGAATGATACTCCTTCGGTGCTCTGCCTTTTTTATAGGTTATTCAGTGTTTCCAATTAGTCGTGTGATATTGTTTCCTCAAAACAAGCAGTCGATTGCAAAAGAATACACCCGACTAACATAACCTGCTCCTTCTCAGACATATCATGCATGCCATCACAAGAGGAATCTCTGAAATCTTCCTAGAGGTTCAGTTATCTTCTTGGTTGAGTCCATTTTTGCAGATATATCTGGGGTCACTCTTTCATCCTATCTGTTTGAACTGATTAAGCACAAAAGACTAACAATGAAATCAAGTCATTGAGTTCATAGCATTCTGATTAGGCATAGCCACACAAAGTGAAAGGGACTATCACTGAAAACCAACCTTTTGATTTATAGCAAACAATTATGAAGACACAAACATGGATTTCATATCAAAGACAAAAAATGGCTACCTGCTCTATGCTGTCAAATATCTAGAAAATAGTTCAGTTACTTTTATCTTAAAGCATTTTTATTATTAAAAAGTGTATTTTAAGTACATTAAACCAGAAAACATTTTTTGGGAATTTTTTTTTATAAAGCCTTATGATTCCAGCCTCGAAGACACCATATGATTTTGTGGTTTCTGATTAGTTTTGTAGGAAAAGCCATATTCCCCTTACTGGTTTTCCAAAACAATGTCGGTCCAGACATAATGATCGTGGGTACTAATGGCCACTTTCTGTTAATGGCACTTTAAAGAGTGTATCTTCTCTTTTCACCCTGCACCCTAATTAAAAATATCATTAGTAAAAGAAGCCAAGGCTTCCCTTTGTAAATAAATCTTAAGCTCAATTTAGGGAGTTTTAATTTGCGTAGATGGATGAAACGTTTATACAATGAAAATCACTATACCTTTACTTCCATATGACTCAAGACACATTGTTTTGCTAAGTAATTGTTAAAAGTCACAAGAATCTTATTAGCTTTGGTCAATTTTATGCCTAAAATTGTAAACAACACTAAGATCAAAATGTCTTTTTTAATCACATTTTTAAAGCAATGTTTGCTTTTGAGGCGCTTTTTACAAAGCACAAAAATTATGATATTTAATTACAAACACGACAGTCTTCAAGTCTTTAGAGAACAAACACATATTTGAAAATGTCACTATTTTCATATGAGGCATGGCTTGGAGTTGCAAAAGAAAGAAAAAATACATACATGGAACAACAGAAATAACCACTCATGCAAGTATTGAAACAATATTCTGTCCACCAGAGAACTAAAATCCAAATGTGAGGTATAGTGGAAGTGTTTTGTTCAATTGTGATTGATCCATCATTGGATTCTTCTCCATTTTCAAAACTTCAAATCTATAGTATCTTGCAAAAGTGTAATTGCGAAATGATTTTTTTTATATATATTTTTTCTTTTTTTAACAAATAAAGGTCTGAAAAGTATGATATGTGTATGTTTTCACCTACCCACACCCAAACAATACTCTGTACAATCGCCTTTTTCTGCAATTACAGCTGTCTTTACCAGGGTCGCCAACCTCGAGGCTAAGATATCTTTGCAAAATACCTCAAGCTCGGCCAGATTAGATAAAGAACGGCAATTTTTGTGCTATTCTTTCATTGCTATGCTTTGATCTAAACCATTACGTTTTAGATCTGGCTGTATGTTTAGGGCTGCTGTCCTTTTGGACAGGGGACATTAGCCGTAATAGTTGTGGCCTGCACCGGGTTTTCTTCACGGCTTGCCCTGTGTTTGACTCCAACCAACTTTGCATCAAGCCTAATGCATTTTCATGTCCATGGAGACAAGCCACCTCATGAGAGAATTATGCTGCCACCACCATGTTTCACTGTGGTTATAATTTGTTATTTAATGTGCAGGTGTTTGCTTTTCTCCACTCATATAGTGTTTTACAAATAGGCCAACATTTTTAATTATGGTTTGATCTGACCAGATTACCTTCTGACATATACTTGCCATGTCTCCTACATGACTTAAATAAATAATTTTTTATGTCTTTCTTTGAACAATGGCTTTCTTTTAACCACTCTTCCATGAAGTGGGCTGCACAACTACTGGTTACCATGAGCCTCCTGGTTGCTTCTCTGATTAATGAGCTCCCTGCTCACCCTGGGACTTTTGGTGGACATCAATGCCTTTGTAGGTTTGTTGCTGTACCAAGCTTTATTTGCATTTTACTTTTGATGATGGATTGAAAAGTCTTCTCTAAGATGCCCCAAGTTGAGAAATCACTTTATTCGCTAAGCCAGCTTTGAACTTCTCCGCAGTTTTAACCCTGAACTTAACTGTTGTATTCATGACGCTGTTTGTTCACTACTGTTCTTTCACAAACCTCCGAGGCCTTCACGGCATAACAGTATTTATACTGAGATCAAATTATGCATAGGTGGATTCTGATGCAGAGCTAGAGTACATGTCACATTTTTAAGAGAACCACATTTAGTTTTTCTTTAGCTTTACAATCTTGCTTGTCTTCATGTTGGTCTGTTACATAAAATCAAAATGAAATAGTTTAAATACGGGTTTGGGTCAGAATACATCAACAAAACTCTAAATGTTTTTCTTGAACCAAACCAAGTAGTATTCATAACCTAAACCAAACAACAGATTTAATACTTCTTTCTTACTCCTTTGTTTTGTGCTTGTATTACATGTTAGTCAGCTAGGAGGCAATATTATGCCTGTAACACATGTTGTGTGGAGTTGGTTCTAATGTTGTTGTTGGTTGTCAGGGATTAAGTTGGTTCGCTTGGCGCAATACAAAATTCTTTGCTTCATCTCATGTAATAGTGCGTAAAATGGTCTTTCCATACTATAAGTAGTAAATACATTACGTATTCACAAAAAAGACGTTAAAAAAATATTTTTCTGTGGGCGCTGCAGGTCTGTAAAAACTCTAAACCAGGGGTCACTAACATTTTTGAAACTGCAGAGCTACTTAATTTGTGTTGTGTCATACGAAGGGCTACCAGTACTCACCTTTGAAATAAAAGCGCCAGAGTTCACATTAACTTTATGTAAAATAAAAAAAACATTTTTAATGCTTTGTTATAGCTACTGTAATTTTTAAATCTATATAAATGCAAGTGTGCTTGAACAAGAGGAGTACTGGAATAAAATAAAGTATTAGCTGCAGCTCACTGGTGGAATGTGCTTTTTTTTTTTTAGAATAGGCTCATGGGCACCATATATGGTCCTCGGGGGCTACTTGGTGCCCACAGGCACCATGTTGATGACCCCTTCTCTAACCAACCAAAGTGATTTGGGACGGAGCTGACTGGACCCTGGAAGAGCCAGTCCAGTCAACTCAGTCTTGCTTTTAAATGACCAGACATGTAAGTAGACATGTATTACTTTTGTTAAAATGTGAAAGAGAAGTGTTAACACGTTATTGTTCAGTTAGTGGGTTAAAACCAGGGCTTTGAACCGGTTCAAGGAACGAAAACGAAAACCGGGAACTTTTTGTATTTTACAGGGAACAGAAACGAAACCGGAAACGTTATTATTTTTTATGTTCTGGAACTGGAACACTTATTTAAAAATAATGGTAACCGGTTATTACCGGTTTTATTTCGTTCCTCAAAGTTTTTGTTGCCTAATGAACTAAAAAAAAAAAGTCATTATTTTCCTGTGCACATTTAACCTGACTCTGCAAGCTGTATGTCGCTCCACCTAGCTTCACTCACATACATCTGGGACATCGCCCATAGAAAGTTATTTCTCCAACCAATTTTATTGTCTGGCCAATCAGGACGCAGGGCTGGAGTTTCATAGTTGTGACGTAGTGGAGATGCGACCATGACGTGAGACTGTTTTGATAGCAATGGCGGCTCGTCGAGGAAGCAAGAGTTAACATTGATGCTGCTATTTCTTCCGTGTTGTCCAATCTACCTAATATTGTTTCATTAAAAGAACATCAGAGAACGGCTCTGAAGGCTTCTGTTGGTGGAAACGATGTTTTCGCCCTTCTCCCGACCAGATTTGGCAAGCTTTGTATTACGGGGCGCGTCCGCAGCGGACATCTTGTCGGTTAGCGGACACTGGGTCGCTCTCACAGCATCACAGCATCACAGGTTGACTTCGGTGTGAGTGGTTGAAATAGCACGTTGATAAAGATGACAGACAAGTGGCTTATCCAAACATATGCAAGGATTTTTGATAAGGCCCAGCCTTCAATAAAGTGTCCCAGATGTATGTGAGTAAAGCTAGGCGGAGCGACATACAGCTGGCGGAGTCAGGTTAGCGCACGTTACCATGAGGTTCACTTCCTGTGTGACATCACAGGTAAATTACGATCCATCGTTAAGTAAAACGCTCATTCCAAACACAATATCAATAGCTATATTTGTCAAACGAAAGGAACGAAATTAACCGTTCCGGGAACAGTATTTTTTTGTTCTAACCGGTTCGGGAACGTCAATTTATTGGTGGAATTCATAACCGGAAACGTTATAATTCCGTTTCTGTTCGGAACGAACCGATTGGGGAAAAAAAACGGTTCAAAGCCCTGGTTAAAACATGGGGAAAAAACACACAATTGTTCAAATAGTACTGAATAAAATACAGTAGTTTTAAGTTATTGACCGTATTATTACGCTGTTACACATTAATCTATGGGTTTGTTTATCCATGTAGATCTATAACCTCATTGGTGAATCAGGCTGAGTTTCATCAAGCCTATATGGTTAGACATTTTTACCTCAGCTGCAACACTTAAAGCACACAGGGGTTCACACTGCGTCCCTATGCATGATAGATCTGCCGATGTTTCCCTCTTTTCAGCTCCATGCACTTCTAGCCTGTTACAGTTTATAACCATCATCATCACCTTTTACAACAACAGATTTCTCATCTCTGTCCCCGCACTGACCAGACAAATCTCCTCTATGGCGCAGGGCGCTCTGGTGCGTAATTACGTAAGCCGAAGGCTGAGTTTGAAGTTGTTCTCTGAGTGTGTTTTGTTGGTGGTTGGAGCGGATGTATATCACTTCTTATGCATTGCAACCCCAGAATTGATGAGTATAGGTTCAGCTTTTCAAGCTCTGCATCTCATTGGTTCCTATGTGACGTAGGAAAAACACTTTTTTTGGTAACGTCTAGTATCAGCATCATTTATACGTAATGATATCGGTTTGAGGCTCTGAGGTAGGTGGATTTTACAACCATTGGTGCACTGCACACGAGGGATAAACAGTGGAAAAAATGCATGAATAAAGACTGTAAAGGGCTCCTTTAGAGGGAAGAGGAGGAATGATGATTCTGAGCTAAAACCGCTGATGTTACAGGTTCCTTAAAATGACCCTTAAAATTACGCACCTGACTTACATGTAACGTCATTATACACACCTAAATTACATGTAACATAATTATGCACACCTAAATTACATGTAATGTAATTATGCGCACCTGAATTAAAGAGCAAAAGGCAACACGCCCACCGAAGCACAACTGGTTCTGTGTCTTTAAAAACAAAAGCGTGTGAAACACAGCTACTAACTCTCCTGTTGACTTCAACTGGCAAATTTTGCTACGGGTGTGAGGACAATAAACGTAGTGATTCATGTTTTGAATGGTGACCGCTGATAAAAGCACCTGGGTCCGATGGAAGGGAGGAAAGAGGAGCAGTAAGAGCGTTGAGGCACAGAAGTAGCGTGTAGTTAAAAAATGCAGAATTAATAAAAACTAATCTTATAAACAGACTAAATGGTGTTTTAGACTGCATCTGGTTAGCAGAACTGTTTTCTGATCCAGCGTGCAGCCATAAGTGGTTTTAAATGAAGGCTTTACCTGGCAGCTGCTCTCCCCCCTTGCCTCCTGCCTACGCAGTACCGGACCGGCTTACTTTCACCACTGGTTAAGACCAAAATTATTTATAACTCTGATTGCTCTTTACTGATGGCCACAAGTTGTGAAAGAAGCTGAAACAGCTCCGTAGAAGGCGGGGTTTAGACTGAGCTCTGGATGGACAGAGCTGTGAACGGACTTCTGTCCATCCAATGGGCTTTGTTTTTTTTATGCGTGAGAAATGCTACGTGTGAGTATGTGAAGTGAAATGGGTGTGTCACACGGTCAGTGCGTGAGAGTTGAGAGCCCTGTGTATCCGGTTAGGTTTGCTGCTAGGTTCGCGGTTAGCTTAGCGGTTAGCCGTTCATTGTTGCTCCGGTGCGCTTACAATATACTTTGAACATGGCTCAGAGTTACATGGAGCGAACCGCGTTCCATGTTTATGAGAAGAAGAGGAAGGCCTTAGTAGAAAGTAATAAGACCAGAGTGGATTTGGAGATTTTTAAGAAGCTATCCCCTTGAAGAGTGGGAGAGCGAGATAAGCCGATCCTGCACATGCCTAGTTATTCAAAAGAGGGACTTGGAGAAACTTCCAGAAAAATCTGCGACCCTCACTTTAACATAAGCACACTTGCAGGTGAAACACTAGCTATGTCTGAGGGGATTGATAATACCATTTTTTTTCTCCACACTCTTTTCTGAACTCAGTCCTGGTACTGGTGATAAATAAATGTAATATTAAACAATTAAATGTACCACTATATGTCCTATTAAATAATTAAATGTACTATGAAATAAGTAAATGTTCCATCAAATAATTAAATGTATTATTAAATGTCACATTAAAAATCAATGTACCATTAATTTATTTAATACACAATTACATAATTCAATGTACCAATAAATTATAAAACAAACTATTAAAAAATTAAATGTCCCACTAAATAATTAAATATACATTTTAATGATTAAATATTGAAATGTAATTTTAAAAACAAATTAATTTAAATTTAAATATTTCACTCTGTATTTAGTTATTTCATGGCTTCTGTGCAGCAGTGTCATCAAGAACTTGTCAGCTTCACCCATCAGATTCGCACTGCAAAAACGGATCTAAAAATAAGTAAAATGTTCTTAAAGTTAGTGTATTTGTCCTTGATTTGAGCAGGTAAATAACATTATTTGCCAATGGAATGAGTATTTTGACCCCTAAAATGAGATAATTAGACATCCTGCACTTGAAATAAGATGATTGAGATGTGTTGTTCCTATTTTAAGTGCAAAAATCTTATTCCACTGGCAAATTATCTTATTTACCTGCTCAAATCAAGGACAAATGCTTTAATCTTAAGAACATTTTTACGTATTTTAAGTTCCTGTTTTTGCAGTGCAGTGGGCAGAATTAGGGTGGCTTCTATAGAAACCCTGACGTCTGACTGGCTGCTTTACATTGCAAGACAAGACAACTTCTTCCAAGTTTACTATGACTCTGAGGTTAATATTATTGCTGGAAAATGTGGACATAACTTTAAGAACTTATTTACCACAAACTGTCTGAGCAATTCCAGCCTCTATATTTGTAGTTTGGTCTAAAATGTGTCTAATAAGTCCACGAGAAAGCTCATTGTGGTTATTTGGTATATTTATTTATTTCATTGTACATTTAATTATTTAATGGGACATTTAACTGTACATTTAATTATTTATTGGTACATTTAATGGTAAATTCACATTTATATATTTTATGATATATTTATTGTTTATTTAATTCTGTCCCTTTTAACCCTCCCTAGTTTTTTTGTTACTCATTTGTTTTATGGTTATATTGCATGACTGTTTGCTAGGGGGCACCATTACGCCTGTGGCACATGCTTTGTGGAGTTGTAATGTTGGTATTGGTTGTGGGAAGAAGTTAGTTCGCAGGTTGGTAATTAAACCGTCTTTGCCTCATCTCAAGTTTATTTTGGACAAACATTTTGTATCTGGTGGTGAGTGATTTTTCTACTTCAAATATAGTGTCTCTGTAGTCAGTTAAAGATGCCAGTCAATCCTTTGGTGACAGTCAAACAAAATATTGTAACACTGCATTGTAACACTGTTTGTATCAGCATGAATAAAAAGACACAGCATATCTAGGGTGACAAAACAGATAGTTGCAGCTGTTTTACAAATTTCTTTCATTTTGAGAAAATATGATGTTACATCTTCTCTTATCAAGATGCGGCTATCCCAAGATGCAGTCTTTAATTTCCTTGTTCGCTTGTTTTTCACACGCTAATACAGCAGGGTTACAAAACTGAAAGTAACATGAGGCTTCCTAACAGCTTTTAGTTTTGACTCTCTTTGTTCCGTGTTCTCTGTGGTCCGGTTTGTCTCACCTTCCTGTACGAAAGCTATGTCATAGCTTTTAGACAAATACATCAACAGGTGACTAAAATTTCAGCTGCATTTTCAAGGAAACCAACAACTGAAACACCCGGACGCTGATGAACTTGCAACATTTTTTATTTTTATTTTTTATAAATAGCGTAATGTTTTAGTTACAGATAATCATCTTGCGAACATATTCCAGTTATTAGAAACTCTCTTAAATAGAATGTTTTTCTTAATGTCTGACCTCTCATTAATCACAGCCACAACACTGGGATTGGTCAGACACTAAAAAGCACTTCCTATTTGTGAGAGCTTCAAATTATGTGGTTTTGCTGATGATGTTTTGTCACAAAAGGTTTCCTTCCATACCCTGCCTGTTTAACAACATGGAGGAATTTTGTCTTTTAGTTTCTCTGAATAGTCTATATTTTTCCTACACACCAGTTTCAGTTATGTGCACTGCAAATGTATTTGGTTGTTTTATTTTGGAACTGCATTTTCATGGAACAGTTTCTGGACAAGAACCTGCTGTCTAAGCAATTAACAACCATATTTTTCTACATCAAACGTGCATAAAACTCTAAGCTTATTTAGTTATGCACTAATTCCTTGGTTACAAACGCTTTTCTACAAGGGTTCATTGCTCTTTGTTGCACAAACATTATCTGTTTTATTGCATTTTGTCTTTAATTGTATGTGCCACATTTTGCGATGCACAATTCAGGTTTCCTCCTTTCTTTAAAAATGTATCTTGCTGTAAAAAAAAATTTACAAAGACATAACAGCAATAGGTTTACTTTAAATTGGTTACTAAAATTGGTTTGAATACAAATTGTAATTCACAACTAAAGTTGGACATGTTGACTTTTGGTTTTCCCGTTGGTGTTCTAATGAAGTTCACCCAGAGAATGCCCAGTATTCTGAGGGATTGAGCTGTTGTCCTGGGGTCGCGGGATAAATTGGGATAACGTCACCTATTAACAGACTCAGAGATAGTTTTTTTTTAACCTGGCAAGCCGGATTGATAATGTGTAGCACTCTACATTCTGCACATTAGCAATCTGGATCTGCTCCCATCAAATCCGTTCAGGGAAAGGAGGGACATTCAGCGGAACTTTCCGAATTTATTGGGTGAAGTAACACCTAGTGCCCGCCTACTAACGGTTGGTTTTAGCCAATCATAGTATGAAATGAAATGTAAGCACCAGGTGCCGTGAGCAATCACAACAAGTTACTCTGGTCAAGGCACTTCTTGTTCTTCTTTCAAAGAGGAAATTGTGGATTCTGACAAAACAGATGTGATAGCTAATGCCATGTTTATTTTAGTTCAGCTATGGGTGAGGCAGCTCTTAATTTTGTCACCGCTGTGTGTCCCGCTTTAAAGCATAATACTGCAACGTGATTCGCCCGAACCGTTTTTGGTTCAATCTCAAACTATTCAGGCAAACTATTCCCAAACTATTCAGACAAGATTGATTCTTGTATGTATGTAAATGCTAAAATACCACAAGAATTCAGCTTGGAGCCAAGGTTAAG
This sequence comes from Fundulus heteroclitus, assembly GCF_011125445.2. Classification (NCBI taxonomy): domain Eukaryota; kingdom Metazoa; phylum Chordata; class Actinopteri; order Cyprinodontiformes; family Fundulidae; genus Fundulus; species Fundulus heteroclitus. Next base: position 14,233,787 of record NC_046369.1, read on the forward strand.
TTTTTATCACAGTGCTAATACTCTTATCGATCCGTTCCTTCCTTGAACTGGGCAATGTGCAACATAAATGCGTGACATGCAAAGTACAAATGTTTTTTTTCCACTGATTTATGACTGTACAATGACCATAAAGACTTTTCTTAGATTGTGGGATTTTTTTTTTTAAGATTTGCTTTCTATGTTTATTTTTTGTTTCATCAGAATCCGTGGAAAACCAATACTTTGTATAGACCAAATAACATTGCTTCCTTTATTTGTGTAATTTTACCCTACAAAATCATATTTGCTTAAAGATAATATTTCGGTGAGGACAGTCTCTTTCAGGGCACAATGACAAGCTAATCCTATTTAGGCAAATTATATAACTGTGTTTTTTTTTTCCTGTATCTCTGTCAACCCAGCTCCTGAAATGCATTTCCTGCCAGGATATGGTAGCTCTCGCTCTTTATTTTAGTCTACCTATCACTCTCCTTGTTTTTGCTCCCTTGTGCAACTGTCAGACACAGCTTGTGCAGCATATTACAGCTGTATACAACATGTGCAAAGGTAAAGATTTGCAGTTTGCCTACTTAATATAAAAATTCCTCTAACAATCTAACTTAGTCAACTGTCAGAAAATGACTTCATTATTACGTTTTTAAAACAGATAAAGTTAAATAGCAGGACAAAGATCAGAATCATACCAGCACACATCAAAAAGAACTAAAATAAACAATTTTTGTTGGTGTGTAGGAATGTCATACAGATCATACAAGTCATTGAAATGCTGTGACATGACCTAAATCCGTCCATCTCGGCTCGCAATTAAATTAATTCTGCAGACATGAGTGGACAAAAAAAATAAAAATTAGCGAACAAAAGGCTCATTGCCAATTGTCACATATTCTTGTTGGTTGGTTTGATTAGCTTGTTTCTTTTTATAAATGAAATGGTTATTTAAAAAAAATAATAATACATTTTGTATTTACTCAGGTTGTCTTTGTCTAATATTAAGAGTTGTTTCATGATTGGAAATATTTAACTGTTGCAAAAGAACCAAAGAAGAAGAAATCTGTGAAGAGGGCAATTATTTATTCACAGCACTGAAATTGAGCTCACTCTACATGTATTATACAATTTACAATGCATTTAAGACCTTGTCCACACAAACATAGGTATTTTGCAGAACCAATATTATTTCTGCTATATTTATACATTTTGTCCATTTTAAACACACTTTTAGTGAGAAGAGACATAACTCTTTCATGGATTTTTCAAAGTGAATATTTTTTACATTATTTTGGTCTAATGATGGACATTTGCAAAACTGGGATATCTAGAAATAATAAATGTTTAGGTGAGTTTTTTCCAAATCTACCAAGCAGATTTTTCTAAAAAAACATTGATTGGGACAACACATCAAGTGTAAAAAAAAAAAAAAAACAACAACCATGGGGTAAAATTGTTTTGGGAAAATGTTTGCCAAACACCATTTGATTCATGCTCAGTATGTTTTTGAAAAGTAATAATTTGATTTGTCATTAATGTTGAAGTTATTGCCACCTCCTGGTGCTAAAAGCATATTTCAGTGTTTTTGTTGGAATGGAAGCCTTATTTTTTTAGATAAAGTACTAAAACAGCACATTAAATATCCTTTCAAAAAATGTTTTTGTGGTGTTTTTGGGACTTGTTAGTTGTTCCTAAACTAAACTTTTAAATTCAGTCTTGAATTAAAACTTCTATTTTCTTTTTTTAGGTTGGATGGAGTGATTTCCACAAAATCATACCATCTCTGCATCTCTGAGTGATCTGAATTTCCACCTGCTGAACAACATGACTGACTCAAACAACACCCCGTCCTGCTACGCCAACACCAGCACTCCATATTATTATGCTCCTGAAATGGGGACAATCTACTTCTCAGCCACCTTCAGCGCTCTGGGCCTCACATCTAATCTAGTCGCCTTTATTGTTCTCATTAAATCCTTCAAGCAGACACAAAACCGTTCCCAATCCTTCTTCCTAATTTTCCTGGGTGGTCTTGTGGTCACTGACTTTATGGGTCTGCTGGTAACTGGCTCTTTTGTGATCTCATTCTACGTCACACATGTTGATTGGCGTCAGTCGGACACTACCTGCCACTTTTGCAATTTCATGGGGATGTCCATGGTCTTCTATGGCTTGTGCCCTTTGCTTCTTGGTGCCACCATGGCCATTGAACGCTTTATTGGCATCAATCATCCATTTGCACGTTCCTCCAGAATGTCTAAGAGTAGGACCATCTCCATGGTGCTGATGGTTTGGTTTATTGCTGGAAGCATATCCCTCCTGCCACTAACAGGCTTTGGAAGCTACCACATTCAGACACCTGGCTCCTGGTGTTTCATCAACGTTAGCTCCGAGAGAAATGATTGGGCCTTCTCTTTGCTCTTCTCTTTTGTTGGACTGATCAGCATCACTGCATCATTTTTACTAAACACAGTGAGTGTGGTGACCCTAATCAAGGTGTGCTGTGGATCAGAGAGGAGACAGCGGCGCAGAGATCATGAAGTGGAAATGATGGTGCAGCTTATACTAATCATGACTATTGCCACTGTTTGCTGGTGCCCATTACTGGTAAGGTGTTCTTATTTCTCTCCATTTTAAATAAGCCCTCTACATGTGTTCTCAATTATGTTTTTGTTTTTTTTTTAGAAAATAATCCAGTGTTATCTTAGAAGTTTCTGGTAAAAATGTTTCAAGTTCTACATTTCCTAAACTAAGATCACTGGTATGAAGATTTTTTTGTAAACTTAAGGCAAATAAATATAAATGAGATTTGGAAGAAAAAAGAAACACATTTTTTTATTTTTTTTATTTCTACAAATAAAATTTTGAAGCATCAGGCAAGCATTTTTATCCATCCCCCTTCACTCTGATGACCCAAAATAAAGTCCAGTGCAACCTCTCTATCTATCTGAAGTTACCTGATCATTAGAGTCTAACTGTGTGTACTGTATGTAATCTCAGTATACATACAGCTGTTTTGTGACTTATCAGAAGTTCTAGATGGAGAACATCAGTAAAATACTGGGTGAGGAGGAGTAGCAACCTACTCCCAGTCAGATATATTGATTAATCCAAGACCAATTGATAGCTACAACTGTTTTGAATTTATCAAGTTTAGTTTTCTTCATCCACATTGCAAAGCAATAAAAAACATTTCTGTTTGTTGTTTTGCATCGACCACCTTTATTTAAAATTTCAGATCAGTTCTCAAACTTATCTGATTTAGTATTAAATACAGATAAGGTCATTATAGTGGGGGATTTTAACATTCATGTTAACACTGAAAGTGATAGCCTAAATGTAGCCTTTAAGACTCTTTTCTCAAAACAGCCGCAGACGTACCCACTTTTGTCTTCATAACCTGGATCTTGCACTAACATAAGGCATTGAGTGTGAACAAATAACAATATTTTATCATAACCCTGTCCTGTATGTCCATTTTTAAAATCCTTTGAGTTTAATTTAACTGAGCAATCCACCCTTGAAAGAAAATGCAATTATAGTAAATTATTATCAGATAATGCAGTAACAACTTTTAAAGAATGTTACATTTACAAATGTCTCAGTATTACATAAAAACACAGCAGCAGATAGAAACTTATTTTTTCCTTTCAAAGAGCTATGTTCTTGTTCATAGTGTCTGCTTAGACAATGTAGCCCCATTGAAAAATAAGTTAATTGTTCATGGGAGGCTGCCTCCCTGGTTTGATTCATGGTTTAAAGCAGGACATTGGAGGGAAAATTGTGCTCTCCACACTTGAAGGAGTCCTACCTAAACTGGAAAAATGTCTGTATGTATGTATGTATGTATGTATGTATGTGTGTGTGTGTGTGTGTGTGTGTGTGTGTGTGTGTGTGTGTGTGTGTGTGTGTGTGTGTGTGTGTGTGTGTGTGTGTGTGTGTGTGTGTGTATGTATGTAGTTGTTTTTCAGTTTACTGACTGAACTGAAAAAAGTCTTGCAGAATAAACTGGAAACTGAGCTTTTTTACCCTCTGATACGGGCATCTACAGAAATAAGTCTGGCCCTGTTTACAGTTTAAATATGCATGAGCCTCTGCAACTGTGTTGTCATCTATGGTCTGTGACAGTGTGGTGAAATAAACCAACACACGAGAGCTCATGAATTACTTCTGTAGACGATTACAAAACATACACTTCTCTTTTTGTTTTCTCCCCCTTGTCATGTCCAGCTTCATGGGAAGCAAAACGATGGTCTGGCTGCCGTAGTTATGCCAAACATATTTGGTTTAGTAATGGAGGATTTATCATTACAAATCTTCTGTTGATGCCCAACCCTTGATGGTTTATATTTTTGCTGTTAAGGTAATAGCCTTCTCTTTTTCATTACCTTCCTCACTAAAGAGGTCTTTACCATCAAATTAAAAATAAATAAAAAATCTGTAATTTTGTAAGTGCAGTCTGGTGTTTTTGAAATGAAGGACAAGCTTTGACCTCTTCTGCTCCTTAGATTTTTAAAGCCTAATAGGGCATCATAAAAAAGAAGCACAATTTATCTGCATTCCTTTGTACGCTTAATTTTTTTGACACCATGCAGCTCCTTCACAAGCTGATCTGAGAGTATTTTAGTTTTTGTCTTGTATCACAAGGTATCATTTAATGCCTAACTTGACATGGCACTTTCCAGGATTTCAGAATGAATGTGCTTTGATGGAATTGCACATGTCCCTGTTTGATTTTAAGCCCCAGGATTTGTTTTTCTGGGGTAAATAAAAGCCTGGGACTTTGAAATAGGTGTGCATTACCATCACAGCAGGTAATTTATTTAAATCAGCCCAATGATGAATGGGGAACTTGTGCAGAAAACTGCATTTCACTTTCAGGGCAGCTAGTGGTAGTAATAAAAAACCAAAGCCCAGGAAAAGCTGTGTCCTTTTCTTTATTTTTTTTAAAACATTAGTAAAGGTAGTGGTTAGTTGGATCTGATCTTTAGAATATTGTCAAGTCATTAGTTCCCACCTCTTCTATTCTTTAATCAGTTTGTAGTGAATTCTGCATGATATTTTTGTGACTTCAAAAGGTGATTTATTTTATCTAACCACTGTTTTCTAGAGCTCACAAATGCCCCTTCTGTCCTCCTGCTGTAAATGTTATCAAGCTTTTCTTGTAACTCTTCTTTAGTTTATTAAAAAAACGTTTTTTTTAATTTAACTGATAAATAATAGTAGATGATGAGCAGCTTTAGAGTTGCAATTCCTTGTATTAATCCTTAAATTGCTCTGGATCCATAAGCAGGAAAAGTATAAATAATTTTTTTAATTTAATAATTTAAATTTAAAATTTTTACCAACCTGCATCTGCCTAGAGTTGCTGCTTTACAGCTGTATGATTCATTTACAATAACTACTGAACACTGATTAAAACACTTATTTTTCTTGTATAAATATAATAATCAGGAAATTTCTGATACCTCACATGAAATATTTTTTGTAAAAAATGTGTATATTATAATAACAAGAGACAGATAATCAGTTCATTGGTACAAGGAATGAATACCTTGACTGTCAAATTATAAACAAATATTTATGTAAAGTAGTGTGGAGTAGACAGGCAGAGGAGACAATAGAGTATGTAGGCAGGACAAGATGAGAACCCCTTGGAGCTTTTGGGAGCCTGCATCCAAGCATCTAGCTAAAAAATAGAAAATAATAAAGAGTTCACACTCCACAAAGTTAGGTTTACATGTCAATCCAGTCTTACAAAAATGTGTATTTTTTTATATTTACAAGGAAACAAAAGTACTCCATTTGATCATTACTAGTCCGATGTTTCCCACAGAACTGTGGTGAAACAGTTTATAATTAAGGCCCACATTAGCTTAAAATCCCCAAAAACATCTGGAGAAAAATCTTACATTTTATATTTTTGTTCTTGCAGTTATTCACCACAAACTAACTAAATAGTTTATATTAACTTTCAGGCGCAATGAACAGCTAGGAGCAAGGGGGAAATCCTTTAGAGCCTGAATCCCACTAATCGCCACGATAAACAGGGTTTCCCTGTCCAGCAGACTGGCCTGTAAATGGAGATCTGCTCTAAAAACTCCCAAATTAGATTCAAAACAGACTCTTAAGCTTGATCAACTGACTGCAAGTTTTGAGGTGTATTTTCTCACTTAAGTACATCTTAAAACTACTCTTTGTGACAAATTAGGAGTATAAATTTGCTAAATTTGTACACTCACCTCTTCACTGCTTGTTACCCCTCGTGGCAAAGTGTTTTGCCTTGCTGTACACACCCCCACCCTTCCAACAAACCTGGGGAAAAGTGAAAATCTCAGACCAGGACCTTGTATCCATGACACTAAAGCCATTTGTGTTGAAATGTGCTTTATGTGAAGCATTACTGTCAGTAAAGAGGTGTATGTTCATTGGGGCAACACATCCCACCTCATAATCCTTTAAACTTGACTTTAGGATAAATGTTACCAAAATACAATAATTAAATAAATAAAGATAGTTGTATGGTTAAATAGGGTTAGGAATTTTACCAACATAGACTTCCACTATTAATTATCTGGGTCATTTTGAGAATATTTAACCTCAGGCCTTTGTATAGGTTGATTTGCCTGCAAAGATTTCTTATTTCTTCTATCTTTAATGCTGTTCCTGTACAATGCCTCAAAAATATCCAAATTCGCTTTATTTAAATAACATGCGTGTTGAATATTTGGCACACATTGCCAACTGATCCATTCAGTTCCCTGAATGGAGCATGTTCCTTATATATTAGACATGTCTAACCTTGGTTATGTGACGTCCTGCACAGATATATATTCTGATGAACGCATTGACTCCCTCTGCAAGTGATGAAACACTTTTGTTCTTCATTCGAATGGCCACCTGGAATCAAATACTTGACCCCTGGATATACATCCTGTTTAAAGGGTCCAAACTAAGGCGAGTAACAAATTGTATCAAACTGTGATGACACTGCTTAAACAGTCACTGTTCACTCCATCATGTCCTAAACGTGGGCTGTAGTTTGCCATTTGTTCATGATGCCCATTGATAAACGCCATTTGCTGATTGCTGTGTACAAAGAATGCCAAACCACCGTCCATGTGATTACAATGTAACTCACAGCATGCTTTTAAAATCTCATCTCCGATCACGATTTTACTGCTATGGACACTCTATCCTGTCCCACTCTTGTCAGATAGCCCCATTTTACGAAAGGTTCTTCAACATTTGTTATTTTAGACAAAGGAACAAAAAAGGTTCCATTGCAGTGACCTAACCCTTGGGGGTCACTTTTGTTTGGCTCCCCCTGTGTTCTTTGGAGACAGAAATGCTCTTTTAAATATTAGACGTCAACAGAATTTCTTTTCGTCTTTAATGAATGACAAATATTAACATCAGCCCTCACTATACATGACAAATGTGAATTTTATAACACCTTCAATACTAGTTCTAGCAAGTAAAGTCTCTTATTTACAACACCCCCACAAAGCATACATTCATAATATTTTTATATTATATGTCCCATTTCCTTTTCCGTTTTAAAGTCTTTATAAATGCCTTTAAGAACTAGAAAGGTAAGAAACACTGAGAGGTCTTCAGAAAAGACAAAGACACTGTCGTTGGAAAAAAATCTTCTATTTGTTAGTGAAAGGAAAAATATCTACTTATTTTTAAAAATATTTTTTATCAAAAGAACAGTTTTCAAATAATACATTTTATACCTTAAAAGTACAGTATTAATGTCCTGTGGTATTTTGTACTTGTTTCTTTTTCTGTTGAAAATATAAATCATCAAAATTATGTAGAAATCAACATATTCACCAAATTAGATTTAAGTTTGATTAAAAACTCTAAATGCTGATCTGATGCTTCAAACTGTTTTAGAAGTCATACATGTAAAGAGCCCAAGGTCCAAAAATCCCAAAATGTGAACAGAAGACAATAAAATTATAACCAAATCCAAAAATAATCCAAGACCATATGAATAAAGAACCATTAGCCTCATTTTGCTGGAAATGGCTTTTTTTTTTATTAACTATAATGATTTTGCCTATGGTTTGTGTCTCACAGTAAGCTTTTGGTTTTGTTTTAGTCTTCCAAAGAACAAATAGGGACCAAGGTTCCATACGTACAGGGAAAATTAAATGTTGCAGTGAAACCTGATACTGACCATGTGAAAATGATTGTAAGACCATTATGAAAGTACTCACAAGGAAAAAACCAGCATGACCTAAAAGCTGCATTCCTCATTGCTTTAATCCTTAGAGATTCTCTCCTGCTGTGAAAGCTACTCAAAATAAATAATTTGTACTTTTTCTCAGGATTTGCATGCAGCCATTTATAACCTTAGGGTGTGGATTGCCACTAGGCAACAGTTTTCATTGCATTGCTTGGATGTCGACCACCAAAAAGAAACATTCTAACACTGGCTGAATGTTAACAAGAAAACACAAGTTGCTATTAGTCTACATGCCATCTGAGCAGGAACTTGTCAGCATGGTTTGCTGCCACTAGAGAATTTGAACTCACATATTAATACAAATCCAGGGTTTGGGTGTATAGTAATAATCAATTCCATCCTTTTTTTGTTCCTATTTTTCAACTTTCCCAACTCATTTTTTATCTCCTCTCTCATGTCTTAATCTTTCCTAATTCATCACCTTCTCTTTTAATCATCTGTTGACCATTCTGTTTATTATACCAACACCAACTCTTCTACAACTTTAGGTCTTCATTGCCCAGACAGCTTTGGCCGGAACTGGTTTCAATGTGAGATATCTACTCCTCTGGATACGCTTCGCCACCTGGAACCAAATCCTAGATCCGTGGGTATACATCCTGTTTCGCCGATCGGTTCTGAAGAAAGTCAACCCTCGTATGGACTGGTCCCGGTCCTCTGTCACGTCTTTGTATCCATCTCTCCGTGACAACGTCCGTAGATTCACGAGGTCTTCACTGGGGAGCAACCTGGGCTCAGATGCCCCGGAAGATATTGAAAAATCCAATGCGGTGCCCCCATCTACAACAGCACCATCCCCACCTTCTCCATGTTTGATTGGATCTGAGTCATAGTTACAGCGGACTGACATAAGTGTCCCTGTAAATGTGATCAACTCTGCATTGAGTTTTCAGGTCAAATGTGATGAGAATAACTTGGCATGGTCTCGCCAACAATGTGAAGTAACTGTATCTTCTCCTTTTGTGAGTGTGGATTTCAAATGTCTATCATCATTTCACCATCACATTCCAATAGACAAAGTAGCGTTTGATTGTGTGCAGAGATATTAAACCTAACGTACTTCCACATTGGCAACACACGTAAAGCTAAGAATAAGTTGCCTAAACTGAAAAAGTTTTTTTTTTCCCATTACCTCCTGTAAATTTAGCATACACTATAAGCAGCTAAGACTGTTCCTATTATGAGAGAGATGTATTGTAATATTATGCATAGTATTTTTGCAGAAATTAAATGCTTTAACATCAAAACATGGGAAAGTGCCACTAATGAAGCTTTTTTTCATCCCGAGAGTAACATTTCTCCTGTTTGTAGCGTTACAGTGTAGTCTTCTGTTGCAATATATATCTTGTCCTATATCTCACCATCCATTCATCCATCCATGTTAATTTCATGGTCACAGGGGGAGGGTGCCTATCTCCAGCAGTCATTAGAAGAGTGGTGCAGTATAGTATATATGAGGGGTCTCTAACTCTGGTCCTCAGGACCCACTGTCCTGCATGTTTTAGATATTTCCTTGCCTCCACACACCTGAGTACAATGATTGCGTGACCTCCTCAGGAGCCACCAAGGGCTACAAAGATCTGTTAATCAACTGTTAATTCAGGTCAGGTGTGTGGAGGCAGAGAAACACCTAAAACATGCAGGACAGTGGGTCCAGATCACTGGACAAGACCCCTGGTATATATGCATGCGTTGTTGTGTGAGAGATGGTCATACATAATTAAGGAACCCAGGGTGGACACCACCTAATAGGAGTATAAAGAATGAGTTGTATGATTAACAGTATTATGGTCTGCTCTGTGTTTTTTTTTTTCTGTGTGTTTTAAGCAAAAGTGAACGAAGAAAATGTACATTTCTTGTCTTTCTGAATTCTAATATATGGTTTAACAATGTAATAGTTATGTGCTTTTCATTCCTTACATAAAGTGCTGAACTGCTTTAAAAATGTGGTTTGTCTTTTGTTGTTTACTGGTGTCATTCTTCCCCAAAAATCATACCATTACGGAAATTCTGACCTCTTACGGTTGGCGTGTATATATGGTAAATTGTTTTATACTTTAAGAATCATATCTTTGAAATTAAAATCCACTTCTTTAAAATGTGCCCAGCTTGTAAGGACACTTTTCTATTGCCAACCTAATACACTGCTACATAGGTAATAACTTTCTCAGAGATACTTTTTACAAATAAATAAAGTTTTATTTATGTATTTATTTATTTATTTTACCATTGTTCAGTTTTGAATGATTTTTATTGAATGCTTTGAATTCTAGTTTGTTTGTTTTTTTTTTGCAAAAATAACTGCTATTTGGTTAATGTTGAGTTCATAATTGTATCAGAATTTCCATTAATCAGTTGGAAAGGGTCTAACAGCAAAAGTATTTAAAAGTAATTGCATTCAACTTTATGTTAAACACTGTTGTAGGTCAAACTGTTTGGCCTGAAAATAAAATACATTTCATATTACGCATTGCATGGTTTCAAGCCCATTGTGAGCTTTCCTTTACTGAGTAATAAAATACTTAAGCTGAGATTCTTTAAAAAGCCACAAACAAGACTACTAGGCTCAATTTTACAGTGTAGGTGTTGTTGGAAAATAGTTAATATTTAGTGTTTTTGGTATATAAAAAGACTTTAGCAAGTACGTTTTACAGCTGTAACGATGCATATAGAAATAAAAATACATTTTAAAATTGTATATTGTGAATTTAGAATTTGGTTTAGGATTTTCTTGACTATCACATGCATTTATGACCTTAGTAACTTTTTTTGTTTCAAAGATGGGCAATGCATTGTTAGGTGAAAAAAATAAATGCAAACTATAAAATGCTCTCATTAACAGATTACTATAGTTTGGAGCAACAAAACAGGGTCTGATAAAAGTTGTATTAATATTAGAAAGATAATAGGTAATTTGTCCTTTTAGCTAGAAGATTTTGATAAGTATATTAAAAGTGTATAAAAACTAAACTTGGTGTAACTGTGAATATTTTAAGTTTTCAAGGTTCGTGATACTATATTTGATATTATTTAAAAGCTGACATATTGCCCTGGGTGTTGTCAACTTTACAACCATCTGTTATCACCAAACAGTTCATTAGATCGTTATGCTCCCCGGATTACATGTTCTTTCTCTGATGGTTCCATCTAATCAGTAGGAACTGAAGTAAGCAAAGATGGGAACCGTGATACAGTATAAAGTTGTGTGCAGCAGTCTAGAGTGGCATATTTGTAGTCTGTCTTTGAAAGACACATAAATAGTATGATTTAAGAAGCCGTTGTGAATATATGCTTTTTTAATAGCAGTAGGCATGAGGGTCTTCATTTTTCAGGCCGTGCAAAAGTAAATGCAAGACTTTTTTTCCATACACTCGAGATTAAATGGATGCACATACCCCTTTGATCTAATTTTGCCATGGGAAGTAAATGCTGGAGTTCCTGTTTGGCCGATCATGACGGATAATCTGTTTTGCAGAGCTGGGTCATTTAGCTGGGCATTTGCCCCTTGGTATTATATTTTTCCCATGATGTGTTGGATTAACGTCTGAGCAGATACTTTATTTTCAAGATCTTCTTAGTCACACTCCACAGGACTGGTTTAATTATGTCCAAAGTTGTCTACCATGTATTTTTGCGAAAAAGAAAATCATTCTCAGATGCAATCATTTTATTGTGTAGCTCTTCTTTTAGTCCGGCAAGCATATGTGTTGAAAAAAGTTCAACATCGACAAATGCAGAACCACTCTTTAGATAGAAGACAGCTGCCCAACCCACGCTATAATATTGTCCTTGAAGGAACCCAAGAACCCAGCCTGAAAACAACCCACATCAGGTATGTTTTTTTTTTTTTTTTTTACATGCAGGATTACACAACCAGGCACATTAATGATCCCTCCTCATCGGGGAAAGGGCAAATGTGTATTCTTTGTTGACTGACCTCAAACACATCAGTGCCTACCTTTGAAGTTACCCAATAACATTTGCCTCTTGTTGTGCCCCGCAGGTTTTCATCTGGCAAATATTAGTTTCCTGGTGCTTATTTAAATTGTTAGATTCCCAGGTGGTTACCAAATGTTCACTGTCTTTATATTAGTCTCGTTGAAAGCGTATTTACAATATGGTCTATGTGTGTAGGGCCTTGGACATTTTGGAAGCTTTGATCTTAATACAAAGAAAAAGTACAGGGGAATTTAAAAGTTCTCCGGAGTTGTCCGTAATTTGTGTTTATTGTCATTAATATGAGGATCCATTAGGGGCACGTTCAAAAGTCCAAAGGAAGATGGTGGAAAAGAAAATGGATGTCCTTGTTGTTATAATGTAAGAGAGTGACAACAAGACAAACCAAGGGCTAACATCAAAACAACTGCATTTGCTGTTGCTTTTTGTATAACGGGAATTTACAGACATAATACCCTCAGCTATGTTAATGACTAAATTCTGCCATTTTTAACGTCTCCAATAGCTCCCCAAACATCAAACAAAAACACATCAGGAAAAGCAAAATCTCCCAGAACGGAATCCAGGGCCTCAGCAAAGTCGTCAGGGTTCTTCTTGTCCTTGCCTGCTTCCACTATGGTGGTCGCTGCAGAGAAAAGTCATCAGAGGTTAGAGACACCATCCAGTGGGGGCATATCTGGTTCTCTAACAAATGAATATGGACGACAAGGAACCCAGCTGGGCGATGAACAATGGATTTCTACTGCATGATTTGACAAAATGCGATGTATTTAAGAAGGGCTTGGAAGAAAAATAACTTCTATTTCTGCTTCATGTCCGTTTGGATTTATGACATCACGAGAGGCAGAAGGAGGAAGAACAAATGGAAGCAAGGACTGGCAGTATGGGAAGTTGCAAACTCTCAGGTCAGTGACAACTTGCAGGTCGTCAGCTTCTAAGCTTCAGCAACACTTGAAGTATTTGGAGAAATCTTTATAACCAGACCAACAGGCTTCGGCCTGTGGCCTTCTTCTTGGGGACCCCGAGGAAGGCCACGAGCCAAAATGTGTTGGTCTGTCATCAAAGTTTGTTCTGAATACTTTAAGAGTTGCTGAAGTTTTCACCTTACCAGTTTGCTGACCCTCTTCGTGCTCCTTGCAAGTTGGTGAAGTTGTGCCAGAAACTTTTGGATCTCTGGTTGTCAGTTTCTGGCATCTTTTGAGGATAAAGTTTTGCGAACTCCCTAATTATGGAGATTTCGCAGACTTTAATTACTAGTTACTGGTGGCACAAAATCAAGACAAAAACTTGGCACAAAGAAGCTTTACTGTTTGTGCTTCAACTTGTCGTACCTTTATGTCTGTAGAACCGCCCCAATCGTTTTCTTTGTTAAAAGCTGCTAGAATATGTCGAATTCAGTTCCAACACTATAAATTAAATGACTAAGATACTATTGCAAAGAAATCTAACTGCTCCCGTGAGGCACGCTGATTTATGAATAGGATTTGTGATCCCACTTCTTCTAAAAGCATTGCACAAAACTTGGAGAAGCACATTGGAATAAACGCGCATACCAAGATTCCTTGGTTTATATTTTAGACCCTCTTCTGAACTGGTTCACTTCCAAGGCTGTAAATGTCAACATGAGGAACAAGTTTACACGAAGAGGCACGAGCGCCGTCTGTGTCGCCTTACCCAGCTCCAGGTCTCTGATTCCCATATAGCTCTCCAACAGATCATCCACTTTCCTTGTGGCCTGTTCCTCAAACTCATTCTGCAGGGAAAGCGGACAGATAAACACAGAGGCATCTGCTGAAATATGATGAAAACAGCTTCAAAGAACGGTCTGCCGTACAATGACCTGCCAAAACATGGGATTTTTAGCTCTGTTTGACTTAATGTACGGTCAGTTATGTCCACCATTACACAGGACAGCACTGTGAGCATAAATATATGGAGGCAGTAGTAAAATAATGCACAGAGAACAAGTCTAATAGGCCCCATGATAAAAACTGATGATATTTTTCAAGCTTCTATAAAGCAATATTATATTCAGGGCTACAAAAACAGCTCAAGATGATGCAGAGCTGTTGTACTTCTGTGATGAAGAACTGTTTCTGGTAACATTACTCATGATCACTTGGAAGTGTCAAGTTCATAGTCAGGTCGGCGTGCTACTGTTCCAACTTCTAACATAAACAAGCACACGCAGAAACACACTCAAAGAGAAGAAGTAAAGGACCAGAATTAAAAAAAAAAAATGTCTACTGCTATTTGGATGTGTGCTAGTGGAGGTGCATGAGGAGCTTTCTGACCACATAAGGATGTCCCAGCAGTCATCCTCCGACAGTTCATGTGAAACTCACCACTTCCTGAACTGTAGCGGCGCCCTTGGAGCGAAGCCGGAGAGTCTCTCTTCCGTTCACTAGCTTGCCCTCATTGGACTTTGGCGCTTTAGTCCTCATTCCAATCATGTCTAATCACATAAACATGGAGACTGTCATCAGTATAGTATTATTTCTGCTTTTTACGTTTGCATGAAAATTTTCTTATCAGTACAGTCATCCACCGTGTCCTTCATACTTGGTTATCTTCATGTGTCACGGAACTCTAAAAATACATTTGCTGTTAATTTCCCACGAAACTGACCTAGCGGATAGTTTTCTCTCCATTTTGGTTTCTATGCTTTGTGTTTATAGAGAGGAAACAGTTGTGAGAGCAGAGCTGGATGCCATATTTCGCACTCCCGTGTTTGAATGGCCACCATCTTGTTTCATCGGTTTTGTTTTCGTGCAGATAGAACGAGTCTTCCGTCATCAGTTGAAGGCTGTTAACATGATGACTTTATACCAGCAGGTTAGGAGTACCAACGTGTTTCTAAAATAAAGTTAACCAAGGGCACCAGAGCAAACATGTAGTTCTCTCTCCTGTGTGTTGTAGCTAAACCATTATGTTGTAGAGACGTGTCACTGAGAATACAGACATATTCACCCATCACTGAGGACAGTTCCTGTAAGGCCTATGCCAAATATTTAGCGTGTTCAGACACACTTATACACTACAGTGGCTGTGTTCCCCTGTAGTTTCAACAGTTTTGTTCTATATTTTTGCTGCTGCTGTTGTTGCCATCTGTTTTTTCTTTTTTTTGTTTCTTTTTTACTACTAGTTTTGTTTCGTTGCTGGTTGTTTTTCTATGGCGGTCGTAGAAAGATTTTTTTTCACAGCAGCTGGTTGTTGGGTTTTGTCATTTTAGTCTAAATGTCTTCATTGTGTCTCTGTCCTTTCTCTTTTCTCTTGCTCTGTCCTTGTTATCCCCCCATATATACCCCTGTTCAAAGCAATAAAACAAACCATCAAGGATTTGCAGTTGAGGGAAGATTTATAGAAGTAAAGCCTCCATTGGTAAAGCAAATAAATTTGGTATAACTACAGCAGCCATGGGCACCATTCTGCTCGCCATGAAACGGTATAAGACAAGGTTATGGTAAGGCTCATTTGGCAGATTATGAGTACCTTTTGAAAATAACAACCTTTAAGCAGGTATTAAACATACTTTTCATTAAGCCCACATTTATGTATAAAAATATGTTTTATTGGTCTGACATAATACTCTAATTTGTATTATTTACGTTTACATTAGCTATAAGAGAAAACTCCTTGTAAATAACAAAATTACAGGGTAGTAAACAACGGTTTCTCTGTGATTATTTTTATGCAATGTGTGTTCACTTAGTGTGAGGTAAACCCTGCATGGTTTAAAAAAAAATGTTTTAGGCATAAACTTGGAAAACTGTGGCATGAATGTGAATACAGCGTTCCGATTTAATGTATGTCTCTACCAGCTTTGCTCAACTAGAAATGACATATGCTGTTTATGACTCAGCAAAGTTACATTTTAACCTCATCTGACTAAAGTACCTTGTTGATAGGTTAAACAAGTGACTGTTTTGTCTGTACATTTAAATCAATACAAAAAAATATAACGAATGGGATGCAATTATTCAACATATTTACTGTGTTAAAAAAAAATCAGTTGTCTAATACAGAAATGGGAGCTTCATGACAATTATATTAAAAACCGGCTTAACGGATGGTTCATAGGGTACGTTCAATCTGACAAACAAGCTGCGACGAAACAAATATTCTAATTCATTGAATATGACTGCATTTTCATGATTGTAATATCCAGCAGCTCCTGCAACAATTAAAAACTTGACTTTTTCATGTTGTCATGATAAGATTTTTCTTCATATGTTCAGTGAATCTCTGTTTCTTTGTGATCTCTGAATCGCAAATAAACATATCAGGTCAGATAGTTTAACAAAATAAATAAATATCGAGGAGGCCAGAAGCTAATGACACAGTTAAAAAAAAAAAAAGTAAAAAAAAAAAAAAAAAAAAAAGTTAGCCTTGTTTACTCTTGTGCATGTGGGAGAGCTGAGGCTTCTCACGTTCAGCTTTCTCCCGAGAGCTTCAGCATTCCACCTTAAGTCATTTTCTGCATTAAATCTAAACCATCATATTAAGATTAGGCACCATGCCCTCGAGAGCCTCGGGGTTTTTCTGGTTTTAGGCCTCATTAAGCATGTGATATGCTTAATGAGGCCTAAAACCAGAAATTGATGGGCGTATGCGTACGTTGATTGGGTGAGGTTGTGAAGTGACCAGATCACACTGCGCCGCGACACTTCACCTCCTGTGAGTGAAGATTAAAAAAAAACGTATGTTAGCCTGCATGGCAGGGCAGGACAGGAGCAGACTTTGAATATTTTAGGATAGCGGTGTGTACAGTTGTCACGCAATCTTTAATCTTACTCTCCCTTGTGGACCTTTGAGGAAAACAAGAATCCCTGGTGAACTAAAGAAGACAGAATCAGTTGCCATAAATGGTATCATCAAAAATATACTTCCCAAATTAGTCCCTTTTGTACAGAATGTAAACTGTGGCTCTGTATATTCTGAAAAGGATCGGAAAGTAGCTGCTTGGAATTAGGCATTTGTTTGTTAATACTTCCTTGTTAAGGTGAGGAAATTGTCTCCACTTGCTTGAACATTTAGTCTGCCGCTTTTTTTTTTTTTTTTTTCATTCAGCAGACTCACGGTCCTTCCTGTTTACTGTTCATAGGTACTTTGAGAAACAATGAATTTGGAGGCAGACTGAAGTTTCACTTAACTGAGAGACGACCAAAGATTCAGATCAGTGACAGGAAGTCAGAGTGTACATTGTGGGTTAGCTTCCTGTCTGATAAACAACGGATTCAAGAAGACTCCCTCTCAGAAAAGGAAACTTCTCATTGCCTTGAGTGTTGTGAACACGAAACACATTAAGCCCTTATTAATCTTCTGGCAGGTGGGCTATTTCCAGCGTCGCATTCGGGAAGATGTGGTCACCAGGGCACTTCCACTTCCAAGTTTAATTTTGTTTGTTTTTTTTACACAGGCAAACCACAATTTCTTTATCGTTAGCTACGCAGCAACGTCAAAGTCATTACGCCTTTGAAGGTAAACAATTCTGAAATTATATTTATCTTCTTCAAAACGTTAGCGCATAAACATGTCTAGAAACATCTACCTTCAACCGAACTAAGAACGACTCAAAATATTAGAGAGCAGTAACCGTGCCAGGCCTATACAGGGGATCTCAAACATGTACACAAGCTTGTTAAAATGTTAAAATTGGAAAAAAAGAGGGAAACTATTACAGATAATTTCAAAAGTGTTATTCGTCTGAAAATAACTCTATAAGGGGAAAAAATTTAAGTATAAAACAATAATAACCTGGATGGAAATGTGTTGGACCACTTTGTTGACTCAATTTCTACATTCAACCTTTTTGGACTCAAACCTTATAAATCATATTCAGTCTGAACAACTATAGCTTTCCTTGTAGGAATTTCTTAACGTTTACGTATTTAAGAGTTCTGAATCAAAAGGTTTTTCAACAAAGTGGTAGTTTACTTTATAGCGCACACTTTAGGCAACCAGTTCATGAAACCCCTTTAACGGCTTTGCTTATTTTTCAGTTGAATTGCACAGGATATAAACCACATTAGACGTGGAAAGAAATTCTGATGCGTACACATTCCCGGTGGATGAATTGCTGGGGTGGGGGGGGGGGGATAAAATTTGCTTTTAAGCTGTATTCCACAACCAGCAAGATCGTTTGGCTCAAATATTTATCATTTCCCAATCCCTGACTTCTCAAGGCCATAATCAAGATTTATAGGAAGTACTTTGCATTCTGTTTGTCTGTTTCACCATGCGTGTGTGCTTCAGTGGCTGAACGTTAACCTAAACAGTGAGAGACATGATGCGAATGTAAACATTGAAAAGTATTTCCCATGTAAATGATACTTGGTACTAGTTAAGTTCTCTACTTTAGCTGGAAGGCTAAATCGCAACATCCGCAACAACAAATTCAAAGGTTTAGAATGAAATGAAATGTAATAGGATTTTAAAAGCCTATTACCTTTTTTCATGTTGCTGGAATTCTACTTTCTTTCATACTGATTTATTAAATTGTTATTTGAAATCATTAGATAATCGAGTCATCCCGGAACATTCGCTTCAGAGGAATATTTTGTGGAACTAGCCATTTATAAAAATATCCCAAGTTCAGTCAGTTCATAGAAACTGATATAGAAGTTTCATAGATGCACCTCCAGCAGCTCTCCTCCTACTTGGCTGATAAAGACTAGGATGGCTTCCTGTTCCCAGCACTCTGATTCCTGCTGGGTTTTCTCATTCAATCCAGGCTAAATTTATCCGAAGAATTTTGCGTTCTGTCCAAATATTTGCAAAGTTCAATGGTATATAATAGCTTTGGTGGACAGAGTCGCCATTTTCAACTAATCTACCACTGGTATTTGCTTCAGACTGACAGTCCGTTCAGTAATTATGTTTTTAACTCACCAAAGGCTTTCTTGGGCTCCACAAGGCGAAGGGTGAAAGGATGGCCTCTCGGTTGCTCCTTTAGCATCTTGGCGACCTCATAGTGTCGACATCCCACGATGCTCTGGTCATTAATGGCTTCAATGTGGTCACCGACGCATACTGCCTTCAGTCGGTCAATGGTGCTGCCTTCTTTTATTCTCTGGGGGGGGGGGTTACATCCATATTAATCCAAGTGGCAATTTTCATTTGCATGTTCAAGAAAATGTGAAAGATACAAGAAGTTTTTTTTTCCTTTGTTATTACTTTTACTGTACTAAAAGGTTAAGCTGGTCCAGTAGAGACTTAAGTTATTTAACTCTTTTGCAAGCAGCCAAAGGAAAGCTCAAGCTTTCTGTCCTTTGCTTATTTTTGCTCCCATTCACCTTGATGAAAGCATAGCCAGCTCCATTATCTGTTATGGTGAGACCCAACGCATCCTCGGTCTTCGTCACCTCCACTTCTTTTGTCTCCCCTCTGACGTGAGCAAAGATGAAGTCCTCCAGTCCAATTTGTCCTCCCAGCAGTTTCTGCATGTCCACTTTATGAGAGTTTAAGGTACAGAAAAGGATCTGAGGGCAGGAAAGGGACAAATAACAAATTGTTTTCTGTAGGTTCCCTGAATTCAGCGTAAAGTACAAAAAAACTTGTTTTCTCACAGATTGGGCATCACTGCATACTCCACTTGACTCATCAAGTATGTTTATTTTCAATTTATAATACCGTAAAAGGGCAAGATAAAAAATATATTTATTAGTAACAGTGGGCTTTTCAGAGGCGATTAGCTGTCTGTGAAAGGAGAAAATGTTCCGATTTTACACCCAGAGCAGATGCAGCTCGTTTGATTTTCTTTTGAAGTGCTATATAGAAATTGAACAGCAGAGGGCAGCAGCGAAAAGTGATTTGAAATGAGAAGGGATTTTCTAATATTACAAGGTCAGTGCAATAAATAATACGTCACAGAGCATGAAAACATGTGTATCAGTAAAAAAAAATAAATAAATGAAGATTGCAAAGTATTATTATTCTTACACTTAATACTTACTGAGGCACAATCGCACCTGCTTCTGTTGTCTATATGTGCATTCAGTGAGTTAGATAATTATTCACTTAACTTATTTCAGCAATTCAACAGATGAAACCCTAAAATTCAGCTACACATAAAAATATATTATTAGATAAAACTAATGAAATAGATTAGTAGTCCAGATATTATACATTTTTGCCATGTTATGGTTCACATAATCATGTGGAAGACAGCTGAGTTGATAGTTGCCCAGCAGACAGTGGCTGACTGACGACATGTCCCAAAAGATCATTGCTGAAGATGCTGGCTGTTTACAGAGTGCTGTATCTGAACATAGGAATGAAAAGTTTAGTGAAAGAAAAAAAGCAGCAATTCATGCAAAAGAAGCCCCCATTGAGTGTAGATACTGTAAAGTAGGCATGCTTTCTTTTCAGTAGGCCAAAATATTGTTAACAATGCATTTGGAAACATCAAATCACAGTGCTATTTAAGATAAAATAAATACCATGCTATGATGACAATAAATAAATAAATTAGATAGGTATAATAAAAAGAAAATATTGATCATATGTAACAGAAACTGAATATTTGGTTTCCATTTAACTATATTGATTATAACTAACATTTAGAACAATAAGAACTTTACATAAATCCCTATTCGAATATACATAAAGTATGAATCTCACTTTTTGAACTGAATCGGTTAACCAAACTTGATCACATTTCTATTTATCGGGATGTGGATTTATGTCTTACAGCTGGTGAAAATAGCGAGGAGGTTCTGAACCAGCAACGTTTTCACGTTCGGTCTCATAACTTGTTGCACTCTCATGTCAGGATGTGTCCCCTCCAAAGATGTGGACCCCCTTTTATTCCTATTTCCAGCTTAGAACTGACACACAACACAAATTATATCAGCCTCCAACTTCAAGGTCAAGTTTTGTTTGAAAGCCCATGAGGAAAAATCGAGATAACTGAGCAACGTGTTATCTTGCAGTTCCCGATCACAAGATTTTTCTTTGCATGTAAGACAGTGGGGCAGGAGTCCAAGGCTGTCCGTCAAATCCGCCTGTTCAGGACATGCTGCTACTCTTCAGTCCATTGCAGGTTAAGGAAGCGGTTGTGTGGCTTGCCTCACATCTACGGTGGAGAGTCTTTTATCTCCAGGTCTACATGCGGCTTAAGATTCTGCAGAAATGTTACTTGATATGTGACCCTAATCCAAGATTTTTATTTATTTATGTATTTTTTGCTATGAAGACAAAATGAATTTTATTCATTAAAGGTTTAATCAAACAAAAACAATAGCAGCCGGATACTGTTGGTTTAATGAGGAATGTCAAATTATTACATTCAAGAGTTTACTCAAATTGGTCCCAAAGCACAAAAATAAAAATCCTTTGAGATTTAAAAAAATAATCTTACTTTCATTTCTTTTCATTTAATATTGGCTGTACTTTTTGCACCAAAGGCAAACAAGGAATACTAATATAGAAACTGAGGCTGTTGGTGAATGTTTCGCAATATAAGCTGCTGTTTTTTTATGGCCACTGAGTTTTAAGATAGCAAAAGCCTTCACGGTGGCCTTCACAACTGATAAGTGTTCAATATAAAGCCGGTGTCGGTCTGAAAGGATCTTATTATGGAGTATGTGAATATGGCTTATTCATGAATTCAGATAAGTAGCAACACCAATATCAACTATTAAGCATCAATTATTGCTTGTAACAGCACTTATGTTCTCCTTTGAATGTGATTCTTTGTTGTACTTCTGTCCCTGGGCTTCTGTTTGTGGCGCTGCTTGGCATTTATTGCAGTATATTGCAAAATGTCTGTCTGAGACATGTAAAAAGTAATTATATTCATGTGGATGTTTTTAATTATGTTAATCAATGATAACAGAGTCAGGCTGCAGTGTTCAGGTCTGGCCTTAATATTGAAGCTGAGCGAATCCTGTCTCAAAGACTCTGTCGATCGTTGTCACCTGACACCCCAGAGCAGCTCTTTCTACGTGCAGCGCCTTGCAAATGTATGTCGACTTAAATTTATTTTTATTTTTTTTGCATCTTATCATGCTATAAAAACACAATTAATTCTATGTGAAAGACCAACACAACGTAGCACATGGTTGTGAGGTGCAAGGAAAAGGTTACAGGATTTTCTTGTATCTCTGCCAGCTTTGGTCATGAAACGTTGTTGTTTTTTATTCCATTGCAAAATGGATCAAGTTTAGTGAAATTGGAGAGATCAGTTTTCAAGTCTTGCCACAGTTTCTTAATTGAGTTTAGGTCTAGGCTTTCGTGGGGCTCATCCAACCTCGGCATAAGTTTGCTCCAAACTACTGAGAAGTAGCTCTGGCTGTATGTTCAGCTGTTCTGCTGAAGAGTCAACATTTGTCTCAAGTCTATTTGCATTATCTAGCAGGTTTTATTTTAGGACTTCCCTGCATTTCACTCAATCTTCCCATTAACTCTGACTAGCATTAATTGTAGTAAACACTATGATGCCACATTTCTGTAGCTGAAATGGTGTGTTCAGGATGTTGTCTAAAGATGGTATCTTACCACACACCAAGAGTTCAGTTGTGGTCTAATCTGATGAGAGCATCTTCACAACAATGTTTTCTATGTCCTCTATATGACTTTTGACAAACCTAAAATACTTCCTCCATCTTTTTCTCAGCAAAAGTTTGATTGTTACCTCTTTTAGAGGTCAAACTTGTGGAGTGCACAGTTAGTAGTTGATGTTTTAAATGAATCACCTTCCTGAACTGGGGATCTCTGCAGCTCCTCCAGAGTTACCATGGTCAGAGGTGAACAGCCATGTCTTCCTAAGTTTGCAAACATGCTTTGCTCTTTCCGCTGTCCAAAGACGGATTGAACAGTGCTCTGTGAGGTGTTCAAAGCTTGGACTGTGGTTTAATAACCTAGCTCTCATGTAAGTTCCTCCACAACCTTATGCCTGACCTGCCTGGTGTGTTCCTTGGTCATCATGATCACCAGGGAATGAACAGCACCTGAGGCCACCACAAATGTTTAATTTATAAAAGGTGCTCCTTACAGATTAAGAGTATGTAGTGTACAGCATGGAGTATTTAAACATTTGATATCACTTCCAGCAGTCTAATTTATATTAGACCACGGGAACCATGACCTGGTTTTGTTCTGGTATCAAGTCAGACAGGTACCTTTTTGTCATAACTGTGTGAGTGCTTGCTGATTACGAAACATTATCTAGTTATTTCTTTCCACTATTGATCCTCGCCAACGAGTCCAAAGTTGGGCAACGGTGAGCACAAAGGATCAATAAGACTACATCATGGAAAAAAAACCTGTAATGGAAACCTAACACCTTTTTACAACTGGCCAGATAGAGCAGAAACGTGAGACAGCAACCAGACTGTATAGTTTTCTAAGACTTATTTTAGTTGAACTAGAAACGTCCTTTACCTCTGATGGAGAGATGTTGAACACCTCCGCTATCTTGGCATACAGTTCCTTGACATTGGTGAATCCGTGAATGCGCCCTGTCGGGCTCCCGTGAGCCAGCTGGGTGTGGAAGACGAGCCTGGGTCTCGGGTACTCCGGCGGCCCTGCTGGCGGCGGCGACGGCGGAGGAAGCAGAGGAGCTGTGGGCTCCGCGCATCCCTGATTCTGACAAGGGGCCTTGTGGTCCTCCATGGTCTCGTGCCCCGATGCCTTGGAGTCATGCGGGCTCATAACCTCCCCGTTCTGCATGGGCCCCGGCTCATGGGCTTAATCCACCCCGCTGGTTAGCAGCTGTGACAAATACCTTGCTTGCCCACGCTTAGCTGCTCAAACGCCACCAAGGCAATGGCGATGAGGAAAGCAGATAAATTAGTGATGAGAGTAACCTGGTAACAGTATCTGAGAGAGGACAGCAAGGCCCTGCCTGGCGGAAACCCTACACCCCATGAGTTTAGGATTGTCTGTGTTACGCCTGAGCGTATTTGAGCTCCCACACATAGAAAGCAGCGATAAAACACATCTTATAAGGTGCTTTTCAAAAAAGAGACACTTGGATCACTAATCAAAGATGCATAAAATGACACAGACGTGCCCCTTAACATGTCATCTGTGTTCTGAAGTATGAAAATGTCCAGCTTATGAGTAAAATGACTCCCACACTGGGCAACGCAGACAATGCCCCAGTGTTCCTGGTAAGATGATATCTGGGCAGGCAGTGAGGTGTTCCTGCCCACTGGTCTAACAGAATGGAGGAGGTTGTTGCCGGGGCAAATTCTTGGTGTTCCACTGACCTTTTTATTTAATTTTCTTTATTTTTTTTACCAGATCCACGGACACCAAAAAGTGAGCTGAGGCAGAAAGACACATGTTTGTTTCTCATTTGTAATTTTTTTGTTTTTAAGCTGTCGGGTTTTTGAGCGATGACAGCCCAGAGAAGGGAATTTCCGTATGGTGAATAGAAACGATGCTAGTTTGTCTCTCTGAGGTCGTCACGAAAAGCCACAGAGAGGGTTTGAGTTTTCCTTTCACTCTATCGTGGTGTTGTCCCATCGTCGTTTGCCCCTTCATGTGATTCAGAGCTGCATCAAATTGTGAAAATCTTCTGCCTTTCGAATCGGAAAAATTCCCCCAAAAATTCCAGATTCTAGTGTCAGCTGACTGTGATGACTATGTCATCCGCATTTAACAGCCTCATCAGATGATCTCTTCATGGGTGCACACATACCATGACCCGTTTTCTGTTTGGTAACCTGATTTGCTATGAGTTTAATGAGTTATGAGGTCCTGTCTACAACGAGATTCAATCGTTTTTTTGTTAAGTTATTCACTCTTATTGGTAATGACTTATTCAACTGTGCATTGCCGTGAGGTGTGTCTCTCTGTGCTGACCTGAAACAGTACATATATGCTTTTACAACATATACTTTTACAACACTCATATGGCAAACCGGATTTTTCCGTTTCATCTCTCCCCAAAAGCATGCCCATGCACCTGTGATAAAAAGAGTTACGGCTGCAGCTGCAAGTGCGTCACAGCCTTGCTTTTCCAGGCCAAGGAGTTGCCGGTCCACCAAGGTCCTCCAAGCACTGCAAAGGACATGAAGTCTCTTGTTTAGTAGATGTGACGCTGATAGCAAAGGAGCCTTTTATTTTATTTTATTTGTTTATCTCCAGCGTTCACTGGGCGAGAGGTGGGGTACACCTTAAGGTCATGGGAACAATATCATCTGATCATTTTTATTCAAACCAGAATACAACAATTACAGTCATATGAAACATTAGGACACCTCAGAAAAAAATTCCGTAAATAACTTTGCATGTCAATCAATATCTTTTCTTTTCTTATTTATCGCTGGAAAAGGAAGAGACTTAATTATAGGTATACAACAAAAAATTAAGCTTGTTTCATTTATTGAACACAATTTATTTAATCTGACTTTGACTCTACCCAGGACTTTCCACTTTTGTCAATACTTAGCCAGTTCTTGGTGGATTTACTGGTATATTGTACATTGTTGTCATGTTGCTGAGTCCAGAGTTTTGGGTTTATTTTTATTTATTTATTTTTTTACAGATGAACATATTTCTCAGCCACCCTCTGATACACACTAGATTTCATGGCTGATTCAGTGATGGTGAGCTGGCCAATGTTTGAAGCATCCCCAAACCACGACACTTCCAGCTCTTTACTTCATGTATATTTTGGCTGTATTTTTTATGACAAATGTCCTCTGTACTGGTGTCAACTCAAAGACTGGGAGCCTATTATCAAAGACAGACAATCAACAATTACCACTGGTAGGTGGAAACGTGGAAAAAGCTGTTAATAAACTAGGATGGAATTTCTTTAATACCTATAAAGATTTTTTTGTCCGTATCACAAAGTGTATAGTTATCTTTGTATGTGTCATTTTCTAAACTGAAATATGAATAAACATATATACAGACATATTCAATAAATTAGAATAGGTACTTCTAAGAAGCTTAGGATTAAAAGTACCTTTTGAAAAAAACAACCTTTAAGCCGGTTTTAAACATACATTTTATTAAGCCCCCATTTCTGCATTAAAATATAGCTTTTTTATTGGTCTACTCTAATCTTAAATGTTGTGTTTTTATTAGCTGGAGGTGGGAAAAAACTCATAATTAACAGAAATGAAGGCTTTAAAACATCATCAGTCTGCTTTAATCTATATAATGTGTTTCCCTTAGTAAATTAAGTTAATAAAATAAATTAACTTTTCAATAACTAAGTCTAATTTATTGAATATGACTGTATATGTTTTCTTTGAATTGATTCCCCCTTTACTTGGCATGTTTTTAAATGGTCTGTCTCATTTGCTATCAGAAACAAATATTTTGATTGCATGTAAATCATCAACATAAAGCTAAATCTGAGTTGGGATCAGATTAATTTTAATGCTCCAGACCATTACTGACCGGGTCTTTTTGTTATCGGGTTTGTCATGGTTTTCAGGTGACGAGCCCACATGCAGATACGATCGGGAGGCAAAGCACAGTTTTAAGATGTTTATTTTAAGAAACAGGCAGATCTAAGGACGGGACTACGGGTGAGTCGGCTGGGTCAGAACGTCAAGGCTGGCGAGTCTGTAAGAAAGAGGAAGTCAGAAACTCTGAAAGTTGAACCAGGGGAATTGCTAGAAGTGCGCTGCTTACCATTTAGCCGGGCGGACCTAACCGGGAAGAAGTAGCGTCGGGAATACTCTATGATTCTACTCAGCTGGAGTTAGGCGGCTGGTGGCTGAGGACGGCTGATGTAACTGGCGAGGGATCCTGAGCGA
Source organism: Fundulus heteroclitus (assembly GCF_011125445.2). Taxonomy (NCBI): domain Eukaryota; kingdom Metazoa; phylum Chordata; class Actinopteri; order Cyprinodontiformes; family Fundulidae; genus Fundulus; species Fundulus heteroclitus. The sequence goes on from NC_046369.1 coordinate 14,260,718, forward strand.
ACCTCGTCGGCAACGGTTGACAGATGGATTGACCAGAGTGAATGCAGAACCAGCAGGAACCGGGAGAGGGGAACTCAGGCCTCGCTGGGTAACATCCAGGAAGTATGAGGGGAGCGCCAGAGCAAAATCTGAGCAGGCGGTTCTGCTGGTCTGTTTCTTCGGAACGAGACGTCAAGACGGGTGAGTGCATCCAAGCACAAAAATCTGAGGCAAACAGAGATCCAAAAATTAGTCAAAAAACGAAGAGCAAAACTCACAAGCTGGTGTCCGAGCGTAGGGACAGAGGCCCATTCGTACCACGACTGGTTAAGGCTCTGGCGTCTTCCATCTGTCAGCGCTCTGCTTAAGAAGCCAGAGGAAGCCGCCTGCAACGAGCTGCAGGTGTGGGCCACGCCCCCTCAGCCAACCAGACACACCTGTGGAATAGAGTTAGAGTAGAGCAGCACAGAGAATCCTGACACTACCCCCCCCTCAACGGCCGCCTCCTGGCGGCCCAGACGAAGAGGTGCTGGGCTGAGTAGCCCAAAAATCTGAAATCAAGTCCTTATTCAAGATAGTAGCTGCAGAAACCCACGAGCGCTCCTCAGAGCTACAACCCTCCCAGTCGACGAGGTATTGGTGACCCCTACCTCGCCGACGGGCATCCACAACCCTGAGAACCCGAGGGTTCTGACTGTCCTGGGAGGGTGGAGGGGGTCCGGAAGGAGGGCACAAGTTGCTGTCCAAAACGGGCTTGATCTGGGACACATGAAAAGTAGGGTGTACTCGGGAGTGAGGGGGCAAACGTAAACGGACAGTGCTCGGGTTAATCACTGTCTCTATCTCATAGGGACCGGTGAACCGGGGAGCAAGCTTCTTAGCGGATGGATTGGACAAAACGTCTCTGGAAGATAACCAAACCTTCTGACCGGGGCGATACTGAGGAGCTGGTCGGCGGTGCTGGTCGGCAAACCTCTTGCTCCGCTCTGCGGTGCGAGTGAGGGCAGTGATGGTTGATCTCCAGATGTCCTGGCAGCGAGCAATGTAGTCGTTTACGGAGGTGAAGGGAATCCTGAGTTCCTCTGTGGGTAGAAGTGGAGGCTGATATCCCAAAGCAACCTCAAAAGGTGAACGTCCAGTAGCTGAGGTGATGTGTGAATTAAGGGCATACTCCACCCAGGGCAAAAACTTGTTCCAGTCGGAGGGTGAAGATGACGTAAGGCAGCGGAGAGTAGTCTCTAGTTGCTGGTTCATGCGTTCAGTTTGGCCATTAGTCTGAGGATGATATCCAGAGGTGAGTGTATAACGGGCACCCAGAGCAGAGCAAAAGTGCCGCCAGACCTGGGAGATAAACTGAGGACCCCGGTCAGAGAGGATATCAACAGGGATGCCGTGAAGTCTGAACACATGTCTGATAAGAAGCTGAGCTGTCTGGAGTGCGTTGGGTAATTTGCGGATGGGAATAAGATGACAGGACTTAGAAAACCGATCAACTACCGTCAAAATAGTTGACATACCTTGGGACAAGGGGAGACCGGTAACGAAATCAATCGCTATGTGGGACCATGGACGTCTGGGGATGGGAAGAGGATTTAACAAACCGGAAGGTGGCTGTGTAGAAGACTTATTCTGGGCGCAAACGGGGCAGGCGAGAACATATTCTCGAACATCCTTAGTCCATGAAGGCCACCAGAACCGCCGGGATACCTGGGACTGGGTTCTAAAAATGCCCGGATGGGCGGAAAACTTCGTGTCATGACTCCAACGTAGAACCTCAGGACGAACAGACTGGGGAACGTACTTAAGCCCAGGTGGCCCTGTACCTGGGTCCGGGTCTAAGAGTTGGGCCTGTCTGATTCTGTCCTCCAGATCCCAATGCAGCGCTCCAACCGTACAGGTGGGAGGAAGAATCGGTTCCGGCTCCCTCTCTTGTTCAGAAGATGTAAACAGACGGGACAGTGCATCAGGCTTGACATTTCTGGAGCCGGGTCTGTAGGTGATGGTGAGGTTGAATCGAGAGAAAAACAAAGACCAACGGGCCTGTCTAGAGTTGAGTCGACGGGCTGACTGCAGATAGGAGAGGTTCTTGTGATCTGTCCATATTATGATGGGCTGCTCGGATCCCTCTAACCAGTGCCGCCACTCCTCCAACGCTAGTTTAATAGCTAGTAGCTCACAATCACCTACATCATAGTTCTGCTCTGCTGGTGATAAACGACGGGAGAAGAACGCACAAGGGTGCAACTTACAGTCTACCTCCGACTGTTGGGACAAAACCGCTCCCACCCCGGTATTAGAGGCATCGATCTCTAAGATAAACTGTTTGGCTGGGTCGGGGTGAACTAGTATGGGAGCCTGGGAAAAACGGGCCTTAAGTTTACTGAAAGCCTCCTCGGCCTCTGGACTCCAGACATAAGGTACTTTGGGGGAAGTGAGAGCATGTAAAGGAGATGCTACCTGACTATAGTTCCTGATAAAGCGCCGATAGAAGTTAGCGAAACCAAGAAAGCGTTGGAGCTGTTTGCGCGACTCAGGAACAGGCCATTCCACCACTGCCCTTATCTTTTCCGGATCAGACTTCACCTGTCCGCCCTCTAAAATCAGACCAAGAAAGGAAACAGAAGACTGGTGAAAATCACACTTCTCGGCCTTAACAAATAAGCGATTCTCTAATAATCGCTGGAGAACAAGACGGACGTGTTGTTTATGTTGTTCTAGGTCACGAGAGTAAATCAGGATATCGTCAAGATAGACGAAAACAAAAACATTCAGAAAATCCCGAAGGACATTGTTCACTAATGCTTGAAAAACTGCCGGGGCATTGCACAAACCAAAAGGCATGACTAAGTATTCAAAGTGACCTAGCGGGGTCTTAAAGGCCGTCTTCCACTCATCCCCCTGTCTCACCCGAACCAAATGATAAGCGTTGCGCAGATCAAGTTTAGTGAAGATCTTAGCATTCTGGACTGGTTCGAGGGCTGAGGATAATAGAGGGAGCGGGTACTTGTTCTTAACGGTTATTTGGTTAAGCCCTCGATAATCGATACAGGGTCGAAGGGTTCCATCCTTCTTACCAACGAAAAAAAAAACCGGCGCCCAATGGGGAGGATGAAGGACGGATTAACCCCGTAGCTAGAGATTCCCCTATATACTTCTCGAGCGCTTGACGTTCTGACCTGGAGATGTTGTAGAGCCGACTCACCGGTAGTGGAGCCCCAGGCAAAAGGTCAATAGCGCAATCGTAAGGGCGATGTGGGGGAAGTGAACAAGCCTGAGTCTTACTGAATACTCTCTGAAGATCGTGGTATTCCTCCGGAACTAGCGATAGGTCAATAACGTCCCCAGATTCTGTCTCAGGGGAAGGGGTAACAGATACAGGACGAGCGGACTGTAAGCAACGAGAATGACAAGCTGGAGACCAAGATTCTAATCGGGACTCGGCCCAGTTAAACTGCGGGCTGTGGACACTTAACCAGGCTAAACCCAAAACAACGGGTGAACGCTTTACAGGGAACACGAAAAACGAAAGTTGTTCCCGGTGGTTACCCGAAACTATCACTACTAGAGGTCGAGTGCGATGGGTGATTAAGGTTAAACTCTGCCCATCCAAGGACGACACCCGGAGAGGCTCGGGTAAAGGTTCGACCGGCACACGAAGCTGATCCACTACGGTTTGGTCAATTAGGTTGAAGTCCGAACCGGAATCAACTAGAGCCGAGACATCGAAAGTATCCTGATCAAACATTAACGTCACTGGTAAATGTAAGCGAGAAAGAGATGGCGCCTTAGTAACTACTCGGGGGCTAGAACTATTAACGTCCACCGTTCTCCCCGTTACGAACGGTGGACTGGATCTTTTGGCCGAACCGGACAATCCTTAAGGAAATGACCTTCCCCTCCACAGTATAGACATAAGTTGCCCGCGAAACGCTGTTGACGCTCCTTATTGGTTAAACCAACCTGGCCCAACTGCATGGGTTCAGGAGGTGATGGAGCGGACCGCGGTTCCCTATGGGTGAGCGTGGAAGGGGTGGATGATCGCATGACTTGGTTCTGTCTAACTCGGCTCCGACTACGTAGCCGGGTATCCAACCGGATGGCTAGCGCCACAAAATCCTCAAAATCCCCGGGTTCCTCCACCCGGGCTAATTCATCCTTAAGGGACTCATCAAGAGCCTGAAAAAAATACTGCCTTTAACGGTCTTGGTTGCCAATCCGCCGCTGCGGCAACCGTACGAAACTCCACTGAGAAGTCAGATACGCGTCGACCGCGCTGTTTTAACGAAAGGAGATGACGAGACTGGTGAGCCGAATCTAACTCGGGCGAAAAAATAGTCTTAAACTCGGTAACGAATTCCTGAAAAGTAACCCCGAATGACTGACAATCAGGGAATCGAGCCTCAGCCCAACTAAGTGCCTTACCTGTTAGGAGTCGTAATACATAAGATATCTTAACCTCATCTGAGGCGAAAGTCTGGGGGGATCGGTTAAACACCAGTTTACACTGAAAAAGGAAACCTCCGCAACTTCCATGGTTACCAGAGAATTTCTCCGGACTAGGTGACGCGCTCTCAAGTGGCGGAGCCCAAAGCTGATTATCAGTGCTCGGAGCGACGGGAGGCGGGGTGCTAATGTTTTGAGTGACAGGCGACGTCATCGCGGAAGTAACTGTGTCCATGAGCTGGCTAAACTGAGCGGCTAATCTATGAAGCTGCTCCTGTGTTGAATTTACGGCTAAACCTAGCGACTGCATCTGCTCTTGCTGTGCGGCTAACTGCCGCCCGAACGTATCCGCTGGACTTTGGTGGCCAGAGCCTTCTTCTGTCATGGTTTTCAGGTGACGAGCCCACATGCAGATACGATCGGGAGGCAAAGCACAGTTTTAAGATGTTTATTTTAAGAAACAGGCAGATCTAAGGACGGGACTACGGGTGAGTCAGCTGGGTCAGAACGTCAAGGCTGGCGAGTCTGTAAGAAAGAGGAAGTCAGAAACTCTGAAAGTTGAACCAGGGGAATTGCTAGAAGTGCGCTGCTTACCATTTAGCCGGGCGGACCTAACCGGGAAGAAGTAGCGTCGGGAATACTCTATGATTCTACTCAGCTGGAGTTAGGCGGCTGGTGGCTGAGGACGGCTGATGTAACTGGCGAGGGATCCTGAGCGAACCTCGTCGGCAACGGTTGACAGATGGATTGACCAGAGTGAATGCAGAACCAGCAGGAACCGGGAGAGGGGAACTCAGGCCTCGCTGGGTAACATCCAGGAAGTATGAGGGGAGCGCCAGAGCAAAATCTGAGCAGGCGGTTCTGCTGGTCTGTTTCTTCGGAACGAGACGTCAAGACGGGTGAGTGCATCCAAGCACAAAAATCTGAGGCAAACAGAGATCCAAAAATTAGTCAAAAAACGAAGAGCAAAACTCACAAGCTGGTGTCCGAGCGTAGGGACAGAGGCCCATTCGTACCACGACTGGTTAAGGCTCTGGCGTCTTCCATCTGTCAGCGCTCTGCTTAAGAAGCCAGAGGAAGCCGCCTGCAACGAGCTGCAGGTGTGGGCCACGCCCCCTCAGCCAACCAGACACACCTGTGGAATAGAGTTAGAGTAGAGCAGCACAGAGAATCCTGACAGGGTTTATGTTCAAACTTCTGAATTTGTCTTTTTTTTTTGGAGAAATGAAAAAGTGCTATAGCTTTCTTTCAGCTCGCAGACTGGCAGCAACAGGTGGGGGAGCAACATGACAGACAGACCGTCTTAATAGTTTTAAAACTGTAATGTTTCAAAACATTGGTATATGTTGAAACCAGTAAGCTGTGTCAACGCTGTTGAAGGGTTTCCCTTTTTTATAGACAGTGAGAAAGATGGTATTTTATTGAAAAACTTAAATTATGCCCATTTATTCTAAACAGGGAAGCAAGAAGAGAAGACAAAAGCCACCTAATGCCATCAGTTTTAGAAGACTGTAGTGACAATTGTTGGATAAAAAGAAAGTCAAAGTATTTCTTGTTTGCCAAGGCAAACATTGAATATTTCCTGTTTGACAAGGTCAGCTCATTGGCTCTAGGGTTTTGTTAAACTCTTTTTTTTTTTTTTTTTGCAAATATTGACAGGATCAAGGGTGAGTAAGTCAAGGTTAACAGCTCAGTCTGTAAATATTAGCAAAAAGTGTGGTCTTACAGGACGTTACCGTGAGCTTTCTGCAAGTTTTCTGCAAGATTTCACATTTTGCTGAAAGCAGGAAGCATTTTTGAAGTGTAGTACCTTGGTGTTGCTATTTATATCAGCATACTGGAATTGCTATCTAATATTAACGATTTTTTTCCCTTCCACGTCACATTTCCCTTACTGTTTTTTATAGGGTATGTACAACTTTGCTGGGTAACATCCAGCAGTACCAACTCTACCAACCTTCCTCACAGTGGTTGCTTTTAAATGTTCCAAGGTTTCCACAGCAGCATTCTCCCATCATGCACCATGGTCTTCAAACAATCTTCAACTATCTCTTGAGTTACAAACATTTATATCTATTCCAGATTTGAAGACTATCATAAAGGATGACGTCAAGGTGGAACATCACTGTTTCTTTTACTGATGGTTCACTCAGATTTAATGTTAATTCTAATGTTTTATTCTATTTTGGTTGTGTGGTTGTTTATGATTATATGTCTATTTTACATTGTTATTTTTGTGGCTGCTACCTTGGCCAAGTCTCCTTTTTAAAAGATATTTTAATCTCAATGGAACTTCCTGGTTAAATAAAGGTAAATAAATAGACAAATGATTCAATTCAACCATAAAAGTAAATATGCATTTAGTGATAAATAAAACTCTGTGGTCTTTGCTTCCATTTTAATTATCATAAAAGTGTCACATAAAACCGTAGGAGGAATAACGTCAACCTGCGTAATCCGACTTTTACGAGATTCTTCCATTTGGTCATCATTGTGACTAACTTAGATGTCTGTGATAAAACGCTGATGTACTTCTATTGACGTCTGTGGTGGTGTCGGTACAGGTGTGTGCATTTTGGAACTGCAAGTACGATTGTTTGGCTATATGTTCAATTCTGTTGCATCAGTGAAATATACAGTTTCCTCTAAAAGGTTATGTCAATATTTGAACAAGACAGAGACCCATATACAGATTTTCCTGCAATCCTCTAGACTGATTTTAAATATTTCACTGACCAGGACTATAATTCAACTATTTACTTAGCGCACTGTATATCTATTACAAAAGTAGGAGTTTGTATGCACATTTTGAAAACATAAAAGAATATCTGAATCCATTTTAAAAAACCTTCAGTACAATAGATATTTCAGAGACGTGAATTTAAAAACAGTTCAGGTTTTTTTTTTTCTTTGAGGATATAATTCCACTGCATCAGTAGACTGAATGGGGAGGGTGGAGGAGTGGCACCGTTTGTGCACGAATATTTATCATATCTAGTCATGGAAAATATGTCAATAACCATGGATGATGTGAAGGATTGTATAACTGTGGAGATACATGTGGAAAAAAGGAAAACAGACATGTCAACTGTGTAAAGAAAGCCAAGCTCCAATGAAAATACAGAGTCATTATGGAAAAGTTGTTTGGCTCAGCTAAAAAAAAAAAAATCATTTATGCCTGTGGGGATTTTAACATTGCTTTGCTAAACATAAAAAAAAACAGATTAATTTATTGAAATGTTGCATAGCATAAGCCTTTTTTGTAGCATAACATCTGATGTTGCAATACAATAATATGGGAAGGAGTAAAATAAGGAGATTACTGTTAAATTATACAAACAATCAGTTGTCATTTTTTGTTGTTCATGAAAGTAAGTACAGAAAGAAAAGGAAAGTAAAGGAAATAAAATATGAGAGAGTAACAACTTATATGATAAGAACTGCCCAGGTATCAGGTAGTTTGATTTAAAAAAAATAATTCAAGTCATAATAATTAATAGAATAAAAAGATGCAGATTAGGCTCCCTTAACAGTGGGACTGGTTAGGGCCTTTGTTTGCCTGGTTCACAGAGAGACGTCTTATTCATGTGCATGACGGTGTGACATAGGTTGAAACAAGGAGGGTATCACGCTTAATACCTAACTGTAGGTTTTTGAAACCTGGAATCTGAGGCCCCCTCTGTTTTAAAACGGTTTTGTCCTTGGGATGGAGAAACTTTGGTCTGAGAGTCCAGACACAAGGAGCCTTACGTGTCCCCACAAAGACAGAAGACAAGGAAAAATAACAAGAGCACATCAAAAAAAAAAAAAATGTGGAGAAAAACACACCACTAAATGGATTTTCTCACGATCCTCTGTTGTTTATGGTTTGTGTATAGTTTGGATTGTCCGGCATCTTAAATTCCCCCGGCTTGGCCTTACCCTCCGGCTGTTTGATATTCTGTTTATTGTGACACACCTGGTTTTCTTCCTGTTGACTGTTTTCCAGTGTATTCAAGTTCCTGGTTTGTGTTCCTTCCTCAGTGGATTCTCTGTTCACTCCGTTGTTCCCCGTGCTTGTAAGTGTCTTTGTTTATCCAATAAACCTCATCAACCTCATCCCCGCAGCGCTTTGGGTCGGCAAAAACCACATCCCTTGACAAACAGAACTTGTCCATCCCCAGGACCCAAACACAAACTGAGCGCTGTGGACTATGCAGTTCAAATCAACAAGGAATCTTCGCACTTTTGCTTCCTTCTGCCCCTTCTCCAACTTCTGTAAGAATTTTTTTCCTTTATATTTTAGACATATTGTTAAATGGTTACATTTCCTAGAGTGATTTATTTTCTTAATATGCAATTACTCCTTTTTATTTTATTTATTTTTTATATTTGTTATCAAATAAAGATGAAAATTTCATGTTGACAACGATGAAATCATTAGGTTAGCTTCTATGAACATTTTGATTCCACAAGAATGCATACCTGTTTCGTAAAATATACCCTTTTGATGATTATTGGGGCGATTTAAGCCTCATCTAATTTCAAAATATGAGTAATCCAATCACATCAAGCCCACTGTCACACCGGGAGAGTGGGATATCGTGTCTTGGATGGGTTTTGTCTGTTTTGCCTAATTAACAATCTTTCTGTCACGCTATGATTCAGCAGAGAAAAGCCTGCAGAGGCCTACGCAGAATCTACACCACCTTATTACACACTTCCTCATGAAGAGCGCTTTCCCTTTCAGCAGGGAAAACCGTCATCCGGCTAGCGTGGGCCAGACTGTGTGAGGGTGGCGTGTTTGCTGTGTCATGAGACTATGCACTGCCTCTTCTGTTCCTGGTGGTGCCTGAGTAGCCAGAGAGGAAACTAGAAAGAAAAAAAAAAAGAAAGGCTTTCATTGCTAATATTTGTTTGGCTTTTGTTCAACCTTTATTTGATCATAATTTTTTTATGTCTTCAAGGACTTTTCCAAGCGTTTTAAAATACTCTAGAGAACGGTGTGTGTTAATCAGTTTGAACTTAGTTAAACATCGACAAAGCATTAAACTCAAAAGGAGCTATGATGAACACCTTTAGCAGAGGTTTGACACTTTTTTCTATTTTATTTTTTACAATATGCAAACAGACGATTCAATAAATTAGAGTAGAGATTTCTAAGAGACTTGTTTGTCAGATTAAAAGTACCTTTAAGCAGGTATTAAACATACTTTTCAGCAGCACCCTTTCTGCATGAAAGTCCAGAATTAGCTATATTCTAATTTTAAATGCTGTGTTTTTGTTCGCTAGAGGTGGAAAAAAACTCATAACTAACAGAAATAAAGGCTTTAAAACATCATCAGTCTGTATTCATTTATATAATGTGTTTCCCAGTGGTGAAATAAGTTACTGAAATAAATGAACTTTTCAGCAATATTCTAATTTGAGCATGACTTTATGTTCTGCGGTCTTAAACCATTCTCTTTTTCTTTTTTTTTTGTTCAAGTTACAACCCCAAATTTCTATGCATTTTATTGGTGATTGAATGTAGTGCATAACCGGGAACAAAAAAATAAATTTTGCTTTTTTACATGATTAAAAATCCATTACCTCTCCAATGCATTTGTGTTCAGCCCACTGAATCCCCCTTTAGCTAAATCTCCATATGAGAGCCTTGTGGGACTGAGACTTTTGCTCGTTCTTTGTAGGTGGACGGTGAGCATATCTCAATTTTCAAGATTCTCAATTAGCGTTAGGTACCAACGCTGACTACATCCATACTGAATGTATGGGTTATTATCCTGCTGATCCTATTCCCCAGCCTCAAGTGTTTTCCAGCCGTTAACAGGTTGTTGTCAAGTTTTTCTTATTCATCTCCACCTATCTCCCCATCAACTCTGACCCTTGTCCCTCCTGTAGTAAAGCATCCCCATAGTATAATACTGCCACCATCATGATTCACTGTGGAAACGCTGCCTTCACGGGGGTAAGCATTGTTAATTTTTGCTGCATATTGGACATTTTTCATGTGAGCCAAAAAGTTCAACATTGGTATTATCTGACCAAGGCAGACTCTTCCACATGAATTCTGCATCTCCAGTCTGCTTGGTACTCCTAATCTATCAGTTAGGTCAAGACTGAACCCAAAGAGCCATTTTGCCCTCTGTCTTGTTTATGTAAACTTGTTTTGAGATGCAAATGTTTCCAAGTCTTTCGAAAAAGACAGCTTACAGTTTTTGATGAATATCTATTAAAGGACATTTGTTGTCATTTGAAAAAGACAAGAGAGTTTCTCGATTTAGGTTAAAACAAATAACTACATAGCTTTTGCAAAAAGGAATATATGCAGTTTCTTCAAATGGATGTTGATATTTAGGAGTTTTACTGATACTGTTAGTATCGTTTAGGGTAGAAATTCAATGTAGTTACTCCATCTAAGACCTGAAAAAGTGCAAATACCTGCATTTGTTATTAAATATATTTTTCGCACCTTTAATTGGTATTTAAAATATTTAGCCAAAGTTGTTAAGAGCCAGTGTAGAAGGTCCAAAGACCTGCAGCTTTGGAAGTGAGCTCCAGAGCTGCGGGGCGCAGACCCCTTAGTTTAGGTAGACAGCCATATAAACCGTTTATTTCTTCTCTAACTCTTCACAGTTATGCACCACTTTGCTTTTGTCTTTCCTATAAACTCCCATTGTAACGTGTTAAAGTTTGAGGTTATAATGCCACAAAATGTAAAATAGTTCAAAGGGTATGATCAGTTTTGCAAGCTACCAACTTTTCAAGTCTCATATTGTGTTATTTTCCTTTTTATTGGAGCTGTTTGTCACACCTTTGACAGGTTAAAGTTCAGGGTCAACTCCTGAAATATCTCAAACAACTCCCTCAAGGTTCTTTTTACTATTGTGTCAGCAAGCTTAAACGGCAGCTAAACTGCAGTTTAGGTGAAAGATCAGTCTACTAAGAACACCACCCTCCTGTAACCTATTGTATTTTAACAGCAAACACTCATAAGTGACAAGCAGGCACAGTATGAGAACAGTGTAACTTATCTGATAGGTAAATGTCACAAAATCTCAACTGACTCTACTGTAAGAGACAGCTATTGCCCCGTTTTTTAAACCTTTTTTAAAAAAAACTTTTTTCAGTTATTATTTTGAATCATAATACTTAAATAAGAGATTATATTACAGTCCAACATTTAAAATATGCAAAAATTATGAAATAAAAAAGAATATTATCAGAAAACTATCAAATGCAAGAAAAGAAAAGAATGAGTAAAAATAATGAAAAAGAACTTGCATTCATCAATACTACTACTACTACTACTACTACTTTTACTACTAGGAATAATATAAATAATAATAATAACAATAATATTAATAATTATTAAAAAACGACAGAAGAAACAATTATCGACGTTGAAATATTACTAATGTTCCTATGTGTTAGGTATGTTAACCACATTGCAGTGCAGTTCTTCCTGTTGCAAGGCTTTATTGTGATATAGTAATATAGTTCTTTAAACAGGAAAATAAACACTTACTATTGTTAAAAGTGCGATCATATCATACATGTTCTGTTTATTTCTAAATCCCCAGACAGTTGGACCGGGACAGCCCACCATTCTCATATAAGGTAATGGGCGGTCCGTGAGGGGACCGCCTCTTCGTTCTGATTGGATGACTCGTCTGACATGACTTTTTTTTCACCGGCTTCGGCGTTCCTGATTGGTCTTCTGACTTGGTCCGATTTAGGCTCATTGTCCTAATCAGCCGTGGATGATGTGGGAAGAGGAAGGGGGGTCGTTAGAAAAAAAGAAGAAGAAGAAGCAGCAGAAACCAAACAAGAACGGTGGAGGAGTTTGGCGTGGAGAGTCGTTTCTACGCGAACCGACCGACCACCACCACTGGCTGAGGGAAGAATGCTTGAAAACAAAAGGGAGAGATTGAAAACCTTCCTCAGGAAGATCGACGAGAAGGCCATCTTCAGACTAAAGCACTTCATGAAGGAGAGGTGAGCGGAGCTATCTGCCGGGTTGAACGTCACCGCGGGAGGGGGGGCCTGGTGCATGAAAATTGGAATGGATGCGGATGTTTGACCGTTATTTGCTGACAGCAACGTGTCTAAAGAGGTTTGTTCCTCGCGGTCAGTTGCGTTAAAGGGCCTGTGAAATATTCCGTAGAGCAGGCACAAACCGCTAGCATGCTAAGCCGGCTGACCGGGAGAGGATGTGGTGTCATGTAAATAAGTGGAGTCCGTGTCTGTCAGGTAAAGTCTCTCCCAAAAACTAACGGTTGGGAAGATTATGTATTAATTTCTTCAAACACTTCTGGCAGAACGCCCCTGCCTCCGCCTAGTATTTGTTTCTAACAATGTGCTGTCCAGCCTGACAGCAGTGACCGCCCTGGTGGATCGCCATTCATCCAGGACGTGTCAGCCTATTAACAACAAAGCGGCTGGCCCGGATTAGCCTTATTATTGTCTTCTTGAGTTATGTTCATCCACAGCGCTGCCTGTCTAATGGGGTCACTTTAGAGAAGCGCGCGGCGTCAGGAGAAGGGGAAAAAACGTGCATATAAAACAAGAGCTGCAGCCAGGTCTGGTTGCCCGATAATCTCGCGTTAACCTGCCGTTCGGAGACCATCGCCCCCCTCTTCTAAACATGCACCCATACTGGGGCATGTGTTTCTCCCCGCCACAGCTATCAGATAGCATCACGGGCCAAGTTTGTATGTTCCTGGAAAACCTATTTTTAGGCCCCACGAGTGTCATATAAATGCCGTCAGTGCCTCGTGTGTAGCGTGAGTTATTCCTTTCACGTCCCTCCCCACTGATAGCCATGTGGAGGCGTCTGAGAGAGCGCCCCCCCCCCCTCCAGTCAGACGAGGCCTGCCGGTTATCAGTCGCCGCTCTGCGTCTGTAGGGTGGCATGGTGGGCGATAATCACTCCCAACAAAAACATGCACGCACGTGCCACCTTAGGGCAGTTGAACTAAGGCACTCAAAACCTTTTTGTGCGTTCGGTCTTATCGATTGTCTGCTTGTTGTTGTTTTTGCAGCGGTGCTCGCCGGAAGCGGGTACAAAAGGAGCTTTAATTTCTGCTCTTCTGTAAGAGGCTCTGCGCACGGGCCTGCGCAGCCCTCCGTCAGGGAGTTATGGGTTGCCCTGGTGACGGGGAAGGGAGCTGGCACAGCTGCAGCAGCAGCAGCGCGCGCAGCTGCTGCACTCTGGAACAGACTGGGTGTGGCGGCTCTGCGGGCTCCTGGAGGATGCTCCCAGGGCACGCGCCGCCGTTAATCACATGTGCGGCTCGCGCACAGGGAGAACCTGTGCCGAAGGACGGAAGCCACATCTGTGGGGCTGTTTTATCGCTTAATAACGGGGTGTGGGGGGACAGACCCGTTCATGGCTGGCGTTAATGACTGGCTTCTTTGCTCGCGCAGCCAAGAAAACGGCCGTGGCCTTGGCTGCTTCATCCTGTGATGCTCGGGCGAGCATTCAAGGTTGAAGCAGTTTGCGGAGGTCGGTCTGGTTTCAAACTCGCACCTTCACCCTGCCCTTAACTGGGCTGGGGCATGGCGCCCGTCTTTTGAGACAGGCGTTCCTTTCTTTCATAATAACTTGGGTTGGCGTAACTATATTTTTGCTTGGACTTTAGGATCAGAGCTAGCTGGGACCCGGAAGGCGGCTTTGGGTAAAATCTCCCCTGATAATTTAGGGAGGAGAGTGGAGGCTCTTCCTACTTAGAAATGAGGCTACACCTGTTTGCTTTTTGTCTGTTTCTTTGGCACTTTGTTCAGCTTCTGTCTGTAGGGGGGACAAAAGGCGACCCCGGCTCGTTGTTGGCATTAAGAGAGGTCACTGAAACCTTTAATACTTATGAGAGGCATAAAGGATTTACCTGGAGGGCCGAAGACAAAAGTTGGGGAGTGTCAGAATGAGGGCAAAGACGTGCAATTTGAGGAAGGTTTTAATTGAAAGGCAGTTCCAACGCCTACCAGGCATCATGGTTTCAGTAAAAAGGGCCTCACAGACTTCCTGAAAGGCGAGATCTCATAGCTCATCTCATATCTCACTATGTTTCAAAGAGCCAGAGAGTAGCTCATATCTTCTTTCCTTCCAGGAAAACGGCTTTAACAACACAATAGTGACTGAGTCCAATACTTTTTATTTTATTTTAAAGTTCCGATAATAAAATGTAAGCAATTTAGCCCGCATAAAGCGCCCTTTTATTCTCGGTCAGCTGACATCTGCTGCTGCTTTATTTATTCCCTCCATGATTTACAGATGAATCCTTTTGCTCTCATTCAGCGTACAGTATAACAAATTCATTCAGTCTTAATTTGGTGTCTCCTCCTTTCAAAACTGTCTTCTGTTATCATAAGAGCTGAAAATACTTCCTTTGTTTTATATTCAAAGATCAGAAAAACCCCTTGTTGTTGTTGTTGTTTTTTTTCCTGCCCTCGTTGGTATGCGGTTTTTCCATGGACACATGGCTTCCAGCTGACGACACAGTCGCCCTGAAAGAAAGATGCTCTCTGTTTCTGTGCCTGGTTTTCATGGAGGAAGTGAAGGGACTCGTTCCGGGCAAAACACCACGTGCCTTCCTGCTCTGTAACACAGCTACACTCATTCAGCAACACACACACACACGCTCAGAAACATTCCCCGTTACCCCTGGGACACGCACAAAGTTCAAAGTTCCTGCTGTTCGCTGGCAGGATGCCACAGAAAGTTGTGTTGTACAGAAATCTGCCCTCAATGGCTGCTCTGCTGAGGCTTGTGTACATTAACTCTACATGATTTTATCTTACATCCTTTTAGTCTGATCAAGAATAATATTTAAAGGTGGTTTAATTTTTTATTTTACCTGATTTTGATGAATTCAATAAAAAAAATCAGAATGTAGGTCAAATGTCAACTTCCCTGACAAATTTAATTGTGCAGTTTTTTCTCTTTTTTTTACGCTTCTAAAAGCAACGAAGGCCTTGTGATTTAATTCTGTAATGAATCTATAACTACTTGCAGTCAAAGTTGTGATTTGCTTGCCTTTGAATAAGAAGATCCTTATGGGTCGTTTTTTTTTTTTTTTTTTTTAAAGATTGTCCTTGGCTGTCCACAAGGGGGCGCTGGCACGCTTTGTGTTTCATTTTCAGACAGCTTCTGGGTTTTGGAGGCTGCAGTTCAGCCTCACATGAGGTTCACGTTGCTCCAGCAGCTGTGCTGGTCATGGGAGAGCACGCTGCTTGGAAACGGAGTAGTCTTCAGGGTGCCGGCGTGGCAGAGCAGCTGACGAGGCTGGTGTCTGTGGGAGGGCCGCTGGGATCAGCCGCCTCGACTCGTGGACAGAAAACAAAAAGCAACAGATCTCCACAACTCAGGGGGGGTTCTGCACTTCAGATCTGTATATCTAGTCATTTTGTTAAAAAAAGTAAACGCCCCTCGTTGCGAATATCCATTTTGCTGGTTGAAAGTGATTTTTTTTTTTTTTTTTTTTTTTTTTTTACCGTCTGAATCTACTAATAGCAGCTGTTATGGAGTTAGTCATGCCATAGTACTGTACACGGTTGGACATTGCGGGAAATAACTGACCCTTTATCCAACATTGACTCGCATATTTACCGCCTCAGGACAGCGGTCACCTGATTTTTAACGGTTGTCTGCGCGCATTTATCTCTCAGACTGGGAGATTGCAGAATGTTTTATCATTCCAGGCCTTTATATAAGGTGGGTGCGAGATAAAACAATGTCCTTTTTTTTTTTTCATCTCTTACAGTAGATGGCGTGTAACCCTACACTGGCGTCGCAGTCCTCCTATCTAGAACAAAGTGCTAAACGCTTTAAAAGGCCTTAGGACTGTGGCAGGAGCTTGGCCGTGGTGTTGTCATTGTGGCCACAGCTATTCTGGACCTGCCCGAGGCCACAACGAGTGCTCACCCTGTAGGGTCATTGTCACATGTTTGCACTGGAAACGTGGCACTTAGCGTTGAGATGGGAGCGTTAGGTAAGTCATATGTGATGACTGACTGAAGTAGACTGATGTAACAAGCACAGCTGAACTGCCTTGAGACAATTTAGGGTGATGTCACACGCATGGAAATGAGCTCTTAAAGAGGAGATGATCCTTTAGATATTCTAATGATGCAGTTTGTTGCGTTTCCTGGACATGAAGGTTAACCTTTTTTTTTTTTCTTTGTCTCTTTTCAAACCCTGAAGCTTTTCATGCATTCGAGCTGCGCCCCATTCACAAGTTGAACGGAGACTAAGCTAGCCATTGTTGTGCATACCGGCCTCTCAGCTTTTTAACCCCCCCCTCCCCCCCAACCCATTCATGAGAGTAGGGTATTGAAATGTGTTGTTTGGTGTTCCAGCATGAAAACGACCCTACGATGTTCCTAAACCCCTGCCACCGATGAGCGTTGCCAGACCACACGGCTGAATTCGACAAAGAGCAGTTTCATTATTCTCTTTTTATTAAGGCGTTATCCCGCCGTCTATTTCTAGCTTTTGGCCTAACCTTTACACTTAGGTCTGAGTTTCCTTCACAGGTCCCAATAAACCGGACCTTTACCCTCCTTCGAGATAGATATCGAGGATATAAGAGCAAAGGTGCTGAGATACTTGTCAGTTAGCTGCTCGATGCCAAACGAGGCAACAGGTTCTTGTTGGTTTTTGAGCTCGGGGGAAGGAATTAGGGGGGAAATTAGGCATGGAGAAAGATTTGCTAGGTGAAAAAGGTGCTTTGGATGATCCTAATTCTCCGGGAGATGTCAGCAGGTAAGTCGAATCCTTCTACTTACCGATATGTGTTTAGGGTTTTTTTGAAATTTGAGTTTTTTTTTTCTGTTTCAATGTAGAGAACACAAGTTTAATTTACTTTAATAATCTTTTGTTTACATAAGTCATTGGATAAGCTTGGGCGTGTACTAACATTAGTTCTCTGTGATTATCTATATCATCTTGTTTTCTAAGATGTTACCAGAACAAAAGCAGATAAAAGGAATCTCACTAATGCGTTCTTTTTTTTTTTTTTGCGTGTTCAACGTAAGATAAGCGGTGCTTTTGAGGTAGAAGCTGTTCTGTGTTTGGTGTAATCTTAAGCTTTTGTTTTGTTCCCGATAAGTTATTGGATGTTTGGGATGTTTTGTAATTTGAGGTTGTGATAAAACTAGTCTGAAAAGTTTGTTTTTTTTCCCCCTCAGCAATGGGGTTTTTCACTTGAGGGGAAAGTGGGTCAAAGGGCAGTTTCCCAGCATGAGACATTCAGGCTGCCTCCTGCTTTGTTAATGCAAAGTGGTAATTAAGTGGCACCAGTGTTATGCATGACATAGGTTGTTTCATCCTACTTAATTCTAACTTGCTAACACACAACCATCTGCTCCAATGCCGTCTGTGACTCACTTCTTGTTACAAAGTACTGATTGGGTATCATGATTTTCATCAGAATGATGAACACCAGATCATCAAAAATGTAAGTCCAGCTAATGACGTGATCTAAGGAGTTTTATGTGAATGTACCAGATCAAAATCTTGCGTTCTTTTAATAAATATACACCATGACGGAGAGCACTGTAAAAGTTTCCGAAGGTGACCGGAAGTGACCTTCACTAGTCATGTTTTTATCAACTTTTTATGCTCATTGGGAAGGATCACGTCAGAAAAGGTTGATGGAAACGGCAACATTTTAAATAACTTGCCCGCTTGAGATGGTTTTTGACTTTCCTGAGAAGGGAGTTAAAGTGCTAAACGGGAGATGGAGACATGAGTTTTAGTCACATTTGTACATGGTTACACAACAGCCATATTTTGACCAGAGCTCCAGTCAATCGACCAATTTTACATTGATCTGCTCTGACTACTGATCCAGAGATTAAATGCTGAAAATTGTTTATTAAATGCAATAAAACTAAGAACTCTCATTTCCACATTAAGCAACGGTATACATTTTAATGCACTTTTTATGAGACCCTGTTTACATGATATTTTATTAATTTTTTGGTGAAAACTAACCGGTTTAGTTGCTTTTTATGCTGTTCATTTACATGACAGTGGCAAATTTCTTACAGCAGCACAGTTTGTAAATGGGAGGCTGTACTAATGCCCCCTAGGGGTTTGGAGGTATATCAACAATGAAAGCCAGAATATCAATGTCATGTAAACAGGGCCTGAGCTGAATAAAGTTCATTTGAATTCAAAACAGCAACCTTTATATTCTTTGTTATAGCTCCTAAAAAGTGAATCCGTCAAAACTGTAATCAGCAGGTCTGATTAGAAACGTAGAAGAGAAATTGGCATGGACCCGGAACAGACCGTTCTTTGACTAATGTGGTCACTTGGAAATATTTGTTAGCTTTCACAGCTTTACTTAAGGAGAGTCTCTTTAAAATAAAATATAAAATGCAGCAAGCTGGACCGATTCTTAACCTAAACCCTTTTGGTTTTCATTCAGAAAGTGTTGAGATTGAACTGAAGGGTTTTGCGACGCGTTAACTGATTCCAGAGCATCTCAGAGTCCTGCACATTATTTACTTACATCAAGAAAAAACTGCGAGTTCTGACTGATAAAGAGATTATAAGTTATTAGACAGCTGACTGGGCTTGGATAAGAAAAAGCCCAACAGTCCTATGTGCTAATCTGCTTGGTAGAAATAGGTCGGATGAAAATATTTAATCACGAACAACTAGCTAACATTTAAAGCACTGTTAGGCAATTGTTCCTCTCATTATTATTTTTGTTTTATTTTATTTTTTTGTTGTAACATCACGGCAACGTACACAAAGAATGTAGAGAAACACATTAAGTGACTGGAAACAATATTTAGCAACAAGTCCTTATTGTTTTTTATGTTAAGTAAATTGTCTAACGATCGCAAACTCTCTCTGACTGCAAACTGGTTGTTTCTCAAAAACCAGTTACTAGATAGAGCTCCTGTAAAAGTTGCGTGACATGACATGTTTTAGTAGCAGCATTTTTTCCATCTGGATGCTGTGAAACTAGTTTCACCGACTTCTCCACAATGCGGTCCTGGCACTATATTAAGTTTCCGACGTTCTTCCTTTCCCTGAGGCGATCGAGGCACAAGAGCTGTGAAGAAAATTTTTTTTTTTTTTTTAAGTGTTTTTAATGTTCTAAATAAATGCACCTCTAGCGTGTGATCAGGCTTATCCAATCAACAACCGGACTTCAGCGTTTCGTAGCTGAAAAAGTTTCACGGTTCAAAGTTAGCGAGGGAGAAGTTCCCGGGGTTTTTTGAAGCTGTTTGGGACGTCCAGTTCTGCAGATCCAAAGCATCAGGCTATTTTTTTATTTTATTTTTTTAATTCTGTACTGTGATTTTATTTATTATTATGCCCAGTCAGTTTCCGGACTACACAGTTTGACGGTAACGCCTGTGACTAACATTTCTCTAAAGTAACGCTTACGGTCGTTCCACATTTAATCAACTGTGGAAATTCTGTATTCTTTATTTAATTCTTTATTTATTTATTTAATTTATTTATTTTTTGCTTCATTTTGAGGATTTTCAACCAGACCGAAGGGCTAACGGAGGCTCGTTGTTAGCCGATGCCAATCGGCACATGAACGTAGTGAATCTTCCTGAGCAAGTTTAAAAGCCTGCAAAATGCTGGTGAAGATTCTCAGTCATCAGTCAGGCCAAAAAATTTTAAAGAAAAAGAACTGGACTTTTATTCTGAAAAGTTTGGCCTCCCATCCATGGAGCTTTCTCAGTTCAAAATGTCTGGAGCAGCGTGGAGCTCCAAGCTTTACAAGAGCTGCCGGCTCACAGCAGAGCTTTAGAATTACAAGAAACTACAAGATTTAGTTTCTCTTTCTTTAGAGGGGCACTGAGAATCTTTTGCCCAGCATATGTGATCCGGCTTGTTTAGCAATACTTTTTAACTAGTCAGTCAGTTGGAGGAAGTAGTTTAAATTTAGATTCACTCTCTGGCAGAAGGTGTGGTAAATTCCCCCGTTTTTTTTAGACATGGAGTGTGCGTAACTCGCTCCTGCAGATTGCCGGCTTGTCGTCCCGCTTCAGATCGAGGCGTTCTTTTGAGACGTGGAGCGTGCCTGTAGCTGGGGGACCGGCCTTAAACCTCTCATACATGTCAAAGCCTCCTCTGCATTCTGAGAGCGTCGGCCTTGTGTAAGAGAGGGAGGGGAGACGGCACTCAGGGCTGCATCTATTGGCCGGCCTTTCTCACACTCCTTCAGGCTCAGGAGGGGGTGAGGGGGGGGGGAGTGGCTGGGCTTGACGTCAGCCGTCTACGGAGTGTCACACCACTCTCAACACAAAGTGGCTTCCTTTTTGATCTAGCACAACACAGCTGCAGCTTTTCCTGGCAGGACGTGACGAAGAAGATAACCGTAGTCCGTCTCAAGTCTAGTCCCGGATCACAGCTTTGTTTTACGCGGAGGACTTAAACTCTCTCCTGGTTTCAGGGAGAAGGAAAACTTAAACAGCTGGTTGGCAAGCTTTTTTTTTTTTTTTTTTTTTAACCACCTGTAAGTACAGGAAATGCCTACAGTTAGTAGGTATATGAGCTTCCGTTCATCAAAGCGATTGAAAGTCAGCAGGTAAGTCGTTTTTTTTTTCTGTAGACATTCAGTTTGTTTACATCTTGGCTATAAATAAAGTGTCAAGTTTTGCTGTCATCACAGCTTAAAGCCATTTTTTTTTTCTTCTTCCATTTGTTTTCATCCTCCTGTACTTGTGCCTCGTCTGTCCCCGGTCAAGGACGGGCCGTGGCCTTTCAAAATTTATTGGCTTTTGGAAATCCGGCAGCCTCGCTTTTATAGCACTTTTTTTTTTTTTTTTCTTTTTTTTTCCCTCCTCCACTTCCGAGTTTTTCAACTTCCAGAAAGCATCTTGGAGAGCAGCCAACAGGTCCGTTTGTACAGTCTGAGCGTTGACGCAGTGTCCGTCCATAAAAAGGTTTCATTTGGGAAGAGGACGAGCGTTTCCATCGCGTCGTAAAGATAACTCTGTTGTCTGTCAAACATCGCTCGCGTCTCTGCTGTGCTGGAAACGAGGTCGACGGGGTCGTGGAATAATCGTGGAGCAGAATAGGGCCGCGGCGTTGGCGAAGGAACTGATGTGATTGTTTGAAAAGGCAAATGTCTTGAATATGTCCATGTATGCGGCTTTTATTTAGTGCTTTTTTTTATTGTTTTAAATGAAAAAAAGTCAGAAAGTTTGCTGAACGTTGACATTTCTTTCTTTATGAAATGGCCTAATATTACCCATGCATGCTCCAGCTTGACTTGTGCGTCTCAGGGCGGTGAGAAACTTCAGCCGTCATGCTGAGGCACGCCTGTCGTCCCAGTAACGTCTGTTTGCGCTCGGCTCCGCTTTCTTTGAACGTACCCGTTCAATATGCACTAATCTGGACTTTTTTTTTTCCACATCCAGCAGCTACCCAGTGGAGAGCGGCGGGCTGCCGGCCAAAGCCAAGAAAAGCCGGAGCAGCCAGAGCCTGAAGAAGACGGAGGCGAGGAAAGCCTTGAGCTTAGAGGCTGCTCAGCTGGAGCTGCAGCAGCAGCACAAAGTCCTCACCAGACAAGTCGCTGTCAGGTAGGAGTTAAAACACAGTAACCTGAGAAAAACTTTTTCTTAATCTGTTCGTCTTGTATAAACACATCTACACAGGGTTGTTTGTTTGTACATGCAGAAATCATCTCAATGTTGGATATAAAATGCTTTAAATTGACTTTTTTCAAATTCTGACGCCTTCGAACACTGCAAAACGGGGGAAATTTTCTTGAAATCAGTGTATTTTTCCTTGATTAGAGCAGGTAAATAAGACTATTTGCCAATGGAATAAGATTTTTGCACTTAAAAAAGGAACAATTCATCTCCATCATCTTATTTCAAGCATAGGATGTCTAATTGTCTTATTTTAGGGGTAAAAATACTCATTACATTGGCAAATAGTCTTTTTTAGCTCCTCAAATGAAGGAAAAATACACTAATTTCAAGAAACTTGTTCTCGGCGCTTCTCGCCGTGCATCACAAGATGCGGGGCGACTCTCAGCTGGTGCTGAGGCGTGACGCACACATGGGAGCGCAGCTCCTTCAGACCGTCTGCTCACATGATTCACATGTTTGAAACAGAACGGGGATGTTGAAGACAAAACGGCCCTTTTTGTTGCTTTAGGATAAAATAATGGTTGTTTCATTCGCTTCCTCTCTGTGGTTAATGCTCTTAACGTTTTTCTTTAGTTACAACCAGGGTTTGTAATTTAAAACGCCGAATGAGAAACGGACTAATGCGTCTGCCGGCCTTCCTGTTGTATACCTGCATGAAAATGGAAAGCATTTCCTGACGACCTTAACTTACATCTAGATGCTAATCTCAAAAGCAAGAGTTATTTTTATTTTTTTTCCTACTGTAGCAGAAATTGTGCAATAAAGCGTTTATTACTTTGAAAATAATGACGTAAACACTATTAGCGTTTTTGGGTAAGACTAAAACAAAAGGAGTAACCGCTCTAAATGTAGTGGCAGCTGTCATGCTCTTAGATCACAGGATTTCGTAATTGCTGTTGTATTCGCTTATTTCCAACATGATATTGACATTGAATATTACAACAGTTAAAAAAAAGAAAACAGGACAAACAAGATGTGCCGCTTGTGGTTTTCTTCCAGGCTTAAACACTTAAAATGGCAATGAAAACATATTTTACCACCACAGATATCTCTACGTAGGAGGAGTAGTGGGTGGAAGTCCGACTTTAGTCGCACTCCTTTTTGCTATTTTGGAATTAACTCAAGCAAATTGTTTCCGAAATCCAGTTTTCTTAAACAAATTCGCAAACTAAATATCTTATGGTTACTGATATTCAGCACATTCATTCATTAATTATTCTTAATAAACTAGGTTTTATTTGTTAAAATCCATTCTCTGTACTTTTTATCCTAATTGTTTGATATTTTGACACCTTTTAATTCCTGTTGGCAAACCTTTCCATTTTCTTACACCACATTTTTTTATTTATTTTTTTTACGTGTCCCGTCTGGTGGTGCAGCGCTAACTATGGCTTTCTCTCCAAAGAAAGCCCAACAGATTTACTCCCACAAGTGGAGCATTCCTGCTTTGACTATAGCGCTACGCTTGATATCTATCCAAGAAACGTTCTCACACTGAAATGCACAAACTTTTCCTCGCTGTCCACACTCTCACAGACATACTTCATTTTATTTCTGAGTTTAAAAGCCTCCTCCTTTATCAACAAACACCTTTTGGTTCTCGTCACAGAGCTGATTGTTCGCTGTTTTTAGTTGTTTTGCTTAATACGATTGACGGGATTTTTTGCTCCGCAGCTTGTTTCAAATTATCGGCTCAGTT
This sequence comes from Fundulus heteroclitus, assembly GCF_011125445.2. Classification (NCBI taxonomy): domain Eukaryota; kingdom Metazoa; phylum Chordata; class Actinopteri; order Cyprinodontiformes; family Fundulidae; genus Fundulus; species Fundulus heteroclitus. Next base: position 14,284,455 of record NC_046369.1, read on the forward strand.
TGTCTGTCGTTTACGCGTTGTAAGGAGAAGAAGCCTTTCCTTCAGCCAGCTGACCAGCAGTGCACAGCAACAACTAACTAAATAGGCTGGATGATAATTCAATAACAATATATATTGATGATAGGAAAAAAGGTCCATAAAATGTTCAATAGAATAACAATTTTCCTTCCTTTTGCATTCTAGCTTTTATTAGTCATTACATCCTCCCAACCAATCACAAAGCAGAACCAGGAACGCTCCGTCACTCAGCTCTGCCCCCTTAAAAGATATCAGAGTTCACAAGTTCTTTTTCATTTTTTTAAAAACTTGCAGTTTTGGTAAAAAGTTGATTGAATAAAGGGTTGAGTTTGAATTCAGTGTTTGTGGGTTCTGTATCTAAAAATAGGTTGCTAAGCAACAGCATAAAATGGTTAGGGCTGCACTGAAAATATACGTTTTGAATTTGTTGATAATTATCTATCGATCAATATGATTTCTAATGTATCAATACGCTTTTTTTTTTCTGTATCGTCCAGCCCTACCAGTTAGAATGGAAAAGATGTTCATTTTGCGTTTGTTGCCTCTACATCGAAATGCAAACTTCTCTCAAACTGATTTTATTTCGTATCTCTCTCCAGGTCAGAGACTTTTGACGTTGACGGCAAAGCCTTGGAGCGGACCGAGGGCACCGGCACACAAAGCGTGAGTTTTTTTATCTGCTCCACGGGCCGGAAGACGCCTCGTTTTCAGGCTTCAGCGGGAAAATGTTGTCTCCGTTCAGTTTCAGTTAAAGGACCTTTTTCTCATTCTCAGAGTTTCACAAAGCACAACAAGACATTCCACAAGTTGTTTCCAGACATTCCCGAGAGCGAAGACTTGATACATGGTGGGTAAAGGGGAAAAAAACGACCAGCAGCGTAATAAACTGTGTAAAACTAATCAAACTGTCCCCCCTTCCGCTCTCCTCCCAGCATACATCTGTGCCCTGCAGAGGGAAGTGCCCTACCACGGTCGGCTTTACATCACCGTCGCCAACGCCTGTTTCTATTCCTCGGTTCTGCTAAAGGACACTAAGGTAGGCCTCTACCCGGACCCGGCCTGTCGCTCTGGTGAAATCACGGTTTGATCTGGACTGACATTTTTTTTTTTTTTTTTTTTTTTTTTTTTCCCTCTGCAGGTTATCATTCCGGTCTCCTCCATCCACACGGTGAAGAAGCAGAATACAGCCCTGCTGGTTCCTAACGCCTTGTCCATTCGCACCACAGAAGGAGAGAAGGTCAGTCTGATGGGCTCAGCTCTCATTCATGAAGAATGATCAGACGAGCCGTCGTCTGTTGACATTAACCGCGCTTTAGAAACGAAGCCAGCAGGGCGTGTTTCAATGTTTGAGTTTACCACCAGGCAAACGGCTAATAATCCTTCTCTTCTTCTTCTGTTTTCTTATTGTTCAGTTCCTCTTTGTGTCTCTGAGGAACAGAGAATCCTGTTACCAGCTGCTCCGCTCAGTCTGTCCTCAGGTAGAGGTGAGTGGCTTGTTGTGTCTCTGCTCTGTCTTCTGTAACCCCCAGTCTGTCGAGGCAGATGACCGTTCATACTGAGCCCGGTTCTGCCGGAGGTTTTTGCTTCCCGTTAATGGGGAGTTTTTATTCCCACAGTCGCTTCATGCTTGCTCAGTATGAGGGATTGCTGCAAAGCCATGGACAATGCAGACGACTCTCCCTGTGGCTCTACGCTTCTCCAGGAGTGAACGCTGTTTGTCGAGACTTTGATGCAATCAACTGGTTCCCTTTTTATATAGGACATTTTTGACCAATCTGTATATTATGATTGAATTTGACTTTGTAAAGTGCCTTGAGATGACATGTTTCATGATTTGGCGCTATATAAATAAAATTTAATTGAATTGAAAATCATCAAAATAAAGCAAAAAAAAAAGAGTTTCTACAGTTGATTAAATTTGGACTGTTACTTTTAGAGAAATGTTAGTCAAATTGTGTAAGACTGTTACGAAAAAGTCCTGATTAACCGTTTCCGTGAAAGCGTTGCGATGCACCGGACTTTTTTTTTTTTTTTTTTTTGGCCAAATGTCTGGAAAAGGGTTGCATAAAAGTACAGAGTTGCAGACCAAAGCAGGTTTCAGCTACCTGCGTTTGCTCCTCATTAAAAGTTGAGGCGCTGACGTCTCCGGGTCTTCTCTTACAGGAGGGCAGCACCAACAGCAGCCCCATTTTCTCCTCAGGCGAGAACAGCTTCGACAAAAGCAAACTTGTGGTAAGAAAACGTCAATCTGTTCTGTGGATCAGGTCCAAAGCTGCCGACTGTAAAATAACCCTGCCCGTTTCTCTCTCTCTCTCTGAGCAGAACTCCAGCCAGTCCAGCCTGGACGACAGCCTGGACGGCTCTGAAACGCAGTCTTTACAGAACCCGGCCCCGCACCGAGCTCTCAGAGGTTAGGACGCCTGTTACGGCGCGAACGTTACAATGACGTCGCTGCCAATCACGCAGAGCTTTTTGTTGACTCAGTCGCAGTTGACTGTAAACAAGGCTTGTTATCATGTTCTAATTCCGTTCTGGACCGTGGACGTCCAAAGTTCAAGGTCTGCCCGCCGGGTGTTTAACAGCCGTTTCTTCTTCTTCTTCTTCTTCTCTTATCTCGGCGTCCTGCAGAGGCAGCGCCCGATGGGACCGCTTCGGGTTTCAGCAACCTGCAGCAAAGCGACAGCTCGTCCTCTGAGGAGCTCCCAGAGTCAGGTAACACACACACACACACACACACACACACGCAGATACGCACGCTGCCGTGGCTGAGCAGAGACAACCTCGGTGCTGATAGGCCAGGCCTTAACGTGAGCTGTGATCTTTTCCTTCCAGGTGGATCGTGGATGTGGAAAGTGACTGAAAAGGCCAAGTCTCTGCTGGTTCAGAGAGAGTTCAGCACCCTCAACACTCTCCTCTTTATTTACTTGATTTTGTAAGTGGCACTGCTTCCTTTCTTCCATCTTGCCTTTTTTTTTTTTTTTTTAGAGAATGCACAGCTGTTTAAAAATAGCCTGCCTAAAGCCTGAAAACCTGCTCTTATTGTTGCAGGGTGGTACTGCTGCTGCTGTCTTCGGGTTACATCGGTCTCCGTATCGTGGCCCTAGAGGAGCAGCTCTCGTCCCTCGGCGCGCTGCCAGAGTTCACCTTACAGAGCGGGTAGGATGTCTCTCTTTGCATTTCAGGCTTCACTCTGCCGTGAGGCGCAGGTAACCGAGCTGCGGCTGAACGACAACGCAGCACAGACACTTTGACATTAACGTGGCATTCAAGATCGTCACGCTCCTTCTAGGCACTACTGCCTTGTTGGGTGTAGTGCTGCCACCTGCTGGACAGCTCTGTCTGATTTTAGTCTTGTGGGGTTTTTTTTGTGTTTTTTTTTTTTTTTTTTTTTTTTTTTTTTTTAAACCATCTCGTTTTTTTTTTTAACCATCTTTTAAACCATTTTTTTAATCCCATCTCGTCAATGCAAAAAGTTGTTAGTTGTTCTTCCAGACCTCACAACTACATGGTGCACAAAATTGAAGACGAAATTTTGGATTAAAGCCACACATCAAACACCATATTTGGAAGAAAAAAAAAAAATAAATAAATTTATTTTTATTTATATATATATATATATATATATATATATATATATATATATATATATATATATATATATATATATATATATATAAAAGAAAGAAAGAAAGAAAGATTTGGGGGAAATTCAGTCATGTCTACTTTAAATATTTCCTAACTCAATGGTTTCTTTGAGATGTCCGTATTCTGCCTCCAACCGTTTCCCCCCTTCTTGTCTTGATAGGTACAACAAAAACACATAACCCTCATCGACGGAAGGGGAGATCGGACGACTCGTGATTGGAAGATGATTCTCAGCCTCTTCGACAGCCGAAACCTGAAGGCGCAAAACCTTAACGTACTCAGACTCTGCTGCGGCGGCGGCCCGCGCTGCCGCGTGGAGGAGGAGCCGCCGTCGACTCGAGGAGCTCTTCGTCCTCTCCGCAGTAAACAAACGGACGCGTAGCGGCGTCGTCACACAGAGCCAAGCCAAATGAATCCGCGCGGCTGCCTGGCTGCAGCGCGCCGGTCGGTAGAACCAAAGCCACGAACGGCTCAAAGTCAGCGAAGTGCCACGCCAGCCGAGGAGTCAGCGGGGGGGGGGCTTTGCTTCCACAAACTCTTGCAACGTCTGTGAACTTGTGTCGCTCATCGGTCCCGTTGTCCTCGCGCATGCGACCTGAACAGGGCTATAGTGAGCAGCGCTGGCCTGCTGTCGTGCTTCTTACTGCATCCCCACACTGGAGACGTAGCGCTATGCATAGCCAAAGACGCACAGAGTGCACATCTTTTGCATGAGTGCACCAGAGGCAACCTTTCTATCTCTTCCTTAAGCTTCCGTCTCTCGGCCTCCTCCTCTAACGCGCAGCAGGTTTCGGGTACTTTAAATGTTTCTTTCCTGTCTGCCGTGGGTTTGAACCGATGGGTTTTTAAAAAAAATCTGATGCAGATCGGCCCACGAGAGGCTGGATGATTTTCCCCGACGGTCTTTGCCTTTCTCTCTTCTTCCGATCAGCAGCGATTGCGGGTTTTCTTTTCCTCGTCTTTGGAATGATTTAAACGCGTTTAATGATCAATGCTCGGAGGTTTGTTGCCCTTCCAGTCTCTCCTGGATGAATGCATCCTGAACGCACACATCCTCAGCACAACAGGACAGCTGAAAGTTGTCCCCAAGGCGTAGATTTCTGGTCTCCAAAGGCAGAATCAGCTCTCGTCTTCTTCAGGTGTTTAGTTGCGGTAGCATCTTTTGTGCAAAATTAACATTTTGTTCCATAGCAACAGGCCTCCTGAGGACCAGTTACCGTTAATGTATTTCTAACACGTGTCTGCAGGTTTTGACACTTGACTGATACCCTATATGCATTCTCGCTCTTAGTCGTCTACAGGGAAGACTAAAGCCGCCAGGTCCGAGTTTTCAAATGCAAAAAAAAAAAAAAAAGTGGTCCCAAAAAGAAATTTCAATTTACAACTATTATGCATGTGGGGAAGGAAATGTAACTGTTTTGTTTGCGGTTTTTAAAAGTGGAAGCTTCGTGTTTGTGAGGAAGAGGCAATCCAAGAAAAAAAAGAAAAGTGAGAAGCGGGAGGAACCGCTGAAGTAAGCAAGCGCACTTTAAGACAAAAAGAAACCGCTTAAATCGTGCCTGTCCCGACCCCAGACGCGTTGGTTGGACTGAAGAAAGGGCAACGCTGTGGCTTCCTGCGGCATTTGATGGTGCTAAGACTTGTTTTTAAGTTGATTTCACTCAGGGTCGGCGGGGCACTGCCTGCCATGTGGTTTTAGTTGCTGCAGCTCGTCATTTCATCACGGAGTGCTCATGATTGGTTTCACGGTTTGCACCTCCTTATTTCTTTAACAACAACTCATTCATCTCACTTGATTTTAACTGATAAGTCTCCATTCAACTGATCCGAATGTTCGTCTTTCCCTTTGTTGATTTTATTTTTAATCATAAATACTACATTTCAACTCCATTGTTGTGAAAGCTCTTTCTGATGAGGAGCAGTGAGTGTGTTCACTTTTGCTGCATCCTCATCAGGAAGAGGCATTTTCTTAATGTTCAGATGTTTAGGTTTTTTTTTGTTTTGTTGCCATGCCATATGCAGTACTGTCAGTTCTTGTATTTCTCCACCAGGGGGCAGCACACTCAATATTGTCCTCAAATGATCCATTTCAAACATGGGAGGCAGTTTTGTTTTTTTGGTGATTTTTGCACTATTTAGTGTTGTAAATAATTTTGTACCAAATGTTAATGTCCTTAATTCTACATTGGCTCTCTCTATATATTTATATTTATTTGCATTGTGTCTAATTTAAAGTAGTCTCTGTGAGATTGCTTTCTACTGTTGAAAATAAAAACATTTGAAAGTAAAACTGGGTGCATTTCCCCTTGAATGTTAGAAGTCGACATGTGTGAATGATGTCCCGGCGACATGATCTCAGATGGATGCATGGGTGAATGTCCATACACTTTTAATGGATGAGATAAATTTGTGAGGAAGGAATTATATATATATATATATATATATAAAAAATTTATTATTTTTTTTTTTTTTCAGTGGTAGTACTCCTACCACTGCAACTTTCTCCCATTTTTGTCAGATTGTTAGTTACAAACTGATGTAGGGCCATGTTTTTTGATAGATGCACACAAAGTTTTCAGGGAATTGTTGCGTGAAAGAATAATGTGCACTTTTTTTTTTTTTTTTTTTTAATAACTTAAGTATATGTCACATGATTTGGTCAACACTTTGCAGAACAATCTATGTTGCAGTTACAGCTGCAAAGATTTTGGGATTTTTTTTTTTTTTTTTTAAACAGCTTTCTACATCTGGAGACTGAAAATGTTGGAAAATAGCCCAGTCATATATAAGGTGAATTGTTTAAACGTTATTTATGTGTTGTCATAATGACATCTATGACTCATAGATTCTCATTTGGATTTAGGCCTGGTTATTAAACTGAGCCATGCTAACACCTGAACGTGCTTTGATCTAAATCAGGAGTCACCGACATGATGCCAAAGGGCACCTGGTAAGAAAGAAGGAAAGAAATCTTTGTACATCTCAACAAAATGTGTCTTCTACTTTTAACCCGGTAGTCCTGAGGTGGCAGGGAGCAAGTTCGGGCTAAGGGTCTTGTTCAGGGAACCATAGTGGCGTTCTGCAGTGTTCGAACCGGGTACCTGCAGCCTTCTCAGGATGCAAGCATGCTGCTGTTCCAACTAGGTCACCACTTTTTTTTTTTATTATTCTGTTGCTCTTTTTTGCATTTATAGATTTTAAAAATGACTATCTGAAATTAAAGCCTCAACTGTTTATTTTGCCTGATAAAATGCCTGAATGAAACAACTTCTAAGGGTGACGTTGCTTCTGATTTCAGTGCATTTAGTATTCAGAGCAAAGTCCTGTGAAGCCTGTACAGAAACCCCAGAGCTTCACTGCATTTATAGCCTGCGTTCTTTCACGTTTGGTGATCAGTTTGTGGTCCAGCTATATGTAGCTGCAGAGAATACACCATTCTTTGGTTTGTTTTTATTATTTTTATTTTATTCCACTCTTAAGAAGCAAAAGCAGCAATCACGTTGAGTCCAACAGTCCGGAGGACCATCTGTGGGTTCCTCCTGTTCAGCTCTCCGGGTTATTTGAAGGAGCGGGCTCACCAGAGGTCTGCCGGTACGCACAGAGCTGAAATGCACCTACAAGACACGAAAGAGGTCTATTTAAAAAAAAAAGATCACATTAATTATTAAAGGCTTTGAATAAAGTATGACATGTAAAAGGCTTGCACAGATTTGTATATTTTAGGATTACAGAAAACCTCTGAAATGTTAATGTGTCAACATGTCAGATCATAACGTCTTTAAAAACGTTTCTTTTTTAAAATGTCTTGGGTGTGGTGAATTAAGTCCATTTTCAAAATTCTTTTTTCTTTTTTTTTTTTACAAGAAAAATTATCGGATGGAGACCCATATGGCTTTTACGCTGAGTTTTGCCAAACCTCCTGCTACATGTGAGGAGAAGCAGCTCTGCGGAAGGAAGCTCAAGTTTGAAATGTGTTCACAGAAATCTGAGAACACACATGCATTACTTCAGTCAAAAATGATAACGTAAAAAAACCTGCTGCAAACGTCAAGATCACAGCCACCCAGCCTATAATGTAGGACCAGGAGAAGCGCCAGTCCACGAAGCGTTTGCCAAAGAAGGTGACGGTCACTCCTGTGTAAACAGCTAAAGCCAGAAGAGCAAGAAAACCTTGAACAGGGAACAAAAGAGAGAAAGAGAGAGAAATACATTTAGTAAAAAATAAAAACTTGAAGTGAGCTTAAAAACGAATACATTTTTAACTTTGTTGTAAAGAATTATACACATTAATGGAATTTCAGGGTTGCTTTATTAAGGATTTGATTTTTTTTATTTGGTGGAGCTAGAGTAGGTCCTTCAAGCCTGATAAAAAGCGTCTCTTCCCTTCCTACATGGCTCAGATGGCAAAAATCCTGTCTAAGCAAGATATTTAGTTCTAATCTGTCAAAAACAAAAGTGTAATACGGTCTGGTACCTGACAGGACCAGAGCGATGCCTCCTGTCCGGACCCTCCTGTTCTTGGTGCCATTGGTGAAGGCGGTGAGGCCGAGCACGATGCCAGCAAAACAGCTCAGAACCGCCAGAAGCATGAAGGCCCGGGTGGCATCCCAGAAGGCTGAACACGCAAAAGCAAACACTTCAATTACTCTTTAACAAAAGGTCACGACCATGCAAATAATTAGTTTCTTAGGTTAAAAAGGGCCTAAGTTATCCCTATTCATTTTGGCTTATTTAAAAAAATTATACTTGAACTATAAACTATGTGAATAAACCTCCTGGTAGCTGATTTTCACCTTTTGAGGTACCTACCTACGGTTAGGGTGTGGGCATGGCATTTGTGGTTGATGCAGAACCTCCAAAGCCCCTGATTGGCCGAGCTGCCCGAGTAGCGGTACTGCATCCAGAAGTCTGTCGCCGTAGCAACGATGAGAAGCACCAGGGCGGCCACGCCGCACAGGGTTCCTCCTCCTGCTAAAGTGTACAGCATTGTGGAGAGGTCGCCCTAAACATCCAGCTGCTGGTCAGAGGGGAGAGGAGGCAGGAAGTTTCGTTAGAGCGTTTTCTCCTTTACTGTCAGGCATCTCTTAAAGTCTGTTAACTGAGTGCTTCCCATTGATTGGGGTTCCCTAATAAGATTTCAATTGGACGCTTTGCAGAAATATTAAAAATATTAAAACCGATTTAATCGAAGCCCAGGACTTTCCAATCACGTTAAAGCAAACATGCATGAGATACAGAGCAGAGTCCTTCTTCAGAGCGTGGTGAAATTAGCTGGGGCCAGAAAAAGAGCTTGTATGACAATAGGCTTGCCTATCAGGCAGTTCAGAGCCATTGTTCTTCTCTAATTCCCCTCCACACAACACAAACTCGTTTTCCAGCACAGAGCAACTGTGCTGTCAGCAGTGCGAGGAAACCAGAACACAAGTTCTGTCCACACACACCCTCCTGCCTCCCTTTGATGCAGCCAAAAAAAATAAATAAAAAATTGCTCGGATCACGTCCACAGTGGACACCGCGCACCTGCTAGAGAAAAGTTTCTGATAATTTTCCATTATAAGAAACAAACACGTCCCCAAACGTCATCTCCTCTGTGCCCATGTAGTTCTTGAGCTTCGTGGATTTTGCTCTCGTAAAAGTTTCTAATCAGATCCCTCTGCTGCTCCTGGTCGTATCAGAAATACAAGGCTGCATTTAATTCCAGGCCGTTACCTTTGGTTTGCTCAGTCTCTGTCCCGGAGCCGCTAGCCGGTAAACGGCGTGCCTATCCTTTTTAAGCCCCGGACCTCAGGTCCTCATTGTCCACCACACAAAAGAGCGAATGATCGAGCGCAGCATGTGGGCGAGGAGTAAATCCCTCTCCGGCCCTCCTCCCTAACCCTCAACCTGCATCGCTCCATCACCCCACTGCCCCTACGATGTCATGCTTGATCTTTCTACTGCAGGATTCATGTTAGAACAATTTAAAAAAAAACTTTATATATATATATATATGAAGCTTTTTAGATCTTACACTCAAAAGAACACATTGGCTCATTGGCACTTAGTGTTTCAGGGGTGGACAAAGTTAAACGCTGGAAGACAGATGCATGCATGCACCATACAGGAAATGGCTCAATGCTAAACACTGCATTTATAAACTTAGTCCACATGCATATTTTGTGAGACAGCGACTTTTTTTAAAAATTATTTTCATCATATTAACTATTGTAACAATAATATTTCCCTTATTAGTGACACGTTGGTGGGTAAACATAATTTAACTGCACATAGTTAGACTCCAGCACTTTATTTGATTAAAATCGCTGAAATGATGCACCCCCCCCCCCCCATCATCAGTGATGAATGAATTATGAATTTATTAAAGTTAACTACATGCTGTAAAAAAACTATTTCATATCAGTGACTTCCAAGAATTTACTCGTTTGATTTTTATTACAATAAAACAATAGAAAGAACTAAGCACTGTGATTTTATTTCTATTTTAGTTCTAGTTTCAGAAAAGTGGGACAAAACTGTTTTAGATCAGTGACTCCCAAGGATTTGCTCATTTTATTTTTATTTCTTTGAATGAGTTGAAATTGGTTACTCTTCCACTGCAATGCGCTTTCCTCTGTAATCTCTTCTTTTCCTACGTTCTGTTCATGCGCAGCACTTTGAATTGTCTTGTTACTGAAAAGGTCTTCATAATTAAACTTGCCTTGCCTTGCACAGATTAGATAAACTCGTGTTGGTAACATAATACATTTCCAGTGGCTTGACTTCCAATTACAGGTTCACTTTTCTAAATTTCACTTATCAGTTTGCAGCAGTGGTGATTTAAATCTTTTTTTATTATTATTATTTTTTACCAAAGCACAAAATAAAATGTCAAACTGACTAAGTTTTTTCCAAATATTATAAACTTATCTAATAAAAGAAATCACATTGTGCATCTGTGATGAGAAAAGTGTGTTAGCCATGGTCTTTAAATAGCTGTTATGCTTATTTCTTTTATCGTTTAAACAGCATTTGAAGTGTCTTTGAAGAACAGGGTTGACTTTTTAACTAATAGCATGGAAGGCATTAAAAGCCTTTCTCTGCTGCACCAGTAGTTTGTCATTCCAACAACAATCTCAATGGAAGAACTCCTCAATCGTGACATCGCTTGGCAAACTGGGGCGGTGCGGCGTGAGCTCTTTAGATCCTGACCCACAGTGGCGATGCATTGTGAAAAAAAAAACTACTTTGGTAACGAGAGATCGAGTCAAAACCAGACCCAACAAGAGCCGAGCTACTTCTCTCCATTTGTGACTGCAGCTTTTAGCTCTACCACTAAGCACACAGCATTTTAGGAGCAAACACTAATCGTATTTGAATTCAAAACATGAACTCAAGACCCTTGATTTGATGTTTCTTCATATGCGGTGTGGTCGCAGAGTTATTCATCTTATTTTTCTGTGTGAGCAGAAATAGTTTTTTGTTGTTCTTTACTGAGAAGTGTCATATGGGCTGCACTGTGGTAGCAACAAGAAGGTCCTGGGTTCAAATCCCAGGCTGGCGTCTATCTGAATGGTGCATAGTCTATCTGTGCATGGCTTGGTTCTCCCAGGGTGCTCCACCTTCCTCCCACAGTCCGGATACATAAGGTTAGGTTAATTGGTGTCTCCATCTTGCAAAGTAGGTTTATTTTATTATTTATTGCCTTGTGATGGACTGGCGGCCTGTCCAGGGTTTACCCCGCCTCTCACACAAGACAAACCCACTAAAATGTGGGAAAATTGTATTCTTCCTTGGTGTTGCAGTGTTATGGTTTGGGCTCGTTTTGCTGCGACAGACCATCACAAACAGAAGCAATTTCTAAGAAAAGATATACAAGGAAACAAGTCATTGTCTAAGTGTTTTCTTTACACAACAATTAGTTAAAATTCTTCCAAACACTTTACTTACTTTGCTAGTTAGCAATTCAATATAAATTATTCCTCTCAATAATACATGCATGTTTAGTATTTGTTTCATATCTCTTCATTTGAAGGAATGGTGTGTTTTCTGCTCACCGGTTTGCTAAATTATCTTCAAACCTCAGAGAAACCAAGCTTTAGTGCAGCGTCTTTGCCGTTTGCTTGAAACTCAATGACAAAATCTGGCCTGAGACACATTTACCTAAAACTTTATTGATAACTTATAACAAACAGTGGATAAGTCTAAGTTTCACTCTCCATTTCCCAGTTAGTAAAACCTCTTTTAACGATACCGTGGCAAACGTTTATTCACACTGACGTGCGCACAGTCCAAACGCTGCTGCTCATTTTCCGCATTAATGACGTGTGTAAAATATTGACTTTGACTCTCGGCATAGAAATGCGTTCAGGAAAATAAATAAATAAATAAAAGTAATCTCTGCACGTTTTTTATAAAAAGGCACGTTATGAAATGCATAAAACTAAATGTGTCCTCCCTCCTACCACGTTGAGTCCGGACAGCGGCTCCGACGGGGAACGAGCGACGTCAGCGCGCGCCTTGATGAGCTGCGGAAAAAAAACCGTGCAACGCTACGACAAAAGCTAAATCCGTGAAACATTTTCTTTCCCTTCTCTTTTCTTTTTCCAACACATTCTGACAAAACATCGATAAAACACTCCTGTGCATTGTGAGAAAATTATTCAAGTAGTTTTTGAAGTGTGCTTGAAGTAAAGTTGCATTTCTCTTCTTTTTTTTTGGGGGGGGGGGGGGGGGGGGTATTTCTACATTTTGGTATCACAATGTGACAAGCAAACACAGAAGCATAAATGTTACTTTGGGGGGTGAGGACCCAAACTGATCCCAAATTAAAACTGCAAATATATCTTTTGTTTCTTTTTAGATTTAGGTACGGCTGACCCTTAAAATCAATTACACACAGACTTTAGAGCGTCCCACGGCGGCGTGCTCACACAGACACATCACGTATGTTGTCCTCCAAATGTGTCGACGCCTCACGCTGTTACTACGTTTTACACATAGAGGTTTTTTTTTTCTAAACAGAGTATCACAACAAACAGCCTATAGGCCGGAGCGTGCGTGCGGACGCCGTGCTTCCGCCTCGTGACCGACTCTTTAACAGTTCAGATCCAGAATCTGTCAGGGGCCCGGGGCCCAGAGGACGACAGTCCGATCGGCCGAGGAGGAGAGGAACGTCCGGTCGTGCGGGTGCCACCTGCACTGGATCACCTTGTCCCAGTGCTCGCCGGCCAGCGTCTGAGGGAGCGGCTTTGTCAGGTCACCTAAGGGTCAGAGGGTCAGGGTTAGCCTGCGTTGCCGTCCCGTCTCTGTCTGCGGAGCGGAAAGGCGGCGGTACCTTGGAGGTCGCTGATGACGATTTTGTTGTCGTAGGAGCCGGTGAGGAGGTGATGGGCTCCCGGGGAGAAGCGCACCGAGCGGATGTCGCTGCCGTGGGGGCGGAAGGTCTGGACCGTGCGTCCTCCTCGGATGTCGTACAGCATGCAGGTGCTGTCCTCCTGACCGGTGGCCAGCAGGCGGCCGCTCGGGTCCACCGCCACCGAGGCCACGGCGCTCCCTGAGATTAACGTTAGTATTAATCACCTAATATGTGAAGTGATAATCGTTTTGGATTTAAAATAAGAATTAAGACTGAGTTAAAATGAATTAATTTAAAATGAACCGAAGGTAACTGGACTTTTACGGGTTTTTTTAACGGCACTTTAAGGTGAACATAAATTAATAATACAAATGAACACCAAGTATCTGATAGTACATGAATTCTGATATAATTAAATAAGGACTATTATATAAAAAAATGTTTGCAAAACGTTTGAGCGGAGCTAAATTAAAAAAAAAGGTGGTGAGATCCTTATCTGCTTTACACCTGTCTGTCCCTTCCGCCCATCTCACCACCATGGGGAGCAGAGCATTCAGCCGCTCTGCCCCCACCCCTACTTAGAAACACGGACTCACTTCTCCATTTTAAATCACAACTCAAAACTCATCTATTTAAGACTGCCTATTCTCTTTAATTATCAATTTCCTAGCCTCTGTATTTTTTAATGTTTTTTTTTTTTTTTTTTTTTTTGACATTCTGTTTTTTATCCTTTTGTACGGTGACCTTGAGTGTCCAGAAAGGCGCCTTTTAAATAAAATGTATTATTATTATTATTATTATTATTATTATTATTATTATTATTATTATTATTAATATTATTATTATTATTATTATTATTATTATTATTATTATTATCTCCAGCGGTATCATTTCCTCTGACACGGTTGGCTGAAACTATTATATAACTGCTGCCTTCTGGCATTGCAGTCCTGCTCAGTTGCAGCAGATCAAAGGATAAGTGAAAATCTGGGTCAACCATTTTTTTTGGCTCACCTGATCCGTGGAGAGACGTGCCCACCACCCGAACACAGCTGGGCACCCGGAGGTCCCAGAACCGGACCGTTTTGTCCTGGGAGCCCGAGGCGATCATCCAGCCTCCCCATGTGTACACAGTCAGGATGTGACCTATCCGGGTACAACGGCACTGATCACTGTTTTTTTATTGCAACTATCTTATGTTACTGTATTCTAGTCGAATAGATGCCTAAAATACTTAAAGGATTTTAAAATAAAAAGCCACGTTTCCCCCCCCCAACTGGGTTCTGCACTGGGACCCAGACATACCTGTGTGTCCACTCAGGGCGTGAAGGCCCTGGCCTCTCTGACAGTCTGTGGTGTATATGTTGCAGTCTCCAGCCCCGGCACTGATCAGGATGGATCCCCCGCTCTCAGGACCCTCCATGAACGCCAGGTCTCTTATGGTGCCGTCGTGCATGCTGAACTCCAGGTCTGGGCCTGAGTCACGTGGAAACATTTGGTTTTAAGCAGCTACCATTCAGGCGACAGGTTATGCGTGACAATGCGGGTGTAAACGTAATATTTGTTATTGTTATTCTCATTTACAAGCATCCCAATAAATTACAATATCATTAAGGGATCAAAAAGTCCAACTCTGGTAATATACTGTTCTTTTACGCACAAAGTCAGACCATTTATTTATGTTATGTTTTGATGATCATGGCTTAAAGCTAATAAAAACCCAGAATTCAGTTTCCCCGACAAATGCTGATGAGCCTGTGGTTCTGCGGAGGTGTCAAAGAGAGCGCAGGTTGCTTTAATGGCGCCATTTAGTCTGCTATAATCTGCTTTGTTGAGTCTGGTGTCTGTAAGCCCTGCAGGAAAAACAAAATCGGCGCATCGGTAAAATTACTTAGCGATCCTGGTGGACAGTTGCAGTGACTTTGGACTTGATAAAACAAACAAGACCAACACCAGCAGATGATGCGGTGGCCCAAAACCTCAGCGACAGCAGGACTCTGGCAAAATGTAGCATAACTCTTGGACAGTTTCTCCCACTTCATGCACGAAGCTATCGCGAAGCCGGAGCGCTCCTTCAGTGTGCATCCTAAACGCACAAAGCAGCGCAATCGCAGGTCCTTCCTCCCAGCAGCATCACAGCTCCCAACAAACTCAATACATTTTTAGATCCCTGCTGTTTATTGCAGTTATTCTTTCATTTCTTGTAACTAGTCTTTATGCTCATACGGACCATTTCTTTAGTTATCCTACTCAGCTGCATATTTCTTTTAACCTGAGCATGCTACTTTTAATAACTATAGTATTTTTTTTAACTTATGTTGTAAATTTGCCCTCACTGGAAAGTCTCTTATTTATATTTTTTGTTTCTATAATTTTTTTTTTAACCTTTGTGTGAATCCGCATGCTTCCATTTCGCCTTTCACTTTGCTGCTGGTACCCAAATGAGTGGACAATGAAGGAATTTGGAAGATATAGCAAGATTCAGGTACCTTTTCTCATAAGCACGTGTAAGACACCTCAGACCTTGTCGCCGTTTAATGAGGGACTCAACACAAGGAATGCTACATTCCTCTCAAGGCTGAGGTTTTCTATCACATTTTTTCCTTCCACTGAACTTTCTTTATGAACATTCTGTCTCCATTAATACGGCTTTATCACGCATTTCTATAGATATGAGCCATAATCATTAAAGTAACAGAAATAAACACCTAATATAACCTTGGGTGATATAACCATCACTTTTTTTTTGAAAGGGATGACTTAAATAAAGGAACTTTTCAATGATATTGTAACTTATTAGAAGTGCATTATTAAAGAAGCATTTTATGAGTGGCTGATCATAACCTTTCAGGCGATCACTTGGACAAGACACACAACGACGGCAAGGGAAACGCTGAAAGAAAAGCCATAGTAAAAGTGGCGTACCTGTGGCATTGCAGCTGTCTGCATTGAAAGGCAGAACCTTGACATATTTATCATTGGAGCCGGTGGCCAACAACTGTCCACAGTGGCTCCAAGCCACACAGTAGATTGAGCCTTTGTGATGTTTGTTTCGTCTGAAACGCACCGACGGCGGTTTGGCTGCACCAGAACTGCTACAGCGGCAAAACAGTCAGAGACACACGTGACCTTAGCACCGGTTTTACGTTTGGGAAAAAGAGAGAAATTGCGTAATTTAAACAAAGACTTTTAACAATTAACAACATTATTATTACTGTCAATTTTATGCCACATTTTTAACAAGTCATAAACTGGGTTTTTCATTTAAAGAATTCAAACTCCCCCAAACTCAGTTTTTAAGGATTTCACGACAGGAAATGTGCCCAGCTTAGTATCCTTATGTTCTAGAAATCTTGAAATAACACACGGCTGAGTTTGGCTTCTGATCCAAGCTCAACAGGTTAATAGGATTAATGGCGCTTGTTTGCTTTTATTTAGTTGACATTTAAATTAACTTTATTTTAAGATCTATAACATTTAGGTTTGCCAAATTTGGACTGAATTATTCTTCACCGTTTTGATGCCTTTATTTTAAAAGAGGAATTTTCATGTTTGTTTGACTACCAAAGCAGAGCCAGTTTTAAAACCACACCCAGGTCCAGTCTGAAGCTCTGATTTAGTCTAGATTCCAAAAAAAGGCATATATTTTCATTTTCAAAATATATCATCTTTGGTATCTCTTCTTCAGTAAATCTAAAACTAAGGTGCAATGAAATCTTTATTTTATACAGTAAGTTCTTCAAGTTTGCAGTTTGTTTGTTTTCCCCTTTGGATACTTCCTTAAGCACAAAACTGGGAAAAAATTATCCCATCCATCCATTTTCCTACACGCTCATCCCTCATGGGGTCGTGAGGGGTGCTGGTACCTAACTCCAGCTGTCAATGGCTGAGAGGCGGGGTACACCCTGGACAGATTGGGAAAAAACTAAAACAACAAAATTAAATACAAAACTATTAAAAACTATTTCAGAATTTCCTTTTCATATGGATTCATTGAGCCCTGTAAAATCAAACTGATCCAGTTTACAAAAAATAAAATCTAATTGCATCTTGCAATAATTTCCTATAATTTTTGTTTGAACTGCTACATCTCAGTTTATCGTTTTTTAAAAATCTGACTGTTTTTCTTTTGCATCAAAGGCTAAAGTATAAAGTCTGAAAACATTATTTTCCAGACTCTTTTTTTATATATATATACATAACCAGACCTGGAAAATGACAATAGCAAATTCTTTATTTGTCAGACTCTGAGACCGAGTAGGCATCCTGCGCTAAACTATACATGCATCAATGACTGGAGGCGTCTGCAAACAGAGCCCACCTGCTGGCCGGAGTTTCTGGGTAGGCGCAGACTCTCAGCGTTTTGGAGTTTGAGCCGACGGCATAGAGAGCTCCAGACGGATGGAAGGCCACGGCGCGCACCGCCTGGGTGTCCTCCAGCTGGCTCAGTCTTACAAACTGGCTTTTGGATTTCACCTGCTGCAGCAAGATCGGAACAACAAAAAGCAACGTAAAGAGTGCAGACAAGTAGCTAAATGTCTGTCAGCGTCCGAGCTTCTTGCTCGTGAGCAGACGCTCTTGGACGGTTGTTTTACCTCGTGGACGTTTCTGATGGCGGAGCCGCCAGGATCGTCTTGGACGGAAGCAGAAGATCGGATTCTTTCAGCACTGATAATGACAGAATACCGATTCATTTTCAACCTGCACACTTTTTCAACCAAAAAGATCACACCTTTCCAGATTTAAATTTTTTTTTTTTTTTTGGTAAAAATAGTTTAAATAATTTGAGACAAAGCTGGTAAAATCCATGAGAAAAACTGCAAGAAAGAAAGAAACAAATACAAACAAATAAAGTAACAAACAAAGAATAAACAAAAAAAGAAAGAAGAAGAAAGAAAGGAAAGGATCTAAAATTTGGTCAAGGGAAAGTCGGGGAAAACAAACGATTTACAGCAGACAGGTGAGCGGCTCCTACCTGCGACTTTTTGGAACTGGCGACTCGCTGAGTGACGGCGGGCCACGGCTGACAGAGCTTAACGGGGTGCTGCTGCTCACCCCTCCCGACTTGCTCCTGACGGGCCCCTTATCCGTGTTGTGAGCGTTGGCCGTCCTCGGGCCGGAGGCGTCGCTGTTTGCCGTCAGCCCGTTCCACTGCTGGCCCAGGTGCGCCATCACGTCCTCGCCCTTGGGGTCGATGCCCACGTTCATCTCCTCCAGCCGCTGAATGGACCTATAGACAAACCAACGGGTCCTGGTGGAACCAGCGTCGCATTCTCTCTCGTCTGAATATTTTAAGCATGAGCGACCACCCCCCACCTGCTGAGGAACGTCTCGGTGAGCTTGTGCTGGGCTCCGTCCAGCTGCTTCACGCCTCCCTCCAGCAGCATCTGCTGATAGAGCTGGGTCTGCTGCTGCTTCTGCTCCAGGTGCTGCTGCACACGAAGGCGCTGCCTGTAGTACTCCTGGATGTGCTCTGTGGAGTCGCGGCGCTGGGACAACACAACCTGCTTAAACATTTATTATCCCTTGACAAAGCTTTTTTTATATATATATATAATTCTCCAACTTCCAAGGTCTTGCCCTCCATCATTTATCCCATAAATAAAGTGTTCAAGGTCCTCATCCTATAACACCGTTATAACACTGTTATCCCCACCTTCGTACTCACACACGTGCAAAATAATCTAATCTTAAAGTACTTTGCTCCCCACAAAGAACCAAGCTGCATAAAGATGAGCGACGACGGCTCTAACAGGTCAGCGTGGGTATGAGCCCACATCTACCCCGATTAGGTGCTTCCAGCCCTCATGACCTAACCCTCTTACAGAAGACACAGTGGAGTGGGAAGCTATGATGCAGAGGCGCTGAGAGGAGGCGCCGAGCAGATGCAACGACGATTTTCAGGCGATGCTGAAAAATCCCTCTTTAAACCTGACTGGAGTGATCAGATTCTGTTTGCTTCTCAGTCCTAATGCAGATCAAGAAACCGGCTCAAGTGAAGCGACTCACCTTACTTCACTGTTTCTCTTGTAGCCATTAAGGTTTAAAACGGTCCTACACGCATCCTAAGGTGAGAAACACGGTGAAAACTAACCATGTTTTCTTTGATTATTTTTCATAATCAAAGACACCCTGTCTGAAAAAAAGGAACGCTACCGCAGATCATTCATTCCTGTTACCATAACTGCAATAACTAATGTGCAATAACTAATGGGCAATAATCTATTTAATACACTGTGCTATAACCTGTGCAATAATCCTGAAAGAAGCGACTTCTGCTGCTATCACCACGTGAATATATGTCAATACATATGTATATAAATATATGCATATCACAGTGAATGTAGATATGACATCATCTGCCTATCTCAATTTTGTCTGTATTTTTATTCTTATCTATTTGTTTTTTTAATTTTTTTCTCTTTTTCTTTTTGATCCACTGTATATATGAAGATACACTGTATATAACTGATGCACCTTTTCCTAGAGATCGGGAGCCCTTGCTAACCAAATTTAGACACTACCATGTTGGAGGATGTAAAAGATTTTGGGCCGGGGCAGAGGTTCGTCTTCCTGCAGGACTGCAACCCTAAACATACTCTACATCCAGAGCTGCAATGGACTGGTTCGGATCAAAGCTTAGTGACGTTTTACAATGTCCCAGTCAAAGTCCAGACCTCGATCCAATTACAAATCTGTGGCAAAATCCATAAATGGCTGCCCACAGGTTGCTTTACGTCCAATCGAGCTTAAACTAGTTTGCAAAGTAGACTGAGCAAACATTTCAGCCTGTAGCTGTGCAACGCTTATAAAGCAGGGGTGTCAAACTCAATTCTATATCGGGCCCCTTTGGCTTCATTAAGTCATTAAAAGGGCTAGTTGTACCTGTATAGATGACACTTTTGATTTCATAGTTTCATTTTAGTTCACATAAAAATGTAAAGAAAATTCACAGTTACATAAAAGTCGCACCCTTAGGCCCAGTTTATCTGCCAAAAAAGTTGATATTGGGGTGAATTAAACTTTAAACTCATCATTCTACATTACTTTTTCTCTTTTTGGACATTTCTGGGTTGTTTTAATGTGTTGTGGGAAAACTGACACCTAGTGGCAGGATGCTTGTTACTACACAGTTTTAGCCACTTTATACACTATGCCTCTACTTTATGACATGACGTGCCTTTTTTGGCTCTTGAGGGCCGGACAAATTGCCTTGTCGGACCGGATTCGGCCCGCGGCCTTGAGTTTTACTCATCTGTTATGGAGGCACACCCCAAAAAACTTGCAGCTCCACTCAGAGGGGCCGAATAAAAATGCACGCCAGACGCCATCTTTTTTAGATTTTCAAACCGCCTGATCTTGTCCTTCATTTTGCAGTTGCCACATTTTGTTGATCCACCACATTAACTCAATTTAATGTTTTTGGCTACAATGTTACAAAAAGTGAAGATGTCCCAAGGTACATGAAACACTTTGCCAGACATATTGGGTTAACAAAATATTATTTTACCATGTTATCTATTTTTTTTATGACTGGTATCCAAACGTGTGTTAAAAAGCATAACGCTCTGCTTCCACAGGATTGTTTTTTACCACTTACTATAATGGTAAACTGAGCTTAAGTGTGTTGTTTTCCAGGATCAATTTTCAATGTGTTGATTTAATGTCTGTCTAAACGATTGCACTGAATTGACTATACATTACTGTATACATTTGATTCTAAATTATATCTGCTTTGTAAAGGGACTTGATACAACGTCTGTTGTCATTCTATACATTGACCAAAGTGAAGTCACCACACACACGGAGCTTATATTACCTCCAGCGTATCTGCGCTGCAGGGCGGGCCGCCATCTTTTCCTGGAGTTAGAGGGGTGCGTGTGGTGGGGGGCCTGTCCAACACCTGTGAGTGCTTCCTTAACACAGAGAAACCAAAAAAAGGAAGTGAGCTAAATTTTACTTGTATCAGATAAAACAGATAAGTAACTTTGTAAATGACGTCATGGGTTTTCCCCAGTCTTGTTATGAAAACCTTCCAACTTGCTATAAATGAGCTGAAATAAACCATAAAAAATAATATACCAGGTAATTCTGCAGAAAAGTTTTAAAACATTTGGCTTTACACAAAATTTTTGAAGGATATAGTGCATTGAGGTGAAATATAAACAACTGTAGAGAAACATGAGTAAGTTAGACGGCGATCGGCCAATTTACCCCCGGTTTGTTCTGATCACCGATCGACAGCTCTGATACTGAAAAATCCAGTTTTCTTTGATGATCATTAAATGCATCACACTAAAAACTCCTTTTGGTCAATAAATATATCAACCAGCAGTAATTTGATACATGTTTATTTAGTTATTATTTGAAACTAAATAACTTGAAATAGTCAAATAGGGCATACTGTATGGTTGGATACAAATAATAATATAGTTCCTTAATTTTCTACTGGAGTCAGGACTACAGCCACGGTAGGATCTGCAGTAAGGCTGGACAATAATTATATATATATATATATATATATATATATATATATATATATATATATATATATATATATATATATATATATATATATATATATATATATATATAATTTTTGCTAATTATCGATATCGATCAATATATCTTCTATTTTATCGATATGCTTCTTTTCTATATCATCCAGCCCTAATCTGCAAGACATTTTTTTCTTGACCTAGCCAACCCTGCAAATGATGGTGCATATGTGAACGCACAAATACCATGAGAGTTCATCTTGCAGGTAAGGTTAATTTTTTTTCACTAAAACACTACGGCTCTCTTCTTAGTTTCACATTTATTTTTTTGAATTGATAGGCAAACTCTTAGATGTAGTTCAGGACAAACAACTCAAATGCCTAATAGGGAATAACTTAAATAACTTCCATTTTCGGCGTTTACCTCTCGGGCGAGTCGTCCTGCTGATGCACGTTATTTTCCACCAGACTCCGACTGAGTGCAGATTTGCCGTTGGCCTCCATGCCTCTCTTGTCCTGCGCCGCCAATCCGTGGGACAAGCCGTCCAGCGCCGGGTTGAGGGACCTGGACATGTAAGTGTCGGCCGAGTGAGGTCTCTGACGAAAGGGCGAGGCGGGTAAGGGGGACAGGCGGTTGATCAGGGGCGTGAGGAGGTCGGCGTGTCCGGCCTTGCTGGGTTTCACCAGGCGGTCCACGTGGATGTTGAGGGTCTTCTGCTCGAAGGCGCAGGTGAAAGCGCCGGAGGAGAGGTTCTGCAGCCAGGAGAGGAGCGACAGGTCCAGCTCGTCGCACCCGTTGCCGCAGAGCAAATCCACGCCGAGCAACACCTCGCCCTCTCTGATCTCTTCCCCCGTCGCTTTACTCTGGAACACACAGAGATTTTGCATTTGAGCGGAAACTTGAAGTTTTAGAATCTTTTTCGGCTAAATTCCAACCACCGCCGCCAGGGCCGGATTATCCATAAGGGCCAGTGGGCCAGTGCCCAGGGGCACCAACCATGGGGGGGGGGGCACCACATGACACATGCTTTAAAAATATATTTTTCATAAATTGTTAAATTATTTACTTGAAATTGTTGAAAGACCATGCATTATTCGTTTTGTGAACACTGATGTCACAATAATAATAAATGATAAATAAATCAAGATTTTTTTGATTTCAACATTTTAAAATGAGATATTTCAATATTGCTCACTGCTCATATGCCTACATGTAGTTGTGTAAGTTAGTAAATAGTAAATTACATTACAGAAATCCCCTTGATTATGTCTGATGTTTTTGGCCGGAGGACAGCACGGGTACGGGGGGAGAGGGGGGGTGGGGGGGCTTTGAGGTATAGTGCCCAGGGGCACCACATTGTCTTAATACGGGCCTGGCGCCGCAGTTTGCAGGTTGCATTGATTTAAGTCCCGGGAGCACATTTCTTTTTTTTTTATTTTTATTTTTTATGAATTTTCTCCCGTACTGAAATCTGATTGCAGGAGCCTTCCTCTTTAGCGCACGGCGGTACCTGGCAGAACTCCACGCAGCACTCGTAGAGGATCCCTTTGATGAGCAGCTGGAAGAGCCGGTTCCCGCTCGCCCGGAAGCCCGCCTCGCTCAGCTTCCTGTCCGCGGGGATGAACTCGGCCACCATGGCGCAGGCCTCCTCGAAGCAGTGGACGCGCGCCGTGCTCGGGTTCCAGTCCTTGAACTCGGCGTGGTGGGTGAGGCGAGGCAGAGTGAGGAGGAGGCACAGCTTGCTGTAGTCGTCTTTTGTCGGGCAGAACTCCTCCAGACTGTGGAGGCACTTCACGGCCTCTTGCATTGTGAACTCCAGCTGTGGAGGGAAGTAGATCAAATAAAAAAACAATTAAAAAGAATTTAAATGTAACAAAGATTAGGATAGCTCAATAAGGACTCAATGCAAATATATCAGTCAACAGAACGACCGTCACAAAACGCGTAAGAAGACATCCCTTAATACTCATAAGCACTTATTATTCAGACTTTTAGGATCTTCCCTTTAACTTTACAACATTTCTGCATATAAACGTTTTAAGAAGGTTTTACAAGGATTTTTTTTTTAGAATTGCTTCTGTGTCAATTATTCAGCACTCGCAAGCTACTATTTTGGATTAACTATCCCAGCAGTCACAACAGATTGGGCCTTCCAGAACCCCCTTTCTGGAACAAGATGGAGGACAAAAGTAAATATTGCAGCTTGATCATGACAAAAGGAATTTTACAAAAAGGTGATGTTTTTTCCCCCCCAATATTACATTATGTAGACTTAGACAAAATTTTGTGGCTTACAGGTTACGACCATGTAATGAGATTCCAATTGAAAAAAATAAATAACATTACAATATAGAGTGCAGCAACAGTGCAGGAGAAAAACTGTTTTTTTCCCAAAAGTGTACGGAAGAATGTTCCACCATGGTTATAGTGCAAAAATAGTGGTGCAAAAAGGCATTAATTTGAAAAGTCCAATGTTGGCAGTGCAAGATAATAATGGTGCAAAAATGCAGTAATCGTTCAGATGTGTACTTTTAAATTTAAATTGATTATAAAAGTTCAGCAAAGTTCAGTTCTGTGCATGTGTGATGCAGAGTCCAGTTTAGAGCAGTAGCTGTCCATTAGGCTCCCAAAAATTAAACATAAACCCTTGGCTGAAAGGTGTAAAAACCTTCCCATCATGTCAGAAACAGCTATCTGAGGCAGATATAAAAGAATAGAAAAATATAATCAATAAAAAAAAGACTTTTATATCAAAAATGGAACACATGTTTAATGGATTATACACCAATGGAAAAGGTAGGAACTTTCTGAGGTTCTGTTCATCCCACCTGAATCAGAATGTTCTTCAACTACAAAACAGTATAACTAACAGCAAATAAGACCTTTTAGCCTAACGATACCTCTCAGGTGGTAAATTAACACAGCATACATACGTACATTATGTGGGTCCTCGGTTGCTGAGATGGCATTATTCACGCACAGCGCTTCCAGAAACCTCTGCTTTAGGATGATGTAACGAAACCTGGAAATACGAACGTAAGCATTAGGAAATTGACCTGGAGGACACCATGGAGTGGTAGTTTTAAAGAGTTCTTCTATAACGTGCAGAGAGGAGAGATATGGAACAGAGGAAGTGTCAGGTAAGACGCTCTTCCTTTCCAGCAAAACGCGTCCAGAGGTAATCTGACCGATTTTTACCTTTTCTTGTCAAACTTCTCCATTCCCTCTAAGGGCTGAATGAACTGCATCACCTCCTCCCACTGGCCATCCAGAATGAGTTGCCTGTTTGAAGCAGCAGTCGTGCCATCAACATTAATAGGTCAGCACTTACATGGCTTGAAATAGAAATAAAAATCTAAAAAAGTGTGGCGTGTCTAGGTATTTGGGATGCCTTGAGTCTAGACTTTGTGAAAGCACCTTACATGGCGGTTCCAGCTGAAGGTCTTCTAAACGCCGTTGACACTGAAGTTTCTGCTGAAGTTTCTGCTGATTGTTCTTTGCAGAATGAATGAACCTCTGTAAACTAACTGTAAATTAGACTTCTTATGAATCTTATGTTACTTTATCCGTTCCCCACTCCTTAAAGGTTAGATTTATAGAGCGGGCAACTAACAGCTGTCCTGTCGACAGATCCTCTCATCCAAGTTTAGGTGGACGACCATTTCCTGGTAATTGTGCAGTTGTGCTGAGCTTTTATAATCAATTTAAATTTAAAAGTACTCAACTGAACGATTACTGCATCTTTGCACCATTATTATCTTGCACTGCCAACATTGGACTTTTCAAATGAATGCCTTTTTGCACCATTATTTTTGCACTATAAACATGGTGGAACATTCTTTTGCACACTTTTAAAAAAAACTGTTTTTATCCTGCACTGTTACATTCTTCTCACTGCTGCACTTTATATTGTAATGTTATTTTATTTCAATGGGAATCTCATTACATGGTCGTAAGCTGTAGGCAACGAAATTTCGTTTTGCATGCACTCTGTACATACAAAACGACAATAAAGTTTGTCTAAGTCTACTCGTGTTTTCATTGCTTCATGAGACGCTCAAAACTTAGGATATTGTTTCCTGACCTAACCGTTCTTTAAACTTCTCCACAACTTTCTGTTGTGTTCCTTTCTTCTAATGATGTTTGTTCACTAATATTCTCCTAAAACAAAAAAAAAAAGACCTTGACAGGACACCCCAGTTTACTATTTAGATAACCCCTGAGGGCGATCGATTGCATTTCATTTAGTAAGACGGGCTTAATACAAATGCACACCACACTTTTCAGATTTGTATCCGCAGAAATGTTCAAAACCACGTCTTATTTTCCTTCCACCTCCCAATTCTATGTTATAATCATATGTTATACGAGTCTGATCATACCGGAGGAAGAGCATATCGTCCGAGTAGAGTCCATTGATGACGCCGCTCTCCTTTTCCAGAGCCAGCATGCTGATGTGCAGCTTCCTGGAGTTCAGGAAGTCCAGGATCAGCTTGATCACCTCGGCCTCCTTGATGTTGATGATCTCTTCTGCCGTCATGTTTGTAGACGAGCTGGCAGCTATTAGTTAGCTGGGAGGGAGAAGCTAGAAGCATGTTAATGGTAAACGGTAAACCTGTGAGTATTCTTATGTTATTCTTATTCTTACGTTAAAAAGATAAATCCCAAACCGTTGCGTACCTGGATAGTGTTGCTGCCGGGCCAATGGTTCTGCTGCTCCAAAACCGTTCACATGATCTGCCGGAAAAGAAGAAGTATTTAGTGTTTAGAACACTTCATATGGAAAAGTTGGGCCACCATTTAAAACATAGAACCTAATAATCTGTTGCTAAATTAAACCCCACATTTAAATGAAATGTAAGAAAGTTAGAGGAGAATGCAGAACATTTTATTTAGGATTTTTTTCAAATAATAATAAAAAAAACAATGTCATGCATTTTATCTGTGAAAGATTTCTCTTGTTCAGTGCAGGCAAGGCAAGCCTTACTGTATTTAGTGTACGATGTTAGATGTATGGAGTAAGAATGCATTTGCTCGCTGACAATTGATTATACAGTTATTCTGAAGTTGACTATTATTGCAAAAATAAACTGGACTTGATAAGAAGTTGGGCCCTTGCTTTAAGAGAACACTGTAGTTTAGTTAGTAGGGAGAAACGATGGGTATTACAAACTACAGCCAATAGGATTATTTTTTTCTACAGTAATATTCCAGCCATTTAAAGAGACATCTTCATTCATTCATATTCATGTGGCGCGTTCAATGAGGTTTGTTGTGTTTTCTTTAACGCATACTTGCATTAAGGTTGCATTAACAGTAAACATCTACGTGTCCAGCATATGCAAAGAGGGGAAAAAAAAAGAAGCTTAGGGATGTAATTCTGCATCAATGCTGCAACACTGGAACAGCATAAAGGTTTTCTATCTCCATGCGCGGCCGCTGACGGTGCGTCCCTCCCTTCCACATAAAAACACACCATCCCGCTCCGGTTCTGGAGCAGGTCTGCGGCCCAGATCCGACGGCTTTCACGGCACCTCACCCGCTGCAGGACACGCCTTGTTTACACCAGCGTGACCGCATCTTTTGCACGCAAAGCCGCTGCGGGACACGCATGATGCGGCGGGACAGCAGCAGCAGCAGCAGACATTCGTGCTCGAACGCCGCCGTGCCAGCCTGGATCCACGCCCCGGCAGCGCCTCACCTGTCAGTCCGGGCGGCACACGGCGCTCCGCCGCCCTGGTTGGTGTCGGGCTTTGCGGCGATCTTCTTGTCGCGGCGGCACACGGACGGGAGCGGATGTCTGCTGAAAGCCTTCTTCTCACAGAGGGCTCTCCCTCTGCGTGGCTTCTTGTACACCGCTGAAGGTTGCCATGCGGACGCAGACCTATACGCCGCCAATCGGAGGCGGCGATGACGCCCAGCGGTCACACCTACAGCGCCGCTACGCGACAACTTTTAAAGGATAACGTTTAAAAAAAAAAAAAAAAGCAGGGGGGGGATTGACATTATAAATTATAGTTCTTCTAGTTGTCATCCCATGAATATGTTTGTAAGAAACCCACATTTACTTCACCTGTTGGATTTGGTCGCCATCATAGGTGAATTTTCAGATTTCTAACCGTTGATCCTGAGCCAGGGGCGGTTATTGCGCAAACGGCGCCCAGGGCGGGCCCCTCTTTGTAACTCCCAACACAAAGAGAGAGAGAACCACGACCAGCTTTATTTGCCAGTATGGCTAAAGCATACACAGTTTGACTCTGGGTTACAAATGCTCACGATGCAGGGGCGGTTCTAGACAGGGGCCAACAGAGGCTTGTGCCCCTGTAGAACTGTTCCTGGCCCCTGTTATGGCCCCTGTACTAAAAACATGATATTACATTTTTTAGGATGATAAATGCTGACAAAGACACCGTGACTGACTGGTCATTTGGATCAGTTGTATTTTTTTTGGTTTATGTTTTTACCCAATGATAAAATAACAAAATAATTAAAAAATAAATATTAAAAAAATAACAATAATTAAAAAGCTGTTTCACGTTAAGCTCCCGCTGTATTGAGAAAAGATTAGGGGTCTGCAACCTGCAGTTCCAGAGCCACAATTGGCTCTTTGGCTTACTTAAGTCTGCAGTATGGAAAACACAGCTGAACACACTTATAATACAAGCGGACAATAATGCAGTGGTGCAATGAGCAGAGTGCAAAGGACGCAGGAGTAGATTTCATTTCCATTGTTATTGTGTACACGTCTGAGGGGGGAGTGACGTACATGTGCGCGTACACATACACGCGTACATAGTGATGGGTGCAGAGAATGGGAACAATTGAGTATTCTATGTAAGGGATAATGCCTGACGAGGTGTCCATTATCAGAAATTAATGGACGACGCGGAGGCGTGATCCGTCTGACCTGAAGCGGAGGACGGTTCTGCAGAGTCCATTAATTTCTGGTAATGGACATTTCGAACAGCATTATCCCGCTTATACAACGGTCTCTTACAAAATATATAAATATTAAATCAATTATTAATACTTTAATGTTTTTTTTTTAAGTATTCAAATTGTAGGTTTTTCACAAGAAGCTGCTGAGAGAACTATTTAATATCTCTCGGGTGTGACGTGTTGCCAGGGTAACCAGCATCAACTGTCTTGCCTAACGTTTTTGAGCAATGATTTAGAGCAATCAGGCTATTTGACCGGAACTACTTTTATAGGTGCTTTTAACGGACACCCTGCAGCCAATCAGAATCGAGGATTCACCCAGACCGTGGTATAAACGTTGTCATGTACATGAGGTAGGGGGATTTGGTATAGCCTACAGAATATACGATATGACAACATGAACAGTAGATATGAAAAGCACTTAAATAGAGTATAATGGATAAATAACTGGTAAATAGTAAATGAGGCAGAGATGTTGAGTTTTTTTGTTTGTTGTTGTTTTCAGGGTCAGCTGTTTATTAGTGTGTTATTAGTGTGATGTCTTATGGGAAAAAAACTGTTCTTTAGTCTGGTGGTAGCGCCAACCAGTGGGGAGGAGTTGGAACATGTTGTAACGTGGGTGAGATAGATATGCAGGGATGTTTCTTGCACGTTTTCCTTACTTTGAAGATGTACAGGCCCTGAAAGGAGGGCATGTTGGCACTGATTATCTTTTCTGCGGTCCTGACTGTCATTTTCAGTCTGGCCCTGTTCTTTTTGGTGGCAGATCCAAACCAGACAGCGACGGATGAGCAGAGGACAGACTGCATGATGGGGATGTGTAGACGTGGATCAGCAGCTCCATAGGCAGGTTGAGCTTCCTGAGCTGGCACAGGAAGCACATGCTCTGCTGGGTAGCAATGGTGACAATGTTGGCGTCCCACTTTAGGTCCTGGGATATAGTGGTTCTCCACAGTCTTGAGTGTGTCAAGCTCCAAGTTGTTGTGGCTGCACCAGAGAGCCAGCAGATCAACCTCATTGCTGTCCAGGATTCAGAGGCCGACGGCCGTTGTGTCGTCAGGCAAACTTCAATAGTTTAATAGCTGGATCTCCTGAGGTGCAGTCATTGGTTTAGCGCAGGGGTCACCAACATGGTGCCCGCCGGCACTAGGTAGCCCCCAAGGGCCACATGTGGTGCCCTCCAGCCCGTTCTAAAACTAGTACAGCCCTCCAGTGAGCTGCATCTAAAATGTTATTTTAGTGTGTCACTCTGCTTTTGTAATCCCACTTGCACTTATATAGATTTAAAAATGACAATACCTAAAAAAAAATTACTAATCGCTACTAATATTAAGATGGTTTCTCTTCTTTTTTTACTTTATTATTAGTACATGAAGTTGTAGTAGTATGCGTACACGGGTATAGTGGGTTACCGGCCAGTACTGTTGTTTTCTCTGCATTGTAGTATATGCCTCATATAATGACTGTTATGGTTATTTATGTGTTGTTAAACTTACTTTTTCCCCTCATACACACATTCCTATTGACCCAAAGAGACACGCCAGTGATCATACAGGCATTATGTCTCTGGTTCATGATCTTTTTGTTTGAACAATCCCTCCCATCTCTCTATTCCACTCATTGTCTAGTGTTGTCGCCAGTATTTTTACAAAAATTCCATCGCCACACTTCTATTTTTTTATACTGTGTATAAAAAGTCAAAATGCTTCCATTTACTTGCGTTTTCTGAAACGCGTTTGAACAACTGAGCTATATAATACACTGGAGTGCTAATCACCGTCTGTTGAACGAGTCGCTTTGAATCCACCAGCCGCCATATTGGTACTCCCTATTTCCCCCCAGTAACCAGGGAATATGTGCGCTACAGCATCGAATAACGAGGATTTTCTCATGTTCAGGGGGGGCTTGAGACTTTTAAAATGTCAAATGCCATATACTTTTATGTTATGTTCTAAAACTATCAAGTACTGAAAAAGTCATGTGCTGAAATATTTTGCATTTTATTCATTTAAATATATATGTTTAACATTTATAAATATATAAATAATATACAAAAATATATATTTACATATGTGTATACATATATATATATACATATACACATACTTATATATACATATATATATATATTTAATATGAATAACATGTAAAATATTTCAGCACCTAATTTCTTAGTAGTTGATAGTGTTAGTACATCCACTGACTGTAGAATTATCTGTGAAACGTTTTCACTCAGCCAGAAAACTGCTTGTTGTTGCAACCAAATCCTATGGGATTCTGTGAGAGTAGGGAGTAGCAAGATGGCGGCCAGTGACTTCAGTTTTTCGGCAAAATCAGCACTCCAGTGTATTATATAGCTCAGTGGTTTGAACAGAAACGCCACAACAGGACTGAGGCCATGCTGAAGTTTATTAACTGCGAAAACAAAACAAAGAAATGAAAAGCAATCCAAAAAAATTGGAACTACTGCGCAATGTTTAAACGGCAGCACAAACAAAGGCGTCGTAGCGAACAGAAAGCTCACACGAACACGTTTCTGTACAGTTTCGTTACACTTTAAAAGGATCTTTTCCCCTCGGCCTTAAACAGCCAAACAGATCTCTCTCTCTTTCTCTTTGTCACGCTGAATGACATTTGTCAAAAACATGTAGACACTTTCTTTTGGTAATAAATACCCCCCCCCCCCCTCCCCCGCAGACACACTCTTATGAAAATAATAGCACCATGTTTAAGAAAATGTTTGGTAAAAAAAAAAAAAAAAAAATCACACATGGTGTTAATCTGACATTCAGAGGCAAAAATAACACGTTGCTGACGCCATTAAAACCCGATAGTGAGTCTCTACCCGTATTCAGCAGCTTGGATCCACTTGTTTTTTTTCCTCCCTTGCATCCTTTGTTTACTTCCAATTTTTTTTTCTTAATTAGCAAAGAACAGAACACTATTGCCCTTTTTAATACATGTTGCGTTTAAAAGACACCAGACAAATAGGCTGCCGTTACACATAAAAATTACCTAACAACTTATTTATGGTAAAATGTGCGCAAAAGATCAATAAATGCAAAAACGCATGGCAACTTATCTGTATAGCACATTTTCTTAAGAATGTTAGACAGAAGTTATCTGAACCAAACAAATGATTTGCTCTAAGAACCCACTACGTTCTGCTGCTATGCGGAATGGCCTCACAGTTTCCACGAGTGTTACTAAGAAGATTAATTGAAGAGCTTAAATCTTGATTTTACTGCTGTTAAAACACTAGAGGTTTAGTGAAATTAGGATACAAGGATCAATACTTATTCCTTGAGTTTCAGTCATATTTCTCAAACCAGCAGGTGGAAGTGTTTTCTTAATGTTAGCTATAGATCGTAAGGTTCCTACACGGTGCATTTGACGGATGAAATAACACTGAGCCGTTTTTGTTTGGTTCCCAAACTGTGATTCTCAACCAGTTTGACTGAATCATTCATGTTAAACCAGCAGGTTCTTCTCCCATTCCCGTTGGTCGCCTCTGCAAACGTCGTTCTGTAAAAGCTGAAACCGCTTGGCTTTGTTGAGCTGAGCACACTTGAACTGTGTAGCTAAAACTAGCTGTATGCTTTTAGTTTTTTTTTTTTTGGCCCTTTGCAGGTTCTACAACCCTTTCATACAAACCGTTAAATCCAAAGACATTAAAGTAAACGGGTCTCCTTCGAAACGCACATAAAAAGTTTACGCTTAATTCCTTCAATGTGCTCACGGACAATGAAAAACGTGCATAAGGCCCGATATCAACGGGACAAAGCAAAGAGAAATCCCTCTGTACACGAAAACATTCAGCGCTTCAGTGTACCACGTTAAAAGGTCCTTGCATTCATACTGTCTCAATTTTTTTTTGACTTTTGGCACATTAAAAAAAAAAAAAACAGAACAATACTCTTTACAGAATGACCCAAACGTTGTCAATCACTTGTTTAACAGTATCATACATTCCAGTTGTTCATAATCTGACGCATCCTGTCCCCGCTGAGCCCATAGTACGTAGGATAGGCAGGGATGCAGTGAGAGAGTAATTAACATAAAAAAAAAAGACAAATATGCATTCATCAAACTGGCATTGCAGGTGTTGGAATCGTTATGGATATGTACAGCGGAGTGCAAACTGAGGCGGGTTCTGACTGGGGCCGGAGAGAGTTCTATTAGGACTGTGCAGGCACTACTTTCTTAGGGGTGGCTGGCTTCTTGGCTTGCCAGAGGTGGTTGTGGATGGTCACGGCGTCCACGCTGGCCGACATGGTCTTCGCCGGGATCTGACTGAACTGCTTTTTGTCCGAGTTGTACTTGTAGAGGCCGTCGATCATCTTGCGCGCGATGCTCTTGGGGCCGATGCCCGTGAGCTTGTTGATCGCCTCCGTCTCGGGGCAGTAGGTGTAGAGGGATCGAAACTGGCAGCCGGAGTCCCGGAACAAAACCAGGAAGTTGTTGGCCTCTGATTTTTCCATTTCCTGTTGACGTCAAGGATAGAAAGTTTTGATGTCAGAGTAACAAATGCTTAAGAAATCTGGACTGGTGTCCCGTTTAATTGTGTGTATTGTGCAGGGAATACAAACAGAGAGCGGCGTTTCCATTTAGCATGGTTAGCTAGTCATACTAATGGTGCCATCTAAGATGATAAAGATTGTTTAAAATCATTTGGGTCTTTTTTAAGCAGTCATATTCAATAAATTAGAAGAAAGTTCAGCATATTTCATTAACTCAATTCACTAAGTGAAATACATTCATTAAACGCAGACTGATGCTGTCGAGCTTTTATTTCCGTTAATAATGATGGCTGTTTGCTTGCAGCTAATGAAAACAAGATATTTAATATTGGAATATTACATCAGACCAATAAAAAAACACACATTTCTACTGAAACTTTAATAAAACAGTATGTTTAATAGCTGCTTAAAGGTTCTTATGTTCAAAAGGCATTTTGAGTAGGACTGGACGATGTAGGAAAAAAAGCAAATCGATAAAACAGAAATCATGTTGATCGATATTGAGAATTATCAACAAATTCAAAACATATATTTTAAGTGCAGCCCTGGCCATTTTACGCTGCTGCTTAGCAGCCTAATTTTAGATACAGAACACCGAATTCAAACCCAACCTTTAATTCAACCAACTTTTTACCAGAACTGAAAGTTTTTTTATAAAAAGAATAAAGAACATGTGCTCTCTGAACTCTTAGAAGGGGGAGGGGCTTGGTGATGGAGCTTGGGTCCTGGGTTTGTGATTGGTTGGGAGGATGACTGTAATATTAACCTACATGGCTAGAATACAAAAGGAAGGAAAACTGTTACTGTGTCGACATACGTCTATGAATCGATATATATTGTTATTGAATTATTGTCCAGTCCTAATTTTGAGTCTGACAAAGGAACATCACCTTACCCATATTCTTATAAACTGAATATGACTGTATTTATAACAGCAAAATCCTCTTTGATTGAACTGCAGAGCTGTGAAGCACTGACTGCTCTCTCTGTCTCTGGTCCTAAAATAAAGGCTTAATAACTGTTCAGGACAGGGAGGCTGCTTCAGGCCAATTCAGAATTACAAAAAAAATATATTAAGTATTCCTAATGTAACACATACACCAAATATTAAAATGAATATACTCTGAATAAACCATAAATCCATATCTTGTGATGTAGTGTGCTTCTAAATTTTAAGGTGTGCGAAAAACAAAACAAGAAAAAAAAGCTGTAATTCTTCTTAGCTGAAGAAAGTAATAGTAGTTCTAGATAGGAAAAGTGAGAAAGCTCCATGTCCCAGTTTAACGTTAGTATAAAAATCTGATTGTTGAAACATTTACATCTTCAAGTCATGCAGAAAGTAGAATGTGTTTTTATAGTTCTTAAAAATAATCTAGAAATGGGTAAAATTAGGTAGCAGAGGAAAACAGCTTAGCAGAATAAGTAATTAAAAATCGGCCAACAAATGGCTGATCGGTGCATCTCCAATTAAAACAAATCAAAACACGAGGAAACCAGACATTAAATTGTCATGCACCGTCCCTGCAGCTTTAATACAGAAGCACCCCGTGCCGTTACCTCCAGGATCTTGTTCTTTTGTCCCTCGTTGACCTTGCCTGCGAGGCAGCAGTGGGCCAGAGCGTTCTGGATGATGTGTTTGTTCGATTTGGCACTGGGCTCTTTGTACAGCCTTGGTCCTGAGAGGTGGGGATGGGGGGGGAGGGGGGGGGAGACAGCGGGTCGAGACTATTTCAGTCATGTTATAAAACAAACCAGGCTCCCTATTTTTACTCTTTCAATAAATCATGTATGAAGATTTCTGTGCTGCAACTTTGTCTGAGAAGGGAATGATAGCAATGAATACAGATGGACCATAAAGGGCACTTTATTCAGAGGCTCCCTTATTACGCTGTAGTTTAAATTTAAAACCGACGATGACGCTGGCGTCTTCATACGTCAAATTCAAGCCATGGGCCCACCCACCAGTATACTCTGTGTTGGATGTCACAGAAGAGGTGGTGGAGGCGTTCTCCCAGTCCTTTTCTCCATTCCTGCTGCTGGAGCGACTCGGCGAGAGGAAGCCATCGGCGGAGTCTGGCCTGAAACATACGCACACAGACGTAGGGACGTCAACACATCGACTTTTAGCTCACCCGTCCTGCATGTCAGCTACGACTCACCCGTCGGCAGAGAAAAGTGGAAGCAAGGCAGGGGTGCTATTCAGTTTGGTCATCAGAAGCGAGGGCTTGATGTTATTGCAGGAGGCATTAAAACAACAAAGCTTGCAGGCGCAGGCTGGGGGGGTGTGAGAGGGGGTGGAGGTGGGGGGGGGGGCATCATGTGTACCATGTAGGTCAGGTAGTTTGCAGAATTTGGCTTTTACTTGCTCCAATTTTTTTTCAATAAGAGCAACTAAAGCATAACTCCCATCAACCAGTCAGCAGAGCGTTTGGTGAATGCACATTACCAAGTCGTCCACGCCTTCCTGTCGATGTTCTGCTCGTTAGGTGACGGCGCGGTGACTTGATAATGTTATTTTATGCAGGGTGGGCTCCGCGGAGCGAATCGGTGACGCTGTGCTTTTAAACAAAAAGGATGGCCCTTCGTGTTTAGTCAGCTGCGACACTAACAGCAGGGTCCATTAGGACGGCAGAGCGGTGAGCGAGAAGCGTAGTGGGTGTTTGCTTTCAAAGCTCACGCCGCCTCTCACTATTAAGCACTTTACAGCCCCGCGTGCAGATCACATTTCCTCACAAACATCCGGGATGCGTGACGCCGTTATGCGCGAACCACGGCTTGTTGCGCCGAGGCCGCTCCAAAACTGAGGCGACTTGTAACCTCCCTGTACACAGTATGAAGGCTGTGAAATGCTTTATAGTGAGAGACGCCGTTTAGCTGTCCGTGAACCTCTTAGTATCCAAGTAATCACATTCGCAAGCTTTGGAATGAGCAGGGAGCGTCCTCCTAAGAACCAAACTAACCTTCTCCTTCTCTGTTTGGGAGAGCTCAGAAAGTAGAAGAGACGGCTAGAGGCTAAACTAGAACTTCTGACGTGTGAAACGGCAGCAAAGAACGGTGCAAAAAAAAAAAAAGGGGGGAAAGTTTAAAGAGGACACGTTAGAGGAGAGAAATACATTTAATCGAGATTTCCAACAAAAGTCACATCAAACTTTTTATCGTATATTTTATCTTAAGCCCTAATTGTGTATATACACACTATAACAGGGACCACCAACCTTTTTGAATCTGAGAGCTACTTCATTGGGGCTGTTTCATACGAAGGGCTACCTGTACTGAGCTTTGAACTAAAGAGTCAGAGCTCACCTGAACTTCTTGTCATATAAGCATGTTTTTAATGCTTTTAACTCTATTTAAATACAAGTATGATTAAAAAGGAAGAGAAACTGAATAAAAAGCATTTTAAATACAGCTCACTGGAAGGTTTTGCTATTTTTTTAACAGGCTTGACGGCACCACATATGATCCTGGGGGCTACCTGGTGGCTGCAGGCACCATGTTGGTGACCCCTGCTCTATAATATTATTCATATGATAATTGGCAGCTAAAACTCTTTTTTTTTAACTAAAAAGCTCACAGTAACACTATCCAAGTACTGGCTCAGCATTGACCTTAAGTTATAAAATAAGTCTTGATGTTTGGACTAAAAACACGGCGAAGCGTCTTACCTTGGTGCTCTTTTGTCCGAGTGAACGCTGTCACTGTCGCCCAAAGTCAGCGAAGCCAGAGACAGGCTGGAGACTGAAAAGAAACGCTGCCGTGAACCTGGATGTGAGACAACAAGGCGTGGCACAGCGTGACGTGATTACACAGACACCACACGCATGGAGACAAAAAGCAGACGTCGTGCCAGCCGTGTCACGGAGCGACGCGGGGTCAGGGAAGCCGCCACGGCCGTGAAATGCATGAAAACAACATATAACGATGTGAATGATTAGCATGATATGATTCTGATTTAACGCATTTCAAAATACCTGAGATGAATTGTTCGTTCAGCGTGTCGGTGTGCTATACTCTAAGACACGGGTTCCCAAACTTATCAGCCTACAACCCCCAGAATAACAGTTTTATGACTTTAACATGAGATTAAAGTCATAAAACTATGAAAATATAGTAGTAATTTTAAGGGAAGACTGCAGTCTTTTCTCTTGTGTTTATTCTCATAATGTTCTTTATTCTTTTATGTCTAATATTATGACGTTATTCTTGTTATAGTAATAAATAAATAAATAAATAGAATTTATGAGATAATACAGTAGTATTTTTAATGGAAGACTGCAGTCTTTTCTCTTGTGTTTATTCTCATAATGTTCTTTATTCTGTTGTATCCAATATTACGATGTTATTCTTGTTAGAATAAAAAAAAAGAAATGAATAAAATTGCATTACAGCCAGTGTTGTTTGAAGAAGGTAAATTCATGGCCACAGAGAAGTAAATTTCTTCAAAAAACCCCAAAAGAATTTAGATTAATTTGACATATTTGCAAGAAAAAAACTTGCTGTGCTCTGATGTCAAATAGTATTAAATGTTTGAGGAAAACAATTTTTTTCCCCATAATTAAAGGCATAAATTAGCAATATTAAAACAAGTACATCTCTGACATTTTAAAGTCAGAAACTTGGATCATCTCGCGACCCCCACTTTGGGAACCCCTGCTCTGAGATGCACAATGGTTTTGGACATTTATCAAACTATTAATTATCCAACACGGCTTAATATCTTTATATTCTATGATAAATAAACAGTGAAAGACAATTAGCCTGAGTTCTCACAGGGCCGAGCAGACAGACAGCGAGCTGAGAGACGGGACAGGGTCCTCACGGTTACCTGTGGCAGCCCTAACGGGCGTCTTTGGGGAGTCCACGCTGTCGCGGTGGATGGACTTGGGCCGGCCCCGCTTCGGCTTGGCCGGTCGAGGCTTGATGACGGTGTCCATGTCCTCCATCAGCTTCAGCTGCTTCCTCCTGAGGTACTCCTGCTTGATGAACTCCTTCCTGGCCTTGTCCTCCTCCTTCCTGACACGCTCCTCTTCTGCTTTCAGTCTGAACGCATTGAGGGACAGAAGAGGAGAACATTTGGAGATTTATTTTGAAAAATACGATCAAAGGTAGGAAATCCCACAACACAATAAATAAATGGGAATTGATTAAGCAAACTATTTTTTTTTTATTTAATTGATGTATTTTATTGTCCTCAAGGGGCAATTCCTTTGCAGCAGATTCCACAAAGTCTACACAGAAAAATGAACACACACAAAAAAAGTTAAGCGTTTACAGATCATATCTCCACTCCAGGCAGCACAATTCATTTAAAATACTTTAAATACCCAACAGCTAAAGGAATAAAGGACCTCAGATACCAGTTTGCCCTCTTAAACCCAAACAGAGGCTGCTCTTTAAAAAAAGAAAGGTTTTAAAATCTTGTCCAGAACGTTGCCCAAATACTTACACTGGCTGAAAATCTCTGCCAATGACCCATCGATGGGTGTTGGCACAATCCTCAGCTGAGTTGTTGGGAAATCAATCAGCATCTCTTTTGCTTTTTTTACAACATTTAGCTGCAAGGATGAGCTGTGGCACCATTTAATTAAGCCTCCGTGTCCTGCCAGAGGCTAACAATTACAGAGTTGTCTGCAAATTTAACGATAAACAGTGACTCGATTTGGCTCGGAAGCTTTTTAGTGTAGAGCACAAACAACATTCAGGCAACAAGAATTCAAATGTCCCACAATAAAATGTGGAGCATCAGGAGAACTTTCCCCGCCACGGTCAAGCTGAGTTGGTGGGCCATATTCATCAATCTCGTAATCCAAATTTTCTCGGTGAGCGCTTGGACCTCCACCATTGCGTCTTAGCAGTCTCCTCCTCTCCGTCCTAGCCTCCTTGTCTGTCCCGGCTTCACTTGGCTGCTGCCAGGTCCACTTTTCCGCTGCCTGTGCAACGCTCTCTCCATCCTACTACACCAACCAGGTGCTTTTGACGCTTTGCATATCCCTGACAAATCTCTGATGGGATACCGGCCGGTAAATCCCCCGCAGCTGAGTTGCTGCATTTTGAAATGAAATCACAGGTACGTTGGAGCGGCTCGGCTTGGTCAACGCCGGAGTTCACGTTCGTGTTCAGAAGAGCTTCCAAAAACATCTTTATTAAAAAAGACATTAAAAATCCATGAAGAACTTTATTGAGTTGAAATACTGGACACCTTCATATCTGATTTCTAAGGCTTTACATTTTTATAGCCTATAAATGTTAAGTCTTTTTAAAGTTTTCCTTTTTTTACACTCAGGGTGCTTGCTCTTTTTCCAAATTAAAATTTCAGACTTTTTCCAGACTTTTTTAAAACTGATATTTTTTTTCCCAAGACCTTAACTTTATGTACTTGTATACTTGTGTGCCTGCTGCCTACTTCATTGGTTGAGATTGTACAAACTGTTTATTAGAAATGTTCATTGAATACTAGCCTATAACAATTAACAAATGTATTATTCACAGTAAATTATGCTTTTACTGATTAAAACGTTTCAAAACATGAAAATCACAAGTACATGAATTTCACATCAAACAAGTGTTTGATTCCATTAGGCTAATACGGTACGTGACCAGTTAGTAAAATTATAGTTTTATAGCCTACCTTCCTATTTCTCATTTCACAATGCCTTTGAGCATAATGTAAAATTCTACCACACATTTTTTTCCCATACTTTATTAAGACTTTCACACAAAATTCAAGACTTTTCAAGGTCTGGAAAACAGTGTTTCAAAATTCCATACTTATTAAGACTTTCAAGACTTGCGCAAGCACCCTGTCTGAGGACTTTATTGGTAAATTGTGAGAACTCTTCACTCTTAGGATTTAAAAAAAATGGAACTGCGAAGAAAATATATACACAAAGGCAAAACAAGAAAATAAATATTTTTTTTAAGCTGAAGAAGACAAACTTGATGAGATATACTACGACTAAAAGAAACACCCAAACAAACAGCCGACATATTCAAATTAAGACACCGGCGAAGAGCGAGCGGACCATTTCGTTTAACAAAGGAAGGAAAGATTTGGCGTACCGAGCTTCCTCTTTCTTCTGCTCCAACTCGGCCTCCAGCTGCATCTTCCTCATCTGGCTCTCTTTCTCTCTCCTCATCCTTTTCTCCAGCAGGGCAGCTCTCCTCTGCGCCATGTTCTCCTCTGCCTTTCCATCCTCCTAATGAAAACCAAGGTCAGCGAGAATAAAGTTATTCATAAAGCACGTTTGTAGTAAATTACTAGTTTGTCGGTTTATGAAACTGATTTTCTACGATTGCCAAAAGAATTGAGCGATCATGTGACAATTTTATTAATATTCATATACTAATCGAACTTGTGGAGATTAAAGCAACGGGCAGCAGTAGGTGAAGCTGGGGAGCATCATACATGTCACTGTGCATCAAACATTTTCTTTTATACATTAATTTTTTTTTCTATATTTAAATTTAAAGCATAAAAACTGATATAAACAGTATAAAAACAAATGGGGGAAGTCTGGGGTTTTCTTTTAGGAGATCAACTCTCCCTTATGCTTCACATTCGAGACAACCCTTCTCCCACCACACATTTCCACAGCTGTGCCTGAATTATTTACAGCAGCCCCACTTTTCTGACCTACATTGAAGCCCAGACAGCAGCTAAAAGCAATCCAACACGCTGTGGAAGGCAAGACGTTGCTATCCTCAGCCGACACGTTTCCCAAACCAATAATCTTCTCATGTTTGGAGCAAGAAGCTTTCCTTATTCAGAAAGGAAAAAAAAAAAAAACAGGGCTGCCACCCTGGTACAGATATAGAAATGCTCATCTCCCCTACAGCAACATTAAAGGTACACATTGAGATAGTTTTCTGTATTTATTGCAAGTCGTTCTCTTGACAAAAACTAAACAAATCCAGATCCACTTCATTTGATCTAATCCTACAAACCGGAATCACCTTGAAGAAGAATCCGCGGCACAGCTTTCGCTCGTCGTCATCCACGCTCTCGGTGCTGCCTTGATCCGTCTCCAAATCATCGTCAGTCGTCAGGTCCTCCGTCGTCGTCCTCACGCCTGACAGAGGAAGCTCAATCAGGCTGCCTTCGGCTTGGCTGGAGGCTTCTGGGTTGAGAGGTATCTCTGTGGGCGTCAGGGTGAAGGTCTCCACCACCGGGTGGGCCAGAACCTCAGGGAACGAAGGCTTAACTTCAACAAATGATTTCTGAACTGTGTGGTTCTGGTCGCCTTTCGCAGCGGCTGACATCTCTTCGTGGGTCTGGACTTCTATTTCCTGGGTCGGGGAGTTTGCAGCTGCTTCACTTTGCTCTCTGTAGGCCCGCCGGTTGGGGGAGCTGTGAGGAGACGGGGCTGAGTCGGTCTCCTTGGCGTTATCCCCGTCTGGGCCGCCGGGTGCCGGCTCCTCCCCCATGTACATAAAGGAGCTGGTCGAAGGCTGGCAAGGGGAGAACCTGCGCAGCCTCGGGATGCTGTCAACCGACTGCGGGGCGGTCAGGACGCGGCTGTACGGGGCCAGCTTGAGCTCGTTGGGTCGGGCGGTGCGAGGATTGCGCGAGTGGAAGGAGGCCGATTTGCGTTTGATGCTGGTCGGAGAGCGACGGGTGGAGCGGGGGGAGTCGGCGGGAGACGAAGGCCCCGAGGAGCGGGTGACGGCTCCGGGTCGAGGGTGCTTCTGTGGCGACGGGTTAGCGTGAGGAGGGGGGATGACCCACGCCTGCTGGTGCTGCTGTCCCCTCATGGCCATGATCACTTCCTGCTGCTGCGCCAGGCGCTGCATCTCAGCCTGGAGGAACGCTAACGAGTGGTTGAGCTTCTCGATAGAACGCGTGTACTCGGACAGATCCGCTTCGGTGACCTGAGCGTGGCTCTGTCCACCCTCGTCCCCTGCGCCCGGCGTCTTCTGCCAACAGGAGGGTGCGCAGCTTTGCTCTGCTCCGTCGGGTGTGTACGCCTTGCTCCTGCCGAATTTAAAGGTGGGACTTGTGCTTGCCGGCTTCCCCTCTCCCTCGGCTTGCCTGCCTTCCTCCCCGCTGGCCGCCCCGTCGGCTTTCCTCTTGACCACGTTGAGGAATGC
Source organism: Fundulus heteroclitus (assembly GCF_011125445.2). Lineage (NCBI taxonomy): Eukaryota > Metazoa > Chordata > Actinopteri > Cyprinodontiformes > Fundulidae > Fundulus > Fundulus heteroclitus. The sequence continues at coordinate 14,326,497 of NC_046369.1, forward strand.
CGAGTGGCCCATCTTCTGCCGATGCCTCGTAAAAGCGGCCTCCACTTTCTTCTTCTGAGCTTCGATAGCCTTGCGCTTCTCCTCCAGCCGTATCCTCAGCTGGACCATCTCTGTGGCCATGGCCTGCGCCGGGTCGCTGGGTGGAAGCTGGACGGCTGCGGGTGTCGCAACGGTCGGCGTGGTGGGTTGACGGACGGGGCTGTGCTCGGGCGTCGGCGCCCAGGAGACTGACAGCGGGAGGGCAAACTCTGAGCCCTCCGGAGGGGTCTTCATGGAGCTGCTGCTTCCTCTGCCTGAATCTGGGGCTGACGGACTGAGCTTCCTCATCTTCTGCTCGGCAAAGCTGGTCATCTTCACTCCCGAGGGAGATCTGCTCTGGTTGCTCGGACAGGGGCTCGGCGTGTCCGCATCCAGATCCATGTTCACGGAGCAGTCCTTCAAAGAGGAATCTTCGTCCAGCATGTCCTCCGTTCGGATGTGGATGCCCGTGTCCACCTCGGTGGGGTCTGTGGTGCTCAAAGGCTCCTTGGAATCTGACTCCGACACAGGGTCCAAACCCCCAGCGCCATCCCCGCGGTCTTGGCAGTGCAGGAAGAAACCATTGTTTATGCCCTCTACGGGTGCCTTGGTTGGGCTGTGGACGATCTGGAGGGCTTCCTCCATGGAAGGAGCTGATGCCAGGACACTTCCATGCCCGTTGGGGAACGCCGGCATGCAGGGATCCGTTGCTGCAAGGCCGTCTGGGCAGCCTTCCTCCTGTATACCAATGCTCTGACCGTTCACTGGCTGGAAGGACAGGTTCCTCTTCATTCCACGGGGCATGTGGCTGACCTTAAACCCAAAACCTTCGTCGGTGCTGATCGATCTAACCATCCCGTGTGTAGAGGAAGGTGCGGCAGGAGCAGAATCGTCTTTGTCGAATGGGATGTCGAACGACACGCCGTAAGGCCCAGACCTTTAATGAAAAAAAAACACAAATCTGTAAATAAATCTGCTGGTGCAGTCATGGAAAAATAATTGGAACCCCTCTGTTAATCAAAGAAAATGCCACAGCGAATGGTCACTGAAGTAATCTGAAACTAACAAAAGTAATAATAAATATGGATTTAATGAAAATTCACCAATGAAAAGCCGGCATTGGACAAAAATAATGACAGCCCTCATTTTAATGTCAACCATAGGGACGTTAAAATGAGGTGTGTCCTCTAATTAGCATTACAGATGTCTTCAAGCTTGTAACCGGTCAATCTAAGGGGTGACAGGTAGTCACTGTGCTGCTTGGTGACATGGTGAGGAGCACACTGAACATGGATCACAGGAAGCGAAGGAGGGAGCTGTCTCAGGAGATTAGAAGGCAAATTGTAGACAAGCATGTTAAAGGTAAAGGCTTCAAGCAGCTTCATGTTCCTGTGGCTACGGTTGCACATGTAATTCAGAAGTTTAAGGTCCACAGGACTGTAGCCGGCCTTCCTGGACGTGGCCGCAGGAGGAAAATGGATGACAGGATGAAGAGAAAGATAATACTTTGGGTAACCAAAGAGCCCGGTAACACTCCAAATAAATTTATAGTGAACTCCAAGGTCAAGGTACCTCAGTGTCAGATAGCATCAGCCGTCACTTTTTGAGCCAAAATGGATTTGATCTGAGAAACCTTCATCTGTTGAAAGCAAATTCTAAAAAAAGCAAAAGAGGAATTTTCCACAATGCATGCCTTGTGGGAGAATGTCCACAAGAAAGATGAGACAAAACTGGAGCTTTTTGGCAAGGCACATCAGCTCCATGTTCACAGACATAAAAAAAATAAAACCTAGAAAAGAACATTGTCCCCTCCTGTGAAACGTGGAGGAGGCTCAGTTATGTTCTGGGGCTGCTGTGCCACATCTGGCACTGGGTGTCTCAAATCTGAGCAAGGTTCAATGATATCGGCAGACTATCCAGGCATTCTGGAGAGAAATGTGCTGCCTGGTGTCAGAAGGCTTGAACATTGAACTTTTATAGAAGGAGCTGAAAGACGCTGACAGGAGTAGACACCCTTCAAACCTGAAACAACTGCAGCTCATGAGGAGTGGGCCTAGATAGCTGTCGACAGGTGCAGAGGTCTCATTGAAAGTTACAGAAATTGTCTGATTGTAGTGATTGCCTCAAAAGCTTGCACAACAAAATATTAGGCTACAAGTATTGTCATTTTTGTCAAGGCCTGTTTGAATAGTTTATTTTTTTTTTAATGATTCTGTCGAACCACAACGCAAAAGCAATCCCTGATTTTAATTGGTTAATTTCCAGTATTTTTTTAAGCATTTTTCAAACTTTTGTCAGTTTGAAGTTATTTCAGTGACCATTTGACCATTGTGGGGTTTCTTTCATTAACAGAGGGGTGCCAACAAGTGTTGTCCATGACTACATGTCATTAGTGCCTAATTTAACTCGGTGAACGCTTTAGATTTAACTTAAAATTAAATTTTTTTGATGAGTATATATTGTGGTTGCCAACCTTTTTTCTTTGGGCCATGTGCCTAGGTTACCATCAACGAAGGACATGGAGCTCGACCTCTTGATCTCTCCTGGATAACAAAAAGAAGCAGAAAAAGACTAATACAATTATCCTTAAACGAACAGATAAAACAGCCAATTTCCTTACAGTGAAAATTATAATTACCTGCGTTACGAGGCTGGGGTCGAAGGGGTAAACTGTAAATTTACACACAGGAGATGACGTACGTAATCTTTTCATTTATAATCGTATGAGCGAGCAGAACTTTGCGGTAAATTCAAAGAACAGCGTACCTCGGCCTTTCAGGACTTGGAGGCCTTTCCATGAAGCTCCTCTTGGTGGCTTTGGAGATGGGAATTAGAGGCATATTTTTCAATATGGATGAAGGTTCTGGAGGGGTGCAACAGAGACAAAATTAGCATTAACAATACAGAATAATACAGTATTATTTCCTTTTTTCCCAGTTTAGGAAAACTTAGAGGTATATTGTATTTAAATAACTTTTTAAAATTTTTTTTAAACAAACACCAATAATCAGTTGTGTACCATAACTTGTAGTGTAAAGTTTAAATGTAATACTTGCCAGTGCCTTCATTTTCGAGGATTCTTGGCTTTACGAAAGACGGCTTAACCACCTCAAACCACCAAAACAGCTCTGCAATGAACACCAGGTAGTTATTCTGGGGAAGAAAGCAAACGGGATATTAAAATCTTGGGACTAAGTTATCTTAAATCGCTCTGAGCTGAAGATGCTTTGAGGAGAAACCCTTGGAATATGTCAAATCTATATTAAATTGCAGCTGCAATGCACATCTTTCTCCACCGCGTGTCACTGTGGGCTCAAAGAAGATCTGCGCTGATTGAATTTCAATCAAGTATGTTCCTTTCCACGCAATTGCTGCTAAAAAACGTACGGGTTGATTGACAGTAGAGTTATTTAGCATTCCTTTCTGCAGGTTAACATATTTCCTGAGGCTTTATAAAATGAATCTTTCCTTCAAAACACTGAAAAACTGTACTGGAGCGAGCATTGGAGAAATGTAAAGCGCAAGAAACCAAAATTAAAGTATTCCCTACCACTTCGGTCACAGTTGCGCAGCCAACCAGTTAACCTAATTCCCACCGGGTAAGGTGTGGATATTTGTTGTCCCGCTGTGCCGAGGCATGTCCATGTCTAAATCAGGTCAACATGCAGTAGGAGGTCAAGCTGCTAGATTGGACTGCTCTGCCAAAAAGATCCACCGTGTGCTGCTAATTCTGCTGCACCAAAGCAGAAACAAAAAACCGTCATTGTAATAATTCTAACACAAAGCAAAATAAAAAACAAAAAAACGGTACATTTTGTCACGAACCAGAGACAGATGGACCCAGTATTCAACCAGACAAGCAGAGGTTAGGTGAAAGAACATTTATTTACAAAAATGCAAAAACAAAAACGGGCATCAGGCCAAAAAAGGGAAGAATGTGTCTAATAACCAAAAATAACAAAAAGCAGTCACTGACAAAACTATTAACAAAAACAGGGGACAGGCTAACTTAGAAATCCAGAGACAAGCAGTGGTCAGTTAAACAGGCAAACAAACGTGGAACAGGGAATGCTGGACAAGACTCACCGATAGGGATTGGAAAGACAAACAATGATGTGGCAGATTGCAGGGGGCAGAGGCAGGTATAAGTAAGGGGGTGATCAGGTGAATGGAGTGAAACTAATTACTGACATGGGTGGAGCTAATCGGGAACAGGGAAGTGCTTGGGAGTAAACTGAAGCCGATTGGATGGTGACTGGTGAAGGGGAGTGACAGGAAGACAAAAGAATGCTGGCAGGTGAACTGAACTTAGACTGGTGACATAAATGGTCTGAGCAGGCCAGATAAACTTATAACCTAAAACAAAATCAAACACTAAGACAGAACCAAAATTAGAAACTGAACTTAAGGCAGGAGAGTAAAGTAATTAATCAAATAACAAACAAAACACATAACTAAACCCAAATCATGACAGAGCCCCTCCCTCAAGGGCGGATTCCAGACGACCTTAATGAAAAGAAAGAAAACAGACTGGACCGGGCGGGTGGAGGGGGTTTCAGGACGGAGGGTCAGAATCAAACAAATGTCCAAACACAAACCAACCACAGGGCGAAAACAGAAACAATCAGAGAACAGAACAAAACAAGAGTCTGGTGGGCGTCCCGGAGGATGACCCAGGCGAGACAGGATGTCTGGTGGGCGTCCCGAAGGACGGCCCCGGCGTGTCGGGTTCTCCGGCGGACGTCTCGGAGCACGGCCCCGGCGTGTCAGGTTCTCCGGCGGACCTCCCAGAGAACGCCGGCGGAGCAGGGCTTTCGGAGGCCTTCGCCTGGAGAGGGAGAAAACAGACCCTGGCGTCGGACTAAACGCTAAGGACGACGCTGTACTAAAAGCTGGGAACGGCGCCGGACTACCGGCTACAGGGGGCGCCTGGCTACAGGCGACTGGTGCGGGAGCCTGGCTACAGGCTTCGGGCAGGGCCTGGCTACAGGCTTCGGGCAGGGCCTGGCTACAGGCTTCGGGCAGGGCCTGGCTACAGGCTTCGGGCAGGGCCTGGTTACAGGCTTCGGGCAGGGCCTGGCTACAGGCTTCGGGCAGGGCCTGGCTACAGGCTACGGGCAACAGTGCTCTAAAGCTACGAGGAGCTGGCACTGGAGACAGTGCTCTAAAGCTACGAGGAGCTGGCACTGGAGACAGTGCTCTAAAGCTACGAGGAGCTGGCACTGGAGACAGTGCTCTAAAGCTACGAGGAGCTGGCACTGGAGACAGTGCGCTAAAGCTACGAGGAGCTGGCACTGGAGACAGTGCGCTAAAGCTACGAGGAGCTGGCACTGGAGACAGTGCGCTAAAGCTACGAGGAGCTGGCACTGGAGACAGTGCTCTAAAGCTACGAGGAGCTGGCACTGGAGACAGTGCGCTAAAGCTACGAGGAGCTGGCACTGGAGACAGTGCGCTAAAGCTACGAGGAGCTGGCACTGGAGACAGTGCGCTAAAGCTACGAGGAGCTGGCACTGGGGCTGGGATTGAGGGCAGGTCCTCCAGGACCCCTTCTTGGGGCTTGTGAAGAGGCAGGTCCTCCTGGACCCCCTCATGGAGCTTGAGAAGAGGCAGGTCCTCCTGGACCCCCTCATGGAGCTTGAGAAGAGGCAGGTCCTCCTGGACCCCCTCATGGAGCTCCGGTGAGTCAGAAACCCCAGGCTGAGATGGGACATCGGCGAAGGCCAGAGGTCTTGAAGCATGCACACCCACGCAGACTCGGGCCGTGGCGTGTGCAACAGGAACCTCTGTGCCCAATGCTCCGACATGCACCGTCTCCGCACAGGCAGCAGCAGTGCGCGCACCCACGCAGACCTGGGCCGTGGCGTGCGCGGCAGGAACCTCTGTGCCCGGCAGCGCAGCGTGCTCCACACCCACGCAGACTTGGGCCGTGGCGTGTGATGCAGCTGCTGGACTACTGCTGGGTGGCACAGGGGAAACCCGGCTGGGCGCTGCTAGGCGAAGTTGTGAGGCAGGAACCAGGCGGGGAATAGGCAGGGGATGAAGTCCTTCACGGAGGATGAACGGGATCTCCGCCCTGATCGCCTCCATGTCCAACCTCTCAGGCTTTCTGCTCAGCCTTCGAAGGAATTCCACCTGAGCAAAAACCCTCTCCCATAGAGCCTGATCCTCCTGTGGTCGGGTCATGGTGGGAAAAAAGAAAAAGAGGAGAGAAAAAAAAAAACCAACGTACTTGTCTGGCGATGGGTCCGGTTTAGGGCCACATCATTCTGTCACGAACCAGAGACAGATGGACCCAGTATTCAACCAGACAAGCAGAGGTTAGGTGAAAGAACATTTATTTACAAAAATGCAAAAACAAAAACGGGCATCAGGCCAAAAAAGGGAAGAATGTGTCTAATAACCAAAAATAACAAAAAGCAGTCACTGACAAAACTATTAACAAAAACAGGGGACAGGCTAACTTAGAAATCCAGAGACAAGCAGTGGTCAGTTAAACAGGCAAACAAACGTGGAACAGGGAATGCTGGACAAGACTCACCGATAGGGATTGGAAAGACAAACAATGATGTGGCAGATTGCAGGGGGCAGAGGCAGGTATAAGTAAGGGGGTGATCAGGTGAATGGAGTGAAACTAATTACTGACATGGGTGGAGCTAATCGGGAACAGGGAAGTGCTTGGGAGTAAACTGAAGCCGATTGGATGGTGACTGGTGAAGGGGAGTGACAGGAAGACAAAAGAATGCTGGCAGGTGAACTGAACTTAGACTGGTGACATAAATGGTCTGAGCAGGCCAGATAAACTTATAACCTAAAACAAAATCAAACACTAAGACAGAACCAAAATTAGAAACTGAACTTAAGGCAGGAGAGTAAAGTAATTAATCAAATAACAAACAAAACACATAACTAAACCCAAATCATGACACATTTCTTAAAGTAAACTTATTAGCATCTGCTTTTTGCCTAAATGCATTTCAAGGTTCGTTAACAGAAGCGCTCTGCATCGTGCGTTTTTTTCCGCAAACATAATGGGAGCAAGTGAGGCGGGAGTGACCTTGAGGGAACACGCCCTCTAACCAGCCCTCAGCCCGTGGTCCCCAGACAAAGGCGGCGGTGCGTGGCTCGGCTCCAAAGATACCCTGTTCACTTCCTCGGCAACATTTCGCTCTGCTAAGCAAAAGCGGGCGTGCACACAAATCATAGAGTCACTTCACAAGCCCCTAAACTGCAGCCTAAAAAGCCCACCAGGAGGTGCGGAGGCAATTAACACTACTGACACCGGTCCGCCGTGGCTCTTACTGCAGCATCTCACAGGGTTTCTTTCTTTGATCCCACTTACTAGGGTGCAGAACTGCAAAAATTCTGTAGATGTTTAAAGCAATAAAACACATAATACAACAGTTTTTTCTTAAACTTAACATTAGTTGTTTAAAGTGCAAGTCAAACCATGCCATTTACCTTTGGGTATGGTCAACTCGTAAAGCATCCCTCAAGGTTTTGATGAACAAAAAAAAAAATAACAGCAAAGAAAAAATAAGCAAAAACGTGGAAGGACGACGGCGATACCTCCTTATGTCCGGACCGCCCAGGCCACGTTTTCTCTTTCCATCTGTTCCCCCCGGTCTACTACTGACACGCCAGGTGTGAGTGCCGTAGCACAATACCACCCCTAAGCAGGCATGCGCTCACACACAGATCACCCACCGCCCCACCTATCTTCCCATTGTTTGCCTCTACTACTCCTGGCGCTGCCTTGTTTTTTGCAGAACTGCCAAGATTTCTGCTGTTTGGAGATTTAAGTGTGCGGCTCTCAACCTGACTGGTGATTAATGGGATTTCTGGTTGAAAAGAGTAGAGGCTGGGTGGGGGTGGAGGCTAATCCACTCTGCAGGAATTGACATGTCCATATACCACACGCACGCACACACACACGCACACACACACACACACACACACACACACGCAGTATAAAAACGTATTGCCAATAAAGAAAGTCAACGGCAGGTCACCCGGACACACCCTAGGAACGACACTGTCGTGGTTCTGTGAGAGAGGAGGACATGCACTGGCAACACAGGGGGGGGGGGGGTTAATCCCAACAAGCAGCGGCCCACAAGGTTGATTAAAGGATCTGTGTCCAGGCAGGCGGCCACGCAGAATCACGTAAAGTGTGGAAAACACCACTCTTTCATTTCCGTCCCAAGTTTATTGAGCTAGTGTCAGTTCCCGAGGGATTTCAGCTGGCGAGGGAGAGACTTGAAATGATGAAGAGTCACTTATCGGCGTTATTAAACCAGCTAAATGTAAAGTTTATAACAGTAAAAGTCTTATTGTTGTTTCTAAGACTTTAAGGGGTTTTATGCATTACAAGTATTGTCTTGTAATGAGGATTATTCTGAAGCACGTTGGGGCAACAGCTGTTTTTTTTTTTCCTCCATAGATTTACATAGGTAAAGTGACTTGACAGTCAAAACCAAGACGTGCTGAACTAAAATCCCCTCAACCGGACCCCCATATTGTAATTTAGACGTAATGCGAATGAATTAAATGCATCTAAAGGGGAGTGGGGCTGACATGACATACTTAGCCCAGCCCATTACCTAAGGACAGTTCTAAGTAATGGACATAATAAATGGCTTTTTGGGGGTTGGGTTTTAAAGGCTTATGAAAAGCATGGTGGACCTAAAGTGGAGTGATTATCTTTAAACGAACATATTGCAGTAAAACAGCCCCCCACCCCCATTTTATATGAAGCTTGCTGTATTTTTACAGTGGTGTGCAGTGATTTTATGCGAATAAACTGTTTTTTGCATGAAGATACTGATGAAAGTATTTTAAACGCTAACCATTAAATTACATTTTGATTTAATTTTTCTGAGGGTTTAAAGAAATGTGCTAATCCACCCCACAGGTGCTGCAGCACACGTTACCTGATTTGTCTTAAGGATAAATAAACTAGTAGAAACCCACGTGCCGGTGTTTAATTGAACCCCCCACACCTCCAAATCTCTCTGGTATTAGTCCTCAGTCCACTTCCCTCACCTTGCTAATTGCTTCCCAGTCTTGCTACTTCTGTCCTGTTTCCAATTTCTTCCACATCAACACCTTCCTCCCCTCGCCTCCCTCCTAACATCTCAGCTCAGTCTGCATAATAAGGTCTCCATTAGTGTGACGGGTTGCTGCACACAGCCACCGATGGTGCGCCTACCTGCAAATCTGGGTCAAGGTTAGCGAATCTGACTCGTTCGCTTTGCAGTTCTGGCTTTACTGCTTCTCTCAGGCAGTAACTGTGCTCTGCTGGGACAGTTTTATGTCTGCAAGAATCAGCGTCAGCAAAAATAATGCCGCTGGCTCGACTCGCAGAACTCAATCTTTCTTCTTTTTTTTTCTCATTTCAGCCCCTTTGACAGTGACATGAAGCAGTTTAGGAGCAACTTTAACGTGATACAGTGTGGCCATACACTTAAGATCATAACATCGGTTTTAAACTTTGAACCTCTACATCAACCTTTGATCCTCTTTGAAGGATGTTGTTCACTGTCAGCATTTTTTAATATGATTGTGTGTCTTAAATGCCCATGGGGGTTGGGCACCTTTTATGGTGTATGGCACTAAATAAATAAATTCTATCTTTACTTACTTTACATATTAGTAAAGTTTGCTTCTTTTTTTATTCAGAAGAAAAAAAATCAGGAAAAAGAAAAGGGAAAAAAGGGGGAAAAAAGGGAAAAAAGGGGAAAAATGGAAAAAGAAGGAAAAAAGGGAAAAAAGGAGAAAGAAAAAGAAAAAGGGAAAAAAGAAAAAAAGTAAAGTTTGCTTTTACAGCGTGACAAAATGTGCAACCAAAGTAATCATTATCACAATTACCCCCATTCAATGTCATTATATTGAAAGCATCCCCGTTACTAAAATAAAATTCCTGTATTTATTCGCATTAAAGCAGCTGAAAGCAGCATGTTTTTTTCTGGTAACTGACATCCTTTTTAGTCCAGAAACAGGTTTGTCCTTTCTGTGACCTGTATTCTGTCTCCACTCAGAGCAACACGCCGGCACCTAAAGACACGTTTAGACGGCGGCAAGCCAAAGCCAGACTACATCCATCAGATCACACGCCAGCCTGCTGTTTATGCAGCACTCAGGGGGAAGACACTGATGGACACCACGAGAAGAAAAACATGCAGCACACAGGGAACGTGACACCAAACCCTCAGACCAACAGAAAAATGGCATTAAAGGAGCTATTTGGTAGTCGGCACTATGATTTTATTCTGATGTTGAGCTATTTATGTGCTTCAGGAGCAATGATGGCAATTTGACTAAAATAATAACACGCAGCCACAGAAAAATGTAAAAGTGCACAATGGAAGTGACCTAGAAATTATGACATTGAATAAATACATCTGAGCCAATCTGGATGCGACAAACAATGAAAACGTTGGTCAGAGAAAAGGATGATTTCTTTGCTGTTCATTCATTCCTACGCCAAAAAATATGAGGAAACTATTTAAAAAAGAACAACGAAGAGAAGTAAAGTTAGAAAATGACCTTTCTATTTCAAACAGGGCAGCAATCCAACATGGTTGACGTCTCTGCCTACTATTTATTGGCTATATGTGTGTTATTACAGCCAGAGGAAGAAAAGTAGGGCAGGAAGTTAGCTTAGCAAAAAAAAAATAACTAAAACAGGAGCTGTTTCTAGGACAGATGCACTTCAGCATCCTCTCACACATCGCAAAGTTTACACAAATCCACAAAAAAGAAGCTAACTTTATGCATAGATCAGATAATGCAAGTTTGTAAGCTGGAGTGGTAGCAAGAGGAAAGAAAAACGTCTGTTTTGGAGAGATAAATGCAAACCAAGAAACACAGGTAGCGAAAGTAAAAAGTCTGAAAGCGAACATGAAATGAAAAAGCAGGGAACGGCTCCCAAAGAAGAACGACTTAAAATAGGGTAAGAAATACAGCAAAGTGGTGGAAGAGGAAAGAGCAAAATAACACATGCAACAGCAGCCGTGCAGTCTGAATGGACGTTTCCAAGTTTGTGGTTTGAACAGAACGTCTTTTACAAGAGCTTTTTCCACAGCATGACTCACTACACTCGCCTGCAATCCTGCTCAGTTCTTTTCCATTCAGCCTTTCTCACGAGTCACAAATAAAGCATATGGCTTCCTTTTCTACGTCGACCAAGAAAAAAGGGGCGGAGGTGGCATCCAAACAGTAGCTAAATCAGTGAGTAGAAGAAGTTAGCATTTGGACAACCCCCTGATAGACAATACGACATCTTCACAGATAATCTCAACATGTTTTTAAATAAAATCAGGAATCACTAACCCTTTTCACCTTTGTGTAAAAACTTTGAAAATGAAAGTCCAACCACGTAAAATAAATACCTGCAAAAAAAGATTTGTTTTGCTTCGACGACGAATGCCTGCGGGTTGGCGCCGTACCTTGATGGCCGAGGAGGCGTAGAGCATGTCCTCCAGGCTGAAGTGGCAGCAGCTGTTCAGGTTGTCCTTGCAGAAGTCCTGTATGAGCTGCAGGTTGTAGAGACGGTCCGCCAGACTCATATTCTCCTTCAGACACACATCTACGAGGGCAGAGAGAGCCATCAGCTGTCAGCGAGAACTTGATGACTCGGGGACTTTTTACAGCACCGATATCTGAACAATGTGGTTTTTTTTTTTGTCCCCAGACACAGCTGAGGTGACTTCTACCAAGTTTTGCACAAATGTTTACAAATGTCTTAAATATCAAGATAGCGGTCTGATGTTATCAAGAAGTGGATGGAGCCATGAGCAAATTTATTCAAGAGGCAACAAAGCCTTCGCCCCTTGACTCTCTGTCAGATTAAGAAATGATCTTGTGTCTACACAGCTGATAGGTTTGTTTGCTCGGTCCTTTGATGGGGCTGCTGGACGATCTAACGTCATCAGAGCATCTTCTGTTTGTGGAAGACCTTTGATCCGCTCAGCAAACCTATGCTACACCTCTTTTTCTTTCTGACGACAGAATCTAAAATGCATTGAATGAAAAAAGGAGGGACTCCTTTTTTTTTTGTCCGAATCTATTTTCCTCTCCACTGTAGAAACGTGCTGCAGACACGGTAGCATCCAGGTTTTCTGACATAAACCACCTCACTTAAAATACCACGTGCTGAGCGTCTCCATCTCATCTCCTTACCCTCCAGTGGCAGCAGCTGAGGGCAGTAGAAGTGCAGCAGTGCACCCAGAGCCGAGCCGTCTGTGCTGTCCTTAAGCAGGTTGTCCACAGAGGGGATCCACGGGGCTGGCTGCGTCGACGCCTGCTCTTTCCTGTAGCGAGCCTGCACCATATAAACAAAAGCGTAAACCCAGGAGCCTCGCGGAGCGGCGTCCTGCTCAGTTTTTGCAGCGGCTCTTAACCCAGACTTGTGGTTTCTGTTTGTCGTTTGTTAAATGGGCGGCAAAACGAGGCGCGGTTAATGGAGCGACCCTCACAACAGCCGGGGCTTTTTTTTGTTAGATCTTTAAAGAAGTGGCAGATAGTTGGGAGAAACAGTGCGAGTTTACGGGATTTACTCATGTGTGAAGGTAATTAGACGGCTTTAGAGATGGGAGTAGCAAACGGTGCTGAAAGCAAATTAAGAACACCATAGGCAAGGAAAAGCAGCTGCTTAAAATGACTTTTAGTTTAGCAAGTTTTAGACTGATCCCATTTCTTTTTGTTCCTGTGAAATAAAAACAGACAAACTCATTGGTGCTACTTTTAAGACTAATTGTTTTTTACAAAGCTTATAGTTAGAGTTGCTCATGTTACCCTGAACAACCTCTATAGTTATGCTGCTATAGGCTTAGGCTACTGGAGGACATCAGGGCCTATTTCTCTCACTCTACTGATTTCTACTGTTCTCCAGTTTTGCATAGCATTACATTGAAATGACTGTTGTCATTTCAGCTTTTAACTTTTTGCTCTCTCTCTTTTTCTTCATAGTAGGTACACCTGGTCTGGCGTTCTGTTATCTGTGACATCATCCAGAGAAGACGGCTCACCTGCTATTACCATCTAATGTAGAGCAGATTCCTAGGATCAATGTGTGCTTCTGTGCTTTTTTTGTCTTATTGTGTCTCTGCTCTGTCTTCTCTAACCCCCAGTCGGTCGAGGCAGATGACCGTTCATACTGAGCCCGGTTCTGCTGGAGGTTTTCCTTCCCGTTAATGGGGAGTTTTTCTTTCAACTGTCGCTTCATGCTTGCTCAGTATGAGGGATTGCTGCAAAGCCATGGACAATGCAGACGACTCTCTCTGTAGCTCTACGCTTCTCCAGGAGTGAATGCTGCTTGTTGGGACTTTGATGCAATCAACTGGTTCCCTTATATAGAACATTTATGACCAATCTGTATAATCTGACTGATTTTGACTTTGTAAAGTGCCTCGAGATGACATGTTTCATGAATTGGCGCTATAAAAGTAAAATTGAATTGAATTGAATTCTCGTTGTCCCTAAACTGATGTTAACTAAAAGGGGGATTTGATAATGTAAAAACTTTAACTGACATTTCATCATGAAAACCCTTAAGCAAGTCCCCAGTGTTGTATAACCTACAGGATATATGGAAGCTATTTAAGAAAAAAATATATCAAACATGCAAAGATCCAATCAAAAAAAATGTGACGTTTGCATGAGTTTTGCTAAACCTAGCCTGGCCGTATGTGCAGCAGGCACTAAAGCAATTTTAATAGTAACCAGATGTACATGAAAACCACAAATAATTACCTGTTAATGAGGCAAAAAAAAAGAAAGCGATTCTACATACACAGGAAAGGGGTCTGAGGTAGAGCTGCACAACACATGCATTTCAAATTGTTATTGCAAAATTAATGTGTGCAATATTCAGCTGTAAAGGAGAGCTTAGATGCGGACATTTCTAAAGCATTACATTTAAAGCGCCATCCACTGAAATTCTGCACGCCAGCCTTAGATCTGACCAGCTTCCTGGCCTTTCATTGTTTTTGAAGCCATTCAGCGCAGTGATAAAAGTTTAATGCTGTATCGAGCCAGGTCCAAATGCTCTCATCGTGTTCTGAGTGATGAAAAAGAGAGAAATTAGAAAATTTTGAAAAAATGTAGGTTAATAGCAAGCAATGTTGTCCCAATATTCAACATTAACATTGCAATAGCATGTTTTCTTAATATTGTGCAGCCCTGTGGGAGGGGTGAAACAAATCATTACGGAACAGACAGATGAAACAGGGCAGCAGTGAGAAGTGGACTTACAGGTACAAGCTTCATGTACCACTTGGTTGGAGACTGCAGCAGTAAAGCAGCGGGAAAGGGAAACAATAAAGAAATGTGTTTCACTGAGATTAGTAAGTAATGCGATTAGTAGAACAAGGAATAACATGGCAATACTGACACCAAAGTAAAAAGCTGGGTTATATATATTTTTTTTTTTTGGTGTGTATGAAAAGCTTCCCATTCATCTCAAAGAATACTTTAGTTTGCTAAAATATGTTCAGATTAAATTGCTTTTGCTTTTTGGACATTGTCTAACACTGAAAACAGCGTGTTTTCTTTAAGGCGGGAGCAGCGAGACGAACGTCTCATCTCGAAGTGTGCATGTCAGAAATGTGGGATAAGAACGTGTAATCTTAGAAAATGAAAATAATAAAATCAAAGAGGATATATACAGAAAGACGAGGAGAAAACAGATGGTTTTCCTTTCCTATGACAATATTTTCTGCTTTGCTCATATTACAAACTACTTAGGAAACTGCAATCCATGATGCTGCACACTTGAGTGTTCACAAGGCATCTTGGCTATTATTAAAGTTCTCATATTTTGCAGTCACATGCAATTACGTCAGTTGTTTTGACCTTAAATAAGGCATTAGAACAACAGCTGCGGAGCAAATGTCAAAGAGCAACTTCCCTTTAGGGTTCATTGAATTTGAATGTGACAATCAGGCACTTTTCCATGCTAGTTATAGATATTCTCTGAACTGCCAGAGTTTATCCTGAATGTTTCAAAATGCGCACTGTCAAGTTAATAAAAACCTGTCACGGGGGAAAAGTAAATCCAAAACATTCCCAATCCATACACGTCAAAAACTGTCAGCCGTCCTCCGACAACGTAAGCTGCTTCCAGAAAAGGCTCGCCGCCGCTAAAAGCTAATTCCGACGCAACCTCGAGGAATCAAAGACCCAAAGTCTGAGCGCCGCTCAAAGTGACTGGCAATTCTTCAACTTCAAAGGAAAGCTGTGATTTGTAGGGAAACACGGACACTCTGAAATGAAATCATCAAAATAAAAGTAAAACAGCAAAAAAAAAAAAAAAAAAAACAGACAGAGGCTGTCCTGGGTTTTCCTGATTTGATTAGACTCACAGCTCTCTGAATTTGACTTCCAAGCAACACACCTGATCTAAGCCAGTGGTTCTAGTCATCAGCTTTATCTGTGTGTCAAGATGACGGGGCAGTCTCTCACTGGAGTTAGACATTGACTGGAACTGATCCACTCGTAAAGACGAGGAAAACAAAGGATCAAACCGCGTAAATCAGGGGTGTCAAACTCATTTTGGTTGAGGGGCCGCTTACAGCTTAATCTGATCTCAAGAGGCCCACACGAGTTAACTCATTGCAAGATTAAATAGAACTAATAAAGGTGGACTTGTTGTTGATTTTTATATTAAGTTAATTTCACTTTTACACAATATATCATGAATAACCTCAGCGTTTTTAAGAAAAGTAGGTGCAATTTCAACAATACTTTTACTAAGTTAAACATTTACTTGTGCATTATGCATAAGAACTGATCACAGTGATTATACAATGTTGAAAAACATTTATTCACATTTTTTGGAACTTAAAAACACTGTCCTGCATGACAAAATACATCAAACAGATAAAAATTAAGAAATGATTTGAATTTTTCCACACCTGAAGCTTAATCTGCTAATTAAAACACAGCGCCCCTCGTGGACAATATAGGAACTGCATATTTTCAATTAAACGAAGTACATGTTTTTTTCAATAATTGTTTTATCATTCTCTTCCTTTTATCTTGTCCACTTGTGAAAGTCAAATCTGATGAGCTCTTTGTGGCATCTTATTGCCACATTACTAGACAGGACACTGGGAAAAGGAAAAAAAAATTTTCTTTTAATAATGATAATGCATTTAGCCACAGGGCCGGACTAAATTGTTCGGCGGGCCGGATCCAGCCCGCGGGCCGTATGTTTGACACCCCTGGCGTAAATGATTTGCGTCCTACCAACTAGTAGCACTAGCTCTGTCTGTTTATACGCGGTTCAACCACAGGAATAAGGAGTATGTTTGCCTCCTGTTTTCTCCTTCAGTGTTGAATACTGATGAGGACTGCGTGCCCCTGTAAGGATGTCAGGTTAACCTCTCAAATGTATTGAAATCTCTCATTCCAGCGCTGTGCCGTTCTTCGCTCTCAGAGTCACATTCACTAATAATCCGCACTGATATTTTTAAACGGAAGATTTCTGTGCCAACGACTTGCAGTTAATGTAATTCGGATATTTCCCTAGAACTCAAAGCCTCAGACTTTCGACGGAGGAAAATGCTGCAGTGCAATAAAAAAACCCTGTTGTGAAATAGTGCATCTATAGGATGAGACAAACTCAAGTCTATGAAGCTGTGCTCTTCGATCCAAAGTCACCGCACACTTCCGGGCCCCTAACCTGAAAACCAGCAAAGGCAGATTAGAAAATGTTTCTAGAAGTGCTTTTTATTCCTTCGTTTCTCCCCGGCTCCGTCTATTTCTTCGACTAACAGCTACCACAGTGTGTACGCGTCATCGTTATCAGATACAGTGGTGCTAATAACGCTGACTGAAATGTCAACATGTACCTTTCAGGTCATGCAGGCTCCATGTCCCACAGCCTGCTGCTGCGGTCTGACAGCAGAATGAAGGGAACCAAGAACCGTCTGCATCTATGCTGATCTTATAAGACTTTTCTCTGAAAGAAATGTTTCTACCAGTCAAACCCCTGAGGGTAGGTAGGGCCCTCAGGGAACATACTTGCTAAAGGGTTTACATAAACAGGCCCCCAAAAAAAACTTCATAACCCAAATGTGCCTCTTTCTACAAAGGTTCGTCTTCTCATCCAGAGGTGGCTTCTGGATGCGGCTCAGCTTTTGCAACTTAGAAACATTCCACCTTCCAGAGACCCGTCATGTTGCCGCCATCACCTCTACAAATAATTCAGCGGCTGAAAATAAAGTCGGCGTTGTCGCCGGCCGTCCTAGAAGGGTGTGTGTCTCTCACTCCCTACGTGTCTGGGACTGAGGGTGCTTGCGTGACTCATACTGACTGCAGATAAACAGCAGACAGAAAGAGGGGGGGGGGGGGGGTCGGAGTGATAGGGAGGTATGCACAAAGCTGCTCGAGGTAGCAGAAATAACAGTGCACTTTTTTTTTTTGCAGGCAAGTGCTTTTTTTTTTAAGTGTCTTTCTTTCCATTTTCTCTAAGCAAATCAACAGCAAATCACAGATTATTTTAGCCATGATGATATTTAACAATGTTTTGTTTTCTTCAGTTATGCTTGTTTACTGCAAGTTCCTTGATATATATATATAATAGTTTGGAATCCAATAGAATAATGAAGGGATTTCAGTTTTATTCCCATTTATGCATCAAAACACAAGGCCCTTATGATTATCTGTGTTTGACTAAACTCAAAACAATAAGTGCATCAGAAAGACGCTGTCTGTCGATGGGTTTACAGACAGAAAAAAGTGTAGAGATTTCCATTTTGAGGCGCCTAAAGGAAATATTATTCAGTATTTGACCTGCTGATCACTGTTAAGAGTCAATCAGATGGACGTTGCTGCCTTTTTAATCACTGCTGGAATGACTGGTGCGTCACTAAATTATCTCATTCACAGTATTATCGCACGCTTCATCTAAGAGATGCAAAAAAGTTCGACCTTTAGCAGATTTCCATTAAAGGCATACTATGCAACATTTCTCAGTTAATTAATGTGCTCCATACTGTTTTGGATGATTAAATGAGTCATTTCAGGTCGAACAAAGGTTTTCTCGGCCGCCCTGGTGGTCTGTGGGGGAAATACCGTACTTGCAAATGCAAGAGCCCTCGGCCCGCACACACAGGCTCAGAAGTCTCGTGCAAGACCTCGAGAGTCGGTCTTGCTTTACGGCGAGAACTCCATGTGTTTTTGCCCTGCCATTCACTATATGCACGCGATAAAGCAACAACAAAGAACCGCGTGTTAACGTCAAATAAACATGCAAGCATATCGAGTTTTTTTTAATTATTATAATTATTATATATATATATATATTTTAATGTTGCCGAGGCAGTAGCGTGAGTTTGGCGAGGCGGTCGCCAAGATAGCGCTGCGGGAAACCCTGATGTTCATACTTTCACTGTGTTAGTCATTGTTTGTACTGCCGTTTTTTCGACTTTTCGTTGCGTTGGCCTGTCTGCTAAGCTCAAAACAACCGCGCCTGGCTTGACGGAGAAACCAGAACAGCTGAGCATCTTTATGACAGTGCACTTTTACTTTCGGCCTCTGGGGGGAGCCTCGCTGGAAAATCAACCCCGGTTGCATAGTATACCTTTAAAAACAACAAATTACCTACCAGCCTGAGAAGTTATTATTAACAACGATAGAGGTGTCAAGTTCATTAACATTTTGCTATCGCATAAAGTTTAGGTTGGCTTCATGATTAAGATGATTTAGACTTTAAACTGAAGAAAAAAAAAACAACATATCGAGCTATCTGGATGTGTTCAAATGAAGCATTTACTGAGTGTGACTTTCGGGCGAGTTGAAACTGGAGCAAAGTCTGCCATAAGCAAAAGATGCCAGAGTCACAACAAGGACAAAACAACAACAAAACATACACACACACACACACACACACACACATACACGCCATTTAGGGTTAGTAACCCCAAGGTTCGTCATGATGCGGCAAAAGGTCAACTCTACAGCCAGGGGACCAAACAAAGGGATCTGTCATCGACCAGAGATCACATATAGAGTAAATCAGAGCGAGGTCGAACAGACAGCAGAGTGTCTGTGTTCGCCGTTTGTTTTGTTTTCTATTCAGTGGCATAAAAGTCAACCCAGGATGAGGACATGATATCACTTTTTGGTTCCACTTCACCAGCTGAAGTGTGTGTGCGTCGTCCTGTGTGCTTATGAAGGATAGCTGAGGCATGCAGTGCTGCGTCTGCACGCTGACTGGTCAGATCAGCGTCAAAGCCTGCGCAGCCCTGAGAAAAGGAAGTGCAGTTCTCCATCTCCGCAGGTCAAAACAAGGCAGCTGAGCCGTCAGTTTAACTTAAGACGGGCTTTTACCATCTTTAAAAGGAGGCAACACTGATGGTGTCATGTCAAAGTGTGTTGTATGACATAACTTGGAGGAGGAGGCAAAAAAAAATAAATCAAAAAGATGGTTTATACTTTTTTCTTGGAGGCGAAAAGAAGTCGGGATGGGAGTCATGAGAAGAATATAAATGATAAAGTTTCTTTTTCTCAGTCACTGCACACGCTTAAATGCGTAACGTTCAGGTGACACAGAGGAAGTCATCGCTGCGTTTCAAAACGAGAGAAAGGCTACGTCAATCCTTTCTTGAATCTGCTGGTGGTGCAGATTGAAGGACGTGGAGGAGAGACGGCGAGACGAGGCATGAAGGATAAACATGAAGGTGAGTCCATGAGTGACATTATTCACCTCCTCTTCCTCTCTCTCTCTCTCTCTCTCTCTCTCTCTTGCTAACTCACTCTGTCACGTTGTTAGGAACTCTGACCATCACCACTGCACAATAACACTGTAAATACACTATGGATGCAACTACAGCAAAGTGAAGCCATCAAACTAAATACATCCACTTATATGTGCTTCAGTGGCAAACTATGATCTATTATTGTTGCTACTGGATAATAAATTACGATAATAAAGACGCCATAAAAGCAGACGCTGCCCAGCTAGATTACTGGAAGAGTCAAACCCCCTTACAGACTTGCTGCTGCAACAACAAACAGCTGCAGCATGAAGAGAAGCTTGGATCTGATTTTACAGAGGAGTAGGTTTGCATCACTGATTGGTCATCGATACAGCTACCACAGAGAGAAAAAAAACCAAAAAACTTTTTGTGGTCATTTCTGCAATAAAGATGGAAGTAAATATAAAAGGGTATTATTTTTCCCTGATAACAATAAGTGATACAAAATTAGCCTATTCTTATTGACCTAAAAACATATTGCAATTATTTAGATCTCTCTGTATGTATGTATGTATGTATGTGTGTGTGTATGTATGTATGTATGTTAAAAAGTTTGACTCCAATCTCGATCTAATCTAAGTAATGTATGTATGTATTATTATGTATGTCTGTAATTTGTATGTATGTATGTATGTACGGTTATAAAAGGTTGATCTAATCTATCTAGTATTATGTATGTATGTTATGTGTGTTATGTATGTTAAAGCTATCTATCTAATTATGTATGTCTGTATGTATGTAATGTAAATGTATGTATGTATGTATGTAGTATGGTATTGTTGTATGTATGCAGGTGTGTGTGTGTATGTAGTAGTATGTTATGTATGTATAGTAATTTAGGAAGTTAAATCTAATCTAATTCTCAGTACTGTAGGTGTATGTATGTATGTATGTATGTATGTATGTATGTATGTATGTATGTGTGTATGTATGTATGTATGTATGTATTTTTTTCATGCGCACTGGATACATTAAATGTTACCATCTCTTTATTTTCTAATTTACTTGTTTTGCCAATTAGAAAAAAGCATTTATTAAATGATATACATTCCAAATTTGCACAAACTGCACATGCAATATAACATAGTTTTTGTGCACATTTCTGTCAATGTGCATGCCTTGATTAACGATTAAAAGCTCATTACAAGCGTTTGAATTGAATTTTTGTCAGGAACCTGAGTGAGTATTGGTATGATTCACTCCGCAAAAGACTACTTTGTGAAAACGCCCGAATCAAACAGGCAGAATATGCATGGAGAACGCTCCAGTTATACAGATAAACACACAGACAAAGACATGGACATCACCTCCATGTCTTATAGTGTGCAACTTTATATCCGGAACAAGATTCAACAAAGGCTAAACAGCTGCTTATGTAATTAAACTGGAGAGCCCTGACCTTCTGGCGAAGATTCAAAAGCCCTAATCCAATGCTCAGCCATATCTGACTGAGATTTCTCCTGATGGTTGCTGAGTTTCTGCAGCTCCACACTGCAGAGAGACTTGTCTCAGATACTGTGGTAACACAGAGGTCTGGGGGAAAATAAGTGCCAGTCAAAGAGAGATGCTGTGGTAAATCCATTACTCGGAGCAAAGGATTTTACTCAGCTCTATTGAATCTGTCCATCAAAACGGTTTACAATACATGTGGTGTGTGAAATGTTACAGCTGGATGAGAGAAGTCAAGAGGGAAACACCCACCCGAGGACTCCCGGTCTGCTCGGCGCTCTGTGTCTCCTTCTTCTTCTGCTCCTGAGCAACAATGTCTTTCAGATACTCATTTACCTGGAGGAAGAGGGAAAAAATAATAACCCTATTATTAGTAAGAAAGCAAGAAATAGGATTCTTGAGTACCAACATTTTGAATTGTGAAATACATAGGATTCGATCTTTCTTTGTTGTTTTAATAAAAAAAAAATGCTAAAGGTTGTGTATTGTGAAAGTGAAATGTATTCCAACAGAGCGCCACACGCCTTTGTAGGGCGTGTGGGAGAAAACGACCACACCTCCTGTCGCCCGTCGTCTCCTCTGAGAGAGCATGAAGCCCAGACGTGGAAACACTCCAGAGCTTCAGCTAGCAGAATGTAAACAGAGTGGATTCTGCTGTGCTGTGTCTGCTAGCCATCTGTGCGTGCCGGCCATCAGAATCAGCCGCTAACGTGTCGTTATTTAACGGATGCATGACGAGATGGACAAAAACACATTAACAGCTGGTTTATTTTAGAAGTGATGCAGGTTCAAATCCAGTCGGGTCATGTTTGTTGTAACGGCGTGGTGAGAAAATGATTGTTTACTACCAGTGCAGTGTTTAATGTTGAAGCTATCAAGTGGCTTTTAACAAATTCCCAGAGGACTTTGAGACGGCGTTTAGTGTGAATCTGCTTCTGTTTTCTCAGTTTACCATGAAGGTCAGATGAGCGTGTCGTATAGAGAAGCTGGATGCCGACGTGTGGCAGAGAAAATGTGTTCTAAAAAAGGATAGCTCAAAGAAGGAACTCTAAATGCATGATTTATTTTATTAAAACAAGACTGGTTCCAGCACCAAAGTAGGCCAGCCACATTGATGTAATAGTAATCTGTGTTAAAATCTCTGTTTTTTTTTTTTACCAAATCTGATTAATCGACTTTGATTTTTACCTTTCATTTCATGAAAACAATTTTTTTTTTAAATTACATCTCATCTGGAGTTTGACCTGAATTCAAAGTGCAACTAATTATAAGCTTTGAAACATGCCAAAACCAAGTGGCAGGGCCCGCCATAGTAAACAATGAAAATATAACACAAAGTGTTTGCTGCTAGTGGTGTTGCACATCTAAAAACAGCCTTCACTTAGAATAAGAATAAGTAAACAAATAAATTAAAGTGCCTTGTTTTAGGGTAAAGCAGTTTTCTTTAAGAGTACTTTGAAAATACATTTTCCTAAACATACTTTCAACACTGCATGTTATTAGCAAAACAATTTCCCTTTTGGGACTGATATAACACAAAGTTTCATGGAAGACCAAGAGTGTGCACTGGCCCAAAAAAAAATCTCAATTTTGCCATAATTAAATCTTTAAGAATTGCAAATTTGGATTAATCGATGAAATCGATTTATCGCCTAGTCCTAGTTTGTATGACCTTTGGTCCTACAGGATGCCAACAGAGACCCCCAGGCCATGTCCCCTTACCTCCAGTCCCTGCTGAACCAGCACAGGCACAAAGGGGAGGAGCTAAAGAGGATCACGTGTGCATCCCCCATTGTGTTTGCATGTGTCTCTGATGTAATGTGAAATGTTGTGATGAATGCCGATGTGTGTGTCTATAGCTGACTAAAGTTGGGGTTGTGCAATGCATGGGGCCCCCCCCCCCCCCCCCATGCCTGCAAGGGCCCTGGGCTTTCCCCCCACCTAATGTAAACCCCCAGTGTTGTTTGTTTATTTAAAAAAAAAAAAACTAGATTCCGTTCACCGAATGAGGGGACTTATGAAAACAATTGTTTGCATTGGATTTTATTTAGGACTATCAGAATAAAAGGGGGCTAATTACAAATGCTAAGTCCTAGCTCAGATGTTTTCTGGTTAAAGGCGAACACAGTCACGTACTTACGGAAGAGGATTAGGGCCACTAAAAAAAAAAAGTCTACTTAATTCTGGCAGAATTCTGACTTTTTTCTCAGAATTCTGACTTTCTTTTCCTTAGAATTCTGAGAAAGAAAGTCAGAATTCTGACTTTAATCTCAGATTTCTGAGAAAAAAGTCAGAATTCTGACTTTAATCTTAGAATTCTGAGAAAAAAGTCAGAATTCTGAGAAAAAAGTCAGAATTGAGTAGACCTTTTTTTGAGTGGCCCTAATCCTCTTCCGTACATACTAGTTTGTAGTCTGTCACACAAAAATCCCAAAACACTAAAGTTTGTTGTTACATACAAAATCTGAAAAAGTTTAAAAGAGATGAATAATTTAGAAAGACACAATATTACGTTAACAAGATTTAGCATGTATAGTCTTTAATCTACTGCCAATCACAGAAGCAAAACCTAACTCTTTCATTTTTATTGAATCAACAAAACACAGGAACGTTTTTTGTCATCATGTTGAGTGAAGGGGGAAACAAACCAAATTTTTTTCAGCTTTAAGACCCAATTACATAAATATATATTCTGTAAGCAAGAGTCACATCATATTTTAAACAGACACTGGAGATGAAGATGCTGTGATTTCACTAGTTTTAATGGGAGTGAGATTATTAACTGTAATATACAAATACAATTACAAACCTTGTTAATCCAGATGGTCACCGCGTCCTCTGTATCATACGGTTTCTCCTCCTCAGAGTCGCAGGACGAATACTGATTAATGCAGGCCTTCACCTTCTCCGTGCTTACAGTCTCTACTGTGTAGGCCATCATCAGGGTGTCGATCATGGCCAAGTGGGCGCCCTGGGAGTGACAAACAACGATGCAACCATTAGAAAGTGATAACGAGGAGCTCAGATGTGGCTTAGAGCTGGCCAGTTTCGCCTTAGTTGAAATCAAACTTTCTGAGCTGTGTCCAATATGGCTGCCGGGCGTACCGATTAGAAAAGTAGTAAATACGGACGTTGTCGTTAATGTATTTGATAGTTTGCAGATACATTAACACACAGTGTTGTAAAATAACTAGTTGAGAACATTTTCCTTTTTTGTGTTTTCATGCACACCGGGGAGAGATATTAGCAAATCATCAGCAGCGTTTATTGCCAGTAGTAGTTAGCACCCCAGCAATTAGCAAATCCTTTTTTTTTTTTTTTTTATCAACTTGCACCCACAACATTCCCAACTTGGATGCGATATCATTCGCACCTATAAGGAAAGGCACGTTTATTGACATAGCAATTTTCAGCAACAAGACAATTCAAAGCGCTGTAGTCTGGAACAGTAAAAATAACAATACTTTCTTCGACTTATAAACCATATGATCTGAAGAAAAGCAAGTCTGGTAACTCAGAGAATGAGTGATAAAAAAAAAAATTAGCCCAGTCTGTGTACTTGACCCACCTGTGTTATCTGAATTGTAATAATGACATCGTTTTAACCTCAGTAACAGACTGAGAGTTAGAACTATGACAGAATCTGGAGATGAGACAAGTCAGATCCACGGAGAATGAAAAAGATATCACCCAGTCGAGAAAATGAACGCCATCAAAGGGAAGAAAACCCTTTTCTCTAATAAACATCTGAAGCTCTTTAGCTAAATTTCCCTTGTCTTCGTTGCCCTGGAAACAAGTGCATCCATCCCTTTCATCCCCTGTTACGAGACCCAGTTTCCTCACAGTGACTGTTAGTTAGCCTTTGAGAATCCAATTAAGGCATATTTCAGGCAGAGGAGGCCACATAACAGAACTGCCATCATTTACATGCAGCTGCCCCACTCATTATTTCAAAATGCCAGCTTTTCATTCATTTTCTGTCCACAGGTGTAGTGTTGCATCTATTGAGTTATTGTTGTAGCATTCTTTTAATAGCTAACCATGAATGAGGTAAATGCACCTCTTGTTAAAACATGAGGGATCTAGCTATCAATAGTGAGCGGCATGAAATCATAGCGCTATGTTATCTAACAAGTAGTCCTGTTCATGTAGTCTGGGACTGTTTGATGCACTGCAATAAAACGTAATTACCGGTAATGATTTTGAAATGCACTTTGAGTAACGACCAAGAATAAAACTGAAGTTGTTCAAGCGTTGTCTCTGTAGACATTGCTGGTCAGCACCCATCACAAGTCCATCCTGTATGCAAACACCAAAGGAATGAAGCAATCGAATATTTAGAGTAGTTCACCGACTCTAAAACTTACCATTTAAACGCATCGCTTGCTCTTCCACCAGTGTCAGCGGACAAAAAAAAATACATATTTACAAGATTCTCCCTATAAATAAAGACTGAAGTAAAAATCGATAGGTCTGCGACGGAGAGCGTCTGCAGCTCCGGCTGAATTAACCCTGTGAAATCTCATTAGCGTAATACTTCATTTCCTCTATCGGTAATTCGGCATCAGGGCAGCCAAACAACCACATTTAATAACACGCTGCCAAATTGTTTCCCACTGCCTTTTATTTAGCCTGTCCAAACGCTGTAAAACAGAATCCCAGAGACACACACCCAGACAGGCAGACGGATCCTGTTAGCAGTTTTTTAAAACCAAACCTTTTCAATATTTGCACAGCAATGCCCTCAGCATAAAGCAACAGCTATTAAAAAAAAAAAAGCCAAGAGACCAGTGTGAACCCTCAAAGGGCTCTTTAGGGGCACATCTGAGGATATCCATTTGGATCTGCTCTGGCTGCATTAAATGGCAGCAGGGAGAATTAATCTAGTTAACTTAAACCACAGACCAGCAGTCTCTACTTGTTTTCAATGACAAGGGGCTGATGTGAGGTACGGTGCGTTACAGGGAGGACATAAACCCAGATTCAGGAGCCCGTGACATTATGGATGCTCGATATAGAGGTAGTAAAATCTCTTTTAGAGCCTCATGAAATTAACTGTGCATCATGGTCTGGAAAATTAGCTTTTTGTTATAACACTTTAGGTGTGTAACTTCTTTTATTTTGTACAGCTGTACATTTCAACCTTTAAATATGTAGGGGGAAAAAAAGTGAAAATAAAAGGTGAAAATAACAAAAACGTTTCCTTAAAGAAATAGAAATGTTCAGAGACTCAACTCAGCATTTAAACATAGATTTACCTTCTAAATCAGTGCAATATCACCATATAGTAGAATAACAGTCCGTTCTATATCATCCTTTCAGAATCTCATTTTTGGTCCATGGATTTAATAATAATAATAATAATAATAAAAAAAAGCTTGGCTGTTATAACGATCACATTAGCTTTTTCAGAAGCTTATTTCCTAAAGAAATGCATTTTATTGTTTACACTATGGCAACAGTCCCTTCTTTTAGGCTTCAGCAGAGTTGCCAACCAGCCAATTTACCAACTAACCTCCTAACAAAGCATCTGTTGTTGTAAAAAATACTTACAGCTATCTAATTCTATTTATCTACATTTGGAAAAGGCCTATCTAATTGATCTTTGCACACACTGCACACACTGCACACACGCTTGTTTATATAGCAGTCGAGGTGGTTCAGGTTATTCACAGTGGATAAAAGTGCAGGATGCATAGCTGTTAGACAATTGACAAAGAACCATGAGACTAGTGATGAAATCTGTTGAAATCTAGTAGGATAGATAAAAGCTGTAGAAACTGTATGGGTATAGGGAGCATATAGGGGAGAAAGAACGCTTACTAAAGCTTTTCTTCTTATAACTAATTCACCAGGACATTTGTGACAAAGTTGTTTTTGCTGTTGTATCTCATGCTATAATGGTTTATAACTATAAGGCTGGCGGTGCTATAAACTTTCAATCAGCAACGCTCAGCATCATACTCCTCCAGATACACATACCATATTTTTCGGACTATAGGGTGCACTTAAAATCCTTAAATATTTCTCTAAAATTGATGGTGCGCCTTATAATCCGGTGCACCTTATATACAATTACCATTGTGCTTACTGACCGATTTTAAGTGACACGATGCGCTGAAAAATCTGCTAAAATGTGCAAGTAGGACTTTAGTTAGCAACAAAGCCGCTCCGCTCAATGGAAATTCTGAGCATTACGGTACACTGTGTCACTACCTGATCCGCCCCCTGAGCTGTCTACAAGACTGCCTGACTGTAATGTCAAGTTGCAGTTGAGGTGAAGGTCTGGTGTGCCGGGGATCTTTTTTATACACACCACTAATTGATTGATCAATTATTGATCACAGGTGAGGCTGTAATCTAGGACTGGGTGCATCATGTGACCAGGTGAAAAACCCTTTGTCTTATCTAAATCAGACCTTTCTGTGTTCATTAAATGATCAATCTTTCTTCAGTGAAGGAAAATTTATTTTAGTATAGTGACCATAATTTGGGAGGGTTTTAGCTTTCATATGAGCCATTTCTAAAACCAATGGATTAAGTCAGGTTATAAACTGTTGTTTCTACAAAATGGATAAATGACAAGACTTTTGTCAGGGACTGTATAATCTGGTGTGCCTTATGGTCCAAAAATAAGGTACTCATATCTTGAAGCTCCCTCACTAAATTTCAACAGCCAGCATTAGGTCCGCTCTGGCACACTTTTTTTTTATATGATTAAAACTGCTGAGTCTTTCATTTTTAAGCGGGATGCCCAACATTTGAATTTGTTATCCTCCAAAATTCTGCTTGATAACTATAAAAAACATATATTGAGATATTTAATTATCAAATCCCTTTTAAGTCATGCAGATCCCAATCCACCTATGGACATCAAAAGAATAAAACACGCACACACTGATGCTTTTTTAGCCGATTGCATCCGTAAATCCTAAGCCGCTTCCTCGGGAGGTAAAGAGATGCTGCTTCACGGTCAAGATCCTATTTTCATTGTGCCCTCTGGGGAAAAAGGTAAATACAGCTCGTCTTTAATACGGCATTGAAAAAAAAGAAGAAGGGAATCCTTGGTTGAGGAATGACTTAGCATTGCATAAAAGAATTGCAAATGTGAACCACAGAGACCTGCTAAAGACTGTCTGTCTGTCTGACTGACTGTCTGATATTTTCCAGCACAGTCATCTGTCCGTTGTAAATACAACACAAATCTGTGCCGTCATTGCTTTGAACCTCTCGAATGCTTTGATGATGATAAGAATATGGTTAATGCATTCATCTTCCCAGCTACCAAGGAGAAGCAGTAAAAAAAAGGCCTGTAGGAAACAATTAGGACCACCACGCTGACTTTATTTCCTCACAAATGTGCAATTGCACAAAGTCAAGGCTTTATTGATTATTCACAATAAAGCAATTTTGCCAAGCAAGGCGGAACATGAGCTTACACATCACTAAGAAACAGTGAAAACTACCACAGCTTTATGACTAGCCTGAGGGTAATGTAATACTGAAATGTGCTGTTTTCACTATTAGACTTCTCCTGTGAAAACTCTGGGCTGAAAGCAGAGAAACTGATTCTGTCTGATTTCAGGTAAGTACAAGCGAACTGCCGGACAGGAAAAACCACTTAGCTGTATCCCTCTCTGGTCTCCTTAGAGGTCACCACATGCTCTGAAAATAGAAAAGGCCATACTGTTGGAAAAAGGTCTGAATTATTTATTTGCAAATTCGCTTTTTCTATGCATGTACTTAAACATAAAGAGAAACGATGCAAAACGTGAAAAAATTAGAATATGGCATCTAATTGAATCACCTTATGAAGATTTTCTATCAAAGATTCAAGTCTAGAGTTGACTAAGGGAGTATGAACAAGCTCAGCCAGAAGGTAAGCAGGTTTCACTGCATTTTTATCTTTCTAAAGGAGTAAAATATCAGAGTGCAGATTTAGAACGTCTATCCGTATCAGCAAAGCAAAAAAAAAAAAAAAAGCACAATCCTTCTTATTCAGCTTTTGTTTGTGCGCTGGTTTTAATTTTGAAACAGATCGATGGCAGGTTGGCTTTCTCGTCCAGCAAAGCGAGAACTCAATTAACGTCTTCTCACACCGAGTTTCACACATGCAAATTTCTTACATCTTCAAAATGCCAACTGTGACGCGCCGCACCGTCAGTCGCTGGGAATGAAGCTTTTAAGCTGCATGCCTTCTCCTTGACTGTGTCCCGAAACGAACCTAGTAGTTAGGCGAAAACTCTCAAAGCGAGCCTTAGATCAGGGCTTTCAGCCGGCGTTGACGCACGTCTGCAATTCATGTCTGTGCTTTTCTGCACCATTGTCCCCACTGTTCTGGCAGGAAAAGGTAGTCACGCCTTCACTAGCTGCTTCACAATGCATCTTACCTTTGATTATACCGCTATACCCCCTTCACTCAGGGCTAAGACACCCCCAACACACCAGAAATCCCAGAAGATGTTTATAATTCTGCATGGTCTTGGAGAGGCATTAATAATGAAGGTGCTTTTAGGTACAGTCTGCCCTCCATCCTGCAGATACTCTAACTGCAACCAAAAAGCAGCTAAAACAACCAATGATCTCTGTGCCAATAAATACTGCGGCATGAGCAAAACACTAGCACATAGATGTCCTGGTTGTGGAACAGCAAGCAACTCCAAATTACATATAGCAAAACTGAATAATCTACACAAAGGTAGAAGGGAGTTTTTCAGACTGCAGTTCAAATACAAAATTGACTTTTCACACGAGCAAAGAGAAGTCCTGCCCTCAGTTTAGTTCAGAGGACAGAAAAGAGCTGATTTCTCAGGTCTGTCATATAACCATAAAACATTTGCAGCGCAAACTCATAAACATAAGACAAGATTTATGTGAATAAGTCACATAAGTCAGTTAATTTTTTTTTTATTTTAAGTTATTGGGCAGGATCGCATGCACAGCAGCGTGCAACGCTCTGGCCAGAAATCCACCGACCTGCGTCCGCTCATTTTGCCGATAAGCATCATGAAAACCCTGATGATTTGAGTGCCTTCTGTTTTAAAATGCCCCTTCAGTGCTTACTACTATAGACTAAAGAACGCTGCCAAATCAGTTACAGGTAATATTTTAAATACACATTAACTACTGCCACATTACTGCCCCGTAATCCACAGCTTGCAATGACTGCATGGCGAGAGACATTAGTCACAAAATCACTGTTTTAAACTGTGAATGCCAAGAAGATACACAAGAGGAACGGAGCAGAGAAGCAAGCACGGCCTCAACTGATGTAAAGGATCGTGGTGTTCAAGTGTCTCTATTTTTTTTTTTTTTTTATGAACAAGATGATTCATGAGCAGAATATAGAAATCAAGGCGATGGTTTTAACACTCGTGTACACAGAGATCTAGTTCTCTTGCCACCACATGGCCAGATATATCCTGATTGCTGATGATCCATCCGTGCTTTGCTTACAATTACAGCCTGGGAGTCATTGCTGACATTCTGCACAGTATATTTACTGTGACTAATCTGAAAGAGGACGTAAAAAAAAAAGACACTTAACTGGGCATTCATCTACATCTATTGCAGCTTTCTGTTTAGCTTCTCATTGTCGCATTTATTTCACTTCTATTCATTTATCAGCTGCATGATAGTGTATTTTCAGCGTGCTATCCCACCTCAGCACATGAGCCTTCCTTATTTCGGCATGTGTGTGTGTGTGTGTGTGTGTGTGTGTGTGTAAGGAGGGGCATCATATTGTGAGATATAGTCTTAGAAATGCCATCTGCCTGCTTGGATGCAGCCAACAATTCAGCATCCTCTCTTTCACAGCCCGTAAAACACACACACACACACACACACACACACACACACACACGCACGCACGCACGCACGCACGCACGCACGCACACACACAGCAGATATGTTCAAATGCACGCAGAACATCCAAGCTCATCCTGCTGCATACAACATATGCTCAGGCTCGAGCACCCCCCACTCCTGCATCCACCAACACACGCGAAAGCAGCCCTCAACCTACTGGAGGGTAACCATGGAAACGAAGCGCCAGCCCGACAGGGGTTGTGAAAAAGGAGGTAAAATAATAGGAGGAGATGAACTCTCCACGTTCATCCGAGCCTAACAGGAGCCGATAAATGGGCGTTTTTGGCTGTAACGCCGGAAAGAAAACTAAGATTGCCGCGACATATGGTGAGTTAATTTCTTTGAGGCACTTAAAACATGTGCTGTGTTTAAAACGACGGATAAATAAGACGCCTCAATGTAAGCTTTACATCTGTTACATCATATTGTCTAAAAGACTGTTTTTTAAACCAATAAGCATTACTGAAAACTGTGTGTTGTAATCAACAGCAACATGTACAAAGTGCACACAACCCTAATCTATGGGACATTAAAGAAAGAAAAACACTATATTTTTTATTATATATATATATATATATATATATATATATATATATATATATATATATATATATATATATATATATATATAGATAGATAGATAGATAGATAGATAGATAGATAGATAGATAGATAGATAGATAGATAGATAGATAGATCTATGAAAGCTATTACAGTCTTTGTGTCATGACTGCTTGTTTCTAGAGAGTGACGTTTCAGCAGACTGAACAGTCTGGAAGAAGCATCTGTGAGCAGCATTTGTTAAGTCTACCCACGGATACTCAGTGAGATTTAAGGCCCGTTTACACTACACCTAAAAACCGAGCCATGCCGAGACCGGTCCGAGCTTGGTCCAGTTAACTGAGATAAATGCAGCCGTTTACACACAAGAGTTATCTCGGTTATTTGTTCCTTGGTTGCTCCTCGCCCCTAGTGGCGATCTGCGGTACTACCGCTCTTTGGGATTGAAGGCGGGACCGAGCAAATCAAAATGGCGGCACCCGTAATATTCAGGATGTTATTGTTAGACATAGAGTCGGCTTTTGGGACGTGGATAAGACAAATGAACGTCTAATAAGGATTTACAGACGCAGGAAACAACAACAGACGCTGAGGTTCATAAGCAGAGTCATCTCTGGAAACTGTGTGGCACGGTAAGGAAGCTAGTATTATTATGAATGTCTGAAATTTGTCTGAATGGAGTGTGAATCGGGACGTGCAGCCAGACACGCCGGGAAACCCGCTGACAGTCAGCTGACTGTAAGGGGATGACGCGGTCTGCTCATGCGCTCCTCGTTATCAGGGAACCGGGCTAAAAAAAACCAGTCCGAGACCTGGTGGGGAACTGGTCTGCAGTTAGCGCGGTCCGGTTATCGTTAGCGCGGTCTGGTTCAGTCTGCTGACCGTTTACACACAAGAGTTATCTCGGTTACCGAGCTCGGACTAGTCTCGGCTCGGTTAAAAAAGTGTAGTGTAAACGGGCCTTTAATCTGAGCTTTAACTAGGCCATTCTGACACATGGATATGTTTTGACCAAAGCATTGCTAGTGTAGCTCTGGCTTGTTGTGTTTCTGGAAGGCTCTCCAGTCAGATCTGGTGAACAGCCATGTCTTGCAGTTTTAACATACTTTCTATTTTCAGATACTCTTAGTTCACAACTCTATCCCTGACCTGTCTGATGCGCTCCTTGGTCTTCACGATGCTGCTTGTTCACTAAGAGGTCTAACAAACTCCTGAGGCTTTCACAGAGCAGCTGCATTTATTCTACTTTTAAAGGGAGCTAAATGTATGCCACACTTTTCAGATTCTAATTTTAAAAGAAAGAAAGAAAGAAAGAAAGAAAGAAAGAAAGAAAATATCTATAATTTTTCTTCCACTTCACACTACTTTGTGAATGTTTATCACATAAAAACCCAATGAATTAGATAAAGGTTTGTGTTTGTAACATGATGAACTGTAAGCAGCTTGTAGCTCGCTTCTATTGCACTGCAATTCATAAAAGATTGAACTTGGTTTTATATGTTTAAACAGACCAAGTAAAAATCTCTAGTTTCAAAGACATGGAAGATAGAAAGGAAGACCGCTTTAAATTCTAGGGTTTTACAGATTTGAATGTATCTAGGGTGTATTTTTCGGGGTGTACTTATTTTCCACATACTTTTCCCACTTCACTTATGACAGGGGGGTGGGAGTGGTGGCCTAGTGGTTAGAGCAGGGCTGTTGGAAGGCTGCAAGTTCCCTGGTTCAAATCCCACAGACTGCCACTCTTGGTCCCTGAGCAAGGTCCTTAGCCCCAGAATGCTCCCTGGGCGCTACACAGTGGATGCCCACTGCTCCCTAAGGGATGGGGTAAACACAGAGGGCACATTTCTCAGAACCGTACAAAAGTGTCAATGAAAGAAAAGAAAAAAAAGATGACGATCAATACAATTTTAAACAATAAAAAAAATACATAGTAGAATCTGTGGTGTGGATTCTAACACAACGTTAGATTAAAATATCCTAAAATCATGATTCCATGACTGTTTTAACTTGCTTAGTCATGGAATCAACTTTGTCACGTACCATGTAGCCATAGTCAAAATTACGTCTAAACATTATGTATGTAAAGTTAATCTGTATGTGTATCTGCAGCGTTTTAGTCATGCATTTCTCACCATTTTAAAGTATCTGCTCATAAGATTTTATTTGATCCCTGGGAACCAGTTAAAGGGTCCAGTTAGGATTTTTATTAAATATGAAATCGCTCAGCAGGAATGGGATTTTTGTTTTAAGTTCCCTTAATGTTGTTTTTAACCAATAAGACAGCACTGATTGGTTTAAGTCATGGCACAGAGAGGCATAACGGAAAATGAAAGACTCAATGCAGTGACATGACCCATTTACATCCGCTGTGGTAAGTAACACACGTTTAACATTCATAGTTCAACATGTATACATTTTACTTATCAGTAACAACTTTGGACATTTATCTCACCACAAACGCAACCTCCCCTTTAATCCACAACATCACCAATTAAATTACACTTTTAGCAACAGCCATTAATATAATACGCATTTCTTGTTAAAAAAAAACAATACATCCTGCACCGTCTTCCTGAATATTATCATCATGTTGACCTATTTTGAACGCCGGTATTTTAAAATGTTCAGAATCTTTTAAAGAAGAGATCCCACATCATTAATATCTCACCGCCTGACACTGATTGTATCTCTGCACATATTGGATTTACTCTCTGGTTATTTACAATAAAATAAAATAGGAGCTGTATGGAGGACAATGAAAAGCACGTAACAAACAAGTCCCTAAAGTGACCCATAGAGTGAAAGTGATTCAGAAACGTATAAAACCACTTAGCTCTACTAAGCGGAGTGGTTCTCATCAGGCTGTATCGCGCACTCTGAATCAACACAGCCTTTTTGCCTCCTTTGTGGAGCAAATTTCCCAAAGGCTAGGAGTGGATATGAGCAGTGATAATCGCGGATTATCATTACCGCAGAGCTGCCTTTGAGCAAGGCAATTAACAACCACAGCTGCAATGCGGATCCGGCCTATCGGATTGTTGTATGAAACGGGAACCTCTGTTTCCACGCCTCGTCCCGCTCGTCTGTATGCCGAGCTGCTTCAGCGGTCCGAGGATCAAATCGGGGCTATTTTACATAAAGGAACCTTAAAAGGTGACACATCCACCAGATAAATCTAGATTTCCTTCTTCTTATTATGTATGTAGATCCATTGTCTTTCAAGTCGCTCAGGAAGTAGTGTAGCATTGTGTTTCATGTGGGGTTATTATGTCATCATGCCAAGAAATATACCTGTAATTTCACTCAGAATACATAGCGGTAGCTAGGTGACTGTGTTCAAGTACAATTAACACTCTGCTGCTCATGAAAGCGGCACAGAAAACCTCTTAGCCAGAAGAAATCCTCCTGACTTCAGAGCTAACATTGCTCTGCCATTGATGCCTCCTGCGAGGCTAGAAACGCGCTTTCAGACTGTCAAGCCACCCCCTGCTTTTCTTTCCCCTGTTCTCTACGAGCCTTTCAGGTGGCGAGGAGAAGAGAGAGAGCCCGGGATAAAGAATCTGCGTGGGCGGCTGAGTGGGTGAGATCTGCGAAATTTGGTTCCTGCGTGTTCACGTGTGGAAAGTCGTCACATGGCAGGAGACAGAAGGATGAGTGGGCAGAATATTTACAGAGAAAAAAAGGCGGCGAAAATAACACTGCCAAGCAAAATCTAATTAGAAACCCAGTGGAAACGTCAGAAAATACGCCGTTGTTATGACACGAGTCCGACTTGATCAGCATCTCCCTCCTCTGACCGACCCAGCGGGGCTGCTTTAGACATCGCGTAGAGTTGCTTAGTCCTAAAATTCTTCCTCCCGACACAAACTGCTGAGGCAGGAGGGATGCTGCGGGAAAGTGCCGGGAAGCAAAATTTAATGACTCTACTCGAGCGGTCATACCTGCAGGCAGGTGCTCTCAAAAAGAAGCAACTAGTTAAAGGAGAAGTCCGGTCAAAATCAGAATTCAAACTGCTGAAGGTACTTTAAATATACAATTATTACATACTTTTCAATAAATGATAAGTTTTTTTAATTAAGAGTAATTTTCATTTGAATGTGATTTAGTGGAGGCATCCATGTTGGGCAAGAACAGTACTGCCACCTCCCAGTTTGTGACGTCATGGTGCGGGATCGGCTGTTGACCAAGTCCCAATGCCCTATCTGTCTCCTTGTAAATAAATACCCGCTTTCATGCCGAAATATTGTTTTTTGCCTCTTAAACAAAGATAGACATGGTATTAAGCATTTAAATTTAAAGTAATACTAATTTTACATTTTAGAGACATAAAAAGACAACCAATAAGCATTAAAGTACGCTTTATGGGTTGGGTTCTGCAATATTATCAGGGAGTAAAAACTCATCTGATCTAAAAACTCATCTTTAAAACCAATATATGCTCAAAATGGTGATCTGCCTAATCTACTTTCAGCAGTTATCATCAGTTATTGCAACCGTAAACTGCAGAAAATACGGGCAGAGCGGCTCTTTCTGAGTTTACTCTGCTCCTGTCAGGATGAGCTGCAGCGCGTTATGAGGCGGAGGGATATTTCAGCGTCACTTATTTTAGAGCCCAAACAATCGACTTCACTTTCAGAAACAAGCCCAAAAAAACCGCCACCCGCAACTCATGAAATTTACTAGAGACTTTAGAAAAAATAAGACCAAAGTTGCATAAAATAAGTGGGCTTCGCAAAAAGTGAGCATACTTTCTAAGTGTGTCATATCACTCCACCCCTCTGGGCGGCCATACTGACTAATGCTAAATTCATTAAATCACCACGTACGTATTAGTTTTAGGTATAGGTAATGATCCACTGATTTTTCCTTGTTGACCGGACTTCTCCTTTAAAAATGTTTCGTCTTCTGGAAGACAAAGCCCTCTCCTGTGGTACACCTAACCTCAGCGGAGCACGGCGAGGACAGCCGCCGCGTCCGCCATGTCAGATTTTGACAGGCTTTAAATGGTTGATGCTCCGATCGGCAAAAGCAATAAGAACGCCTCATTACTGCTCGTTGTTGAGACGTGTTAGCATGTAAAATAACTAAAGCTTCATGGTAAAATAACTGAGCTTCAAGACGGACTTCTGAAACGTGGGATATGCCTTCATGAAAAAACAGATACAACAAAGTTAAAGAGGAAAAGAGAAAGGCAGAAGGAAAACCTCCTGAGTTAAAAAAAAAAAAAAAAGGAAGGTGGGGCGGGGGTGCTTTAAAGAAATCAACTCAGGAGAAGGCATGTGGTTTAAAAAGACAAGATGACGGTCAGCTGTGGGACATTAAGTGCCGAACAGAGGAATCAAAAGATTAAATATAAACTGAGGGTGAAGGGAAATAGGAAGTGCTAGAAGGGGAGAAAAAGAGTGAAAGAAAGAACTCGCTTGGTGTTTCCCGCTCATCTGTCGGCTCGTTTTCACTTTGGCGGGACAACCTGTTGCTACACATGAACACTTTATCTCCTTATATCTGCTAAGCAATCAGTCAGGATCCATGCTGGGCTCGTTTCTGGTGCCAACCCCGCTTACAGCTCAGGGCCGCCGATTGGAAGACTATTTGACGTAAGAGATGTGTGTAATCCCGTCCAAGGTGGACTTTACTGTTTTAGCCTAAATATTAAACGTCCACTAAAAACGCTTGTCTGGGACGCAAACCCCGACGAACCTTAAATAACTCGTGAGCTAGCAGCGAGGAGAAATAAAAAGCAGCGAGGGTCTGCAAACAGACTGCAGGCACACTGCGCGTTAATTGCATCCCGATCGCTATTCACTGAACCGGTGCTGCGTCCTACTGAGACTTCGCCCCGAAATAATGAGGAAGCCTCATCCAAAGTCAGCAGGAAGCCTTTAAAAGCCATCTCATTTCAAACACTGACAATTTAGCTAAAAAAACAAAAAAACAAAAAAAAAAACACATTGGTTGCATACAGCTTAAATATATATTGGTTGTTGTTTAAAATTACATTAGAGGTTTTATGTTATCCAAACAAATTGTTGGTGTCAGCGTTTCTGACCGCTTAAGGTTGCTGTTTCCAAACTGCTTGAGGCACTTTCCTTTTCTGCTGTAAAATCAGAAAAAAATATCTTTTTTTAAAAGAAATAATTGTTTTCATTGGCTTGTTTTAACATTGAAAACCCACAAGGATGACTATTTAAAAGCTGAGCAGGCTGTTTGTGCCGGTGGAACATTTGAGCTGATCGTCTTTTGTGTTCACCGGCGGTTTTATTTACTTAATGGCCCCCTCTTACTTTTGTTAACACAGAAATAAAAGCATCGCAGCGAAAAAACTAAAATATCCGAAAAAGAAAAGCCTCTCTCGCCTTGAGGAGCTCAGAAAATGCACCGACAGCAGGTACCACTTCCTGTTTGTCCACCTTCGTTGTTTCCTTCGCAAAAATAAATGTAAAAAAGTAAATAAAAATATGCTTAATAGAAATATGGAAAGAGGAAAAAGGTCACTGCGTACCTCTCTTGCCAAGACTGTCCCTCAGATGATGGAGTCAGACATGGAGCGTAACTACATCCTGACGGAATGAGGAATAAAATGTTTCTCACCATCTGCAGAGGCCTCTTGCGCAGGTCCCGCTCAGTGACCAGTCTCTCCTGGTCGGTGACGTAGAGGCCGCGCTGAGCCAGCGCCTGGATGACGGCCTCGTGGCCCAGCAGAGGCTTGGCGGCGTCGCTCCTCAGGATGAGGCTGCCGGCCCGGCAGTACAGGTCGGCAGAGAGCAGGAGGCTGGCCACGGGGGGCTTCAGGTGCTCCTGCTCGTACTGGTCGGTGTAGAAGGGCTCCTTCAGGTCTGCGGGGACGCTGTCTGTGTGGTGGAGGGATAGAAACAGGTTTTTTTTTTTGTTTTGAAGTAAAAGAAGTCTACTGAACGGCTTCGCGCGGCACTTCCACCCTCAACGTGTGGGGTGGCCATTGGGCCGTGAATCTTCCCACGATGGTTTTCACAACTTAAAGGAGACGGATAAAACCAAAACTAAGCAGGGACTGTTCAATAAATAAATACAAAGATAATGAGCTCATTTAATCTTAAAACTTTCCTTTTTGACAAAGCATATAGTTAGAGTGGCTCATGTTACTACCTCTGTAGTTATGCTGCTATAGGCTTAGGCTACTGGAGGACATCAGGGCCTATTTTTCTCACTCTACTGAGTTCTACTGTTCTCTAGTTTTGCATGACTGTTGCCATTACAGCTTTTAACTTTTTGCTCTCTCTCTCTTTTTTCTTCATAGTAGGTACATCTGGTCTGACGTTCTGTCAACTGTGACATCATCCAGGGAAGACAGATCACCCGCTATTACCATCTAATGTAGAACAGATTACTGGATCAATGTGTGCTTCTGTGCTTTTTTGTCTGTCTTGTTGTGTCTCTGCTCTGTCTTCTCTAACCCCCAGTGGGTCGAGGCAGATGACCGTTCATACTGAGCTCGGTTCTGCTGGAGGTTTTTCTTCCCGCTAATGGTTGTTTTTTCTTCCCACTGTCGCTTCATGCTTGCTCAGTATGAGGGATTGCTGCAAAGCCATGGACAATGCAGACGACTCTCCCTGTAGCTCTACGCTTTTTCAGGAGGAGTGAATGCTGCTTGACGGGACTTTGATGCAATCAACTGGTTCCCTTATATAGGACATTTCTGACCAATCTGTATAATATGATTGAATTTGACTTTGTAAAGTGTCTCGAGATGACATGTTTCATGAATTGGCGCCATATAAATAGAATTGAATTGAATTGAATTTAGACTAAAAAAATGTGTCCTCCTTTCTGACAGGACGGCGTCTCGTCCCGTGCAGGTTTTTACTGTCTCTCTTGATGTGGGGCGAGTGCGGATAGACCTGAGCGTCGCCATAGCAACAGCAGGAGCAGTGGAACCCGATCGATTCCCCTCGTCTTTATCTTTCAGCTCCCTGGGAACACCCTCCTCTTCAAAGAGCCTGGCTGCGCGTTCATCACCTGAGAGAAGTATTTACCGGTCTGGGCTACGATAAAAAAAAACTCCACGTTTATGGATCGCAGCCGGACCGGTTCCGCTTCTTCTACTTGTCCTTTTTGGATCAAAGCATTTGATTGCTCTCAATAGAAGATCCGTGGCCGAGTTAGCACTAGTGCCCAAAAACAGACAGCGTGCTTTAAGCTACTCCAACATGTGCTCTCCAGCGTACCTGGACATCTGACAAACAAAGAGCTAAATCCATCAATCAGCTGCCTGATGAACAATCAGATAAGAGCTCATTTAGAGACTGACATCATGAGCTGAGCTTATCCAGATACTGCTTTTGTCAGTATCTGACAAATCTGTATAATCTGATTAAAATTTGACTTTGACTGCCTTGAGATGACCTGTTTCATGAATTGGCGCTATATAAATAAAATTTAATTAAATTGAATCTGAACAATATGTTCAAAATCCCTATGTGACGGTGCAGCGCGGTTCATCCCGCTGACACGCCGCACGCACTCACACACACACACCAACCACTTCACGTGCGCACACACTCATTCAGCTACGTATCCCTCTCCGTGTATAATTGCAGCCGGATCGCTTTATTTACTCACCTTGTTTTTTTAATGTCTTCCCTTGTAAGATGTGGCGCGACCAAGGGTGCACACTTGGCAACGCTCATGAATCAGAACTCATACATTTACACTTGAATACATACACACGTTTGCACTCACCCAGGTAGTGACGTTTTGTCCGACTGTGGCTTCTGAGGGAAAGTGGGCGTAATACTTCCTGTTCCTTTTTCCTGTTGTTTATTTCTTCCCATAAAGGGAGTCAGTCTGCCAGCAAGCTTAATTGTATTTTTTTTAACTAAAGAAAGTAGCTTTGGAATGGAAGCAGGATATAAATATATTGTTTTGTTGGATAAGTGTTTTTTTTTGTGTGTTATGTAATAAAATGAATGCTCAATTGTTTGCAGATTTAATTGTAGGGCGGGGCTTAGGACTTATAAGAAGAGCTGCTGGTCCTATTGAGTCAGTCTGGCCTGGTTACAGAGGAGGTAACATTGCTGTGCAGCCCAAAAAGGTATTTTTTTTCTGAGAGGAGGTAACGTTGCTGTGCAGCCCAAAAAGGTATTTTTTTTCTGAGGAGGTAAAATTCATGTATGGACTCTGATCATTTTTTCGATTTTTTTCGGCTGCTCTGTATTTAATTTTTGGAGGTGTGAAAATAAAAAATCATCACCTGAAGACATCGACATGCCCTCCATGATTTTTTCACAATTTTGGAGTCAAGTTTATGTGGTCAAGGCCCGCCACAGGGGCTGTTAGCAAGAACCCGCGACAGATGGTGTCAGGAGTGGGATCATGGCATGTCGAAGGAAAACCACCCACCTCTCAAAGCAGAGGACTGGACTGCGCTCCCAGCAGCAAGAGGAGGCTTCCGCAGAAACGGCGTGGGAAACTCAGCCGTCTACCTCTGCAGATGAGAAGATGGAGCAGCCACAGACTCAACCTGGTGAGTCAGGGAAGGAAATCCTGTCTCTGCTGCAAAACTTCATGGAAGCACAGCAGAAAAAGGAGGACTCGTTGATAAAAGTTCTGCACGACCTGAAAAGATCTATTCAGCCAGCAGTCCGGCAACCTCCACCCCGCACAATAACATCGAGTACTGGTTCAGCAAGCAGTCCAAGATATCATCTGCCAACTCCAGCCTCACGTCGACCGCCTGATTCAGGATCATCATCCTCTCCCTCACCCCCAACAGAGTCCAGACAGGGTCGGTCAAGACAAAGGTTTTTTTGGGAGGGTCATTCGGATCCAAAGATGCTCCCATATGCAGCTGGTGAGGACATAGAAGACTATCTTATGCGGTTTGAACGTATTGCCAAAACTTGGAAATGGCCAGAGACAGAATGGGCATGTCGACTTGTTCCATTGCTTTCTGGTAAGGCGTTGGCAGCCTACACCGCAATGGATGAAGACAGTGCTCACTGCTATGATGAACTGAAAGCAGCATTGCTGGCTAAATTTGACATATCCCCAGAGACTTACAGGCAGCGGTTCCGGTCAACTATGGTTCCACCTGATGAAAGCCCTGCTGAGACTTACTCCCGACTGAAGGGGCTTTACCGGCGCTGGATTCGACCTACACAGCACACGAAGGAGCAGATTGGAGAAACCATCGTTCTGGAGCAGTTCCTGCGAGTTCTACCTCCGGAGATGAGGACGTGGGTGAAGGAACGCGAACCAAAAGATGGGCATCGAGCAGCAAAGCTGGCGACACAGTTCCTTAATGCACGGAGGGGAGGATCCGGTG
This sequence comes from Fundulus heteroclitus, assembly GCF_011125445.2. Taxonomy (NCBI): domain Eukaryota; kingdom Metazoa; phylum Chordata; class Actinopteri; order Cyprinodontiformes; family Fundulidae; genus Fundulus; species Fundulus heteroclitus. The sequence continues at coordinate 14,368,461 of NC_046369.1, forward strand.
CCAACTTCATCAGCAGGAGCCGCAGAGCTACATCGCAGCCTGTCCAAGTGAAAGCTACAACAGAACGAGGCAACCGGGACTTTCCAGGTAACCCCTCCCGGGAACCAGACCACCATCAACCGGGTAAGACCTTTGTTTGTTATTATTGCCAACAACCGGGCCACAAAGCCTCTGTGTGTCCAGTGCGTAAAGCTAAGGTCACGGGTGCCTGTTATCCACCCCGGCTTGAAGAAGGGAATATCGAGACTGAAAATATTAGCCGGCATTATCAAGAAATAACTGTTAATGGACAAAATGTGACTGCTCTTTTGGACACTGGTAGTTTCATGTCACTCATAAAGCAGAGTCTGGTACCAGTGGGCCATATAGATTATGGAAGACAAGGGGACATTTTGTGCGTCCATGGTGACAAACATACATACCCGAAAGCAGATTTAACTGTTGTTATTGATGAGCAACCATATCTGTTGACATTTGGTGTTATTGAAAACCTGCCAGTAGATGTAATTTTTGGACGGGACTTACCAGTGCTTTTTGACTGGCTGAAAGAAAAACAGCCCACTCAGATGGGTTCTGATAAGGATGTCGAAACCCAAGTAAAGGTGAATATTTCTTGTCCAGTGGTCACCAGAGCCCAGGCACAGGCTGGTGTCCAACCATTACCAGACTTGGACAGTACTTTGTGTGATGGTGGCACAAGAGGGCCAAGAAAAACCAGGAGCCAACGGCGTTTTGAAAAACAGCTAAGGTTAAAAGAACCTGATAAGATAGATTCATTGTGGGACATACCGGAAAACATTTCTCTTTTACAGCAAGAGGATGAAAGTTTGAAACCGTTATTTGTAAAAGCTGAAAGGGAAAAAAATGGAAATTGTGTGGTTGAACCCAAGTATCTTGTTGAAAGTGATGTGTTGTATAACATTGAAAATGAGTGTAAACGGTTGGTAATCCCTGCTAAATGTAGACCTCTCATTATGTATTTAGCGCACACATTGCCATGGGCGGGACATTTGGGTCGTCATAAAACATATCTACGTACCAGTGCACGCTTTTACTGGCCAACAATGTACAGCGATATTCAGACTTATTGCGCCACCTGCCCTATATGTCAAAAAACATCTGCCACCCGCAAAGCTGACAGGGCATTGCTTCGTCCCCTGCCAGTCATTTCTACACCATTTCGCAGGATTGCTATGGACATTGTGGGCCCATTAATAAAAAGCAGCAGTGGCCATCAGTACATCTTGGTTGTGTCAGATTATGCTACGCGGTTTCCTGAGGCTTTTCCACTTCGAACCATCTCTGCTCCCCTGGTTCTTCGGGCTTTAATGCAGCTGTTTTCTAGGGTTGGGATCCCGGATGAAATCATAACCGACCAAGGTACAAACTTTACCTCCAAGCTGATGCAACTTTTTTATAAACAGCTTGGCATTGCTCCAATAAAAACTACACCATATCATCCACAAACTGACGGTCTTGTTGAAAGGTTCAATCAAACCTTAAAAAGAATGCTCCAGAAGTTTGTGGATGACACTGGTAAGGACTGGGACCGTTGGCTGCCATTCCTCCTGTTCGCTTATAGAGAGGTTCCACAAGCATCAACTGGCTTCTCACCCTTTGAATTGCTCTATGGGTGGGATGTCCAGGGGCCTTTGGATTTGCTCCGAAAACGATGGGAGTCACCACCTGCATGTAAAAACGATAAAGGGATTATCCAGTTTGTGCTGGAGATGCGGGAACGACTCTCCAAGTACCAGGAAGAAGCAGAATTTAACTCAAGAGAGGCACAGAAGAACCAAAAGGCTTGGTATGACCAACGTGCCCGTCATCGCGAGTTCCAATCTGGACAGAAGGTTTTGTTGCTTCTTCCAACCTCCAGCAATAAACTCCTGGCAAGATGGCAGGGGCCATACACAATCAACCGGAAGATGGGTCCTGTTACCTATGAGGTACACCATCCTGACAAGAAAAAGAGGCACCAGACTTACCACGTGAACTTACTGAAAGAATGGAAAGAATCACCCTTTCACCACAGCCCGAAAGTTCTGATGGTTCGTCAGGTTGGCCTAGAAAGCGAGGAGGACACAGAACCAGAAGGTCTGATGACAACTGCTCCTCCTAGATTGGCACATCTGCAAGCAGAACAAGTCCTACAGCTTCAAGATGTATTTAAAGAGGTTTCCTCTCTTTTTTCACCCATTCCAGGCAAAACCACACTGACTCAACATAACATCCGACTGAAGGATAAAACACCTGTTCGCCAGCGCCCTTATAGGGTTCCCCAGCAACTGGTGGGGAAATTACAACTTGAAATAAAAGAAATGTTAAAACTTGGAGTGATTGAGCCATCTAGTTCAGAATGGTGCAGCCCAGTTGTGATAGCTTTCAAGAAGGATGGGTCACTGCGAATTTGTATCGACTTTAGAAAAATCAATGCAATTTCAGAGTTTGATGCTTATCCAATGCCTCGAGTGGATGAATTGCTGGAGAAGATTGGAACCGCCAAGTACATCACTACGCTTGACCTATGTAAAGGCTACTGGCAGATCCCTCTTGAAAAGAGTTCCAGGCCTTATACAGCTTTTAGAGTGCCAGCTGGGTTATTCCAGTTTACAGTGATGCCATTTGGGCTACATGGAGCACCAGCCACTTTTCAGAGGCTAATGGACCAAGTTCTCCAGGGCTGTGACCATTGTAGTGCGGCCTACCTTGATGATGTGGTGGTCTTTAGCAATTCATGGGAGGAGCATGTCCAACATTTGTCCCTGATCTTAGGTAAGATCCAGGAAGCAGGATTAACCCTCAACCCTTCGAAGTGCGAGTGGGCACAAAAAGAGGCCCGATACCTGGGCTATTGTCTGGGAGGAGGGGAGATCCGACCTCAAGTGGATAAAGTAGAAGCAATCAAGAACTGTCCTAGACCTCGTACCAAAAAAGAGGTCCGGTCCTTTCTTGGGTTGGCTGGTTGGTACCGGCGTTTTGTACCTCACTTTGCAACCATTGCAGCTCCACTGACATCGCTGACAAGAAAAGACAAAAGGAACCCAGTAACCTGGACGGATGAATGTGAAGAGGCATTCAACATGCTGAAGACACTGCTTTGTTCTTTTCCTGTGTTAAAGAGCCCAGACTTTGATAAAAGGTTCCTAGTACAGGTAGATGCCTCTGCAGTTGGCTTGGGAGCAGTTCTGGCCCAAGGAGACCCAGGAGATGAACATCCACTACTATATCTTAGCCGCAAGCTGCACCCACGGGAGACCAGGTATTCTACTGTAGAGAAAGAGGGCCTGGCCATCAAGTGGGCACTAGAAAGCTTGAGATACTATTTGTTGGGACGAGAATTTGACTTGGAAACAGACCATAGAGCCCTAACCTGGATAAACTCTATGAAGGACCACAATAGCAGGCTCACCCGATGGTACCTTGCACTTCAACCATTTAGGTTTAATATTCAGCATCGATCTGGCAAGACCAATGTAGTGGCTGATTACCTGTCCAGGTTGCCGCACATCGTCAACCTCAGGGAGGAGGGGGATGATGTGACGGTGCAGCGCGGTTCATCCCGCTGACACGCCGCACGCACTCACACACACACACCAACCACTTCACGTGCGCACACACTCATTCAGCTACGTATCCCTCTCCGTGTATAATTGCAGCCGGATCGCTTTATTTACTCACCTTGTTTTTTTAATGTCTTCCCTTGTAAGATGTGGCGCGACCAAGGGTGCACACTTGGCAACGCTCATGAATCAGAACTCATACATTTACACTTGAATACATACACACGTTTGCACTCACCCAGGTAGTGACGTTTTGTCCGACTGTGGCTTCTGAGGGAAAGTGGGCGTAATACTTCCTGTTCCTTTTTCCTGTTGTTTATTTCTTCCCATAAAGGGAGTCAGTCTGCCAGCAAGCTTAATTGTATTTTTTTTAACTAAAGAAAGTAGCTTTGGAATGGAAGCAGGATATAAATATATTGTTTTGTTGGATAAGTGTTTTTTTTTGTGTGTTATGTAATAAAATGAATGCTCAATTGTTTGCAGATTTAATTGTAGGGCGGGGCTTAGGACTTATAAGAAGAGCTGCTGGTCCTATTGAGTCAGTCTGGCCTGGTTACAGAGGAGGTAACATTGCTGTGCAGCCCAAAAAGGTATTTTTTTTCTGAGAGGAGGTAACGTTGCTGTGCAGCCCAAAAAGGTATTTTTTTTCTGAGGAGGTAAAATTCATGTATGGACTCTGATCATTTTTTCGATTTTTTTCGGCTGCTCTGTATTTAATTTTTGGAGGTGTGAAAATAAAAAATCATCACCTGAAGACATCGACATGCCCTCCATGATTTTTTCACAATTTTGGAGTCAAGTTTATGTGGTCAAGGCCCGCCACAGGGGCTGTTAGCAAGAACCCGCGACACCCTAAAAAAGAAAAAAGAAAGAAATGCAACTTTGGTTTCTACTCTTTATTTCGTCATTGTGCGCTCAGAGATTTTCATTCGTTTCTCAGGAAATTGTCCTCCAGTTGTTATTTTTATCCATTTTTATCCATATTCATCCATATTTTAGTATCTATATATAAGATTGCCTTTGCCCTCCTTTATATTTACAGTTACTGGTTCATCAAACAATAGGCAACGATCAGAGACTAAGGTGTGGTATCTTAAACAGTAATTAAGGGCACTTACAAACGTTCAGGGACAAGAGGGCTTAGGTAAATAAAAACAACAACAACAACAAAAACAGGTTTCCAGGTTTCTACACATTTTGTTGCTAAGTTGCAGACTTCAGCATCCAGAGTCTTGCAAACCTTCTTCGCTAATTTGAAATAAAACTGCTGACATTGAATTTACTCAGTTCCATGTTCAGACCAATTGAGTAGTTGGTCTGAACATGGACGGAAAGAAGGACAATCAGAAGGCTGGATGGAAACGTGGAGGGATGGATGGATGGATGGATGGATGGATGGATAGAATGCAATAAAGCACAAGAACTTAATACTTCTCCTAAACTCTTGTTTTCCCTTTTCATCCAAAATCAACAATGGAAAATAATTACACTCCCTACTTTTCCAAACTGCATGGAAACCCTGTTGTTGACCCCTAAAACCAGGCAGTCCCGCTCCACTGCGTCTGCAGGACTCTCCGCGCGCTCCAGTATCGCTGCAGTGAGCTGAGACCAGATCAACGTGAAGACTCGGCACAGCGTGGGCAGGGATCTGGACGCGCGCCCGCTCCCTCTCTTTTATTTCCCTCCCTCCCTTCCACCCGCCCGCCTGCTCGCCCCCTGGGGACGGCTGTATTTTTGGAATCGACCCATTTCATCCGGTCCTGATTGGAAATACGCAGACGGTCGGCGAGGGATCTCGTGTTTGCTGGCTTGTTGCAAAACAGCAGCGAGGCAGGGCGAGCCCAAACAAAACCAGGCGTGCGGCGAATGCACCAGAGCAGATGGGATTCACGTCAACGTAGCGCACAGAACAGCCTTCCTTTTGTACTCTTTTGTCAAAACGTCAGACTTTTCCACTCAGACTTTCAACGGTCGCAGTCTTATTTTTTACACATATGTCCCATAATTCACAGTGAGTTTATTGCAGAAACTTTTATTGGTCAGGCTTTAATCCACGCAGGGCTGTTGGGGTGTAGTTGTGATCAGGTAAAAGGCGGGGTAAGTGCTGGACAGCTATCCCGCTCCTATAAGAGGGCAAAATAGAGACTTTTGGACAGTGGCCAGAGAGAGTGTAGAGAAAACATGCAAACTCCAAGCGGAAATTTCAATCCAGAGCCTCCTTGCTGCAAGGCAACAGCGCTATCAACCGTGAAGAGAGAGGAAGGGGCAAATGAACGGCTGGTTGGATGAACTTGCGGATAAATTGGTGAAAGGACGGGACGGATGGAGAGAAGTCAGATAGGTTGATGGATAGACAAATTGCTGGGTGGCAGGACGGATGTACGGGAGGAGAAAGATGGATGGAATGGATGGAGAAAAAAACTCAATGGACAAACGTACAGAGGGAAGAATAGATGGATAACTGGATGACTGGCAAATGGATGGCTGGCTGGCTGGGACTTTTAGACTAAAGGACTGTAAAACGTGCAATTATAAAGGTTTTTAAACCACACTTAAAAAAAAAAACTCATCCAGACCTGGTGAATACATCAAATGCTGCACTGTGTCAAATGCTACTTTTAGTGGTTAACCCTAACCCTGCACGCTTACGCGGCCACCATTCAAAAGACGAGCTCTCTCACTGAGAGGAAAACACCTAAATCTGTACGTTATGATGTCCTCTGATTGGCCACCGCCAAGGATGACCTAAAGCTACACAATCCGTCATCACAGAGGCAATCACAAAACGTCACAGAAACAATGTGAGCTCGCTTTGAGTGTCGGTTGGGCTTTTGCGCACTCGGCCTTTGCTTGGCAGTGTTGTATTTGGCCAATTGGGTGGATTTTTACTGTTTATCCCCCCCACACCTGCTCTGGATCTTGGTGACCCCATATGGCAGAACTCAGGGTGACGCATCATGGCATGAAAATGAAAAACAAATCAAAAAAAGAAATCAATGAGGTGGCCAAAATCCATAAAGCGGTCCAATTTTGACCAAAAGTACAGCAATGCCGAGGTTTTTATTTTTTCTCTTTCTAATGCAGATCAGCGTCATGATGATCGATGCAGATACTGCGAGAAAAAGTTATGTCAAAATGGGATGTTTGACTTTAGAAATTTGACCTGGATGGAGAGCACCCACGGTTGACATATTTTAAGACCTTGATCTATTTAAAAAATAAATTAATAAATAAATAAAAATACAGCAAAGAAATAGTTGATGAAACAGCGTTACAGGAAAGAAAAGACAACACAATGTAAATTAAAGGAAGGGTGCTACTTTTTAGGAAAATATTTAGGGTAGCTACCAAAACAAATGCTGACACACATATATATTAAAAATTATTTTTTCTTTGTAACCAATCGGTATAATCTGATTGAATCTGACTTCGGAAAATGCCTTGAGATGCAGGGCCGGATTATCCATAAGGGCCAGTGGGCCAGTGCCCAGGGGCACCAACCATGGGGGGGGGGGCACCACATATAACACAAAATATATTTTTCATAAATTGTTATATTATTTACTTGAAATTGTTGAAAGACCATGCATTATTCGTTTTGTGAACACTGATGTCACAATAATAATAAATGATAAATAAATCAAGATTTTTTTTTATTTCAACATTTTAAAATGAGATATTTGAATATTGCTCACTGCTCATATGCCTACATGTAGTTGTGTAAGTTAGTAAATAGTAAATTACATTACAGAAATCCCCTTGATTGTGTCTGATGTTTTTGACCAGAGGACAGCACGGGTAAGGGGGGTGGGGAGTGGGGGGGGACTTTGAGGTATAGTGCCCAGGGGCACCACATTGTCTTAATACGGACCTGTTGAGATGACATGTTTCATGAATTGGCGCTATATAAATAAAATAGAATTTTATATATATATATATATATATATATATATATATATATATATATATATATATATATATATATATATATATATATATATGCCTGGGGTTTTAATGCAATGGATGAATAATAATAATAATAATCAATAAATACATTCTAAGGAACGTTTAATCACACACTTAATTTATAATTGCATTTAGTAAAAACACAAATAAAAGCAAAAGGAGGACAGCATCGCCCCTACCTGTCCCGTACGCCTTGGCCACCAGCCACCCGAGGCTGCAACAGATTTTGGCCCGAGAAAAGTCATAATGCTCGAAGGACTTTATCACCGGAGCGACGGAGCTCCTCCTCGCATCCCTGACGTCCTGAACTTCACCCATATTCCCTCCGCTGATGCTGTATGCGGCCAAGCCTAGGGGAGCATCCCACCGCCGGAATGTGTGTGTGTGTGGGAGAAAAAAAAACAATAGGCGGCTGTAACCTGGAGAGGTGAAAAATTGACTCCCCGGCTGCTTATTCTCTGCCTCTTTTAGTCATTAAACGCTCCGCCAGGCGCGCTTTCGTCCCTCTCGGTCTGCTTGCCAGAGAACGGGTCGCTAGTCCTGAGGTTTTCCATCCATTCTGCTGCTGTCCGTCGGACCCGGCCAGGTTTTCGGTTATTTCAAAGGGGGGCAAAAAAAAGAAAGAAAACAAAAAACAAAGCTTTTTTTTTTTCTCTGACTGGACTGAGAGCAGCAAGGTCTCCGTTATTTTGATGGCGAAGCGGGCGGCTTCTCTCTTTCATATCTGTGCTACATCGTTCCTATAACCTGGCTGTTTTGTCTTTGCCTTCTCATTCAGTCTATCTTCTCCTGCTGCCGACGTCCTGCCGCACCGCTCCGAGGTTCTCCAGTCCCGCACCTTTGTCTGCTAGTTCGCATGCGCACGTGGTGCCTTCTGGTTCCGTCGGATAACACAGCTCCTGCTCGTTCTTCAGCGTTTTAGTGGTAAGATCGGCTCTATTTGCGTCCGCTATGCTGACATGGTTCCATGTAGCTTTATTAAAATTTAATTATTTCTTCCGGAAATTGCGGTTTAGAATAGCTCGTATCTGTCTCTCGTCCCTTTGTTATGTTGCACAGTTTTGATCTGTTCCGTTATGTTCTTAAATTACTGAATTTACCACATGTCAAGATATTACAAACGCATCACTACATAGTTTATTCTTTGCCGTCATCATCAAATGGTTATTTTGTTATGTGCAGGCTATCATACTACAGTAACGAAATATTATTGATAACGATGCCCTGTTGCACTTAAAAGAAAAGAAAAGAACAACTAAACGTCGCACAACGAGAATAATGTTTTTTTCCCACTTAAAATGTACATTTTTGGAGTTACATTAGTAATTTGATCTGAATACCAACATGTTTTTTATCTTTTGAACATAGTTTTTAAGGCCATGGTTTTTAGATTTCAGCATTGCCGGAATGCATGTTAATGTTAATCTCGACTTATTTATTTATTTATTTATTTATACAGTGTCTTCAATGCTTTAAGATGTTTGAATTAGAATTATTCATTAATATATCATGTATTTCCATATTTACAAATGCATTTGATTGCATTTGGTCAGGTGTACATTTTATACGTCATTTCAGTTATTTAATGATTTTTATAATTTTATTTAACTTTACAGACTTTTCGGTTCAAAATTGTATCTTTGTTTAAATTTAATTGTTTGACTGATGAAAGATTTGCACTATTAAATACATATCTGTATTGTTTGCTTTTGTAGCTGTATCGGTGAAAGAAAACATTCAATTCCAGCCCACTTAGCACAGCAGAAACAATGCAAATCACTTTTCAGACAGAGAGCTTGTATTTATTGCTTATATCATATTACTTATATTATTGGGGCAAAAATATATCAAGTATCTAGATGACGATTCTTTTGACAGCTGTAAAGAAAATGAGAGATCAAACAAGGTTTGAGACTGTATGAACGCATTGGACAAATGTTTTTTTAGAAGACACCTTTTTATAAAGGATTATGGTAAAAGTGGATACATTTTTCTATTTTTCACATCCATAAACCAAACTTTCAAAGTCAGCTATAGAGATGTTTGATTTAAAGTATGAAACCTACTTCTGCAATATAAACATTCAACATGTTTTTTTCAGTGTTTAGTTGCCTTTGTTCAGTGGTGGGAAGTAACGAAGTACAAGTACTTCGTTACTGTACTTAAGTACAATTTCCGTGTATCTGTACTTTACTTAAGTAGATTTAATAATGGATACTTTCTACTTTTACTCCACTACATTTAACAGTAAGTATCTGTACTTTCTACTTCACTACATTTCTATACAGCGTTTCGTTACTCGTTACATCCAAGACGCATTTCGGTTTTTTGATTTGTTCGTTAGTTTGAAAGTATCCAATGGCGAGAGCAGAATCAGTCCGCTGAACCAATCCAAAGCGGGAAATAACCATTAGGCCCTCCCTCAAGAAGAGCAGCACAGTACGCAGGACCTGCAGAATCGTTAACTCCCAGAATGGAGTCCAAGGATAGTCATCCTCCAGAAGACCTGCCCCACCCATGGCCTTATTTAAAATATTTCTTTGAAATAACTGGGTCAAAAAACGCTTCCTGGAGATTCCAATGCCGCCTTTGCCTTCCCCGAAAGCATGAAATTCTATCTTCCAAAATTCACCATCAAATTTGAAAAAACATATTGAGGTAAGTTAAGTTGCTAAACATTATCGATATCGATCCCTGGAATTCTGATGCATAGAATAAAATATCTAAATCTAAACTGTCACAGGGGGTAAACACAATAAAAACATGCTTTATCTGCAGCATTGCTCATTAAAATGGTACATTACTGATTTATTAAAACTAAATACGATAGGTACACTTAATGACATTATATAAGCCGTTAGGTATTATGGTTGGCAAGTACTTTTACTTTTAATACTTAAGTAGTTTTAAAAGCTTGTACTTTCTTACTTTTACTTAAGTAAAATAATAATGTGGTACTTTGACTTTTACTTGAGTAAATTTTTGTCTGTGTATTTGTACTTTTACTTAAGTACATTGTATGAGTACTTTCTCCACCACTGCCTTTGTTTTGTTTTGGTTCATGACTACAATTTTGATATAATTACAACATTTTTTTTAAATTATTTATTTATAGCTTTTTGTCATACCCCTCGGGCATAACTTCTGTTCTTAAAAGACCTTCAGAGGCTTAATGGTACGAAAAAGAAAGAAAAAAACTAAACTGCACTTTCTGCGAAAAACAGAGAATTAGTCTACTAGATTATTATTAATCCTGCAGACTAATTCCTTATTGACGAATTATTAATTGTGGATATTTTCCAAGTTTTGACTAAAAATGCAATCTTTTAAGCACATGTTTCGTTCCTTCTATCTCGTGTACGCACTTCATTTTGTATCCAAGTTATGTTCCTCTTCTCGACAAAGCCCCTTTTAAGTAGAGAACTACATTTCCCACATTGCAGTGCGAATTTGCGTCATCACCGCGCGTCGGTAGTTGTTTTGAACCGTTGGGTGGAAGATTCGACGCGGCTCGTGGAAGAAGTGTTTTTAATGTGAACGCCTTGTACCAAAGCGTAAGCTACGTCGTCTCCTTTCGTTTGTGGGTTTTATATTGCGAAAAAGCAGCACTATATTTATGTACGTTGTTATGGTATGACACATAAAGCTCATAGAAGTAGTTTGGCTTTATTATGACTCATAATAAGAGCCTTTAAGTTTACAATAGCAATTTGGGGCATTCATTTCTGTTTTATTCACGCTGTGTTGTTTGCGCGTATTTAACATTTTCTCTCTCTCTCTAAATGCATTTATCGCAGACCTCATTTCCGCCGTTTAGATGTTTATGCCAAGAGCGCTGAAGGTAAAGAGACCTGCCCAGGGACCAGCCCATGGCTTGAATAAGAAGAGCAAGGCTGAACAAGAGGATCGCGACCAAGACGACCCGCAGGCATCTTCACGATCAGAGGAACCACGCGAAGACCCAAAAACGCCTGAAGACACAGGTGAACATCTGACAGAGAGAGCAACATGTGCATCTGGAGCCCAGTCCTCAGATGACGATGATGATGATGATGAAGAAGAAGAGCCAGTCAAGTCTTTCAGAAAGAGCCAGAGATGGCCCGAGCCTGGAGAACCTGTGTGCGTGATGTGCGGCCGCTATGGGGAGTACATATGCGATGCCACTGATAATGACGTCTGCAGTCTTGAATGCAAAGCCAACCACTTACTCCAGATGGGGATCAGAGCTGGGGATCATGCCTTTGACGTCAAGGACGAAAACACCGAGAACAGGACCCCCGAAGCTCGCCCCCCGGCAGCGAACACGGGGGCAAACGAAGCAGGCTATTCCTACAGGGAAGACCCGTTCATATCCGGCCTCGCCGACGAACAGGTGGAGCGAATCAGATCGGAGCTTGGCATTAAAGCCGAGGGGAGAGACGTCAGAAGGCCCATCGTCGAGTTCGAACACTGCGGCTTCCCGCCGGCGTTGAGCGGCAACCTGAAAAAGGCCGGTTACGAGGCGCCCACGCCGGTCCAGATGCAGATGGTGCCTGTTGGCCTCACCGGCAGGGATGTGATCGCCAGCGCTGACACTGGGTCGGGGAAGACCGTCGCTTTCCTGCTGCCTGTGGTTGTGAGAGCCCTGGAGGTACGCTAGCCCAACCAACATTGGAGGACTCTTTTTTTTTTTTAGCGCCAAGTGATCTGTGTCGATTCAGACTCGTCAAAACGCGGTTTAGAAAAGGCGCACAAAACCAAAAAGCTTCCAAATTCAGATTTAAAAAGTATTTAGCACACAAGTTCATTCATTGGTTTGAGCATCACCGTGGCAGAGCTAAATATGTAGAATAAAAAAGGTTCATTTTGGAAGAACAAAAAGCGTAATCCAAAATATCCTCAGAACGTAATGCAAAGAGCTATTTCTAAAACAAAAATGCAGTTTCAGGGAAACCTAAACTCCGCTTTTTATTCATCCGTTATTCCAGAAACTTCCCACATAAATTACAACTTAACTTTTAGCTTTTACAGTAAGTCTTTTTCATAAAGAAAAAAAAATTTAGTGTGAAACATGAGAGCATAATGTTGAATCAAAAGGTGAAAGCGATCCTACGTCGCCCTCCACATTTATTTAAGTTTAGTGTAGTTTACTTTTTTTAAATGGGGAAAATGGATGTGAGTGAACACTAACATGTAAATACGTGAGATAATAGCCAGGCAGCTAAATTTCCATCTCTTGTCCCACTGGAAGGTTTATGTCTATGCTTTTCTACATCGACCCAAGCACTGAGGAACCTTTAAACAGTAATGCATGGCTTCCTTTTTCACTGGGGAATAAATATGATGGGACACAGAGGTCTATTTCTCTGAGACCTTCTTCAAAACAGGAAAGACAAAAGAACATACTGTTCACATGAGACAGGTGTGTGGTGGTTGTCATAAATCAGGGTTGCAAGGAAATAGCTTCCTAACCTAACTTGCCAAATCACAGTAAAACTAATGGGACTGTAAACAAACAAGGGTGGGTGAGGACACACAGTTGATCTTTACCGCCAAGTTCAGCGAGGATGGTGGCACGAGAAATGTCTGAAGCTCAGTGTAGGAGGGCCGTGGCAAAGGATTTCCAGTCTGTAATGACGCTGTTATAAAGGATTACTTTATTTTTAAGGCTTTCGCACTAGCCCTTAAACACACTCCAGTCATCTCTCCATGCTAGTTTAGTGGCTCTCCCTTAACGATAAATCAGACATATGCAGACATCTAACAGAGCAGCTTCCGTCTAGTCAAGAGTAACCTCCTTTAGAGAAATGCGGCAGGAAAAAAAAAACGAGTCGCCCTCTTAACGAAAGCAGCATTTTCACCATTTTTTGTTTTTGTACATTTATTCTGTAACATTTACTTTAGGGGGCAGCTCACGGCGTGCGCAGCCCATTGGCTCTGGTCCTGACTCCCACCAGAGAGCTGGCCATACAGATAGAGAGACAGGCCAAGGAGCTGGTGATGAGAATCCCTAACATGAGAACGGCACTGCTTGTGGGAGGGATGCCTCTTCCTCCGCAGCTGCACCGCCTCAAGAGCAGCATCAAAGTAAAGTCTCGCTTTTTTTTTCTCTCTTCCCCTCCCATTTTATTGTTTTGTGAATGTGTTTTTTTTGTTTTGTTTTTTTAAGTGAGGCAACTTGCCCACATCATCGTGTTTCCTCTTAATCTCCATCAGATTGTTATCGCCACGCCTGGGAGGCTCATTGAAATCCTGAAGCAGAAAGAACTTCAACTTGACAAAGTAAAGATCTTGGTGGTTGACGAGGTATGGGCCTTTTTAAAAAAAATATTTTCCACAAACCCTAATGTCTTTTATGCGTTAGGGCAACGCAGAATAGCCACCCTTGCGAAGAGAGAGGAAAGAGAAGCATGTTTTTCAAGTTGTCTTACAGATGTGAAAAGAGCGTAGCGCTTTTGTATTTGACCTGGACCAATCCCTCGTGGAGGAACATTTCACTGCAGCTCGCCAAGAAATTCACCTTTCGTGGAGTAAAATGACTACAGGCAGGAAAGCCCTGACATCTGTGGGCCGTGAAATGCTTTGAGCGACTGCTGTTGAAGCATCTGATAGAGATCGCAGGCCTCCCTGCTGAACAAGAACACCCTCAAAACAGGATTCTGCCACCTGGTGATTTTTATTTTTATTTTCTGGGTGATGGGTCGCGGTAGTTTTCCTCCGCACACAGTGGTTAGCATGTGGGCCAGAAGGGTCAAGTGCTTCATTAGACGTTTAAAGCTCACTTTCCTACTTTGCGTTGGTCCGTCTTATAAAGTCCCAATAAGATACTTTGAAGTTACTGGCTGTAGCAGGACACGATGTGAAAACGTACAAGAGGTAAAAATCCATTTCTAAGACACTTCCAACAGCACAGTCTTCTTACCTTGGCAAAAAGTCTGGGGTTTAAAAGTTCTAGCACTTCCAGGAAGAGGTCAGAAAAAACTAATCCATGTGTTTATTTTTAGTAGAATTGATTACTGCAACGGTGTTTTCACAGGTCTGCCTAAAAAGTGGATCAGACAGCTGCAGCTGATCCAGAACGCTGCTGCCCGCGTCCTCACTAAGACTAAGAAAGTAGAGCACATCACCCCAGTTCTAAAGTCCTTACACTGGCTCCCTGTATCTCAGAGAATAGACTTTAAAATACTTCTGTTAGTCTATAAATCCCTGAATGGCTTAGCACCTAAATACATCACAGACTTGTTATCAGTGTATCAACCATCCAGACCACTAAGGTCTTCTGGCTCCAGTCTACTCCACATACCTAGAACCAGAACTAAACACGGAGAAGCAGCATTTAGTTCCTATGCTCCACTGATCAGGAACAAACTTCCAGAAAACTGTAATGTGCGGAAAGCCTGAGTTCCTTTAAATCGAGATTAAAAACACATTTGTTTAAAATTGCCTTTGAATGCTCAAGTTAAACTGTTTTACTGTTTTTAAATGTTCTTTTTTGTTTCTACATTCTATCCCTGCTTGCTTTTATTCCTATATTTTAATCATGTAAAGCACTTTGCATTGTCTCTGTACTGAATTGTGCTATATAAATAAATTTGCCTCGCCTTGCCTTGCCTTGTCAGTAATGGTGGTGATAAAGTCACTTTCTAGCTACCAGTTCCTTCGTCACTTTGAAAACGCTCGCAT
This sequence comes from Fundulus heteroclitus, assembly GCF_011125445.2. Taxonomy (NCBI): domain Eukaryota; kingdom Metazoa; phylum Chordata; class Actinopteri; order Cyprinodontiformes; family Fundulidae; genus Fundulus; species Fundulus heteroclitus. The sequence continues at coordinate 14,383,652 of NC_046369.1, forward strand.
CCCTTAGGTTGACACCATGTTGAAGATGGGCTTCCAGCAGCAGGTGCTGGAGGTTCTGGAGCACGTCCCAGAGGAGCACCAGACCCTGCTGGCCTCGGCCACCATCCCGGAAGGGACAGAGGAGCTGGCCGCCCGGCTAGTCCGCGACCCCGTGCGCATTGCCATCGGCGAGAAGAACCAGCCGTGCGCCAACGTCAGGCAGATCCTGCTGTGGGTGGAGGAGCCCTCTAAGAAGAAGAAGCTGTTTGAAATCCTTAACGTAAGTTAGATTTTTAGTTTGGTTTGTGAAAGTGCACGTGCCTTAGTTTTAGGGTGAAAGGGCAGGTTTTGGAAATGATCTGGGTCTCCAAAAGAACAAACCCAACTTGTTAGAGGTTAGCACAAAAGGTACCTTTTTGGAGATTTTGACATTTTGTTTAGTGAATTACATCCGTGTCTTAGTTTTGTTTTCGTACGCGTCTCACCAGTCCCGCCATGTACCGGCACCAGCTTGTTTTAAATTGGCAGCTAGATGTAGGAATTCCTTAAACTCCCAACAACCGGTCTCCCTCAACACCATATTTATAGAGCAATTACCACAGCCTTGGAGCCATGGCCCCGGTCCAGGAATCCCACAACATTCATCCAGGCAAAGAAAAGGGAGGTCTGCTTTCTTTGATCCAGTGAAAAGGCTGCGTTGGACCGTAGTTTACCTGCAAGTAGCCTCACTTTTAAAAAGATTGTATAACCATTCTTTAAAAAGAGAGCAGAGAAACACAATCTGTCTTGATTAAAGTAGAACCAGTTGTTACAAACATAATGCCTCGCTTCATACACATTACAGTTGCAGCTATATAAATGGAAATGTCTGGAAAGTTAATTTGTTTCTGAAACTTTTTTTTTTTTTAATTAGAGAAAAAATATGTATGCCTTCATTACAGTATTTATTTTTTCATATTTTGATGAAAGGTTTACAGGGAATGACTTATTATTCTGTCGGTAGAGACTTTTAAAAACATGTATTGACAGGGTGCTTGCGCAAGTCTTGAAAGTCTTAAGAAGTATGGAATTTTGAAACACTGTTTTCCAGACCTTGAAAAGTCTTGAATTTTGTGTGAAAGTCTTAATAAAGTATGGGAAAAAAAATGTGTGGTAGAATTTTACAGTATGCTCAAAGGCATTGTGAAATGAGAAATAGGAAGGTAGGCTATAAAACTATAATTTTACTATAATTTTACTAACTGGTCACATACTGTATTAGCCTAATGGAATCAAACACTTGTTTGATGTGAAATCCGTGTACTTTTCATGTTTTGAAACGTTTTCATCAGTAAAAGCATAATTTACTGTGAATAATGCATTTGTTCATTGAATACTAGCCTATAAAAATGAACATTTCTAATAAACAGTTTGTACAATCTCAACCAATGAAGTAGGCAGTAGGCACACACGTATACAAGTACATAAAGTTAAGGTCTTGGGGAAAAAAAATATCAGTTTTAAAAAAGTCTGGAAAAAGTCTGGAATTTTAATTTGGTAAAAGAGCAAGCACCCTGATTGATGATGTCTAACGTTTCTTCCGGCTTGTTATATTCGCTGCTAAGTATTTTTGAATGGCAACAAGTACAGCTTAAACATGAGGGTTTGTTTCAGGTAAGTTAAGGAGATGGAGGACGTTTCTGGAAACTAGAAAGAGGTCGTCTTTTGAGGTTGATTTATTTTTATTTTTTTTAACCTTGCGGGTTTTACTGTGACCCTATAAAATTAACATATGTGGGCACTGGTGGCCTTAGTCCTCAGTCCAATCCGTGGACCTTTTAGCTGCATGCCCTCCCCCTCTCCCTCCTGTCACCCTACTTTCGTTAAAGGCCACTAGTGCCACAAAAACGACAAAAAAGATCACGTATTATATAGATTTAATTACAAACAGACTGATTATTTTCAACACTACATTTCCCTTAGGCTTTTGCTGCTTACAGCTAGCGAAAACACACCGTTTAAGTGTAGAATATCACTTCAGACCAATAAAAGAAACATGGAGTTAATGACAAGTATGTCTAATACATGTTTTAAAGGATGTTATTTTCAAAAGGTTCTGACAGAGGAGCCTCATCAGAACACATCTTCTAATTTATGGAACGCGACTGTAGCTGCTACAGCCTTGAGGGCTGTTACTGCAGTAACTTTCTGGTAGTGATGAACACTTTGCTCCCTTCTAGGATAACAAACTGTTCCAGCCTCCGGTCGTGGTGTTTGTGGACTGTAAGCTGGGCGCCGATCTCCTGTGCGAGGCAGTTGCCAAGGTGACGGGCCTAACCACTGTGGCCATCCACTCTGACAAGAACCAGAGGGAGCGCAACCGCATCCTTAAGGTGGGCTTAATGGCAAGCGGAGTATGGATACTAAGAACAAAGGAGCTGCTGTTTGTCTTGGATTAATTACTGTGCTAACTAGACCCCAAGCGTATTCACGTTCCACTACATTTTGTACCAGTAAAATTTGTTCTAGTGTTTTTAAAAGCTTGCTGTAAAGCTCATACAGCCTGTGCAGCTTCCATGGTGTGAAGTGTGCTCTGCTTCTTCAGGGTCTTCTGGATGGAGACTTTGAAGTGGTGATCAGTACGGGCGTGCTGGGCAGAGGACTCGACCTCGTCAACGTGAGATTGGTGGTTAACTTCGACATGCCGAACACGATGGACGAGTATGTGCACCAGGTTAGTCAGTTCCTCCTACGCTTCACTCAGGATGACTGTTTAAAGGTGCATAGCCACATTATTTGACTTTTTTTTTTTTTAAATGTGTACGTCAGTAACTCACGCTGGTTGCATACAAAGTGTCTATGAAAGATTATCATGTGCTACTGGCGTATTAGTTGTTATTTTGCCGTTTTACGCTTTGTTTTCGTTCAGTTTGTTAGTAAATAAAGCCCTTGGTGTTTATTTACAATAACAACGGAAGTACGATGCTGTGTGTGCTCAGCAGGGGATAAACCAGGAAGCAGCTCACGGCTATTAGCATCTCCCAGCGAACTGTGTAAACAATATAGAAAGGTCCAGGGAAAAAAAACGCAAAAAAAAATATGATTCCAAGAGGGAAAAGAATGGAATAGCGCTGAAAATACAGCATGAATGTTGGTGTTCACTGAAGCGGAAGCGAAAGCTGCTGATCGCTCAGATGTGACTGCAGAGTTTACTGACGTGAGTAAAAGTCCTTCTTAATACTGTGATAGTAGTAATAGCAATGCTCTTTTTAACCTCTACAGTCTGAAGTAAAAACGGCATTATAAGTAGATCAATTGATTGGTTCTTACCTTGGTGCTGTGTCCCTGCTTGCGTCTATGAACTCTTTTCTCTGTGATGTTCTGATATGAGGCTCTTAGAGTTGCTGTAGATCGGTTTATTTAGTTAATATCGGTTGATCCTCGATCAGGCCGAGCTGCCGCTTTACTGCGAATTATTTCATAGGGTCCGGCTCGGTTTGGAATTATTATCAATAGTGATTAATTAAACGCTAAATGACTTTCTGATAGTTCTGCCAGTAGATGGCGCCACGTCTGTTTATATCTGCTCATCGCAGGTGAGGTGGTTACTTTTATGCTCAAAAAGCACTCTTATCTGGACGGACGCTTTGTTTATACAACCTTATTGTATCATGATCAAACTTTTTTTATTATTATTATTATAGACAAAGAATCTGGCTATATACCTTTTTAAAGTCTTTGAACTTTAGTAAAGGAAAACAATCTAATTAGGTTGTTAATCAACATTGGTTTTTGTAATATTTTGAAACAAAATGTGTCTCATAGCTCATCCTCAATGTTTGCTTACCAGGTGGGGAGGGCCGGAAGGCTGGGCCACAGAGGAACAGCCATCACCTTCCTGAACAACAACAACAAACGGCTGTTCCTGGAGGTGGTGAACAGGGTTAAACCCACCGGGTCCATCCTGCCCCCTCAGCTCCTAAACTCGCCACACCTCTATGAACAACAGAAGAGGGAACGTCAGAAGACCAAGATGCGACCCGACGACACTCTGGTTACTAAAAACAACCTCTTAGACATCATAAAGAAACATGACCGTCGGAAGAAGTAGCACTGGGACTTTCTGTTTATTATGAAGATATTAAATGGTTAGTTTGTGTATTGTTTCATAAATAAAAATGGATATCAAAGATAAATGTTGATTTTGTTTAGCTATTTGTGTTTGCAAATATTGTAAGATAATACAGAAGAGTAATTCAGAATTACCTTTCAACCAGAGATAGTTTTAAGATCCTGAGACATTGGAGAGCCTTGGCTCGCTGTTAAATAATTCAATTTTCATGTGAAAGCAGCAGATTTCTTTTCCATAATTTCACATTAATATGTGTGAGTTGTCTTCCTGGGCTGTTTTTTTTTTTTTTTTTTCAAAGCAGCTGGCGCAAGACAGAAAAACATGTTAATAGTCCATGTGTTCAGTTTTATGTATTTTTTACTTATTGGCTGCAACAGAGGTTTTATTGTTTGTTTCCCCAAAAGATCACAAAAATCCTTTCACTGCATCGGGCTACATAAAAGCCTATTGTATTAACCCGAGTTGCCAGGAAACAGCAACTGCAGCTACTAATGCTGTAAAATGAAAATGGTTTGCATTTTTCCTGCATTTTATACAATTAGTGTCCACTCCATAAAAGATGTAATGATGTTTTAGGGGCTTAATGGAGGATTTTAACTGACTTGTATTGTTTTTTTTTTTTATTCTTTGATCTTAAATTCGAGGGTGATTTGCTACAAAATGCTCAGCTTGCCTCTGCTTGGTAAGAAGTTGGCTTGAGCAAAAATTACATGAAAATTGTCCAAATGACCCATTGTCTCTTTGTAAAAGCTTTTCAAAATATGACGTTTGACTAATTAGTTTTTTATTGGGATAGTATGTTTATTTTATAAAGGTACTCCTTGTCTCGTATTTTTATATTTGAAAAAAAAAGTACACTGGTAATAAAAGCACTGCTGGGTAATAAGATTTCACAGAAATACGTTTTTAAAAAGTGTGCTGAAAAAAAAAAAACGGCGTGTCTCATTGACATCACAGGAAGTGCAAGAATAGAGCTGATAAGTTGGCATCAGCAAATATATAAGTACATGTATTTGAAATAATTTGATATCGCAAAGATTTTATCTTAAGCAACATACTAAAAGCAAACGAGAGACGGAGCGCCACACTGACGTGGCTTGGATGTGCTGCCACCTAGTGTCAGGCTGACATGGTTGCACGCCTGCGCCAAAACCCAATGACGTTATCGTTTCCGAGAACTCAGCCAATCAGCAGTGACTGACGGCGGCGATTTGAAATTGAAGCGGGTGAAGGCGGAAGCGGAGAGGACAGACGTAAACAAAGTTTTCAGTGGAGCCAATTAGTTCAGATGGGGGTTCCGTCTGCTTAAAAAAAAAAAAAAACTATGCTGCGATATACTTGAACTGGTTTTAGTCTATTTTTTTTGTTAAATGCGGAGGAGATTTAGGAAAACAGAGTTACCGTTAACTAGCTAGTCTCGTGAAATAACATCACAATGTCCATATTTAGCGTGCAGACAAGGAAGCACACGGCGTATTATGACCATCTAGTATCAGCATCAACGTCCAGGACGCCCGACGGAGGCCGCCTGGGAGACCTAAAGGTACCGGACGCTTCTCTGGGGAAAAGTAGCCTCTCGGGCGCAGAATCTGCGCCTGAGGACAGCAGGTTGTCCGACAAAAGCCGCCCGGGGAACAGGACGTATGTCGTCTCCGCGCTGTCGAAGAGCGGCAGCGGGCAGCAGACGCCTCACCGGAGCAGACTCACCCTGCAGAGGCGGTCAAGGAGGAAGAGCTGCGCCCGGAGGTCGTCGACGGAAAGCGGCCCGAGGGGCACGCCCGCTCCGGAGAAGAGATTGACTCTGCAGCGCAGGACCAGGACTCCCTCCACGGACAAAGGCATGCGTGGGGTCAGCGGCACTGCCGGCCCTCAGCCAACCCCGAAGGTCCTCAGCGAACCGAACGGCCGGGCGGGTTTATTCAGGTCGGCGAGTTTAAGGGAACCTGCAGCCAAACTAAAAGCACCGGAGGCTTCCAGGCGTCTGGACGACTCGGCTCAGACCTTCAAGACCCCCACCAGAAGGACCCCGTTTGAGAAAATCGCCGCCAGGAGGGAGGTTTTCGAGAGACTGGCGTGCAAAGAAGCACCGAAACCGGCTTCGGCTAAACCCGCACGTTTGGACAGGTCCAAGGCCAAAGCTCAGCAGCAGCAGCAGGCGGAAAACGCCAAGCCGGTCCCGACCCCGCGGGCCAGGAAGGCGTCCTCGGGCTCCCACGGGACCCCGGCTGCCGCGCAGGAGAGAAGGCCGACCGCCGCCCATCCTCGGGGGGAGGCCAGCTTCGCCAGGAGGTCCAGCCCGGCCCCGGGCGAGCAAGCCCAGACCCGTCCCTGTGAGGCCGGCGCGCAGCGGGCTTCGCTGAAGATGGAGAACAGCGCGGTGACCGTGGCCGTCCGGGTCCGACCTTTCAGCGGCAGGTTTGTGATCAGATAAAGAGGCAGGCACAGACCCTTCAGCTCTCACACTTAGATGCACTCGATTTGTTGATGAGCCACCAAAAAAAAAAAAAAAAAAAAAAAAAAAAAAAAAAGATGATAAAGGGACAAGATTGTGAGTTTTGACACACAAAAAACTCCCCAAAGTTATTTGGTATAAAATCCCCTTCATTCCGATAACCATAAATGACACCCAGTCCAAGCAGCTATTTTTAGAAGTCACTTGATTTCTCGCCTGTGTGCGTTTTAATCCCCTCTAACTACGGCTATTCTGTTTGTTGGACACTGGTGAACGCATGGCATCATGGAGAGCAAAGATCACGGATTAGGGAGAAAGTTGTGGAGACGTTTAAAGCAGGCTTGGCATCCAAAAGAATATCCCAAGCTGGGAATGTCTCACTGAGCACTGTCAAGCATAAAAAATAAAACTAAATGAGAGTGGTAGGGCACAATTGAGATCCTTTGTCTGCCTTTACTCGTAACCTGGGCAAAGAGGTCAGATCCACAGCCAAGAGGCCCACGGAAACTTTAAAGAAGCTGCAGACTGGGACTCTGTAGGCACAGACAGTTAAATCAAATATATGAAGGAAGGCGCTCTGGTCAGGTGACACCAAAATGGAGCTTCCTGGCCTAGATGCAAGATGGAAAGCCCCGACTCCATAAGCACCCTTACGCTGCCAGTCTCACCTTGGAACACGGCGGTGGGAGCATCATGGCGTGGGGTTGCTTTTCTTTAGCAGGGAGAGGAAAACCATAACAGAGAGAGGATGGAGGATGCTCTCAAAGAGATCCTGGAAGGAAAAACCGCCAGAGGCTTCAGACTAAATTCCTCTAGACTACGACCACATATAAGAAAAAATCCTAGTAGTTTGTATTTCCTCTCCTACCAAGGGGAACGAGGACCGAGCGCATTGTCACGCTCTGCTCTTGTTACAGAGAGATGGCGGAAAAGGCCTCGCGGGTCATCTTCATGAACGGCCAGGAGACGCAGGTGCTGCATCCGGAGTCCAAGCAGAGCTACTCCTTCACGTACGACTTCTCGTTCTGCTCGGTGGACGGCAGCGAGCCCGCCTTCGCCAGCCAGAAGACGGTGTACGAGACGCTGGCCAGGCCTTTGTTACAGAGGGCCTTCGAAGGGTTTAACACCTGCCTGTTTGCCTACGGCCAGACGGGCTCTGGTAAATCCTACACGTGAGTGTTTGTTTGTATTTTTTATTTTTTTTTTGCATCCGTTGGCCCCCGTCAAGTTTGTCGCCTTTCACGTTAAATTGGTCTTTTTTTTTTCCCAGGATGATGGGCTTTGAGGAGGAGGCTGGGGTCATCCCACGATTCTGCCAGGAGCTTTTTCTGAAACTGGCCTCAATGGAAGATGAAGAGGTAGCTTCTCACTTTACTGGAAGCAAAAGCAGGTTTTAGCATAATTACTCATAAACCTGAATGATTTTAACAGGAAAAGTATTAGTTATTAGTTGGATACAAAAAACAAATTTTTTCCTGTCCTGTCGGGTGTCATAACGCATCAAAATCCCTTCTGTGTGGCTTTTCAGATGAAATGTCGTGTAGAGATGAGCTACTTCGAGGTGTACAATGAAAGGATTCATGATTTGCTGGTCACAAGGGAGGAGCCAAACCAAAGGAAGATGCCGGTGAGTCGATTGTGACCGACTGGAATATTTGCTCCGGAGAGCCAACCACAGCTGTAGAAATTGAATTTCTATTTTGGAAGCTGTTCTTTCCAGTCTGGCACGTAACCATTGTATTTTAAGATGTCGTCGGAGCGGGATAAAAAAAAAATTGCTATGTCGAGAAAGTTTGGTTTTGCACAAAAAGTGTGATTGGAGAAACCGTGGAGTGAAGCCATAACGCAGGGGGCTTGTTTTTCAGCTGAGGGTGAGGGAGCATCCGGTCCATGGTCCTTATGTTGCTGAGCTCTCTGCGTAAGAAATCATTTTCTCTTTTTAGATCCATCTCATTCCGATAAAAGCCAAAAGAGTACATCTGAAATGCTGATTTTTTTTTTGTTACTTTTTCCAGGAACATGGTGAGCTCTTACGGCGACATTCAGGTAAGCCAGAACTGCCATGAGGATGTTTTCCTCTCTTAAATGTTATAAATAAAATGAAAGCTTGGGATAATATTGTGTTTGTGTGTTTGACTGTTATTCTTATTAAAAAAAGTCTCTAAAGGTAATACTTGGCATGAGTCTGTCATAATTACTGCCTTCCCCTTTATATTAAAGGGCTGGCTGGAGCTGGGGAACAAGCAGAGGGCTACAGCCGCTACGGGAATGAACGACAAAAGCTCCAGGTCTCACTCTGTTTTCACCCTGGTTATGACCCAGACTAAGGTATCCACTTCTGTCTTCTGTTGACACCCTCCGTCCTGCATCATTCTGGTGTATGTGTGTGTGTGTGTGTTTAGTGGATCATTATTTGTGTTTTCAGACTGAGTTTGTGGAGGGAGAGGAACACGACCACAGCATCACCAGCAGGATCAACCTGGTCGACCTTGCAGGCAGCGAGCGCAGCAGCACAGCCCAGACTAGTGGAGAAAGACTCAGGGTATGCATATGTCCCATATAGAGCACTTCTTAGGGCTAGACGATGTAGAAAAAAAGCAGATTGATAAAATAGAATTCATATTTAGCGATAATTATCAACAAATTCAAAACATATATTTTAAGTGCAGCCCTTGCCATTTTATGCTGTTGATTAGTGACTTATTTTTAGATACAAAATGCACAAACAAACGCAATCCCTTTTTCAACTAACTTGTTACAAAAATTGCAAGTATTCAAAAAAATAAAAAAGAACGCTTGCTCTCTGAACTCTTTGAAGGGGGCGGAGCATTCCTGGGTCTGCGTTGTGATTGGTTGGGAGGATGTAATGACTGTAATATTAACCATATGGCTAGAATGCAAAAGGAAGGAAAACTGTTATTCTATTGAACTTTTTATTGACCTTTTTTTTTTCTATCATTGATATACGTCTATCGATCGATACATATTGATATTGAATTATCGTCCAGCCCTAGCACTTCTAAAATATCGGCTTCTGTTTCCTGTAGCGTTTCTGCTTTTAGGGTATCAGCTTGGGAACTGATTTTAATGCTCTTTTATGACTACAGTGGTCTACAGTGATGAAATAACAAGCAAATATTAACTGGTGTCAGATTACGTGACGTGCGATCATGTGGGGGAAAAAATCTAATGTATATTCATCAGATTCTAACAACAGTGAACAATTCAAGTAATAGACATTTTCAACGCTACCTGAATAAAATGCCTTTTGATGTTTTTCTGGAAAATGTAATAAAAAAAATGGTATCGGGCAAACCATATCGTGTTCACATGATTAGAACGTCATTACTCAGTATTCTGGGGAAGCATTGCCCTGATTATTCCTCAGGCTTTTATAATGGCGTGCTCTTGACCGAACCAAGAGTCTTAAACATGGTAGCATGTGAAGAGCTGCCTGAGGTTCTTCAGACGAAGGACTGTGGTGGCTTATGAGTCTGGTAAGGGATTCAAAGAGCTCTCAAAGGAATTTGGAATCAGCCAGTCTACTGTACGAAAAACAGTCTAGCAGTGGATGAACTTCAGAACAACCTGCATAGGTCTGGCTGCCCAAACAAGTGCACCCAGAGAGCAGACCGCAAAATGCTAAAAGAAGTCTCTGAAAGAATTGCGTCGTACGTGCCTGTACAGTGCAATTCCACTCCACCCCGTTTGGCCATTTTCGTAGGATGCTGGGGGACGGTGCAATGAATCATTTGAGATAAAGGTAGAGTCAGCGATTATTTATTTATTCATTTATTCCGGAAGTTTCCCCAAGTCTCTTTTTTGAATAGCTGCTCATGCGCAAGACCGTCGTACCTGCTCTTCCACCCTTTCAGGGGGATCGCGTGAAACAAATCTCCCAAATCCACTCTAGTCTTATTTCTTTCTCCTAAGGCCTTCCTCTTCGCATAAACATGAACGCTATTCTCTTCTTGCCACTCTCAGCCATATTCAAATTCAGTTCTGTTCAGAGAGTAACTGTTCCTTTTTGTGAATACATAATGTGTTGTCTACTTTTAGGATGGAAGGACGATTTTACCCTGTAAAACAAAAAGTGTTTTTGAACAGGGATTACCAACTATAGCTTTAATACACCTAACAACCAAACCTTTTCCGTTTTCGTAGCTTTGGCATCCTTGAGCTCAGACTACAAAACTGCGGCGAGAAATAAAAACGGCGGGTTCGCGGAATTGGTTAGCTGGAAGTCTGTGACGTTGTTTAGCAGGTCAGCAGCAAATTGTGGGACATCATTTTTCAAAAACCGTAACAGAGATCAGAGAAAACTGAAGGGCTTGAAAAACACGACCCAAACAGAATATAAAGATATCTATGCCGCACCTGGAGAGACTACATTCAACTTTTCTGCACTCCTAAAGACTTCAAATACAGGATAAAATATATTTAAGGGATGAAAAATATTTAATAAATAATTAAATATACAATGAGAGGGCCGTCTTTTCTCACATGACTCTATTTCTTTGAGATTAAGACAGAATCCAGTAGGAATGTCACTCAGACAGCGAGCATTTTAGTGTAAAGAAACGATTTCATGCTCTTGTAGTAGAGCGATAACGCAGCAAACATCGTTTACTTACTCAGTTTCTTCTTTGACTATATGTAATAAACTTACATTTTTAAATCTAGTTTTAATTGTATAGAAGATGATTTTTCTTCTGTTCTGTTGACTCGGTATTAAGTTTTTTTTTTTCTGGACATATGGTAAAGGTTGCTTTTTCTGTGACATTACAGGAGGGTGCCAGCATCAACAAATCCCTGCTCACGCTTGGAAAGGTCATCTCCGCTCTGTCAGAACAGGTGCTCACCAGGAAGAAGGTCTTCATACCATACAGAGAGTCTGTTCTCACTTGGTAAGGATGCCTAATTAAAGACACCGTCATTCGCTTTTTTTTCTCTATGAGAAACAGTTTCATACAACATACGCTGCCCCCACCCGATAAAGATGACAAAACCCTTAAATAGATGGTCGTCACTGAGACTTTGTTGCCCAACAATTAGGGCTGAACGATTTTGGAAAATAATCTAATTGCGATTTTTTTTCTTTTCTTAATATTGCGATTTAATACGTTTTTTTTTCCAGTTTAATTTATCATGTGTTTTAAAATATATACAAACAACAAATCAATTTGTTTCCTCACCAAGTGGATTAGTTGCTAAAAGACTCACAGCATCTAAACTCGGAGCAGTAATGATTGCGTTCTGCCTACAATATATTTCAACCAAAATTGCAATTTTGAATTTTCTCTGCATTAACCACAAGCAACAAAAATGGCCTCTAAATAAAGATGTTTGTAAACAAGAACTATTTTAAATATGAACTTTTAATGTTTCTATTGATCAGAATATTATTCAAGAGAACAGCTTTTAATTTAATTGGACATCAATCATTGTTGAACATAAAGTGCAAAGTCCAACCAGCAAGCAAGTCTATGTATTAAACTGATTGACCAGTACTTAATGCTATGAATGATTATATAAACTCTAAAACAAGTAATAAAATTAGATTATCTCACCGCTGCAACTGTCTTCCCTTCCATGTGGAGGCAAACCCACTTTAAACATTTTACCAACACCTAATGGACGTGTCTAATTCCCTAATTGTTACATAGCCAAAAATTGCAGACCTCTGCGATTTGGAAATAGCGTTTTTTGAAATCACGATTATATTGAAAATGCGATTAATTGTTCAGCCCTACCAACGATGCCATTTTTTGTTGCAGTTCACAAACATTGGATTTTTTTCTTCCCCTCCCCTCAGCTTACTGTGCACAGTTCTTAAACGTGTTTGTTTTACACTTTCTCAAACTTATTGCTCAGACTATAGCTACGGTAAGGTTCAGACCCTCACCTGTCTTCCTTTAGCCATTTCCTGACTCTTAACGTATACATATATGTACACTTAGGCACAACAACACACATCTGATTTATTGGAACAGCACGTTCTCCTGTCTTTCCCATTTTGAAAAGTGTCTTGGAGAAATTGGCCTCTGTGGTATGTTCTGTATACCCAGCGCAAGTAGGAAGTCATTGATTGTGTAATAGAATTTCCAAATTCATTGTGGCATCAACTAACTTTGTTAGATTTGGGGTTTTGTTTTGCCGTATTTTATTTTTTCAAAACGTCAATTGGAGATGATGCTGGGGGAAAATGGGGTGGAGAAAATAAGCTTCGTACACATTTTGTAGCAGGGATGCCAACAACGTAGTATCCTAGGAATTAGGCAAAAAAACATTTAAATTTGTTTGAAATGTCAAGTGGCTAAAATACAAATTTAGTTTAGGCTTGTATAAAGAACCTGGTACGTGTTTTTATCTTTTTTTTTTTTTTTGTCTTACAGGCTGTTGAAGGAAAGCCTCGGCGGTAACTCCAAGACGACCATGATCGCCACCGTGAGCCCGGCCGGCACCAACGTGGAGGAGAGCCTGAGCACGCTGCGCTACGCTCAGCAGGCGCGGACAATCATCAACGTGGCCAAAGTCAATGAAGACACCAGCGCCAAGCTGATCAGAGGTCAGACCTCCAGGACCTGTACCATCAATTGAGTGCATGTTATTTAATTAGCCTATAGAGCCTAGATAACGGTTTGTTTGGCCGTGTTGTGGAGGTAGAAACGAAGCTGCTTGTGTGGTGATATAAAGACCTTGGTACCTTTTGAGGGGGGTAAACTAAAAATTGATAGCATGAGTATATTCAGGATGGAAAAACTTTTTTTAAAGATGAGGAAAAATATGTCCTGAGTAGCAGACAGACTTAAAAGCTTTATTTTTGTTAGTTAAGGTCGCCTTCCAGTTTCTCCTCAGTCTTGAGAACTTTCTTTCCTCCAGGAAGTTTGATCTTCATCCCCTTCTCTCCTCCCCACATTACACCCTGCCCTCACGCTTATCCATCACTGCCTCTTTTTCCTCTACAGCCGAGATGAAAGCGCGGCCCTAACCTTGCCGCCCTGCCCTTATTTATGCACTGTCAAATGCGCGTGGCGGCTAACTGTCATGCAAGTATTATTTTTCATGGGACGATGGCGCTGCTGTTTGCCGTTTTTAGCACTAAGGGGAGCTCTTGCTGCGGATTCAGCTCTTCTCGCTGGTCAGTGTGGGACTTGCTGTTCAAATTAGGAAAAAGCGTCATGAAGTAAATCGACTGAGGCCCAGGTCATAGAGGAAGTTAGGATATTCCTAAGATAAAACAAGTCAAATCTTCCCGGGCTTTTCAAGTGTCTTTCTGCTGACTTTTCTAGATGTTTGCCTGGTGCTGTTTCAGGTTGCCTTTTAAACCAACTTCTGGTACGTTTTTTTAGAGCTGAAGGCAGAGGTGGAGAAACTGCGCGCGGCCCAGATGAGCTCCCAGGGCGTTGAACCGGAGAGGGTCACGCTGTTCCAGCAGGAGATCAACACCCTGAAGAATAAACTCTGTCAACAAGAAAGAGAGATGGTTGAAGCCAACCGGTCAGCATCACTGTCATCATTCTGGCACCCTTGTTGTTTGTTTCTGACGTATAAGTTTAGATGACCTGGTAAAAACAATGCTAAGTACAACTGTATAGTATAACCTTTTTTTTGTTTATTACAATTTAAGTTTTATTTATTTTTTGCTTTAGGGTGATATTACTGTAAACGTATAGTACAGTAATATCCCACTGTGGTGAGATTTACGGCGCTCTTTGCTGTCAAATGCTGCAGCATTGGTTTAGTTAAAACATCTGTACTGTAAAGTTATTGTTTGCCTTTTACATTCATTGTTGCTTTTGAAAATTAAGACTAATGTGTATATATATATATGTTTAGATCTAAAAGAAATATAGGAAAATTTTTCATATTATTTTAAACAGTAATTGCATCTTACTGTTATCGCAGTGCATGGAGAGAAAAGTTGGAGCAAGCAGAAAAACGGAAACGTGAAGAGACCAAAGAGTTACAGGTGTGTGTGTATATATATATATATATATATATATATATATATATATATATATATATATATATATATATATATATATATATATATATATATATATATATATATACATCTCCTTTTTCTAACTCAAACAAAACGTAAAGCTGTTCTCTCATAGAGGAAAGATCGAGGGAAATCTTATTTTTTCTCACTTGATGTCATCAGAAAGCGGGCGTGACTTTCAAAGTGGACAACCGCCTTCCGAACCTGGTGAATCTGAACGAGGACCCTCAGCTGTCAGAGATGCTTCTCTATATGATCAAAGAGGGCCGCACCACTGTGGGCAAGCTCAAACCGGACTCCAGTCACGACATCCAGCTCACTGGAACCCTCATCGCTGATCAGCACTGGTGAGAGTCCTGGAAGTCTGGTAACGCAGTGTGACGTTGTGCAAACAGTAGGTACCGCTGTGCCGCATACAGAGCAAAACTAAACTAACACACAGCTGCAGTACGAGTAAAGTTCTGAGCATTAATAGATCAGCACGTTGCATTTCAGTCTAAATTACAACTAATTATTTTTACCTTTTTTTTCTTTCGTTTCAAAAGTGTCATATCCAACATCCACAATACTGTCAGCATCCTCCCATTGGACAGTGCTAAGACCTTTGTGAATGGCAACCTCATCTCTGAGTCTACTGTCCTACACCATGTACGTACTGAAATAAGTATTCTGTTAAGGTAGACCTCCAACTGGAGCGTTAATTATAGCACAAAATATTTTATGCACAAGTTTGTCATCTGGTGTTTTATTTAAAAAAAAAAAAAAAATCTGATATCCAAGGGTGACAGAGTTATCCTCGGTGGAGACCACTACTTCCGCTTTAATCACCCAGCGGAGGTGCAGTCTGGAAAGCGGGTATCGTGCTGGACGGGCGCCGGCGATGGACAGAAAGATTTTGAATTTGCCAAGAATGAGCTACTTGCAGCTCAACGAGCAAAGTAGGCGTCGAAGAAATCCATTCATTTCGTAATTTACCAATTAAAGTCTGAATTCATTTGAATCGCTCGTTTCTGTCTCAGGCTGGAGGCAGAAATCGAAGAAGCTCATTTAAAGGCAAAAGAGGAGATGATGCAGGGAATTCAGATGGCAAAGGAGGTGGCTCAAAAAGAGCTCTCAGACCAGAAGGCCCTTTATGAAAACAGGATCCAAGCCTTGGAGCGAGAACTGGTGAGTCTGAAACCCGATAAAACACGTGACGGTAAGAAAGTTATACAGATATATAATTGAGCTGTGCTTTAGGTGCTTTTCGTAAAAAAATGTATTATATTGATAATACAAACTATACTGAGATACATAAAGACAAAAACATAAAAATATTAAAGTACATTTCATTCAGGATTTAGAAGTCTAACTGAAGTCATACATGGAGATTTTATCTTGTTAAAGTCCACGTTAAATCAAGAAATACACTTAATTCAACTAACAGGTACATCTCAGTAAAGTGGAACATGCGTTCCGACGAGGCTCGTTTGTTAGGTTAAAAGTACCTTTTTGAATACATATTTGTATTAAGAATCTTTTTTTATTAGCTGATGAAATATGATTATCTTAAATGTGGTGTTTTCATTAGCTGTAAGCAGAAAATCATCATAATTAACACATTAAGACTTGAAAGCATCAGCCTGATAATGAAGTTTTCAATTTGAGAGGCACCTGTAATATATGACAAATAATAGAAACACGTTGTTTTCTGCAAGAGTGAAAGTCTCATTTGAAGACATTTTTTTTTAAATATTCTGTAATCATAAAAAATAAGGTTTTGTATTGCATTGAAGTGCTGCTTCTTAGAAGGTAGAGGCAGCAATGATGGACACCTATATAAAACTGACAGCTTGGCCGCTGTAGTACTGATATCGTCCACCAGAGGGCATGAGACATGAAAGGATTTTAAGGTTTTTAAGGAAAGTTGGAACTTTGTTAATATGGAAAATTTTTTAGAAATATTCCAAATTATGTTTACCTTAACCTGGAATTGTTCTATACTAATCTTTGTTTAAAGATCAAAATTTTACTTAAGTCGCAATCAATAAAGGTATAAAAAAATAAACCAAATAAAAACATCAAAAAACGTTCAAAAATGTAATTATATCTGTGTTTTTTTATTTTTCTCTTTTCTTCAGAATAAGGAAAACGAGCGAAAGCGTCGGCAAGAGATGGACCAGCAGAGGGTGGTCAGCCAGATGGCGGAGCTCAAGGTGGCCAAGCTGGAGTTGGAGAAGGAGGTGGACTCCCAGAAGAGACGCTTCCGTCTCCACATGGAAGCTCAGGTCAGGACAACGAAGAAGCGGAGACGTTTTAAATTTAAAGTCTGGATCATTGTCTCCCCGTTTACTAACCTGTCTACTTAATTCAGTTCTCAATATAGAACATTTCTCAGCATATTAGAAATATCTGCTCAATGATTGTTTGTGTGTAAATAATGTTAAATTTGCAATTATGTCCGCTATTAGGGCTAGATAATTTTGTGTCTGTGTGTGTGTGTATTACTATCTTAAATTAAGACAGTAAAACAAGGGTTTTAATCTTACAGAAGATAAAGGTGTAGATATCTTTGTAATTAGATTATTATCTTTGCATTTTCTTCCACATATTTGCTTTTACATAGCATACTGCAAAGTCTGTAATATCATTAATCTTTCTCTCCCTTAATTTCCGCTTATGGAAGGGAATCTTTGGTTTGAATAAATATTCTTACTCTGGATTTTCGTAACTATTTGGGACATGTTGACATGAGTCATGTGGTAGTCTGGCTTAAGGCTAAATGTTGTGGCCCGGTGGGCTGTAATGTGGTTTACGCCGTTGTGTCTCACTGAAGGCTATGGAAGAACAAAGAGTGTGCCAAGCGAAGATCGTTGAGGCCCTGGAGGCAGAGAAGAGGAAGATTGGCCAGGAGCTGGAGGAGATGCAGAAGAAAATGGCTCTTAGAGAGAAGCACACTACCAGAGATGGTGAGCCGGAACGGCTTTCAACTGCTACAATGTGTCTCCTTTTTAAGACATTTACTCTGATGCCTCTTTCTTTTATATTTTTTTTCTATCAATTCAGAAAAAACAAAGTTGTGTAGCTTAGAATTTAATCACACCCATCATTAACTTATTTCTGTACTTTTTGTGCTGGTAGGGCTTAAATCATATCTACGAGGCAAGGTTATTTGGTGCATTTATGTTTTATAGGCTTCTGTACACTGCAAAAATGGATCTAAAAACAAGTAAAATGTTCTCAAAGTTAGTCTATTTGTCCTTGATTTGAGCCAGTAAATAAGATTATCTGCCAATGGAATGAGTATCTTTAACCCTAAAATAAGATAATTAGACATCCTGCACTTGAAATAAGATTATGGAGATGAATTGTTCCTATTTTAAGTGGAAAAATCTTATTCCATTGGCAAATAGTCTTATTTACCTGCTCAAATCAAGGACATATACACTCATTTCACGAAAATTTTACTTATTTTTAGTTCTGTTTTTGCAGTGAATATAACTAGCATGATCAGAATGGAAATTTCAGGCGTATAAACTTCTGTATTTACCAAGTTCCAAGCTTTAAAATGTTTCATATCTGTGCCGCAGCTTCTCAACAGTGGGACGCCATGAAGCTGTCCTTGATGATCGAGGAGGCCAATAAAATCAGCGTTAAACTGAAGAAACACACCCACTTCAGCAGGTGGGAAAGACAAAGTTGTTTGTAGGCTCACGATTTGTACAGGTTAGCTATTAAAATGGGGATTTAAAAATTAGGTTTGATTGTATTTTAAACATTGGCTTTCAGTATTAACCAGACAAATCACAGTATAAGACAGTCCTGTTAGATTTCCGTTCATCTCGTCTCTTTTGTTTCCTCTCGCAGACACGAAAGCTCGGAGACGGAGAACGTCCAGCACGGCGGGCTTCAAGTGCGAGTTCAAAACACCAAGCTGGGAATCGCCACTTTCTGGAGCCTGGATAAGTTCCAGAACAACATGGCCGCCATGCGAGAGCTCGAGCAGGTTGGTCTCGGATGAGTTTGGCTTTTTGATGTAATGGGCACCACGTTTTTTTTTTTCTTTGTTTGTTTTATCAGATTTGCAGATTCTGTGTTTGCGTCAAGCGTGCACATGGTTTGACATCTTTTCTCAGTCGTTTAAGTAAATGCTCCTGCTTTTTCAGGAGCATTTACTTAAGATTCTCCAGTCTTTTATGTTTACAATTTGAATTGAAAGCTCTTTCAGGTGTTCTCTATTAAGCTGTTAAATTCACAGGTTTCCCGTCTCAATTGAAAGGTGTTTTAACGACATATTAAACGCTGTGTGTTGAGGAAAAACACGTGCGGACCAGCAGCTTCTCCATTCCTCATTCTGCATAATCAGAGACTGACATCACCTCGCACTTAATTGCCTATTTCCCTGCCATTTTGATCTTATTTACAGTCCAGATTGGCTTGTTTTATGCCTGACGGAGGGACGCAGCCTCACTTTGCCGCGCTTTTCTCATTAAGTTGAGTAAGTGAGACCGGGCTTGTCAGCGCTGCTTTACTCTCTGCAGGGGGATTCCGCCTCTAAAGATGACGACGTGTTTTATGACCCCAATGATGAGTGGGAGCAAGATATATCGGCCTCCTCTGCTTCCACTTCGTCCTTTTCTCGCCGCAGGTAATTACCCAGCGCTGCTTCTTATCCTGCAGCCACTCTTTTGGCATCTTGTCTTTGAAGAACTTAGTTGGGGTACCTCTTCAGTTGCGTGACTGATGTTAGCAGGAGAACTTCCCACAAGGCCGCTTGCGTCTTAGGTCAAAGCACGCTTATCGCTCTGCATGTGGGCCTTTTACGGTTTAATCTCCTCAGGGTTTGTTGTGCAACTCTTATTTCAGCAATGTACAAGCAAAGACATGAGTTTAAACAATCTAACTGTGTATGCATGGAAGTCTGATCTGTCTGTCTGTCTATAAAAAAAAAATCATTGCGAAGACATTACATTGCGTTCCATTAATTTTCTATTGCTTTCTATGCCCTAAACCTAGGGCACGGGTACATACCTAACCCTCAACTTAACCTAAATACAATTCACACTTTAGCCCTAAACCTAAGCATTAGCCCAATTTGCATTATGAGGACCTTGCTAAATGTCTTCACAAAGCCAATTGTCCAGACAACGTTGGTCTACTGTCTTGGTCCTCATAACGATAGCTGTACATGCCCACACAAACACACATCCTTGTTTAAAATTCCTACTGAGGAACATGCCTTGACTTTCATTGATTTTCCACCCTTTCTATGGCCTGACCCTAACCTTTACCAGTATATAACTAACACAAACCTAAACCTAATTGACACCATAGTTCTAAACCTAATCCCTAGCCCAGAACAAAGTGAGGACCTTCTTTTGGTCCTCACTTTGCATCAAAGTCCTCAGTTTACTAGTAATATGGGAAAAATGTTCTTGCTCAGCTGCAAGTTTTCACACACACACAAACACGCGCACGCACGTGCTCACAGACGTCCTTGTTTCAAATACTTACTGAGGACCTTGCCTTGACTTCCATACATTTTCAACCCTTTCTATGGCTCCTAACCCTCACCAGTGTATACCTAAACCTAACCTAAACCTGTTTGAGACCTTATTCCTAAATATAACCCATAGCCCCCCAAGAAATGAGGACCAAAAAGGTCCTCAAGTTCTAACAAAGTATGCAGGAACTCCACACTTCTAACATTTTCCCCTCAGTGTTGTTATTCATGGCAAGAGCTCCTGGTGGTGCGCGGTTCTCGCCCAGATCCAGCCAAATTAAACATTTCACACAGCCTGTGGCTCCATCGAGCTTTTCTTCCTGACGTCACTGAAACTACGCGTATGTAGTGATCGTACTGGAAATCTCACCTCTGGATTCCTCCTAAGCAAAATTTTGATTACCCTCGTTTAGTCGAAGGTTTGTGAGTGTTTCCCTGCCCACACTGCTACTCCATAAGTACCCACTTTGCAACAAGGTTGAAGTATAACTATTCAAAAGGAAACAGAAGTTCACCAAATAAAAATGTAATTTTTCTGAAAATGGTATAAAGACATTTATAAATGTGATTCTGGACAAGATTTTTTTCCTGCTAATGTTAATAAGAATATGAGTCTACATATTCATGTAAACTGACAAAGTTTATGTGTTGTTGGACTTCAGGAGCAGAAGTCTTCTGAAGACCAAGAGAATCTCTGGGCGTTTGTATGAAATCCGGGTCCATCCGATTCAGAGCCTCACCAAATCCTCACAGTCTGCTGGTAAGATGCTGGACAATGTTTCTTCACACAAAACAATGGGTTTTGAGGTAATTTAAAGCTGCAGTTGGGAGTTCTGAGAAACTATGGATATAGACTGAAAATTTGAACAAGTAGAGTCTGCTGTGCCGCTCTGTTTGCCCTCGTTTTATTCCGGGCTCGGTCTAATTCTTTCTTTTTAGATTGCTTTTCGTCGTTTGTCTTCTTGTTTACCTGTCCTTTTTTTAGTAGGTGCTGCTCCAGAAATTGCCAGTTTTTCTGTAACGTTGGGGTGTTTCTGCAATCTTGAGCTTGAATGACTGTACGCGCCGTGCGGGGGAGGGGTGTGAGCAGCATACAGGAGCATGACTGACACTGCTAAGACATTCCTCCTGGCTCTGATTGGTTGTTTCTGACCGGGAACGGTGCATTTCTGCAAATGGCAGTGGGACCATGGGAGGAGTCAGATAAACTGGATTGATTTAGATTTATTTTTTCACTTATAATCTGTCTCATATTTTACTGTCTGGACACAGTTTTAACAAATCTCTAAAAACGACACTTTTACAAAAGTTACCTACTGCAGCTTTAACTAGAAATATTGCCTTTATTTTAAATTTTTTTTGCAATTTTGACTGATTTGTAAATAGTAACAAAAATATCTCATATATTACTTTCTAAAGGATCAGAAACAATCCACACTCTTGCAGAAACACTGCTAAATTTGATTTACACCAAATGAACAAAGTTTCTGTGGGATCGAATTTTTTTTAAATAATTTCTACTCATGTTTTGAAACTCTTAAACATTTCCACGTGTACTAAATATTTTTTTGTAAATGTCTATTTAATTTTGAGAACAGTGTTGGCAGCAACCAGTCACATGTTGACTTTCTTTCTTTCAAAACGTGAAAGTCTGTTTACTGTCAACTGTCACTGAAGAGCATGTGTTTAATGGGGTTTGGCTTAGAAAAAGGGATTTAATTAGCTGGCTAAAACCTGTAGGTATATCTGTGATGAAGTCAACTCTGTTAGGTTAAAAAAACAGCGTGGCTATTTAATTTGGGTGTAAAAGCACCGAACCTATAGCCTCGTGAGACCATCCTGATCTCGCGAGCTTTCAAGGTTTCACTCGCAGATCAGTCTGGCTACTCTCCGTTAAAGAAAATTTGGAGCCGTTCACCAAACGAACGTCCAATCAGCGTTGGCTTTGAGGCGGGTTGAGGTGTGACGCAACCGGAAGCGTGACAGTTCAGTCTAAAGAACATGGCGGCTTCAGCCGATGAAACTAGCGTTAGCGTGGCTATCGAGCAAGTTTTATCGGAATTACAGAGTATTTATTTGCTGAGCTAACGAGCCTTTACCTGCAGCAGCAAGAGTAGCTTGGCTTGTGGTTGTGTTTTCGTCGTCGCTCGTAACAGAGTGACGACGAATCTGATTGGTTCGTTTGGCCCGTCTATCACCAACATAGGCCAATCAGCTAACCAGTATTTTCGCCCCTTCCCAAAATTACTTCAACGGAAGGTTTCCAGATGGATATGCGGATCAAATCTATCTGGCGGAGTCAGGTAACCGAACCTACATGCCACAGTTAAAAAGAAAAAAAAGTAATGTTGGCCTTACCCTTAAGTCTTATTATTAATAGAGTCAAATGTTGTCTTAAATAACTAAGAGAAACCTGCAAAAAGCCTTGAATTACCATTTGCGTTGACACAGGCTGTCCTTGTGTTTCCCCTTCTCCTGTCTGCACCCCAGGCCTGATGTGC